>NC_092338.1:144205000-144923750 GCF_046630445.1 Rutidosis leptorrhynchoides
TATACTTAAAACACTTGCATACTTAAACCTAAATTTGGGCAAAACACTTAACTACTCTTAAATGTCATTAGGTTGACTTTCTGCTCATCCATCCAAATTTTCTATTCCGAGGAATAACGATCTCTCTCTACTTACTAAGGTGAATTCATAGCCCCACTCTTTATTGCTAGAAAATTTATTTAACTTATTTGGGGTGAGACACATGCTACTTTTACTATTTACAATTTAGACACAAGTACCAACTGTTAAACTATGCTATACCCGGCTATGTCCGACTAAGTCCCTACAGTGATATTTTTAATTGCTCGTTAAATGCATTCTTAGTTATTGGGGGTAGGCCTATCGTGAGTAACGTCCCCGATACATTTGACCAAGTCATTGTATTACTTAATAATGAAATTAAACCGACAAGTATAGACACAACTTGTCATTGGGGCAAACTTTGAACGTTTAGTCTAGATATCACGAACTGGCATAACTTTTTGATCCCTGCGAGATCAACTTTATAAACTAAATCTTGTGGTCTAAAACAACGGTCAAACACTTTTTTTAAATCTATGAACTTCACTCAACCTTTTTGGTTGACACTTTAGCATGTTAGTCTCATGTGCTGATTGTAATTCCCATTATTGTAACGACATTTCATTTTCCTATGCGTACTCAATAAAGTTTGTTCTTATCATTTAGTATTGTTCTCGTATATTATAATATGTTGGTTTATTTGATATTAATGTCACATTCACCCAGGCCCTAATTGGGGGTGTGATATCTTTGACACTTGAAGAATTTGAAAACATCATGGATGTTCCGAATGAAGGACAAACATTCTTCCTAAACCCAAATTCCTTCAATGAATTTCCCGATTGGGTAAAGAGGGATAGTGTTCTTGAAACACTATGTAATGGAACACTCAAAACTGATTCCGTCAGTGGGGATGGATTTCTTTGTGGTCATCTCTCTCCAACATATGATCTTTTGCAACAGATAATTACCTCAAACGTCTATGGAAAGGGTGAACAATTTGGGCGACTCGATGCAAATGAGATCACCCTCCTATGGTGTCTTTTGAACTCATTGAAAGTAAATGTTGTTCTTATGGCATCAAGAATGCAACATGCAGCTCAAAATCCTCATATGTCCCTTCCGTATGGTCTTCATTTGACTAAACTCTTCACATATTTTGGAATGACATCTCCCTTTCACCATGCCACTCAAGCTCTTCATACCCAATATTTAGACCTTCAATCAAACAAGTCCATGAACCTTCACTAGACAATCCTCCTAACTTTTCTTCTCTCTCACCTCAAGGATAAAATAGTGTAATTCATGAACACATTCTAAAAATTGGTCAACAGTTAACCAATCTTGAGGATATCATCAGGGAGAATCACTCGTTAAATCCCTACCAAAATCATGTAAATTTCGTCCGAAATATTACTTGCATGATTCTACAGTGTGTTCTTGTTTCGGATTTATGTGTGTACTTCTTGCACTTCTTTTATGAAATGAATAAATTTGTGTTAACACTTGTATGTATTTATAGATCAATGTCTACCATCACTTATGTGTTTGTCATCATCAAAAAGGGGGATAATGTTAGGGGAGAATGTGAGTTAACATGGGATTATGCTTAATGACTATACTAATCTTAACCCATAATAATACGTGTTTTAATGATGACATATGCACATAGCTAAAGGTGATGGTAGACATTTTGACATAAATAAACAAGTTCACTAATCCACACTTACTCTAGCAAAAGACCAAAACTAAAGAAAGCTTGAAATGAAAGAAAATGGTACATGACTAAACCACGGTCGATCGCAAGTCACCCCGTGGAGACTTGCACCTAGATTTACGAAATCTGAGTTGCACAGTCAAATCAACGGCTTACCGTGGATCAACCGCAGAAACTTACTGTCCGGATTTTGATCAAAAAATGTTTGACCACTTTCGGGCATCTATAATTCATCAAACCTGTTCAAACATGCTTAGGATAGTTGCCTTCTTCATTCTCAAAGAAGTTTTGGTCACTAGAACACTAATGATTATCATGACTTGTATCCAAGAATGTTAGACTTTCTACTTTGAGCATGATAAATCACTATCAAGGCAATACATCCAAGGTAAATGGACATTTAATGCATATAGTACTTGTATAGGATGTTGGGTATCTTTTTGCAGGTATTAAATGAAGTAAAGTGTCCAAAGAGTAATGTCCAAAACTGATTCACACGGCTATACAACGGATACATATTTTGGACTGAACCGCGTGCGATCGACCCACGGTCGACCGTAGGTCAAGCCGCAGACATGGACCTCTTGCATGCTACAACTCAAAAATCATCAGAGAATCACAAGAACATTACATTCATACATATGTTTATGATTAGCAAGGGAAGTTTTATAATCTCATAGATTATAAAAGGGGTGTTTGTAAACTTACTTTCAAATTCCAATCTTTGTAAGTTTGCATAGTGTTGTAATAATCCTTAGAATTGTCTTATGATTGTCATCACTAGAAAAGGGTGAGTCGTTGTACTTTGTAATTAGAAGCATATGCTAGCTTAACTATCATCTTCCTTAAAGGGAACTAGGGAGTTGATTAATCTCATTGGAGATTAATACTTGTCCAAGTTGAAGACAAGTTGATCTAAGTTGGAGGTAATCTTTCAAAAGGATAGAAGGATTAGGTTTGTTGTCTAAGTAGTAGTACACGGCTTGTAAATCGAATCTCCATTGGATTTGGAGAAAGGTACTTAGTGAAGCAAGAAATCCCGATTAGTGAATCTAGGAGTGGATTAGTAAGAATACACCCAAACCACTATAAATCCTTGTATTTATGCTCTTTACTTTACTTTCCGCACTATTACAAACATAAACACACCACACATTGGTTTGAGTTGATTAAGGTGATCAAGTATTGTTCAAATCTTATTGATCATCGATAAAGTTTTAAAAATCATATTAAGTAACTATTCACCCTCCTCTAGTTACTTACAGTTAGTATCAGAGTGGTTGCTACAGTTGCTCTAGAAATGTTTTTGATTGAGTCAAATATCATTTTGGGCAAAAACTCGAGTCAAACGTTCTTGGGATCAATTCAAACGATGTCATACCTTGAAAGATTGGCTAATGAAGCACCAATATTTGATAGAGAAGATGTCTATGTGTAGAAGATAAGATTCAAGATCTATGTCAAATCAAAGGATTATGACATGTGGAGAATCATCAAGGGAGGAAACCTTGTTTCTCAAGAATCTTTAACAATGGTGAGACCAACATTCCAAAATGATGAAGTAGCAAACAAAATGATAAAGCAAATTGATGCTATATCACTACTTCATAGAGTTCTTCCTAGTGAAGAAAGGATTAAAATGTGTTCATGTGAAAGTGTAAAGGAATGTTGGGATACACTATGTCCTCAAGTAGAAGAAGCCTTTAGTTGCTCAATGAGGAATGAGTTTGAAGAAAAGGTAACAAGACTTGAATGTCTCTATTGGAATTGGTTGGTTGATCAAGATGGAGATGAAGATGAAGACTTTTGTCTCATGGGTTTAAGATACTCTCCTAGTCAAGATGCTCGTAGTGAAGATGAGGTTGAATCGTGCTATCAAGAAGAAGAAGGCGAAAGCTCAAGCGTTCAAAGAAATGAGGTACATGTATTCTATCCTTCTAATTATGAAGATTTGCTAGATGAGTACAAAGCGGTAATATTTATGTATACTAGAAGTTATGACAAAGTAGAATTGTTGGAAAAGAATTACAAAAGGTAAATCCACTCAACAAAATTTTAAGTGATGAAAAAAATTATTTGAAAAGATTTTTAAATGACAAAAGTTATTCTAAAGATAAAATTGTTTTGGAAACTAGTCACACTTCTAGTAAACACAAACAAAGTACTCTAAGTCCAAGGTCAATTATCAAGAAAGTTGAAAACCTAGGAAGGGTAAACAAATCTAGCAAATCTATAGGAGGGATAAGTCAAAGGTTGGGTAATCTTAGGATAAATAAGAACTAATAATCAAAATTTAAGAAAAGAGGAGTGTGTATTTAAAACTTAATGTGTTTTAAGTTAATGTGTCATATTTCAAAAATTGCACATCCTCTAAATAATTAAAAGGATTTCTCAATAAGATTATGCTTACCTTAGGAATAAATGCTTACTTGAATGGTTTACAAGTTAATTATAGGACATTGTGCCTTATTTGTATAATATATGTGTAAGTATATATAAATATACATACATGCCTACATACGTGCCATTGATGATGAACATCAGTTGGATGTGAACATACAATGTTAAGCAAAGAAAACTTGTCCTCAAGTATTCTATAGAAACAACAAAATCGTTAAAACGCGCTCGACGTGAAGAAACGGACAATAAATCTAATATTCCATGCTGCACGGTCAACCTACGGCGGACCGCAGGATCAACCATAAAAATTCACCACGGTCAAACCTACGGTCGACCGCAGTTCGACCGCACGGGTACTGACGGCCTTTTTAACCTTGTTCTAGCCACATTCTGTATTGTTTTTATTTCCCTCTCCTCCACGGCTTAAGATCTCCGTCCGCACACCAACGAATCTGCTCCTTCTCATCCTTAATCTTCAATCTCGGTAAGATTAATCTATGAATTCCCTTCATTCAATTGTGTTAGTATGATGAATTCTTCAAACATTGCTTGAAGAAACCCTAATTCGAAATTCCCACTCAAATTGATGCTAATAATCAATTGTATTCATGAAATCCTCTAAAACCTTCGAAACCATGATTAACATTGCATCAATTTAAGACTTTGGAGTCTAGGGTTCATCATATAACTAGATTAGGTTTTCATAAGTTCATTGTTCACATGATTCAAACACATTGTCACTAATGAAGAGTAATAATGTAGAAATTGGTAACATCAAAACATTTGTGTTGATGAAAATCAAGTTTACAAATGTATTGACGAAACTCGAATTTGCAAAATACGAATCCATGTGAACATTATGAAAACCACTAATAATCTAAAGTGCAAACACATTGTCACCAAAAGAGGGTAAGAATGTGAAGAATGTTAACATCAAAACACTTGGTATTGATGATAACTAAGTTTGCAAATCATTGTGTTATATGAATATTGTGAGAACATATGTTCATATATTTGCAAACACACTCTTACCAAATGAGGGTAAGATTTTGAAGAAAAGTTAACACTAGAACACAAATGTACTTATGTTAGCTAAGTTTGCAAAACATTGATTACACAATTGAGTCATTTGTACGTTCACTTTGATCTAAATTAGAGTTTTGTTGTACAGGAGATGGTAAGAACTAAAGACACGAAATCAAGAGATCAAGGGGTCTATGATCCGTCTAAAAGTGCAAAAGCAAAAATTGCTTACAACAAGAAATGAATTAGCAATAGAACGATCATAGAAGGAAGAGTGGTCAATTGCAAATCATTTCCTGATGCTGTTGATAAATTCTCACATCTGGCACTGACAATGTTTCTTTTCTTCGACGGACTGGTGTATCCAGAACTTGTGATAGAATTATATGCCAACTACAGTTTTGAAGATGGTATAGTAAAATTTCATCTAGGAAATCGCTGGTATAAACTCACCTTGGAGGAATTTGGTACAATCCTAAATGTTCCTACTTCAGGACACTGCTTCTACAGTAGGAAACACAAGATGGAAAATCTACCTGAATACATCCAGGCAACCGACTTTCTAAATCACTTCTGTAACCCAAACGCCGACCAGTCTGAAATTCTTACTCATGGTTTGATGGCGAGGGATCTATTACCTAGGTACAACATCTGGAACAAAATAATAGATCACAACATCTACTGTAGAGGAGGAAACCATGAAAATGTTCATGCCACGCAAATTTTTGTCATGTGGGCTATCGAATTTGATCAGGCCATCAATGTAGCTTTTCTTATGGCCTCAAGAATGAACATAGTACTCACTGAAATAACTAGAGGACTTCCCTATGGTCTTCATCTCACCATGATGTTTACCCATCTAGAGATCACTCACCATCTCTCTCACGGCCCGTCTCGTGAACCACTCAACAAACTCACTCTTGTCAGAAGCGGTCATCTATCCAGAACTTCTCGTAAGAGACGTGCGTGTTCTGACAGTGACTCAGAGGATATCGACAAATATGATCTTGGTGAAGAATTAGGAGTGAAGGAAATTCCCTCTGAAAGTGAGGAAGAAAGCATGGAAAGAAGCTATCAAGATTTCGTGAACCTAAACCAAAGCGCAAAAGTGAACAAGATGTTTGAAAAGGAAGTGAAGCTCAGGAAGAACGACTCCAAAATCCTAAAGGCCATCAAAGACATGGAAAAGGCACACTCATGCAATAGAATTTAGGACAATTGATTGAGATATGTAATTTGCAAGAAGTGTGAAGTCTTTGTTTAATTTAACTTTTGAACTTGTGTAATATGAGACTACTATGCTCTTAGGAAACGTTTAATTGTATGTTTGAAATAAGCAACAACTCTATGATTGTGGTAATCTCTAACACTTGAAAAATGATCAAAAATTCAAATACAGACCGAGCATCGTTGAGCCTACGGTCGATCGCAGGCTGAACTGTGAACAGTCTGGCATTCTTTATCTCACTCCTTAAAATGATTGATTTGACAACACCTTAGAGCACAATAAAGTCTCAATTGGAAATTAAAGTACTGAGATGCAATCAATGAAAAAGCATCAAATTTAGGTACTCATCACCATTCATATCTACAACTCTCTATAAGAATCAATCATCAAAGAAAGAAAGTTCATCACCATTTAATCCTAGGAAATGTGGTCTATTGTTGAAGGAAGAGAAGTGCTTACCCATCACTTGTCTACTTACTCTTCTAATAACCTATCCGTAATTAAGTGGGATGCCTTCCTCCATTTAAGAGGACCACTTTACCCTCTTCACATTAAAGAATTCTACAACAACTTCCAATTTTCATAAATTAATACAAAGTTATCATTTTCACTCTATGGAAAATGCTATTCTTTGACACTTGAAGAATTTTGAAACATCATGGATGTTTTGAATGAAGGATGAACATTCTTCTTAAACCCAAATTCCTTCAATGAATTTCCTGAATGGGTAAAGAGGGATAGTGTTCTTGAAACACTTGTAATGGAACACTCAAAACTAATTCCGTCAGTGAGGATGGATTTCTTTGTGGTCATCTCTCTCCAACATATGATATTTGGCAACAGATCATTACCTCAAACGTCTATGGAAAGGGTTAACAACTTGAGCGACTCGATGCAAACGAGATCACCCTCCTATGGTGTCTTTTGAACTCATTGAAAGTAAATGTTGCATTTCTTATGGCATCGAGAATGCAACATGTAGCTCAAAATCCTCATATGTCACTTTCGTATGGTCTTCATTTGACTAAACTCTTCACATATGTTGGAATGACATCGCTCTTTTACCATGCCACTCAAGCCTCTTCATACCCAATATGTAGAGCTTCAATCAAACAAGTCCATGAACCTTCACTAGATAATCCTCCTAACTTTTCTTCTCTCTCACCTCAATGTCAAAATAGTGTAATTCATTAAAACATTCTAAAAATTGGTCAACGATTAACCAATCTTGAGGATATCATCAGGGAGAATCACTCCTCATATCACTACTCTTAGTTCCCTACCAGAATCATGTAAATTTTGTCTGAAATATTACTTGCATGATTCTACTGTGTGTTCTTGTTTCGGGTTTATGTGTGTACTTCTTGTACTTTTTGTATGCAATGAAAAAAAATGTGTGTTTTTATGTGATGTGATTGTTGCCTTTCCTCCATGGAAGGTTCAAGAGGGAGCATTTGTCTTAGGGCGAGCTTAGTTCCAGGAGGAGCTAACCTTTTTGCTTCGAAAAAAGGGGGAGAAAGTTTGATAAGTAATGTTAACACTTGTATGTATTTATAGATAAATGTCCACCATCACTTATGTGTTTGTCATCATCAAAAAGAGGGAGAATGTGGGTTAACATGGGATTATGCTTAATGACTATACTAATCTTAACCCATAATAATAAGTGTTTTGATTATGACTTATGCACATAACTAAAGGTGATGGTAGACATTTTGACATAAATAAACAATTTCACTAATCCACACTTGCTCTAGCAAAATATGAAAACCAAAGAAAGCTTGAAATGAAAGAAAATGGTACACGGCTAAACCACGGTCGACCGCAGGTCAGACCGTGGAGACTTGCACCCAGATTTATGAAACCTGAGTTACACGGTCGACTCCACGGCTGATCGTGGATTGACCGCAGAAACCTACTGTCCGGATTTTGATCGAAAAATGTTTGACCACTTTCGGGCATCTATAATTCATGAAACCTGTTCAAACATGCTTAGGATAGTTGCCTTCATCATTCCTAAAGAAGTCTTGGTCATTAGAACACTAATCTTGGTTAATCACGCCTAATGACACCTTAATGACGATTAAGCCTTGATTAAGGAAAATACATAAGTGTTTTAGGAAAACATGTACATCTAAAATGTATCTAGACATTCTTAGGATGGTCACCAAGTCCCAACAAAGAGTTGCTCTTTTCTTGTACATGTGTTGGTTATTAATGTATAATTATACATTAATCTTACAAATGCCACTTTGCAAGTAAAACTTTAATAGCCTTAGCTTATTGCTATGTTATCACTATATGCCTAATTCTAAGATTATTTAATGATCTCTTGCTAGTCATTACATGTGTATTACTTGACTACTTGCTATTAGTACATGTGTATTATTTGACTATGTGTTAAGTGCTAAATGATAAGTAGTTATTTAATATATGTATGTATGAACCATGTCTTGCTATATGTGTTACAAGTTGGATTCCACCAACTAGTATTTGGACTACTTCATTGCATGCTTGTGTTACTTGGATAATATTTGGAATGTCATAATCTAGTAAACTTAAAAGAAAATGAAACATTAACACACATAGGTTTGCTTAAGCCTAAATTTAAGTTTATAAATAAGTTTAAACTTGATTAACTTGATGTCTTGCAACATGTTTAATTCTTATTACTTGCTTAATTTGTCAAGACATCATTACCACACTTAATTAATTACAAACAAGTTCAAATTTGAATACTAGCATGCTTTGTGATTAAAGTGGGTTTGTGTCATCAATGACATGTTGACAACTAATAGAGATTTAGCAAATGGGTTAATTACAAATAAAAGATTATGACAAAACTGAGATTGCCTCAAATGATTATCATGACTTGTATCCAAGAATGTTAGACTTTCCACTTTGAGCATGATAAATTCATTATCAAGGCAATACATTCAAGGTAAAAGGACATTTAATGCATATAGTACTTGTATAGGATGTTGAGTATCTTTTTGCAGGTTTTAAATGAAGTAAAGTATCCAAAGAGTGATATCCAAAACTGATTCTAACGACTATACAACGGATACATATTTTTGGACTGAACCGCGTGCGGTCGACCCACGATCAACCGTAGGTCAAGCCGCAGACATGGCTGACTTTTTATCTCTCCATATAAATAGAAAAGGCTTAGAGAACTTTAAAGACTTGGCCTCTTGCATGCTACAACTCAAAAATCATCAGAGAATCACAAGAACATAACATTCAAACATATGTGATTAGCAAGAGAATTTTTATAATCTCATAGATTATAAAAGGGGTATTTGTAAACTTACTTTAAAATTCCAATCTTTATAAGTTTGCATAGTGTTGTAATAATCCTTAGAATTGTCTTAGGATTGTCATCACTAGAAAAGGGTGAGTCTTTGTACTTTGTAATTAGAAGCATATGCTAGCTTAGCTATGTTCTTCCTAAAAGGGAACTAGGGAGTTGATTAATCTCATTGGAGATTAATACTTGTCCAAGTTGAAGACGAGTTGATCTAGGTTGGAGGTAATCTTTCTGTGACGACCCGAAAATTTTCGACCAAATTTAAATTTAAAATTTATATGATTTTGACCGACGATTCACGAACAAATATTTGTAACTAGACATGAATAAAAATATATATAAATATATATATTATAACGTGATAAAAATATAATAATAACTTAGTCATAAAACGTTTAGATTTAAAATAATATTATTATATATATATATATATATATATATATATATATATATATATATATATATATATATATATATATATATATATATATATATATATATATATATATATATATATATATATTAGGACGATGATTTTAAGAAGCAAATGACCATAACACTCAAAAGCATAAGTTACATTTTAATTAGTATACTCATTGGTGAAATAAGTCTAATTATTGATAAAGGTACACGTCGCGAAACGTAAAGTACTAGTTTTCTCAGCGTACGAGAATGCGTTCGAGAAACCGGAACCGGTACGTAAGTCGAGAGTCAACGTACAACACATGGGTGTAAAAATTACAAATCAACTATGCACGAGAATATAATAAAATATTTAATTAATTCTAAAGTTTAAATATATTATATATTAAATAATATATTAATATATGTTAGAAGTGTCGGCAGAGGATTTTGGTGGAATTTGAACTGCAAGAAGAACTCATGCGATTGCATGGCTTCTTCCCATGCCTCCCATGCGATCACATGAAGGGGTTAGGTGCCACAAACCTCTTTAAATACTTGATCATTTCCTGCCCTTTTTTTTCAATCTGTTTCTCGATCTCTTCTCTCATATACATATAATATAAATTATTATTATTATTATTATTATTATTATTATTATTATTATTATTATTATTATTATTATTATTATTATTATTATTAATATTATTATTAATATTATTATTAATCTTATAGTTAGGAGTATTAGTATTAATATTAGTATACATAAAATACTACGAAGAGATCATGAGTGCATTATTTTCAAGATGGGTTTTATGAGCGGGATAGAGCTAAGGAAATTACGGGTTATAGCTATGGAGGTTATGGGTATTGTTCGAGGGTATGCTCATGAGGTCAACCTAGTGTTTATCATCTCCGTTGCGTCTACGTACTTTCCTGCAATATTGAACCACAATATTGATACGTGAGAACTCATATTTTATCTTTCATATAATAATAGTGTATCCCTGACTAGTGCTCGAGTATATATGTTTATGCATGCTTGTATGCTTTAATTTTGTAGTTAGATAGTTTATGATGAATCACGAATTTGATACATATAATACTGATATAAAGTATATGATATGCATGTTTTTGGAAAGCTGGTGAAAAATTATTAACTTTTCATTTAGAAATCGTGTGATTTCGATGAATGGATTAAAAGATATGGTCAACTGAATTATATTTGACGTTAATTGAAATTGTGTTTGAATCTGTAAATTAATATTTAATCAACTTGTCTATGAGATTGATAAATTGGATTTTTAGATATTACTAATCGAGTAAATGAATTTCTATATAAGGCACGTCTCGTTTTGTTGAACAATTGTCAAAGTTGACTGTCTTATCATGTTTTAAAGCTTTATAAACACTATAATATGATTTTACAAGTATTGGAAAGTGATGTGAAATAATAAAATATTTTCGATTGCCATGATAATTCAAATATAATATAGCTCCTAAAATAAAAAATATTTTGAGTTTGATAAACTATAAATTCGTTCAATTATCAAGACTTATACTATGTTAATAAACATGTATAGATTTAAAGATCATATTGGGTCAGATTGACTTTTGAGATAACTTTTGTTAACTTTTGCATGTTAATCTTGAGCATTAAGATTGTGATAAACTATGACCTGACCTAGCTTATTAGACATGTATTGACCAACATATGTTCTCTAGGTTGAGATCTATGGTTATTTTACATTCCGAGTTTCGGTCACATTTCAGTAAATGACCTTATGTGCCACTAAGGTGAGTTTCATTTGCTCCCTATTTAAATGCTTTTACAATCTATATTTTTTGGGCTGAGAATACATGCACTTTATTTTAAACGCAATGGATACAAGTACATATTAAATTCTACACCGAGTTTGAACCGAAAATCCCTTAGCTTTGGTAACTAGTAGCTGCCGGTTATAAGAACTGGTGGGCGCGAATAGTTGTATATGGATCCATAGGGCTTAACATCCCCGTCTGTTCCAGGTATAGAAACCCTAGCCTGAACTATAAAACAGACGTATGCTATTTGAGTTTAGTACACGTTGGATTGTGTGTATTGTACATGTTGGTTGCATGTTTGTTAAATCAGGGGTACTTATTATAACGTTAAAGCTTAGTTACCAGGGTGCTCAAATAAATAGAATATTTTGATAAACGTTTCTGGATGAAATAATTGAAAACTTGTGATTCACCTTTATATACAGATTATGCGCAACATTAAAACTATGAACTCACCAACCTTTGTGTTGACACTTTTAAGCATGTTTATTCTCAGGTTTCTAGAAGTCTTCCGTTGTTTGCTTATACGTTATACAAGCTATGTACATGGAGTCATACATTCTTTATTCGAGAACACTTTGCATTCACAAAATCATCACCATGTATCTTATTTTAACTGCATTGTCAACGAATGTAGTATTGTTAAAAAATATTATTTGCGGTGATTGTCTATATGTAGAAATTCTCAGATGCTAAAAACCTTGGATTTATATATTCAGTTATGGTGTGCCTTTTCAAAAGAATGCAATGTTTACAAAACGTACAATATAGAGGTCAAAACCTCACTATGAAATCAATGAATGATGTATTCATCCAAGTGGATTTGGACGGGTTATCACAGTTGGCATCAGAGCTTGAGGTCATAGGGAACCAGAATTTGCATTAGTGTGTTTAACTGGTAATTGTCAGGATGCATTAGTGAGTCTGGACTATGACCGTATCTGTTTTTACCGAGTTTTACTTATCATTTCTTGTCAGAAATTACCTGCTTATCATTCTTAAGTCTAGACACATTTGCCTGCAGTTATTGCATGAATAGTGTATTGACAAAACTCATATCTTAGCGTATCTGTTACTGTAAACTTTTCCTGACATCTTCCGAAAATTTCTCTGTAATTTATGGGATTTTGGTATTATATATACATATGTAAATTATGTATCGGGGAATACCAAACTAAATCCTATAATCTATCTCATATCAAAAATTAATTCCCTAATTATACAAGATGGATCACGTATCTAGTTCAAATTCCTTAGATTCCAACAACTATTCTGATATGGATTTTCACTCGATCTCCGAGAGCAGTGTGACCAGAATGGATCAACCAATTAACCATCATCTATTCTGGATGAATTGGGGATGGGTTCGTAGTTTACTTAATCATTGGAGACAAGAAGAAGGCAATCTCTTCCATCCAACACATTGCCCTCTTGGCGAAGAACCTGAAGCACTTACCGGCGAACCTGTTCGTAATACCATTTTCTCTCTCATCTCCAGAGTATCTCGTCATGATTATATACTATCTCACATTTTATATCTCATTCAACCGCTCGTTCGAACCACCAATCATCCCGGTGTAGTAGAGGAAGTCAACGAGCTTCGCGCTCGGGTAGTGACTTTAGAGAATATGGTACAAAGGTTACAAGCACCAGCAGCATCACCGGCATCAACAGTACCACCATCATCACCACCAACAGTATCATTACCACCACCAACAACAACATCGGCATCCCACACCTCGACATCACAAACCATGCCTCGAACATCAACGTCATACGCACCATAGATACCAAGGAATACCAACAACAACAACAAACGATGAAGTATTGATTCATAACTTCATCGAATAAATATTCTGCAGAGAATATGTAGTTTCTAAAAGTTTTAGAGATTATATATTCTAGTCCTAGTCGAAAACCAGATGAGATTAATATTATGTTAACTCATTGAACACATAATTACATCTAAAGAAAATATATATGTAGGTATATTTTTATAAAGATGGTAATTAAGAAAATTCTTTTGTACAAACTGTTAATGGTGAGAATATTTTAACGGGTAGGTAATACCCGAGAGATATATAAATTCACAATTAATATGTTACATTCTTCGATTCTGATTCAACAAATCATCAACTATACTCACTACTTTCACAATGAGATATATTCTTTCATAAAAATCAAAACAACCATACTCATTCAAATTCAATTTTAACACATCAGAATCCAAGTCGAGATATAACCGATATCATCATTCTTAGATTCCTACATCTTCTGAAGCTATACTTTCACTTCAAAACTGTGCTAGAACATTATTTCTATTCATAAAACCCAGAAAAGTATTTGTATCATTCAAAATCCTAGAACATCATATGAATATTATCGATTACAATCTATGTTCAAATCCCTCGAAATTCCTGAAGACATTTCAAATAATGACTCATCGAGATGATGATCCAACCACATGTTAACCACAGTCTTGTACCTGAAAAACCCTCGAAACCAAAGTCATAATTTATCACGTATCCGTGTCAGACTCTTTGGCATTTATTAGCTAAAATAACTTTTCAATTCCTTCTAAAAATAGACAGCTTTGTCACAGCTCCAACAAACCAACTTCAATTGTTCATTCGAATAAGCCTTATTATAATGATTACCCTTTCATCATTATTACCAAAAAAAAAAAATTTTTATTTATTTCGCCACATTAGCAGTAAACTTATTAACAACTTCATTGATCTTTGATTTTACGAAAAATCATTATATTTATTGAAACCTCATCATTTACTCATCCGCATCTTGTAACAAGAATTGTCATGTCAATTACTGGGAATCAGCAATCATTATTTTGAAATTTCGCAGTATGTCTACGCCAACAGATATATGTGTATATATAACGTCTATCTCCTGGACTTACATACTCCGAATGTGAAGTTTCTGAAAAATACCCTAAATTGTGAACTAGTTCTTGGAACTTTGAAAAAGCTGAATGAAGCAGCAGAAACTGTAAACAACCGTAACAGTCAAAAGGTTGATGATAAAGAATAGTGTGTTGGCAAAGCTCAGAAAAAAAGAAGGTTTGGTCTGGAAAACAGATTGAGCAAACTATGAAGGAGGCTGTGGACCAATCACAAAGACTAAACCTGCCTTCAAAGAATCCAAATGATTCAGTATCTGCTGAAGTCATTAACGAATACCTTGATCCTTACTCTAAAACCCTTGCGGACAATATTCTTCATCATCATCTGATCTTCAATGTTCATATCTTTCATTATAAATATCTTCGATGTTTCTGAAGATATCTTCATAACTATTGTTATCCGAAATCATTTACTTCTTCGCGCTATCTGTGTAATATCATAAAAGAAACTATTGTAATTTCTAAATTCTGAAACCTTCGAGTTTAAATTATGAATGTTTTTGAAGTAGTGTTGGGAACTGAAGCATGAGTTAGTATAATATAATGACACTTAATCAACGTGATTATATTACAGTAAGTCATGCTGAGTTTCTAAATAGAACGTGATGATTCACAGATCATAACGTCATCATGTGCCATGTTATACGACTCTTACATTCTACCTCATCTCCAAACACATTAAGAACATATCTTCTTGATAGTTTTATTTTTTCGAATATTCTGGTAATTTGACAAGTCAAGATCGTGTCATTACAATTTCCTTCTTAGAACATTAATTATGTTCATTCCAAAATTAATATTTACGTATTCTGGACCATTATTCGCTTGACTTGAAGTCGGGAAGAAGAAAACAAAAGCATGAAGCTCCGAAATAGAAATGGGAGTATAAATCGCAGCAAATAAGAGAGAGCATTAACTGTGGATGTCAATGATTATAGATAGACAAAAGCAGGGACTCTGAAAAATAAGGAAAGATATAAAGCCCGACGACAACACATAAATTACAAACCGTGTATATCAATAAGTATTGCAACGTAAAGACACGGGAGAACTAAAAACACTATAAAACCAAGAGTATAGTAGAAGTGAATAGATTCTTCCGGCGGCAGATGAAAAAGAAGAATAATAGATATGAAAGTTAGGAGTATATCAAGAATCAGAACTGGATGGAGCATATTGACGAATGCTTTAAAGTATGAATTGAGGGAGAAAGAAAAGAATGTGTGAGCTGTGGAAATAAGGAAACTAAGAGAGTGGATTTATAGTGAAATATCCGACAGAGCAATCAAAACAGATTATTTCATTTAACCAAAGAAGATCTTATCTCCTTAACTACCGAAGAATCAAATCTTATTACGAAGATTTTCCTCTAAATCCCTTGAAATCCAGAAATCCACCGTGACTATGTCCAAAGTTAAATCTCTGTCTCAACCTTTTGTGACAGCTTCACTCGTACGCTTCACATAATCGAATCGTTTTATCTATATTAGTCAATAATGATAAACTCTATTTATCCACTCATATTCGTCATAAAAACATTTTTATTGTTAGACATGATGAAAGGACCCGTTCATAAACATTATAAACGATTCACAATAGTTGATTACATCGCGAGGTATTTGACCTCTATATGATACGTTTTATAAACATTGCATTCGTTTTTAAAAGACAAACTTTCTTTACATTTAAAATTGATGGCATGCATACCATTTCATATTACATCTAACTATAATTGACTTAATATTAATCTTAATGAACTCAACGACTCGAATGCAACGTCTTTCAAAGTATGTCATGAATGACTCCAAGTAATATCCTTAAAATGAGCTAATGCACAGCGGAAGATTTCTTTAATACCTGAGAATAAACATGCTTTAAAGTGTCAACCAAAAGGTTGGTGAGTTCATTAGTTTATCATAATCAATCATTTCTGTAATAGCAATAGACCACAAGATTTCTGCTTATAAATATATGTATACTCGCAAGTGTATAAAAGTATTCTATAAGTTGTAGGCACCCTGTAACAAGCCTTAACGTTCATGTTTTACCCTCTGAAGTACACCGGATCAGGTGTGTTTAATATAACCTCGAAGTACTAAAGCATCCCATAGTCAGGATGGGGTTTATCAGGCCCAATAGATCTATCTTTAGGATTCGCGCCTACCGTACATAGACAAGTAGTTTAATGTTACCAAGCTAAGGGTATATTTCTGGTTTAAACCCACGTAGAATTATTTTTAGTACTTGTTTCTATTTCGTAAAACATTTATAAAACAGCGCATGTATTCTCAGCCCAAAAATATGTATTGCAAAAGCAATTAAAAAGGGAGCAAATGAAACTCACAATACTGTATTTCGTAGCAATTATGTATATGGCGGCACTGAACAAGTGCAGGGTTTATCTCGGATTCACGAACCTATATTAAGTATATATATTTATATGTTGGTCAATATCTGTCTAACAATTTAGGTCAAGTCATAGTGTGTCACAATCCTAATGCTCGAGACCGACATGCAAAAGTCAACAAAAGTCAACTTGACCTAAAATGACTTCCAAAATCTATACATGTTTATTATATAACTTATATATAGTTGTTTTATATATTTAAATATATTTATCAGATCTTATTATACTAAATAATACAAGTCATTTATTAAAAAAATAAAAATTTATATTTAAATTCATATATGATAAAAATATACTTTTATATATCTCAAGTAATAAAATTTATAAAATTCACTTAATATCATAAAAATATAGTGGTATGTATTATTAATGTAATTATATTATGTGTGGTAAAAATATCTTTGTACGCATATTTATTTGATTAAATAATATTGATAATAATAATAATAATGATAAAATAATAAAATGATAGTTTCAATAAAAATATTAATTTTTAGCAATAAAGATAATTTTAGTAAAAACATCAACTGATAACAATTATAATAATTGTTTTAATAATAATATTAAAATTAATAATAATTCAGTTAACCATATCTTTTAATCCGTTCATCGAACCCACACGATTTCTAAATGAAAAGTTATTAATTTTTCTTTAGCTTTTCAACGACATGCATATCATATACCTTATCTCAGTAGCATATGTATCAAATTCGTGATTTATCATAAACTATTTAACGACAAAACTAAGCATACAAACATGCATAATCATATATACTCGAGCACTAGTCAGGGATACACTATTAATATATAAAAGATAAGATATGAATGCTCACGTATCAATATTGTGATTCAATATTACAGGAAAGTACGTAGACGCAACGAAAATGATAAACGTTAGGTTGACCTCACGAGCAATACCCTCGAACAATACCCATAACCTCCATAGCTATAACCCATAATTTCCTTAGCTCTATCCCGTTTGAAAACTTATTTTGAAATCGTCTGAATATAACTCCGTCGTAGTATTTTATGTATACTAATAATATCTTGAAATAATACTAAGTAAATATATATATGTAATTCGATTGAGAGAGTTTAGAGAAATATATTTTCAAGTTTCTATGAAATAATGAAACCTATTGAATTCTATTTATAATAGATTTTTGAATTATTAAAGTGAATTATTAAAGTATGAATTATTAAAGTGAATTATTAAAGTATGAATTATTAAAGTGAATTATTAAAGTATGAATTATTAAAGTGAATTATTAAAGTATGAATTATTAAAGTGAATTATTAAAGTGAATTATTAAAGTGAATTATTAAAGTTAAAGTAAAGTAAAAGTAAAGTAAAGTAAAGTAAAGGTAAAGTTAAAGTATAGTAAAAGCATAAAACTATGTACGTATAATACGCGTATAAATATATTTAATATTAATTTAAATCGTTATATCATAAAACATTTTAGAAAAGTATAATTATATATATTCATAATAGGTTTCAAGTTTTTAAATTACAGTATGTTGGTGAAGCATGGGATAAAGTCCAAAGGTTTAATAAACGTATGAAATCATCTTAATGAAAAATGCCGAGTTACTTAACTTGTCGATATCCAACATCTAAGTTATTTACACTCCACGTTCTTACTTATAGATCACTTTACCATTTTCCGAATATTGTCAAAAAGAATAGATTTCTTAAATCACAGTGGACCTCATAACATTGGCCCGTAATCATATCATAATGTATCTGATAATTCAATCATTTGATATTATCTCTTAATTCTGTCGATAAATATATCGAAACAAATACGTTCATGTAAAGTATCATATATATCAAATACTTTGTTAATGTTTTCAGTTATTATATATTATATATACATATCTATATACACATAATTGTTCGTGAATCGTCGAACACGGTCAAAGGGTAATTGATTACATGAATGTAGTTCCAAACTTTTTGAGATTCAACATTACAAATTTTGCTTATCGTGTCAGAAACATATAAAGGTTAGGTTTAAATTTGGTCGGAAATTTCCGGGTCGTCACACATGATGATCCTAATCAAATTTCGGGACGAAATTTCTTTAACGGGTAGGTACTGTGACGACCCGAAAATTTTCGACCAAATTTAAATTTAAAATTTATATGATTTTGACCGACGATTCATGAACAAATATTTGTAACTAGACATGAATAAAAATATATATAAATATATATTTTATAATGAGATAAAAATATAATAATAACTTAGTCATAAAACATTTAGATTTAAAATAATATTATTATATATATATTAGGACGATGATTTTAGGAAGCAAATGACCATAACACTCAAAAGTATAAGTTACATTTTAATTAGTATGCTCATTGGTGAAATAAGTCTAATTATTGATAAAGGTACATGTCGCGAAACGTAAAGTACTAGTTTTCTCAGCGTACGAGAATGCGTTCGAGAAACCGGAACCGGTATGTAAGTCGAGAGTCAACGTACAACACATGGGTGTAAAAATTACAAATCAACTATGCACGAGAATATAATATAATATTTAATTAATTCTAAAGATTAAATATATTATTTATTAAATAATATATATTAATATATTTTAGAAGTGTCGGCAGAGGATTTTGGTGAAATTTGAACTGCAAGAAGAACTCATGCGATCGCATGGCTTTTTCCCATGCCTCCCATGCGATCGCATGAGGGGGTTAGGTGCCACAAACCTCTTTAAATACTTGATCGTTTCCTGCCCTTTTTTCAATCTGTTTCTCGATCTCTTCTCTCATATACATATAATATAAATTATTATTATTATTATTATTATTATTATTATTATTATTATTATTATTATTATTATTATTATTATTATTATTATTAAGATTAATATTATTATTAATCTTATAGTTAGGAGTATTAGTATTAATATTAGTATACATAAAATACTAAGACGAGATCATGAGTGCATTATTTTCAAGATGGGTTTTATGAGCGGGATAGAGCTAAGAAAATTACGGGTTATAGCTATGGAGGTTATGGGTATTGTTCAAGGGTATGCTCGTGAGGTCAACCTAGTGTTTATCATCTCCGTTGCGTCTACGTACTTTCCTGCAATATTGAACCACAATATTGATACGTGAGCACTCATATTTTATCTTTCATATAATAATAGTGTATCCCTGACTAGTGCTCGAGTATATATGTTTATGCATGCTTGTATGCTTTAATTTTGTAGTTAGATAGTTTATGATGAATCACGAATTTGATACATATGCTACTGATATAAAATATATGATATGCATGTTTTTGGAAAGCTGGTGAAAAATTATTAACTTTTCATTTAGAAATCGCGTGATTTCGATGAATGGATTAAAAGATATGGTCAACGAAATTATATTTGACGTTAATTGAAATTATGTTTGAATCTGTAAATTAATATTTAAACAACTTGTCTATGAGATTGATAAATTGGATTTTTAGATATTACTAATCGAGTAAATGAATTTCTATATAAGGCAAGTCTCGTTTTGTTGAACAATTGTCAAAGTTGACTGTCTTATCATGTTTTAAAGCTGTATAAACACTATAATATGATTTTACAAGTATTGGAAAGCGATGTGAAATAATAAAATATTTTCGATTGCCATGATAATTCAAATATAATATACCTCCTAAAATAGATAATATTTTGAGTTTGATAAACTATAAATTCATTCAATTATCAAGACTTATACTATGTTAATAAACATGTATAGGTTTAAAGATCATATTGGGTCAGATTGACTTTTGAGATAACTTTTGTTAACTTTTGCATGTCGATCTCGAGCATTAGGATTGTGATACACTATGACCTGACCTAGCTTGTTAGACATGTATTAACCAACATATGTTCTCTAGGTTGAGATCTACGGTTATTTTGCATTCCGAGTTTCGATCACATTTCAGTAAATGACCTTATGTGCTTCTAAGGTGAGTTTCATTTGCTCCCTTTTTAAATGCTTTTGCAATCTATATTTTTTGGGCTGAGAATACATGTACTTTATTTTAAACGCAATGGATACAAGTACATACTAAATTTTTGTAACGACCCGTCAAAATCGCTATTGACGCGGCACGTTAATCATTAATTCTACAGTGAGGTTTTGACCTCTATATGATACGTTTTGATAAAATATTGCATTCATTAAAATAAGTGACTTTCTAAACATAGAAAGTTATAAGCATGTGGGCGAGTGCTTAGGTATAAGAAAATCCCCAAAATACATAAGTTTTTATCATACAGGTTGACATCACAGTCCAATTATTTATTACACAACACAGTTTTATTTCGAATGCAATAAACTTTATACAAAGCATGAGAGTCTCCATGCAGGCAACAAGCACATCACAGCGGAAGCAGTCTAAGGACTTGAGAATAAAACATGCTAAAAAGTCAACACGAATGTTGGTGAGATATAGGTTTAATTGCTCGAGTCATAAATATATATAAAAATAGACCACAAGATTTCATCAAAAGTTTATCAATAGATTCTACGTAACAGAGCACCCTGGTAACTAAACTTAACGCTATAATGATAATTACCCTATTCGTTTTAATACACGCAAATCAACGTGTCATAAACTCAAATAACATACGTCCGTTAAAAGGCTAGCGCTCTAGCTCGGACGGGGATGTCAAGCCCTATGGATCTATATACAATTATTCGCGCCCACCATTCCATATCCTATGTACTGGCAGCTACTAGTTATCAAAGCTAAGGGATTTTCGATTTAACTCAGTGTAGAATTTAGTATGTACTTGTGTCTTATTGCGTTTAAAATAAGTTGCATGTATTCGCAGCCCAAAAATATTTAAAGTATTTAAAAAGGGAGACTATAAACTCACGGTTCAATATTGAGATTCAATATTGTAGGCAAATTGTGTAAACGTAATGATGGTAGACGACTGTATGGTTGTCCTTGGATTCAAGAACAATACCCCGAACAATACCCAATATTTCCTTAGTTTAAAACGGTTTGAAACTCGAATTAAAACACCCTCGTATATACTTTATTATTATTAAACTTAAATTAAAATTATAATTTTAATTATAAATATAAACACAGAAAAAGAAAAGAAAAGAAATATTGTGTGTATAACTTCGTCGAGCAAACTGCCTTTTATAGGCATATTTCCTGAATTTGGTCCCCATGCGATTGCATGGGTTTTCAGTGCTTTTGCCATGCGATCGCATGGCTAGGCTGAACAGCTCAAAATATTTTTGTTTTCTAGTTCGTTGACATAATATTTTACTGTAGCAAATAGTGTTTTACTGTTACAAATAGTGTTTACTGTAGCAAATAATGTGTTACTGTAGCAAAGTCGGTTTCACTGTAGCAAATAGTGTTTTACTGTAACAAAGTCGGTTTCACTGTAGCAAATAGTGTTTACTTGTACATCTTTGATTTATTTGCGTTTCTTCTTATAAATTAAAAAAAAAACTTACGTTATAAAAATAAAGTTTTAAGATTCAGCATAATAGGTTCACTTATCGTGTCGAAAATATTTTATCCTGTAATTAATTTATTAATATGAAATTTTCTGGGTCTTTACAGTACATCCCCGTTAAAGTAAACTCGGGTCCTCATTCCCAAGTAAACTCGTTTTATAAGCGATATCAGTGAACAAATGTGGATACTTTTGCTTCATTTGATCTTCACGTTCCCAAGTAAACTCGGGTCCTCGTCTAGCGTTTCAACGAACCCTAACTATCGGTATTTTGCTTTGTTTTAATTGTTTGACCTCTTTCAACAGGTTCTTCGATAAAATGGAGTTTATCATTGATTCGTATTTTGTCAAGAGGAATTATGACATCCTCTTCAGCTAAACATTTCTTCAAATTTGACACATAAAATGTGTTGTGAACACTACTAAGTTCTTGCGGTAGTTTTAATCGATAAGCAACTGCTCTAATTCTTTCGGTGATTTCAAAGGGTCCTACGTACCTAGGACTTAGCTTTCCTCGTTTACCGAATTCTACAATGCCTTTCCAGGGTGACACTTTCAACATGACTTTGTCGTCCACTTGAAATTCTAGCGGTTTTCTTCTTACATCAGCATAACTCTTTTGGCGACTCATGGCTGTTTTCAATCGCTGTTGTATTTGAATGATCTTTTCGGTGGTTTCATGAATAATTTCTGGTCCAGTAAGTTGTCTTTCTCCTACTTCACTCCAACAAATAGGAGATCTGCACTTTCTACCGTAAAGTTCTTTAAATGGCACTGCGTTGATGCTCGTATGATAGCTGTTATTGTATGAAAATTCTGCCAACGGTTAGTGTCGATCCCAACTGGTTCCAATGTCAATCACGCATGCCCGTAACATGTCTTTCAATATTTGTATTGTTCTTTCACTTTGACCATCTGTCTGTGGGTGATAAGCGGTGCTCATATCTAATCGAGTTCCCAATGCTTTTTGTAATGACTGCCAAAAACATGATGTAAATCGGGTGTCGCGATCAAATATGATGGAGATGGGTACACCATGCCTGGAAACTACTTCCTTCAGATATAGGCGTGCTAATTTCTCCATACTGTCTGTCTCCTTTATTGGTAGAAAGTGAGCTGATTTAGTTAGACGATCAACTATCACCCAAATAGTATCATGACTACTTGCAGTCCTTGATAATTTCGTAATGAAATCCATGGTTATTCTTTCCCTTTTCAACTGCGGAATTTCTGGTTGTTGCAGTAATCCTGAAGGCTTTTGGTGCTCAGCTTTGACCTTTGCACAAATCGAACATTTGCTTACATAAGTAGCAATTTATGTCTTCATATTAGGCCACCAATAGAACTTCTTGATATCGTGGTACATTTTCCCATTTCCTGGGTGAATTGAGTACCTCGTTTTGTGTGCTTCATCCAGTACTAGTTGCCTTAGGTTACCATATTTTGGTACCCATATCCTACCAGCAAAATACAGGGTTCCATCGGCTTTTACTTCAAGCTGTTTTTCTAATCCTTTGCTCATTTCGCCTTTTTCATTTTCTTCTTTTAAAGCTTCTAACTGTGCTGCTTGAATTTGCTTTATGAGATCAGTACGAATTGTAATGTTCAAAGCTCGGACCCTAAGAGGTTTTACTCTTTCTTTCCGACTTAGGGCATCAGCTACAACATTAGCCTTTCCGGGGTGGTAACGGATTTCACAATCATAATCGTTTAACAACTCTACCCAGTGACGTCGCCTCATATTGAGTTGTTTTTGATCAAAAATATGCTGAAGACTCTTATGGTCGGTTTATACTGTACACTTGGTGCCATATAGATAGTGTCTCCATATTTTGAGTGCAAAAACTACTGCTCCAAGTTCCAAATCGTGCGTCGTATAGTTCTTTTCATGAATTTTTAGTTGTCGTGAGGCATATGCGATAACTTTTGTGCGTTGCATTAATACACATCCTAAACCTTGGCGCGAAGCGTCACAATAGATCACGAAATCATCATTTAATTCCGGTAATGACAAAATGGGTGCAGACGTTAACTTCTTCTTTAATAACTGGAATGAGGATTCATGTTCTGTGGACCAATCATACTTCTTTCCCTTTTGAGTCAATGCAGTTAAGGGTTTGGCGATTTTAGAGAAATCTTGAATGAATCTTCGGTAGAAACCGGCAAGACCTAAGAATTGGCGGATTTGTGTTGGAGTCTTCGGTGTTTCCCATTTACTAATGGCTTCGATCTTGGCAGGGTCAACTTTAATTCCATGTTTACTAACAACATGGCCCAAAAAATGTACTTCTTGTAACCAGAAATCACATTTTGAAAATTTTGCGTACAATTCTTCTTTCTTGAGTACCTCCAGTACCAGTCTTAAGTGTTGCTCATGTTCTTCCTTGTTCTTCGAGTAAATCAATATGTCATCGATAAAAACAATGACAAATTTGTCTAAATACGGTCTACATATGCGATTCATTAGATCCATGAATACTGCTGGAGCATTAGTCAATCTAAAAGGCATGACTAGAAACTCATAGTGATTGTAACGGGTTCTGAACGCGGTTTTAGGAATATCTTCTTCCTTCACTCCCAACTGATGATATCTGGAGCGTAGATAAATCTTAGAATAAACACTTGATCCTTGCAATTGATCAAACAAATCATCAATCCTCGGTAATGGGTACCGATTCTTGATCGTTAATTTGTTTAATTCTCGGTAATCTATGCACATTCTCATAGATCCATCCTTCTTTTTGACAAACAGAATAGGAGCACCCCAAAGTGAAAAGCTGGGATGAATAAATCCATGGTCCGATAATTCTTGCAACTGGTTTTGTAATTCTTGCATTTCTGAAGGTGCAAGTCTATATGGGGATCGGGCTATAGGTGCGGCTCCTGGTACGAGATCAATCTGGAATTCTACACATCTGTGTGGAGGTAGCCCTGGTAATTCTTCTGGAAATACTTCGGGATATTTTCTTACAACTGGCATGTCATCAATGCTTCTTTCTTCAGTATCGATCTTCTTTACGTGTGCTAGAATAGCATAACAACCTTTTCTTATAAGTTTCTGGGCCTTCATACAGCTGATAAGGTTCAGCTTCGAGTTGCTTTTCTCCCCATAAATCATTAATGACGTTTCATCCTTTCGAGGGATGCGGATTGCTTTCTCAGCGCAAACAACTTCCGCTCTTGTTTTGGACATCCAATCCATGCCAACGATTACGTCAAAACTTCCTAATTCTACGGGTATCAAATCGATTTTGAAGGTTTCACCAGCGAGATTTATTTCGCAACCATGGCAAATTTTATCAGCTTTTATCAGTTTACCATTAGCTAATTCAATAGTATATTTATCGTCTAGAGGCAATGATTCACATTTTAGTTTACAACTAAAGTCTTTACACATATAACTTCTATCAGCACCCGTATCAAACATAATAGAAGCTAGTTGATTATTAACAGTAAACGTACCCGTGACAAGATTAGGATCCTCACTTGCTTCACTGGCATTAACATTAAATGCCCTCCCACGTGCGGGTTCTTTGTTCTTCTCCTTATCAGGGCATTGATTTATAAAGTGACCAGGCTTCCCGCATCAAAAACATTTCTTGACATCGGTCGGTTTTGTCTTTACTTCAGAAACGGTGGCATAACAATCTTTCACCACATGTCCTTTCTTGTTGCACTTATCACAGACCACTTGGCAATAACCTGCATGATGTCTGTAACATCTTTTGCAGAACGGATGGAGTCCCTTATAGTTTGGACTAGCAGTTGCCCCATCTTGTTTACCTTTAAAAGTTTCTTGTTTCTTCAGGTGAGTACTTTTGCCCTTATAGTCTTCCCATTTCCTCTTTCCTTCAGTTGTCTTGACTTCGGTAATTGGTGCCTTAATCAAACTCTCTGTGATCTGGTCCATGAGTTGGTGTGCCATTGTCATGGCTTCCTGCATCGAATTAGGTTTGGACGATGTAACATTTCCTTTGATATTGATTGATAAACCGTCAATATACATTTCTATCTTTCGTTTCTCGTTTGGCAGCAATTCGGGACACAACAAGGCTAGTTCCATGAAACGCTTTTCATAGTTATTGAGATTCAAGCCGAAAACCTTCAGATTACGTAACTCATATTCTATTTTTCTGATCTCGTTTCGAGGATAGTACTCCTTGATTAGCATCTTTTTCAGTTCTTCCCAAGAGATATCATATGACGTATCTACTCCTTCTGCTTTAGCATAATTGTTCCACCAAGTAAGTGCACCATCTTGCAACGTGCACGAAGCATACTTTGACTTGTCTCTGTCCGCACAATTACTGATTTTGAAAACGGACTCCATCTTTTCAAACCATCGGGTTAGACCGACCGGTCCCTCGGTCCCACTAAACGTCTGTGGTTTGCATCCTTGAAAAGTTTTGTATGAGCATCCCTTTCGTGAGTTTATGTTCACAGCTGCTGCTTTGGTTGCTGCTTCGGCTGCTGCTTTTGCCGCCTCGGCTGCAACAATTCTTTCATTCACACATTTCTCGACTAGTTCCTCAAATTCAGCATCCGACATTTGAGACATGTTTCTTCAATAAACACAACAGATATAATTAATCACGTAGAAAATTATAGATGTAGCAAATAATTAATGGTACATCATGGCATATTAATAATATGAACCCATTATTATAAAAGCTGTTTCTTCTTTATTAGCACTTTATAATTATAACTCGGGTAGTACCTACCCGTTAAGTTCATACATAATAGCTAGTACAAGGAATTAACTACTAAAATTCTAATAATATTCCACTATGAAAAATTATAACGAGTTACTATGTTATTATGTAATAATAATAAGAAGTAGTAATAATACAAATAATCATTCCATGCATTTATTATTAATAAACCAAAATAATACAATACCATACAATACTGATATTTTACATATGTTTATTCAACATAACAAGATAGAGTAGCACATATAAGCAATAGAATAGCGCATGGAAGATTTATGGTTGCGATGTCGTTTATTCAGAACTATCAGAAACTTCTTCTCATTTGGTTCTCTCTACCAATTGTTTGTGTGTGCATGGTCCGACAGACATTATAGCAGTGTGTTTAATTTTTGGTCGGGGTTTTGAGGTACCCGTTGCCTCAGTGGGTTTAATACAATAAGGGTGGTTACTGATCGAATGGTCCTGTTCCTTTTTAATAATTAAGGACTTTTTATTTTTGTGGTTCTTTATAGCAAGTTTGAATTCCTTTCCTTTGTTAACTTTTTTTCAGTAATATCCTTTACTTCATCCTCCTCCTCCTCACTAATCTCACCTAATGAACTGTCTGAGTCATATGTAGGAGAATATGTACCGGTGGTCATGAATCGATATCTGCCAGGTGTAATCGGCACAACCCGCCCGTCGGCGTTGTATCTGGCCCAATGTCCATGTTCATTTAGAAATGGACTATCCTCATTTATTCTAAGGATCATGGGTTCCACTCCAACGATACTGTGGCTCCGGAAAACTAGAGGTGGGTGGAGCTAGGACCTCCTCTGGGTTAACCGGGAGTTGAGATTCCCCAGCTAACACAATTTCTTCTTCAATAGGTATTGGAACATCCTTTTTAGTTGTGGAGAGAATAGATTCAGTGTCTGATTCCGAGTCGTACAAAATGATAGGATTAGAAGAAGTCATCTATCACATAATTGAAACAACAATTACGTTAGCATATAAATATATCATATATAGTGTTTTTGACAAGATGATAAGCAAAAAACGGTAAAAACAGATATGGCCATAGTCCAGACTCACTAATGCATCCTAACAGTTACCAGTTAAACACATAATGCAAATTATGGTTCCCTATAACCTCAGGCTCGGATACCAACTGTAACGACCCGTCAAAATCGCTATTGACGCGGCACGTTAATCATTGATTCCACAGTGAGGTTTTGACCTCTATATGATACGTTTTGATAAAATATTGCATTCATTAAAATAAGTGACTTTCTAAACATAGAAAGTTATAAGCATGTGGGTGAGTACTTGGGTATAAGCAAATCCCCAAAATACATAAGTTTTTATCATACAGGTTAACTTTAACAACCCGTCCTAATCCTCCCGGACGAAGTCATCAACATCTGGTCCCATTGCGAGGTACTGACCTAAATATGCCATGTACGACTCCATATAATATCTTTAAAATGAGCAAATGCACAGCAGAAGATTTCTTTCATACCTGAGAATAAACATGCTTAAAAGTGTCAACCAAAAGGTTGGTGAGTTCATAGGTTTATCGTAACAATCATTTCAATATATTAATAGACCACAAGATTTCCGTTTATAAATATATGTACACTCACAAGTGTATAAAAGTATTCTATAAGTTGTTGAGCGCTTCGGTAACCATACTTAATAATTAATGTGGCATATTCCCTTTATTATGAAATCTACCTACACTGTACCAAGTATAGTAAAAATGAAGTACTATGCAACCGTTTACGATACTAGAGCGACTAGCCCGGTTGGGGTGGTCAAACCCGATAGATCTATCAATAGGATTCGCGCTTACATGTTCTTCCAACATGTAAATATTAGTTACCAAGCTACTAGGGAAGATATGCAGGGTGGTACAACTCAACGTAGAATATATTTTAAGTACTTATGTCTATTTCGTCAAACAGTTATAAAAGCAGCCCATGTATTCTCAGCCCAAAAATATATATTGCAAAAGCAATTAAAAAGGGAGCAAATGAAACTTACCATAATGTATTTTGTAATAAAAATACATATGACAATATTGAACAATGTAGGGTTGGTCTCGGATTCAAGAACCTATATCAAGTATATATATATATATATATATATATATATATATATATATATATATATATATATATATATATATATATATATATATATATATATATATATATTATTAACACGTATAATTATAATCGAACAATTTATGTATTATTAGTGAATTAATTTAACAATTAATTATTGTTTCATTTAATACTTAAGTAATTACATTTACCTAATATATCTTAAATAATTATTTACTAAAAAAAATATTACTACGGTTATATTAAATGTAGTTTTATATAATTAATAAGCATATGATAAAATGATATTGATAAAAATTAAAAAAAAAATGTTTCATCTTATAATAATAATAATAGTTATAATAATAAAAATGATAATTTTTATAAAAATGATTCTTTTAATAATAATGAATATTTGTAATAATAATAACTATAAAAATAATGATTTATTAATAATAATAATATTAATAATAATAATAATAATAATAATAATAATATTATTATTAAGAATAATAACTAAATGAAAGAAAAATGTATACCCTTTTTTAAAAAAAAACTTTTCTAAAATGAATTGTCCCAAACAAGACTCGAATTCGAGACCCCTTGCCACCCCACTAACACCCTTAACCATCGGTCCACGCCTGTTTTTCTGAGATAAATTCATTCTGATTTTCTTTTATATTAAAAACAGCATTCATCCTCTTCATCATCAATTCAAATCGTCTGTGATCTCTAAAACATGAAAGTGTAGTAACTATTGAGTTTAGGTATATTATTTGGAACAAATACGACTCCCTTTGATTTCCAATTTAACAGCAAAAAAAAAAAAAAATACAAAACAGCAGTCGCTGTTTCAAAAAAAATGAAGAACAAAGAATTGATTTCGACATTGAGGCTGTTTTAATTAAAACTTTCTACACAAAATAGTTTGCAAATTGTTAACAGAAACTATCTGGATGTTCAATTGAACCGAATTGATATAAACGAGCTTCAATTTTTACGAAGAACAAAAATGTTGACTTTGTGGAAATAAGGTTTGACTCGAAAATTTGACTTTGATAACAAGAATTGGAGTATGAAAACTTACAGAGAGTTTATTTAAATCATTCCTAGTAACTTTGCATTACTAGATTTTGAAATTTCATACAAGATCGATCTTTTGTTAAATTGAACCAACATAGAGTGTATCGAGCTGTATATATATTTTTTAATTAATTTTGCTTAAGGAAACTGGTATCGGCTGTTATTGATATTGATGGTGGAGAAAATGATTAACTTTTTCTAATTACATGATAGGATCAATTGTTAAATAATGGAGAAGTGTTGACCAGAATGATTCCATTGAACAAGAAGACAGATAATAAAAATTAAACGGGGTAGGGATATTTAACAGATTTAATCTTTATCTGATTTTAATAATTATAAATATTTTAATAATAATACAATTAATATTAATAATAATAATTATAAAATTGATAATAATAATAATGATATTATTACTGATAATAATAATACATTGTATTTACTTTTATAATAATATTAATGACAACTAAAATTATACTTTTACTATTACTTATAATAATAAAGGTAATGATAATGATAACAATAATTTTAGTAATATTAATAATAATACTATAACAAGTTTATATTTACACACAAATATTTACATACACTAAATTATTCGAATTTCTTCATATAATATTTATAACTTATTTATATATACATGTATATCTATGATATATCTATAATAATTATGTATATAACTTATGTAAATATTTTATATACTGTATATTTATAAGTATTCATTTTTAACTTTGATTAATATCAATCGACTGACAATTGAGTGTTTACTCACTTCGAAATCATATATATTCAATATATATATATATATATATATATATATATATATATATATATATATATATATATATACATATATATTAATACTAAGTTTTATTATATCTTATATTATTTTATTTTACAAAAATAATATTTCAGATTATATTTTAAATTAATATATATATATATATTTATAATTTCAAATATATATATATATATATATATATATATATATATATATATATATATGTATGTATCTGTTTATAACTAGTTATTCGTAAATCGTCGAGAATAGTCAAAGGGTAATTGGTCATATGAACATAGTTCCAAAATTTGTGAGGCTCAATATTACAAACTTTGCGTATTGTGTCGAAATCAAATAAAGATTAAGTTTAAATTTGGTCGAAAATTTACGGGTCGTCACAATACCTACCCGTTAAAGAAATTTCGTCCCGAAATTTGATCGAGGTCGTCATAGTTAACCATAAAAATGTTTTCATGACGAATATGAGTTGGTAAATATAGGTAAAATGATTCAATTATGCAAAGCGTACGAGTGAAGTTATCACAAAAGAGTGAGATAAGTAAATATAATTTCGTCATATCTTTTGACGTAGATAGGTTGAATTCCGGAGTTCAAGGGATTTAAAAGAAAATCTTGAAAATCTATAAGATCTGATTTTTCGAGATTTAAGGAAATTAGGATCTCTTTAGTTAAATGCGATGATCTGTCCCGATTACTACGTCTGATATTTCCAGTATAAATTTACCTTTTCCGCTCCATTAGTTTTCACCACTTCTATACTCAATTCTTAAATTCAAAAGATTATGAAAATGCTTAATCCAGTTCTGATTCTTGTTCTTATCTTCACTATCACAACAATCATTCTCCTTTTCTAATTACCACCGGAGGAATCTGTTTTCTTCTACTTCGCCCTTAGGGTTATAATGTTTTTAATTCTCCCGTGTCTTTATGTTACGAAAAAAATTGATATACACGGTTTGTAATTTATGTGTTGTTATCGGGTTTTATATTCTCCCTTATATTTCGAAGCTCTATGCTTTTGTTTTCTCTTCCCGACTTCTTGTCAAGCGAATAATGGTCCAGAATTTGTAGATATAGAGTTTCGAATGATTATAATGTTCTAAGCAGGAAGAAACGTGATAGCACGATTTGATTTGTCAAATTACCAGAATCCCTGAGAATGGAACTATCAAGAATATATTTTCTTGATATGTTCAGAGGTTAAGTAGAATGAAAGAGTTATGTAACATGGTTCATGATAAAGGTATGATATGTGATCCTTTTTCACGTTCCATTAGAAACTCAGCATGACTTACTGTAATATAATCACGTTGGCCGGGTGTCATTATATTATACTAACTCATGCTTCAATTCCCAACACTTCTCCACAATTCATTCATAGTTTATACTTAGATTTTATAGAAGTTTCCAATATAATGAAATACAGTAAACTCGAAGAGGTAAATAATTTCGGACAAGAATATTTATTAAAATATCCTCAGAAATATCGAAGATATTTATGATGATATTTTGGAATTTTTAAGGTCGAAGGTTGATGAAGAAAGATTTTTCGCAAGATTTTAACACGACTTCGGAACAAGATATTCTCTAAAGATTTCATCGGATCCAGATTTACCTAGATTCTTTGAATATAGGGTTTGGGCCTTGTATTTGTCCTTGGTCTCCTTCATGGGTAGCTCAATCTGTTTTTCAGTACCAAATTTTCTATCGAGCTTTCCTAACACTCCTTTCTTTATCATCAAACTTTTGGCCGTTTAGACCATCTACCATTTTTCTGTTTCCTCTGCATTTAATGCTATGATATATGAATCATCGGTTATTAATCCGAGGTGATTTTAGGAGAATTGTGTTTTTAGATGTTTAAACGCTGATGGTAATATGGTGGAATATGAAAGGTTCCCCGGTAACAATAAAAGTGCACACATATATATCAAAGTGATAATAAGGTTGTTTCGAATGAAAAGTCGAAGTTGATTTGCTGGAGCTGTGACAAAATTTGCTACTTTGAAAAGGAATTGTATAGTTATTTTCAGTAATAACAACACTAAAGGAATTAACACAGCTATGTGTTAAATGTTTACTCAGTTTTCGAGAGTTTTCAGGTGCATAACTATATGCATAAATCTTTTCTCTAGTAGATGAAGTGTGGTTGGTTCATCCTCTTGATTTAGGTGTTTTCAAGAATCATGAAAGGTTTGAATGCAAATTATAATCATCAAGATACAAATGAGGTTTAGGATGAAATCAAGTGGCAAATTTGAAGAATTGTTTAGTTTCATATGTTATAATCAATATTTTAATTCATTTTAATTGTCCAATAATGGCAGTCCTTAGTTGATAGTCCAATAATCGATTTATATATATATGTAATCTTAGAATTACCCCACGACGTATTGTATACATATTGTCTTTGCATCAACCCAGAGACGTATTGTATACGTATTTTCTTAGAATTAACTAAGACTTATTGTGTACGTATTGTCTTAGGATTTATCAAAACGTATTGTATACTTATTGTATTAGGATGTACCAAGAATATTATTATACATATATACAATTACAGAATTCGTGTACATGTCTCAGACTCGATCACAACTCAAAGTATATATATTATTGTAGAATCAACCTCAACCCTGTATATCAAACTAGAGCATTACAGCATATAGAGTGTCTATGGTTATTCCAAATAATATATATACATGCGTCGATATGATATGTGAAAGCTTTGTATACGTGTCCCAATATTTAAAGTGCGTAAAATAAATAACAAAAATTAAATGACGATAAATAAAATTGCGAGAATATAAATTGCGATAATTAAATTGCGATAAATAAAATGTAACCAGTTAGCTAGGAACAGTTAGCGTGGATTCTTAACAATATTTCAATTAGTTAATTCATTTGTTTCTAACAAATTTTATTTTGTTCAATGTTTTCTTCATTATGTCACTTGTTGGATTCTGATAGGTCAAAATCCAAATATGAAATTGAATGAAAAATGGTTATTCTGTGGTGAACGGATTCCTATATCTGGGGATGTAAGTAGGATAGTAAATGGACGTTGAATCAGATTCGAAGGATGTACAGTGTAACTTATTAATGTGAAATCTAGATTTTCCTCGGGTATTACCTACCCGTTAAAATATTTTCACCATTAACAGTTTGTACAAAAGAATTTTTAAATACAATCTTTATGAAAATATACTTGCATATATATTTTCTTCAAATGTAATCATGGATTTAATGAGTCAATATAATATTAGACTCATTTGATTTTCGGTCTGAGCTAGAATAAGTAATCTCTAAAACTATTAGGAACCACATATTCTTCGCAGAATATTAACGAAGTTATGGATCAATACTTCATCATTAATTATTGTTGGTACCCCTTGGTATCTATGGTGCGTAAGACATTGAGGTTCGAGATAAAGATTGTGATGTTGAGGTGTGGGATGCGGATGTTGCTGTTGGTGGTGGTGATGGTACTGTTGGTGTTGATGATGGTGGTACTTGTAATGACCCGGAAATTTCCGACCAAATTTAAACCTTAATCTTTATATATTTCCGATACGATAAGAAAAATCTATAATGTTGAGTCTAGAAAGTTTGAAATCTATATTCAGATAATCAGTTATCCTTTGACCATGCCCGAAGATTCACGAACCATTGTTGTAAATAAAGATGTATATATAAATAAGTATATATGTAAATAATTATACATTATCAATTAAAGTATTATGTGATTTAGTATTATGACGGATAACTTAATATAATTTAAAACAAAATATTTAAAAACATAATTTTGTATATATATATATATATATGAATTATATATGATTATTGACTGTATGCATATTGTAATATATTGGAAAAATATAAATATTAAATATTCTATATGTACCAAAATATAAAATATATGATATAATTATAAAATATTATAACATGTAATATTAATATATTAAATGGCAAGATAAAAACATAATTGTTGTAGTAACATTTATATTATTGATAATACTTTCATTATTATCAAAATTGATAATATTAATGGATTTTAGTAATAAGTTGATATCAATTATTTATTTAGCATAACACTAATGCAATACAGATATACTCCGTACATATAGCTATAAACAAATAGAATCAGTACTATTTTTATTTTATTTATTTTTTATTATTAAAATTCATTATATATTCAGAAAAAGGGATCGATATACGGTTCAAGTAACTATCATCTATTATGATAATCAAAATTAATTTTCGTCATTTAAAAAGAAAATCTTGTTAGTTTATTTAAAAAAATGTTATTATTATTAGTATTATTATCATATATTATTAATAATCATGAATATTAAATTAAATATGATATAATTCAGATATATATTTCAGATAAATAATTCAGATATATAATATATACATACGCGTGATAATTATGTCTTTATCATTTTCCTGTTTGGTTTACTGGTTACCCGTGATTTTTCTTGTCGACATACATATTCATATCATTTATATAACACGATCAATCACCTTTTGATACAGCAATCGATCAACCCTTTATATTACATGATATCTGTATTACTCGCAATTTAAGATAGAAGAAAAAAAAACAGGAAGACTCATGAAAATATATCTAACTTTCTCTGTTCCTCAACTTTTTGACAAGAACCCGTTTTCGAATCAATTTCAAAAATGTAAAAATGTAGAAGGTTTCTAATTCATGTCGTGAATCTTTCCTCAAAATCTCATGTTTCAATTCTCTATATTGAGTACGAATTTGGCAGTCAAAGTTTAAAGATTTAAAAGTCAACCATTGTTCTTGAATCAAATTGGAGTTCGTTTCTATATTTTAGGTTAAATTAAGGGTTAAGAAAGTTTCAATAAACGATTTACCAATTTTTTTATGTAAGAATCATTAGTTAAAACGATCTAGAAAATTTAACTTGATTTTGGGTTCTTCGTGAGAGTGACGAACTGCTACAGCAGGTTTTTTTTTATTTTTTATTTTTTTCTTCTTGTTTTAATCAATACTCGACAACCATTCAGGTCGTTTCTGTTCCAAATTCATAATATAGATTCAATACATTAAATAGCGGTGTAAGAGTGTGTATGATTGTTCGGTCTGATGAAGTAGAAGAAGGAAAAGGGAGCACGTGAATACGGGTTATAAATAATGATATGGAAGTTTAATCAGAAAAACACCTTTGGTTCAACGGTGAGGGATGTTAGGATGTGAGCGGGAGGTCTCGGGTTCGAGCCCTGGCGCGGGCTATATATTTTTTTAAAGGGCCTTACATAAGGGTATACACTTTTATATTTCCATTTTCATTATAATCATAATTATTATTATTATTATTATTATTATTATTATTATTATTATTATTATTATTATTATTATTATTATTATTATTATTATTATTATTATTATTATTATTATTATTATGAATATACTAATTGGATTGTTATTAAAATCATTATTACTAACAAAGTATTAATATTTAGGATTATTATTATTATTATTAAAATTGTTAGTAATAAGATTGTTATAATTATTATTAATTATTAAGTACTAATATCAAAAATTATTATTTTCACAAATTATTCATTTTATCAAAAACTACTAATATTATCATTTTGGGATTTATAACTAAAACTATCATTAAAATTGTTATTAACAATATTACTAACTTTACTATTTATTTAGTAACATTAAGTATTATCATTATTATCATTTTACCATTACAAATATCATTTTGGTATTATTATAGTTACTATATTTTAACAAACAAATGATACATTTATATTTAATATGCATATAACATAACAAAATTTATATACAAAATAAATATATTAAATATATATATATTTTTGATATAAAAATGATATAACTAATAAATTTATATATATATATTGTTCAATTACGATTATGTGTATTAATAAGGAAACAAATGATATAGGTTCGTGAATCCGAGGCCAACCCTACATTTGTTCAATGATGTTATATGTATTTTTACTACAAAATACATTAGGTGAGTATATAGTCCCTTTTAAACTCTAAATATTTTGGGATGAGAATACATGCATTTCATAATTTACGTTATGGACACAAGTAATCAAAAATAAATTCTACATTGAGTTGTACCATGGCATATTTCTTTATACTTGGTAGCTAATATTTACATGAGGAATGTAAACGAGAATCATGTTGATAGATCTATCGGGCCTGACAACCCAAACCGGGCTGGACAACCAGTTTTCAACGGTTGCACAGTACTTCGTTTCTGTATACTACACTTGGTACGGTGTAGCGATTATTTAAGAATATGCTGCGATGATTTAAATGTTAAGTATGGTTACCAAGTGCTCAACTACTTTTACATACACTTGCGAGTGTATTATGTTTAATTATATGAAATCTTGTGGTCCATAGTTATAACGCTGCTAGCATCAAACCTATATCTCACCAACTTTATGTTGACGTTTTAAAGCATGTTTATTCTCAGGTACGAATTAAGTCTTCCGCTGTGCATTAGCTCATACTAAAGACATTACTTGGTGTCAATCATCGCAATGGAACCAAATGTTGAAGAATTTGTCCAGGTGGATAAGGACGGGTCTTTATAGGTGGTATCAGAGCGGTGGTCTTAGCGAACCAGGTCTTGCATTAGTGTGCCTGACTAGTAGTTGTTAGGATACATTAATGAGTCTGGACTTTGACCGTGTCTACATGTCAAAAGTTTTGCTTATCATATCTAGCCGGAAATTATCTACTTATCATCCTTAGGGAATTGCCTGCTTATCATTCTTAAGTCTAGACACGTCTTACTGCATTTAGTGCATCGATAGTGTATGGACAAAATTCATATCTTAGCGCATCTGTAGACTTGCCTGACATATGCCGTAGGTTCCTCTGTAGTCTACGAAATCTTTAGTATTATATATATATAGATATTCTATATAGCTAGAATATCATCTGATATCCGAAGATCATTCCACATCGAAGATCCATTCCATCCACCAAATTGCCCTCTTGGCGACGAACCAGAAGCACTTACTGGCGAACCTGTTCGAGAAACCATTTTCTCTCTCATTTCTAGAGTATCTCGTCACGATTATATACTATCCCACATTTTGAATCTTGTTCATTCGCTCGTTCCAACCGCCAATCATCCCGGTGTATTAGCAGAAGTTAACGAACTACGCGCTCGCGTGACGGCTTTGGAGAACATGGTACGAAGGTTACAAACACCAGCAGCAGCACCGGCATCATAACCAGTACCGCCAGTAATGTCAACATCGCGATCTACGGTACCAGCATCATCACCAGCATCAACGGCATCACCATCATCAACACCAACCGTATCATTACCACCACCAACAATCACATCCGCACCACGTGCCTCAATATCTCATCTGTACTTTGAGTATGATCTTCGTTCTACATATCGTTTTACATAGATTATCTTCGCTTTACGTATCGTTCTACCTCATTTATCTTCGTTCGACATGACGATTATGTAATTTCTAATGTTTTAGAGATCATGTAATCTAGTAATAACGATAAATCAAATGAGTTTAATATCCTATTAATTCATTAAATTCATAATTACATCCGAAGAAAATATATATGCAAGTATATTTTCATAAAGATGGTAATTAAAAATTCTTTCGTACAAACTGTTAATGATGAAAAATATTTTAACGGGTAGGTAGTACCCGAGGAATATTTAGATTTCACATTAATAAATTACACTGTACATTCTTCGAATCTGATTCAACAGTCATTACTATCCTACTTACAACCACCGATATACGTATTCGTTCACCACAGAATAACCATTTCCATTCAAATTTCATATTTGGATTTTGACCTATCAGAATCCAACAAGTGGTATAATGAAGAAAACATTGGATATAATAAAATTTGTTAGAAACAAACGGATTAATTAATTGAAATATTGTTAAGATTCCACGCTAACTGTTCCTAGCTAACTATTCCCAGCTAACTGTTAATTCCGTATTACATTTAATTTCTGTTATTTATTTTTACGCATTTTAAATCGGGACACATGTACACAATACGTCGGATTAATTCTGAGACAATACGTTGTACACGGGTCATGATATATATTTATTTATTTTACGCACTTTAAATAACGGGACACGTATACAAGGTTTCGACCTATCATATCTGAAATGTCCCGTTCTTATTGATTAAAAACGTTCCATATTAATTGATTTCGTTGCGAGGTTTTGACCTCTATATGAGACGTTTTTCAAAGACTGCATTCATTTTTAAAACAAACCATAACCTTTATTTCATAGATAAAGGTTTAAAAAAAAACTTTACGTAGATTATCAAATAATGATAATCTAAAATATCCTGTTTACACACGACCATTACATAATGGTTTACAACACAAATATGTTACAACAAAATAAGTTTCTTGAATGTAGTTTTTACACAATATCATACAAGCATGGACTCCAAATCTCGTCCTTATTTAAGTATGCGACAGCGGAAGCTCTTAATAATCACCTGAGAATAAACATGCTTAAAACGTCAACAAAAATGTTGGTGAGTTATAGGTTTAACCTATATATATCAAATCATAATAATAGACCACAAGATTTCATATTTCAATACACATCCCATACATAGAAATAAAAATCATTCATATGGTGAACACCTGGTAACCGACATTAACAAGATGCATATATAAGAATATCCCCATCATTCCGGGACACCCTTCGGATATGATATAAATTTCGAAGTACTAAAGCATCCGGTACTTTGGATGGGGTTTGTTAGGCCCAATAGATCTATCTTTAGGATTCACGTCAATTAGGGTGTCTGTTCCCTAATTCTTAGATTACCAGACTTAATAAAAAGTGGCATATTCGATTTCGATAATTCAACCATAGAATGTAGTTTCACGTACTTGTGTCTATTTTGTAAATCATTTATAAAACCTGTATGTATTCTCATCCCAAAAATATTAGATTTTAAAAGTGGGACTATAACTCACTTTCACAGATTTTTACTTCGTCGGGAAGTAAGACTTGGCCACTGGTTGATTCACGAACCTATAACAATATATACATATATATCAAAGTATGTTCAAAATATATTTACAACACTTTTAATATATTTTGATGTTTTAAGTTTATTAAGTCAGCTGTCCTCGTTAGTAACCTACAACTAGTTGTCCACAGTTAGATGTACAGAAATAAATCGATAAATATTATCTTGAATCAATCCACGACCCAGTGTATACGTATCTCAGTATTGATCACAACTCAAACTATATATATTTTGGAATCAACCTCAACCCTGTATAGCTAACTCCAACATTCACATATAGAGTGTCTATGGTTGTTCCGAAATATATATAGATGTGTCAACATGATAGGTCGAAACATTGTATACGTGTCTATGGTATCTCAAGATTACATAATATACAATACAAGTTGATTAAGTTATGGTTGGAATAGATCTGTTACCAATTTTCACGCAGCTAAAATGCGAAAAATTATCCAATCTTGTTTTACCCATAACTTCTTCATTTTAAATCCGTTTTGAGTGAATCAAATTACTATGGTTTCATATTGAACTCTATTTTATGAATCTAAACAGAAAAAGTATAGGTTTATTGTCGGAAAAATAAGTTACATGTCGTTTTTGTAAAGGTAGTCATTTCAGTCGAAAGAACGACGTCTAGATGACCATTTTAGAAAACATACTTCCACTTTGAGTTTAACCATAATTTTTGGAAATAGTTTCATGTTCATAATAAAAATCATTTTCTCAGAATAACAACTTTTAAATCAAAGTTTATCATAGTTTTTAATTAACTAACCCAAAACAGCCCGCGGTGTTACTACGACGGCGTAAATCCGATTTTACGGTGTTTTTCGTGTTTCCAGGTTTTAAATCATTAAGTTAGCATATCATATAGATATAGAACATGTGTTTAGTTGATTTTAAAAGTCAAGTTAGAAGGATTAACTTTTGTTTGCGAACAAGTTTAGAATTAACTAAACTATGTTCTAGTGATTACAAGTTTAAACCTTCGAATAAGATAGCTTTATATGTATGAATCGAATGATGTTATGAACATCATTACTACCTTAAGTTCCTTGGATAAACCTAGTGGAAAAGAGAAAAATGGATCTAGCTTCAACGGATCCTTGGATGGCTCGAAGTTCTTGAAGCAGAATCATGACACGAAAACAAGTTCAAGTAAGATCATCACTTGAAATAAGATTGTTATAGTTATAGAAATTGAACCAAAGTTTGAATATGATTATTAACTTGTATTAGAATGATAACCAACTGTAAGAAACAAAGATTTCTTGAGGTTGGATGATCACCTTACAAGATTGGAAGTGAGCTAGCAAACTTGAAAGTATTCTTGATTTTATGTAACTAGAACTTGTAGAATATATGAAGAACACTTAGAACTTGAAGATAGAACTTGAGAGAGATCAATTAGATGAAGAAAATTGAAGAATGAAAGTGTTTGTAGTTGTTTTTGGTCGTTGGTGTATGGATTAGATATAAAGGATATGAAATTTTGTTTTCATGTAAATAAGTCATGAATGATTACTCATATTTTTGTAATTTTATGAGATATTTCATGCTAGTTGCCAAATGATGGTTCCCACATGTGTTAGGTGACTCACATGGGCTGCTAAGAGCTGATCATTGGAGTGTATATACCAATAGTACATACATCTAAAAGATGTGTATTGTACGAGTACGAATACGGGTGCATACGAGTAGAATTGTTGATGAAACTGAACGAGGATGTAATTGTAAGAATTTTTGTTAAGTAGAAGTATTTTGATAAGTGTATTGAAGTCTTTCAAAAGTGTATAAATAAATATTAAAACACTACATGTATATACATTTTAACTGAGTCGTTAAGTCATCGTTAGTCGTTACATGTAAGTGTTGTTTTGAAACCTTTAGGTTAACGATCTTGTTAAATGTTGTTAACCCAATGTTTATAATCTCAAATGAGATTTTAAATTATTATATTATCATGATATTATCATGTATGAATATCTCTTAATATGATATATATACATTAAATGTCTTTACAACGATAATCGTTACATATATGTCTCGTTTAAAAATCATTAAGTTAGTAATCTTGTTTTTACATATGTAGTTCATTGTTAATATACTTAATGATATGTTTACTTATCATAGTATCATGTTAACTATATATATCCATATATATGTCATCATATAGTTTTTACAAGTTTTAACGTTCGTGAATCACCGGTCAACTTGGGTGGTCAATTGTCTATATGAAACATATTTCATTTAATCAAGTCTTAACAAGTTTGATTGCTTAACATGTTGGAAACATTTAATCATGTAAATATCAATCTCAATTAATATATATAAACATGGAAAAGTTCGGGTCACTACAGTACCTACCCGTTAAATAAATTTCGTCCCGAAATTTTAAGCTGTTGAAGGTGTTGACGAATCTTCTGGAAATAGATGCGGGTATTTCTTCTTCATATGATCTTCACGCTCCCAGGTGAACTCGGGTCCTCTATGAGCATTCCATCAAACCTTAACAATTGGTATCTTGTTTTGCTTAAGTCCTTTAACCTCACGATCCATTATTTCGACGGGTTCTTCGATGAATTGAAGTTTTTCGTTGATTTGGATTTCATCTAACAGAATAGTGAGATCTTATTTATCAAAACATTTCTTCAAATTCGAGACGTGGAAAGTGTTATGTACAGCCGCGAGTTGTTGAGGTAACTCAAGTCGGTAAGCTACTGGTCCGACACGATCAATAATCTTGAATGGTCCAATATACCTTGGATTTAATTTCCCTCGTTTACCAAATCGAACAACGCCTTTCCAAGGTGCAACTTTAAGCATGACCATCTTTCCAATTTCAAATTCTATATCTTTTCTTTTAATGTCAGCGTAGCTCTTTTGTCGACTTTGGGCGTTTTTCAACCGTTGTTGAATTTGGATGATCTTCTCGGTAGTTTCTTGTATAATCTCCGGACCCGTAATGTGTCTATCCCCCACTTCACTCCAACAAATCGGAGACCTGCACTTTCTACCATAAAGTGCTTCAAACGGCGCCATCTCAATGCTTGAATGGTAGCTGTTGTTGTAGGAAAATTCTGCTAACGGTAGATGTCGATCCCAACTGTTTCCAAAATCAATAACACATGCTCGTAGCATGTCTTCAAGCGTTTGTATCGTCCTTTCGCTCTGCCCATCAGTTTGTGGATGATAGGTAGTACTCATGTCTAGACGAGTTCCTAATGCTTGCTGTAATGTCTGCCAGAATCTTGAAATAAATCTGCCACCCCTATTAGAGATAATAGAGATTGGTATTCCATGTCTGGAGACGACTTCCTTCAAATACAGTCGTGCTAACTTCTCCATCTTGTCATCTTCTATTATTGGCAGGAAGTGTGCTGATTTGGTGAGACGATCAACTATTACCCAAATAGTATCAAAACCACTTGCAGTCCTTGGCAATTTAGTGATGAAATCCATGGTAATGTTTTCCCATTTCCATTTCGGGATTTCGGGTTGTTGAAGTAGACCTGATGGTTTCTGATGCTCAGCTTTGACCTTAGAACACTTCAAACATTCTCCTACGTATTTAGCAACATCGGCTTTCATACCCGGCCACCAAAAATGTTTCTTGAGATCCTTGTACATCTTCCCCGTTCCAGGATGTATTGAGTATCTGGTTTTATGAGCTTCTCTAAGTACCATTTCTCTCATATCTCCAAATTTTGGTACCCAAATCCTTTCAGCCCTATACCGGGTTCCGTCTTCCCGAATATTAAGATGCTTCTCCGATCCTTTGGGTATTTCATCCTTTAAATTTCGCTTTTTTAAAACTCCTTGTTGCGCCTCCTTTATTTGAGTAGTAAGGTTATTATGAATCATTATATTCATAGATTTTACTCGAATGGGTTCTCTGTCCTTCCTGTTCAAGGCATCGGCTACCACATTTGCCTTCCCCGGGTGGTAACGAATCTCAAAGTCATAATCATTCAATAATTCAATCCACCTACGCTGCCTCATATTCAGTTGTTTCTGATTAAATATGTGTTGAAGACTTTTGTGGTCGGTATATATAATACTTTTGACCTCATATAAGTAGTGCCTCCAAGTCTTTAATGCAAAAACAACCGCGCCTAATTCCAAATCATGCGTCGTATAATTTTGTTCGTGAATCTTCAATTGTCTAGACGCATAAGCAATCACCTTCGTTCGTTGCATTAATACACAACCGAGACCTTGCTTTGATGCGTCACAATAAATCACAAAATCATCATTCCCTTCAGGCAATGACAATATAGGTGCCGTAGTTAGCTTTTTCTTCAATAACTGAAACGCTTTTTCTTCCCTTTATGCGTTAATACAGTCAAGGGTTTTGCTATTCTGGAAAAGTCTTGGATGAACCTTCTGTAGTAACCAGCTAGTCCTAAAAACTGGCGTATGTGTTTTGGAGTTTTCGGGGTTTTCCACTTTTCAACAGTTTCTATCTTTGTCGGATCCACCTTAATACCTTCTTTGTTCACTATGTGACCGAGGAATTGAACTTCTTCCAACCAAAATGCACACTTTGAAAACTTAGCGTACAATTCTTCCTTCTTCAATACTTATAACACCTTTCTCAAATGTTCACCGCGTTCTTGGCCATTCTTTGAGTAAATAAGTATGTCATCAATGAAAACAATGACAAACTTGTCAAGGTATGGTCCACATACTCGGTTCATAAGGTCCATGAACACAGCTGGTGGATTAGTTAAACCAAACTGCATGACCATAAACTCGTAATGACCGTAACGTGTTCTGAAAGCAGTCTTTGGAATATCATCTTCTTTCACCCGCATTTGATGATACCCGGAACGTAAGTCAATCTTTGAATAAACAGACGAGCCTTGTAGTTGATCAAATAAGTCGTCGATTCTCGGTAGTGGGTAGCGGTTCTTGATGGTAAGTTTGTTCAACTCTCGGTAGTCGATACACAACCTGAATGTACCATCTTTCTTCTTGACAAACAAAACAGGAGCTCCCCACGGTGATGTGCTTGGTCGAATGAAACCACGCTCTAAAAGTTCTTGTAATTGGCTTTGCAGTTCTTTCATCTCGCTGGGTGCGAGTCTGTAAGGAGCACGAGCTATTGGTGCAGCTCCTGGTACAAGATCTATTTGAAATTCAACGGATCGATGTGGGGGTAATCCCGGTAATTCTTTCGGAAATACATCGGGAAATTCTTTTGCAATGGGAACATCATTGATGCTCTTTTCTTCAGTTTGTACTTTCTCGACATGTGCTAGAACAGTATAGCAACCTTTTCTTATTAGTTTTTGTGCCTTCAAATTACTAATAAGATGTAGCTTCGTGTTGCCCTTTTCTCTGTACACCATTAAGGGTTTTCCTTTTTCTCGTATAATGCGAATTGCATTTTTGTAATAAACGATCTCTGCTTTCACTTCTTTCAACCAGTCCATACTGATTATCACATCAAAACTCCCTAACTCTACTGGTATCAAATCAATCTTAAATGTTTCCCTAACCAGTTTAATTTCTCGATTCCGACATATATTATCTGCTGAAATTAATTTACCATTTACTAATTCGAGTAAAAATTTACTATCCAAAGGCGTTAATGGACAACTTAATTTAGCACAAAAATCTCTACTCATATAGCTTCTATCCGCACCCGAATCAAATAAAACGTAAGCAGATTTATTGTCAATAAGAAACGTACCCGTAATAAGCTCCGGGTCTTCCTGTGCCTCTGCCGCATTAATATTGAAAACTCTTCCGCGGCCTTGTCCATTCGTGTTCTCCTGGTTCGGGCAATTTCTAATAATGTGGCCCAGTTTTCCACATTTATAACAAACTACATTGGCATAACTTGCTCCGACACTACTTGCTCCGCCATTACTCGTTCCGACACCATTTGTTCCTTTCGTTCTATTAACCCCTGGTCCGTAGACCTCACACTTTGCCGCGCTATGACCATTTCTTTTACACTTGTTGCAAAATTTGGTGCAGAACCCCGAGTGATACTTTTCACACCTTTGGCATAGCTGTTTCTGATTATTGTTGTTGTTGCGGTTATTATTATTGTTGGGATGATTGTTGTAGTTGTTGTTGTTGTTGTTGTTGTTGGACCGTTTGTTGTAGTTGCGATTGATGTTGTGATTTTTGGGATAATTGTTGCGATTATTGTTGTAATTGCTGTTGTTGTTGTATTGGTGATTCTTATCACCGTTTTCCTCCCACTTTCTTTTGACTTGCTTCACATTGGCCTCTTCAGCAGTCTGTTCTTTAATTCTTTCTTCAATCTAGTTCACTAGTTTGTGAGCCATTCTACATGCCTGTTGTATAGAGGCAGGCTCGTGTGAACTTATATCTTCTTGGATTCTTTCCGGTAATCCTTTCACAAACGCGTCGATCTTCTCTTCCTCATCTTCGAATGCTCCCGGACACAATAGGCACAATTCTGTGAATCATCTTTCGTACGTGGTAATATCAAATCCTTGGGTTCGTAACCCTCTAAGTTCTGTCTTGAGCTTATTGACCTCGGTTCTGGGACGGTACTTCTCGTTCATCAAGTGCTTGAATGCTGACCACGGTAGTGCGTACGCATCGTCTTGTCCCACTTGCTCTAGATAGGTATTCCACCATGTTAATGCAGAACCTGTGAAGGTATGCGTAGCGTACTTCACTTTGTCCTCTTCAGTACACTTACTTATGGCAAACACCGATTCGACCTTCTCGGTCCACCGTTTCAATCCGATCGGTCCTTCGGTTCCATCAAATTCCAAAGGTTTGCAGGCAGTGAATTCTTTGTAGGTGCATCCTACACGATTTCCTGTACTGCTAGATCCAAGGTTATTGTTGGTATGTAGCGCAGCCTGTACTGCGGCTATGTTTGAAGCTAGAAAAGTACGGAATTCTTCTTCATTCATATTCACAGTGTGTCAAGTAGTCGGTGCCATTTCCTTCAAAATAGTCAAATGGAACAAGTTAATCATACAGAATATTAAGAGTAGTTTATAGTATTTCGTAGCATAATATGAACTCATTTATAAAAGCTTTTTCTTCATATTAGCGTTTTATAAGTTTAAATTCGGGTAGTACCTACCCGTTAAGTTCATACTTAGTAGCTAATATACAATTCAACTACTACAATTCTATATGAAAAACTGATTATAATAATATTTCGCATTCAAACTTTTACACAATATTTCACAAACTTACAATACCACTTATTTTACATATAGCATGAAATATAGCACACAATAAATTTGATACAAGATGGTTGTGAAGATAATTCTAGCTAGTACACAAGTCGTTCAGCAAAGGCAATAAAGACACGTAATTCATACGTCCAGAAACAAGTCATGCATTCTGGTTTTACTAGGATTACTTCCCATCCTTGGTCTTGTGGAACATAACCATTATGGCCGTTGATAAGACAACGTGTTGTAACGTCGTCAAAGGGACGAGGGTTACATAATGTCCAACAGTCCCGTAACAATCTAAAAACCCCATTTCTTACCCCAATTACCGACTCCGTCACTTGTGGAAACGTTTTGTTTAATAGTTGTAGCCCGATGTTCTTGTTCTCACTTTGGTGAGAAGCGAACATTACTAATCCGTAAGCATAACTTGCTTCTTTATGTTGCATGTTAGCCGCTTTTTCTAAATCACGAAGTCCAATATTCGGATATATTGAGTCAAAATAATTTCTTAACCCATTGCGTAAAATAGCATTTGGGTTCCCCGCAATATATGCGTCAAAGTAAACACATCGTAACTTATGGATTTCCCAATGTGATATCCCCCATCTTTCGAACGAAAGCCTTTTATAAACCAAGGCATTCTTGGAACGTTCTTTGAATGTCTTACAAACTGATCTCGCCTTAAATAGTTGTGCCGAAGAATTCTGACCGACTCTAGAAAAGATTTCATCAATCATGTCTCCGGGTAGGTCTCTTAAAATATTGGGTTGTCTATCCATTTTGTGTTTTTATACTATAAAATAGACAAGAGTTAGATTCATAAAAAAAAAATACTTATTAATACAAGCAATTTTTACATATATCATAAAGCATAAGCACACTATATTACATATATTACACCACACGAATACAACTATCTTATTCCGACTCGCTTGTTTCTTCTTCTTCGGTTTTGGTTCGTTTTGCCAAGTTTCTAGGGATATATGATGTTCCCCTAATACGAGCCGTCGTTTTCCACATTGGTTTTGAAAAATCTGGTGGTTTAGAGGTTCCCGGGTCATTGTTAAAACTTAAGGACTTCGGGGGTTGATGAGACATATAAAGTTCATCGGGGTTGGAATTAGATTTCTCTATTTTTATGCCCTTTCCCTTATTATTTTCTTTTGCCTTTTTAAATTCAGTTGGGGTAATTTCTATAACATCATCGGAATTCTCGTCGGAATCCGATTCATCGGAGAATTGGTAATCCTCCCAATATTTTGCTTCCTTGGCGGAAACACCATTGACCATAATTAACCTTGGCCGGTTGGTTGAGGATTTTCTTTTACTTAACCGTTTTATTATTTCCCCCACCGGTTCTATTTCTTCATCCGGTTTCGATTCTTCTTTCGGTTCCGATTCTTCTTCCGGTTCCGACTCTTCTTCCGATTCCTCTTCGGGAACTTGTGAATCAGTCCACGAATCATTCCAATTTACATTTGACTCTTCATTATTATTAGGTGAGTCAATGGGACTTGTTCTAGAGGTAGACATCTATCACATAATATTAAATGCGTTAAGATATTAATATATCACATAATATTCACATGTTAAAAATATATAGTTTCCAACAAAATTTGTTAAGCAATCATTTTTCATGTAAACACGGTCGAAGTCCAGACTCACTAATGCATCCTAACAAACTCGATAAGACACACTAATGCAAAATTCTGGTTCTCTAAGACCAACGCTCGGATACCAACTGGAATGTCCCGTTCTTATTGATTAAAAACGTTCCATATTAATTGATTTCGTTGCGAGGTTTTGACCTCTATATGAGACGTTTTTCAAAGACTGCATTCATTTTTAAAACAAACCATAACCTTTATTTCATAGATAAAGGTTTTAAAAAAAACTTTACGTAGATTATCAAATAATGATAATCTAAAATATCCTGTTTACACACGACCATTACATAATGGTTTACAATACAAATATGTTACAACAAAATAAGTTTCTTGAATGCAGTTTTTACACAATATCATACAAGCATGGACTCCAAATCTCGTCCTTATTTAAGTATGCGACAGCGGAAGCTCTTAATAATCACCTGAGAATAAACATGCTTAAATCGTCAACAAAAATGTTGGTGAGTTATAGGTTTAACCTATATATATCAAATCATAATAATAGACCACAAGATTTCATATTTCAATACACATCCCATACATAGAGATAAAAATCATTCATATGGTGAACACCTGGTAACCGACATTAACAAGGTGCATATATAAGAATATCCCCATCATTCCGGGACACCCTTCGGATATGATATAAATTTCGAAGTACTAAAGCATCCGGTACTTTGGATGGGGTTTGTTAGGCCCAATAGATCTATCTTTAGGATTCGCGTCAATTAGGGTGTCTGTTCCCTAATTCTTAGATTACCAGACTTAATAAAAAGGGGCATATTCGATTTCGATAATTCAACCATAGAATGTAGTTTCACGTACTTGTGTCTATTTTGTAAATTATTTATAAAACCTGTATGTATTCCCATCCCAAAAATATTAGATTTTAAAAGTGGGACTATAACTCACTTTCACAGATTTTTACTTCGTCGGGAAGTAAGACTTGGCCACTAGTTGATTCACGAACCTATAACAATATATACATATATATCAAAGTATGTTCAAAATATATTTACAACACTTTTAATATATTTTGATGTTTTAAGTTTATTAAGTCAGCTGTCCTCGTTAGTAACCTACAACTAGTTGTCCACAGTTAGATGTACAGAAATAAATCGATAAATATTATATTGAATCAATCCACGACCCAGTGTATACGTATCTCAGTATTGATCACAACTCAAACTATATATATTTTGGAATCAACCTCAACCCTGTATAGCTAACTCCAACATTCACATATAGAGTGTCTATGGTTGTTCCGAAATATATATAGATGTGTCGACATGATAGGTCGAAACATTGTATACGTGTCTATGGTATCTCAAGATTACATAATATACAATACAAGTTGATTAAGTTATGGTTGGAATAGATCTGTTACCAATTTTCACGCAGCTAAAATGAGAAAAATTATCCAATCTTGTTTTACCCATAACTTCTTCATTTTAAATCCGTTTTGAGTGAATCAAATTGCTATGGTTTCATATTGAATTCTATTTTATGAATCTAAACAGAAAAAGTATAGGTTTATTGTCGGAAAAATAAGTTACAAGTCGTTTTTGTAAAGGTAGTCATTTCAGTCGAAAGAACGACGTCTAGATGACCATTTTAGAAAACATACTTCCACTTTGAGTTTAACCATAATTTTTGGATATAGTTTCATGTTCATAATAAAAATCATTTTCTCAGAATAACAACTTTTAAATCAAAGTTTATCATAGTTTTTAATTAACTAACCCAAAACAGCCCGCGGTGTTACTACGACGACGTAAATCCAGTTTTACGGTGTTTTTCGTGTTTCCAGGTTTTAAATCATTAAGTTAGCATATCATATAGATATAGAACATGTGTTTAGTTGATTTTAAAAGTCAAGTTAGAAGGATTAACTTTTGTTTGCGAACAAGTTTAGAATTAACTAAACTATGTTCTAGTGATTACAAGTTTAAACCTTCGAATAAGATAGCTTTATATGTATGAATCGAATGATGTTATGAACATCATTACTACCTTAAGTTCCTTGGATAAACCTACTAGAAAAGTGAAAAATGGATCTAGCTTCAACGGATACTTGGATGGCTCGAAGTTCTTGAAGCAGAATCATGACACGAAAACAAGTTCAAGTAAGATCATCACTTGAAATAAGATTGTTATAGTTATAGAAATTGAACCAAAGTTTGAATATGATTATTACCTTGTATTAGAATGATAACCTACTGTAAGAAACAAAGATTTCTTGAGGTTGGATGATCACCTTACAAGATTGGAAGTGAGCTAGCAAACTTGAAAGTGTTCTTGATTTTATGTAACTAGAACTTGTAGAATATATGAAGAACACTTAGAACTTGAAGATAGAACTTGAGAGAGATCAATTAGATGAAGAAAATTGAAGAATGAAAGTGTTTTTAGGTGTTTTTGGTCGTTGGTGTATGGATTAGATATAAAGGATATGAAAATTTGTTTTCATGTAAATAAGTCATGAATGATTACTCATATTTTTGTATTTTATGAGATATTTCATGCTAGTTGCCAAATGATGGTTCCCATATGTGTTAGGTGACTCACATGGGCTGCTAAGAGCTGATCATTGGAGTGTATATACCAATAGTACATACATCTAAAAGCTGTGTATTGTACGAGTACGAATACGGGTGCATACGAGTAGAATTGTTGATGAAACTGAACGAGGATATAATTGTAAGCATTTTTGTTAAGTAGAAGTATTTTGATAAGTGTATTGAAGTCTTTCAAAAGTGTATAAATACATATTAAAACACTACATGTATATACATTTTAACTGAGTCGTTAAGTCATCGTTAGTCGTTACATGTAAGTGTTGTTTTGAAACCTTTAGGTTAACGATCTTGTTAAATGTTGTTAACCCAATGTTTATAATATCAAATGAGATTTTAAATTATTATATTATAATGATATTATCATGATATTATCATGTATGAATATCTCTTAATATGATATATATACATTAAATGTCTTTACAACGATAATCGTTACATATATGTCTCGTTTAAAAATCATTAAGTTATTAGTCTTGTTTTTACATATGTAGTTCATTGTTAATATACTTAATGATATGTTTACTTATCATAGTATCATGTTAACTATATATATATATATATCCATATATATGTCATCATATAGTTTTTACAAGTTTTAACGTTCGTGAATCACCGGTCAACTTGGGTGGTCAATTGTCTATATGAAACATATTTCAATTAATCAAGTCTTAACAAGTTTGATTGCTTAACATGTTGGAAACATTTAATCATGTAAATATCAATCTCAATTAATATTTATAAACATGGAAAAGTTCGGGTCACTACAATATCGACCCATCTATATATATATTTCGGAACAACCATAGACACTCTATATGTGAAGGTGGGAGTTGGCTATACAGGGTTGGAGTTGATTCCAAAATATATATATGGTTAGAGTTGTGATCAATACTGAGACCGGTACAAGGGTCACGATATGTATTAATTAATTCGAATATTATATATTAAATTATATATGAATATACTAGACTATTGGACAATTGGACTATCGGACTGCTAACTTTGGACAATTAAAATGAATTAAAATATTGATTATAACATATGAAACTAAACAATTCTTCAAGCTTGCCACTTGATTTCATCTTAAACCTCATTTGTACCTCGACAATTACAATCTGCGTTCAAATCTTTCATGATTTTTGAAAACACCTCAATCGAGAGGATGAACCAGCAGCACTTCATCTACGGAAGAAAAGATTGATGCATATAGTTATGCACCCAAAAAGCTCTCGGAACCTGAGTAAACATTTAACACATATCTGTGCTAGCTTCTTTGGCATTACTATTACCTAAAATAACTTTGCAATTCCTTTCCAAATTAGTCAAATTTTGACACAGCTCCAACAAGTTGATTCCAACTTTTCATCCGAAACAACTTTATTATAACCTTGATATATATGTTGTCTTTTCGCCTTCGTTACCGGAAAATCATTTATATCCCACCATATCACCATCAGCGTTTAATCATCTAAAAACACAATTCTCCTGACACCACCTCGGATTGATAACCGGTGATTCAAATATCGTAGCATTAAATGCAGAGGAAACAGAAAAATTGTAGATGGACTAAACAGCCAAAAGTTTGATGATAAAGAAAGGAGTGTTAGGAACGCTCGATAGAGAAGGTTTGGAACTAGAAAACGGGTTGAGCAAAGTATGAAAGAGGTTATGGATAAATCACAAGGACTGAACCTGCCTTCAAAGGATCCAAATGATTTAGTACCTGCTGAAGTCATTAACGAATACCTTGCTTCCGAATCTAAACCCTTAAGGATAAATCTTCTTCATCATTCTTCAATATTAGAAATTCTAAGATATCATCATATCTTTCATTATAAATATCTTCGATATTTCTAAAGATATTTTCATAACTATTCTTATCGGAAATCATTTATCTTCTCGCGTTATCTGTATCATATCATAAAAGAAACCGTGTTAGTTTCTAAATTCTGAAACCTTCGAGTTTAAAATATGAATGTTTTGAAGTAGTGTTGGGAACTGATACATGAATTAGTATAATATAATGACACTTGATCAATGTCATTATATTACAGTAAGTCATGTTGAGTTTCTAATGGAATGTGATGATTCACAGTACCATCGTCATGTGCTATTTACACGACTCTTACATTCTATCTAAATTCTAAAAATATCAAGAAAATATTTCTTGATGATTCAGTCTTTTCGGGATAATCTGGTAATTTAACAAATCAAAATCGTGCCATTACCATTTCTTTCTAAGAGCATTAGCTATGTTCATTTCGAATTTCATATTTACGAATTCTGAACCATTACTCGCTTGACTCGAAGTCGGGAAGAGAAAACGAAAGCATGAAGCTCCGAAAAATAATGAAAAATATAAAGCTCGATAATAATCCTGAAATCATAAAACGTGTATATCAATGCATATAGCAACGAAAAGACACGGGAGAATTAAAAACATTATAATTCCGAGAAAATGATAGAAGTAAATAGATTCTTCTGGCGGTAGATGGAAGAGAAGAATGAAAAATATGAAAGTTAAATGTATAACAAGAATCAGAACTGGATGAAGCATATTGATGAGTGCCTTAAAGTATAAGTTGAGGGAGAAAGAATAGAAGGTGTGGAGAATAAGAAAAACAAAGGGGTTGGATTTATAGTAAAATATCCGACAGAGAAATCGAAACAGATTGCCGCATTAAATCAAAGAAGATCCTGATCGCCGAAGAATCAAATCTTATTACGTAAGATTTTTTTTTAAATCCCGTGAATTCCGGAAATCAATCATAACTACGTCATCGGTTAATACGAGTATATTTTACTCATCTCACTCTTTTGCGATAGCTTCATTTATATTCATCGCGTAATCGAATCGTTTTATCTACATTACTCAATGATGATAAAACTCTATTCATCAACCCACATTCGTCATGAAAACATTCTTATTGTTAGCCATGACAACCTCAAACAAAATTTCGGGGACGAAATTTCTTTAACGGGTAGGTACTGTAATGACCCGGAAATTTCCGACCAAATTTAAACCTTAATCTTTATATATTTCCGATACGATAAGCAAAATCTATAATGTTGAGTCTAGAAAGTTTGAAATCTATATTCAGATAATCAGTTACCCTTTGACCATGCCTGAAGATTCACGAACCATTGTTGTAAATAAAGATGTATATATAAATAAGTATATATGTAAATAATTATACAATATCAATTAAAGTATTATGTGATTTAGTATTATGACGGATAACTTAATATAATTTAAAACAAAATATTTAAAAACATAATTTTGTATATATATATATGAATTATATATGATTATTGACTGTATGCATATTGTAATATATTGGAAAAATATAAATATTAAATATTCTGTATGTACCAAAATATAAAATATATGATATAATTATAAAATATTACAACATGTAATATTAATATATTAAATAGCAAGATAAAAACATAATTGTTGTAGTAACATTTATATTATTGATAATACTTTCATTATTATCAAAATTGATAATATTAATGGATTTTAGTAATAAGTTGATATCAATTATTTATTTAGCAAAACACTAATGCAATACAGATATACTCCGTACATATAGCTATAAACAAATAGAATCAGTACTATTTTTATTTAATTTTTTTTAATTATTAAAATTCATTATATATTCAGAAAAAGGGATCGATATACGGTTCAAGTAACTATCATCTATTATGATTATCAAAATTAATTTTCATCATTTAAAAAGAAAATCTTGTTAGTTTATTTAAAAAAAATGTTATTATTATTAGTATTATTATCGTATATTATTAATAATCATGAATATTAAATTAAATATGATATAATTCAGATATATATTTCAGATAAATAATTCAGATATATACTATATACATACGCGTGATAATTATGTCTATCATTTTCCTGTTTGGTTTACTGGTTACCCGTGATTTTTCTTGTCGACATACATATTCATATCCTTTATATAACACGATCAATCACCTTATGATACAGCAATCGATCAACCCTTTATATTACATGATATCTGTATTACTCGCAATTTAAGACAGAAGAAAAAAAAAACAGGAAGACTCATGAAAATATATCTAACTTTCTCTGTTCCTCAACTTTTTGACAAGAACCCGTTTTCGAATCAATTTCAAAAATGTAAAAATGTAGAAGGTTTCTAATTCATGTCGTGAATCTTTTCTCAAAATCTCAGGTTTCAATTCTCTATATTGAGTACGAATTTGGCAGTCAAAGTTTAAAGATTTAAAAGTCAACCATTGTTCTTGAATCAAATTGGAGTTCGTTTCTATATTTTAGGTTAAATTAAGGGTTAAGAAAGTTTCTATAAACGATTTACCAATTTTTTTTATGTAAGAATCATTAGTTAAAACGATCTAGAAAATTTAACTTGATTTTGGGTTCTTCGTGAGAGTGACGAACTGCTACAACAGGTTTTTTTTATTTTTTATTTTTTTTCTTGTTGTTTTAATCAATACTCGATAACCATTCAGGTCATTTCTGTTCCAAATTCATAATATAGATTCAATACATTAAATAGCTGTGTAAGAGTGTGTATGATTGTTCGGTCTGATGAAGTAGAAGAAGGAAAAGGGAGCACGTGAATACGGGTTATAAATAATGATATGGAAGTTTAATCAGAAAAACACCTTTGGTTCAACGGTGAGGGATGTTAGGATGTGAGCGGGAGGTCTCGGGTTCGAGCCCTGGCGCGGGCTATATATTTTTTTAAAGGGCCTTACATAAGGGTATACACTTTTATATTTCCATTTTCATTATAATCATAATTATTATTATTATTATTATTATTATTATTATTATTATTATTATTATTATTATTATTATTATTATTATTATTATTATTATTATTATTATTATTATTATTATTATTATTATTATTATTATTATTATTAATATTATTATTATTATTATTATTATTATTATTATTATTATTATTATTATTATTATTATTATTATGAATATACTAATTGGATTGTTATTAAAATCATTATTACTAACAAAGTATTAATATTTAGGATTATTATTATTATTATTAAAATTGTTAGTAATAAGATTGTTATAATTATTATTAATTATTAAGTACTAATATCAAAAATTATTATTTTCACAAATTATTCATTTTATCAAAAACTACTAATATTATCATTTTGGAATTTATAACTAAAACTATCATTAAAATTGTTATTAAAAATATTACTAACTTTACTATTTATTTAGTAACATTAAGTATTATCATTATTATCATTTTACCATTACAAATATCATTTTGGTATTATTATATTTACTATATTTTAACAAATAAACGATACATTTATATTTAATATGCATATAACATAACAAAATTTATATACAAAATAAATATATTAAATATATATATATTTTTGATATAAAAATGATATAACTAATAAATTTATATATGTATTGTTCAATTACGATTATGTGTATTAATAAGGAAACAAATGATATAGGTTCGTGAATCCGAGGTCAATCCTACATTTGTTCAATGATGTTATATGTATTTTTACTACAAAATACATTAGGTGAGTATATAGTCCCTTTTAAACTCTAAATATTTTGGGATGAGAATACATGCATTTCATGATTTACGTTATGGACACAAGTAATCAAAAATAAATTCTACATTGAGTTGTACCATGGCATATTTCTTTATACTTGGTAGCTAATATTTACATGAGGAATGTAAACGCGAATCCTGTTGATAGATCTATCGGGCCTGACAACCCCAACCGGGCTGGACGACCAGTTTTCAACAGTTGCATAGTACTTTGTTTCTGAATGCTACACTTGGTACGGTGTAGCGATTATTTAAGAATATGCTGCGATGATTTAAATGTTAAGTATGGTTACCAAGTGCTCAACTACTTTTACATACACTTGCGAGTGTATTATGTTTAATTATATGAAATCTTGTGGTCCATAGTTATAACGCTGCTAGCATTAAACCAATATCTCACCAACTTTATGTTGACGTTTTAAAGCATGTTTATTCTCAGGTACGAATTAAGTCTTCCGCTGTGCATTAGCTCATACTAAAGACATTACTTGGTGTCGATCATCGCAATGGAACCAAATGTTGAAGACTTTGTCCAGGTGGATAAGGACGGGTCTTTACAGTACTGGTTACGCTGCTGGTGCAGTTGCTGGTGTTTGTAACCTTTGCACTATGTTCTCCAAAGCCACTACCCGAGCGCGAAGCTCGTTGACTTCTTCTATTACACTGGGGTGGTTGTCGGTTCGGACGAGTGGATAAATATAATCTAAAATTTAGTTTTGTATATAATCATGACGAAATACTCTAGAAATGAGAGAGAAAATGGTGTTTCGGACAGGTTCGTCGGTAAGTGCTTTAGGTTCATCGTCAAGAGGGCAATGTGGCGGATGGAAAGGATCACCTTCTTCTTGTCTCCAATGATTGAGGAGGCTACGAACCCATCCTCAGTTCACCCAGAATAGATGATGACTGATTGGTTGATCCATTCCGGTCATACTGCTTTCAGAGCTTGAGTGGGATTCCATTTCAGAATCCGAGTGACTTGAACTAATGACGAATTCCATTTCGTACAATTGGATAAAGGATGTTTCGATATGAAATGATTTTCTGGCTAACGGATGGTATTTTAATTACACAGAATACCCATATATATAGAGCAAAAAAGTTCGTAGATTACGACGGAATTTATGGGATATGTCAGGCAAAGTTTACAGTAATAGATACGATAAGATATGATTTAGTAGATACGCTAAGATATGAATTTTTTCTATACACTATTCATGCAATCAATGCAGCAAGATGTGTCTAGACTAAGAATGATAAGCAGATAATTTTTGACACCAAATGATAAGCAAAGCTTTTGACATGCAGACACGATCGAAGTCTCGACTCACTAATGCATCTAAACAACTATCAGTTAGACACACTAATGCAAGGCCTGGTTCGTTAAGACCAGCGCTCTGATACCAACTTTAACAACTCGTCCTAATCCTCCCGGACGAAGCCATCAACATATGGTCCCATTGCGAGGTACTGACTAAAATATGCCATGTACGACTCCATATAATATCTTTAAAATGAGCAAATGCACAGCGGAAGATTTCTTTCATACCTGAGAATAAACATGCTTAAAAGTGTCAACCAAAAGGTTGGTGAGTTCATAGGTTTATCGTAACAATCATTTCAATATATTAATAGACCACAAGATTTCCGTTTATAAATATATGTACACTCGCAAGTGTATAAAAGTATTCTATAAGTTGTTGAGCACTTCGGTAACCATACTTAACAATTAAAGTGGCATATTCTCTTTATTATAAAATCTACCTACACTGTACCAAGTGTAGTAAAAACGAAGTACTATGCAACCGTTTACGATACTAGAGCGACTAGCCCGGTTGGGGTGGTCAAACCCGATAGATCTATCAATAGGATTCGCGCTTACATGTTCTTCCAACATGTAAATATTAGTTACCAAGCTACTAGGGAAGATATGCAGGGTGGTACAACTCAACGTAGAATATATTTTAAGTACTTATGTCTATTTCTTCAAACAGTTATAAAAGCAGCGCATGTATTCTCAGCCCAAAAATATATATTGCAAAAGCAATTAAAAAGGGAGCAAATGAAACTCACCATAATGTATTTTGTAGTAAAAATACATATGACAATATTGAACAATGTAGGGTTGGCCTCGGATTCACGAACCTATATCAAGTATATATATATATTAACACGTATAATTATAATCGAACAATTTATGTATTATTAGTGAATTAATTGCTAGTTTAATTATTGTTTCATTTAATACCTAAGTAATTACATTTACCTAATATATCTTAAATAAATATTTACTAAAAAAAATATTACTACGGTTGTATTAAATGTAGTTTTATATAATTAATAGTCATATGATAAAATGATATTGATAAAAATTTAAAAAAAATTGTTTCATCTTATAATAATAATAATAGTTATAATAATAAAAATGATAATTTTTATAAAAATGATACTTTTAATAATAATGAATATTTGTAATAATAATAACTATAAAAATAATGATTTATTAATAATAATAATATTAATAATAATAATAATAATAATATTAAGAATAATAACTAAATGAAAGAAAAATGTATACCCTTTTTTAAAAAAAAAAATTTCTAAAATGAATTATCCCAAACAAGACTCGAACTCGAGACCCCTTGCCACCCTGCTAACACCCTTAACCATCGGTCCACGCCTGTTTTTCTGAGATAAATTCATTCTGATTTTCTTTTATATTAAAAACAACATTCATCATCTTCATCATCAATTCAAATCGTCTGTAATCTCTAAAACATGAAAGTGTAGTAACTATTGAGTTTAGGTATATTATTTGGAACAGATACGACTCCCTTTGATTTCCAATTTAACAGCAAACAAAAAAAATAAATACAAAACAGCAGTCGCTGTTTAAAAAAAATGAAGAACAAAGAATTGATTTCGACATTGAGGCTGTTTTAATTAAAACTTTCTACACAAAATAGTTTGCAAATTGTTAATAGAAACTATCTGGATGTTCAATTGAACTGGATTGATATAAACGAACTTCAATTTTTACGAAGAACAAAAATGTTGACTTTGTGGAAATAAGCTTTGACTCGAAAATTTGACTTTGATAACAAGAATTGGAGTATGAAAACTTAAAGAGAGATTATTTAAATCATTCTAGCAACTTTGCATTACTAGATTTTGAAATTTCATTCAAGATCGATCTTTTGTTAAATTGAACCAACACAGAGTGTATCGATCTGTATATATTTTTTTTAATTAATTTTACTGAAGGAAATTGGTATCGGCTGTTATTGATATTGATGGTGGAGAAAATGATTAAATTTTTCTAATTACATGATAGGATCAATTGTTAAATAATGGAGAAGTGTCGACCAGAATGATTCCATTGAACAAGACGACAGATAATAAAAATTAAACGCGGTAGGGATATTTAACAGATTTAATCTTTATCTGATTTTAATAATTATAAATATTTTAATAATAATACAATTAATATTAATAATAATAATTATAAAATTGATAATAATAATGATATTATTAATGATAATAATAATACATTGTATTTACTTTTATAATAATATTAATGACAACTAAAATTATACTTTTACTATTACTTATAATAATAAGGGTAATGATAATGATAACAATAACTTTAGTAATATTAATAATAATACTATAACAAGTTTATATTTACACACAAATATTTACATACACTAAATTATTCGAATTTCTTCATATAATATTTATAACTTATTTATATATACATATATATCTATGATATATCTATAATAATTATGTATATAACTTATGTAAATATTTTATATACTGTATATTTATAAGTATTCATTTTTAACTTTGATTAATATCAATCGACTGACAATTGAGTGTTTACACACTTCGAAGTCATATATATTCAATATACAATATATATATATATATATATATATATATATATATATATATATATATATATATATATATATATATATATATATATATATATATATTTAATACTAAGTTTTATTATATCTTATATTATTTTATTTTATAAAAATAATATTTTAGATTATATTTTGAATTAATATATTTATATATATTTATAATTTCAAATATATATATGTATCTGTTTATAACTAGTTATTCGTGAATCGTCGAGAATAGTCAAAGGGTAATTGGTCATATGAACATAGTTCCAAAATTTGTGAGGCTCAATATTATAGACTTTGTGTATTGTGTCGAAATCAAATAAAGATTAAGTTTAAATTTGGTCGAAAATTTTCGAGTCGTCACATTGACATCACAGTCCAATTATTTATTACACAACGCAGTTTTATTTCGAATGCAATAAACTTTATACAAAGCATGAGAGACTCCATACAGGCAACAAGCACATCACAGCGGAAGCAGTCTAAGGACCTGAGAATAAAAATGCTAAAAAGTCAACACGAATGTTGGTGAGATATAGGTTTAATTGCTCGAGTCATAAATATATATAAAGATAGACCACAAGATTTCATCAAAAGTTTATTAATAGATTCTACGTAACAGAGCACCCTGGTAACTAAACTTAACGCTATAATGATAATTACCCTATTCGTTTTAATACACGCAAACCAACGTGTCATAAACTCAAATAACATACGTCCGTTAAAAGGCTAGCGCTCTAGCTCGAACGGGGATGTCAAGCCCTATGGATCCATATACAATTATTCGTGTCATACCCCGTCTTAATCCATCTGGACGAAGTCACCAACATCTGGTCCCATTGCGATGATTGACTCCAAATAATGTCTTTAAAATGAACATATGCACAGCGGAAGGTTTCTTTAGTACCTGAGAATAAACATGCTTTAAAGTGTCAACCAAAAGGTTGGTGAGTTCATAAGTTTATCATAAACATTAAGAATTCATCATTTTGATAGACCACAAGATTTAAATGCTGCATGGTACAAATGTGCCCGAATCCTATACCCACCTGTAATGTACATGCGATATCTTTTAAATACAGTACACCTTTCTCGTGTACAAAACCATTTTTCATAAATCTTAGTAACCCTACACATATCTTGTGCACAAAAATAACATACACATAACCTATGTATAAAATCATTCTCTCGATATATAACATTCACTTTTCATTGCTTTCATAGCTTGGCTTGGTAACCGACCTTAACATATAATGCGCATAATAATATCCCCAAAATAGAACATCTCGTCTGTATAATAATCATATAAACTTCGAAGTACTAAACACCACGCCCACTAGACCTTCCGTCTAGTGAACATTCTGGGTAGGGGTGTTAAACCCGGTAGCTACCTTTAGGATTCGCGTGAATTAGGCGTGCACTAATTCTCAAAATTAGTGATGTTCCCTAATTCTTAGGTTACCAAGCAATAATAATCAGGGGAAAAATATTCATATCAATTGTGGCAATTATCACGTTCACATAATTCAATGGTGGCAATTATCACGTCCACATAATTCATTCGAGGAATGTTTTTCTTGTGTCTATCTCGTTAAACATTTATGAAAGCATTTCATATATTCGCAGTTCAAATGTATTTCAAAAGCATTTAATAAAGCAGTTGTAAAAGTAGCGCATGTATTCTCAGTCCCAAAATGTAAAGAGTAAAAGGGAGCAAATGAACTCACAATATGATATTTTGTAGTAAAAATATGCATACGATGGAACTGAACAATGCAGGGTTGGCCTCGGATTCACGAACCTATATTATTCATATATCTATTAAAGCATATACTTGTAATCGAACAAGTTTAGATATTATTACTAATTGTTATTTCAGTAACTTGTATGTTTCATTAATAATTAAATTAACTATACTTTATTTTATATACATTAGATAAATAATTAGTATTTATTATGAAAATATTAATGTTGTTATGTGATATGTTTTTAAAAATATTCTTATATAGTTATTTATTTGGTAAAATAATATCAATGATAATAAATAAAAAATTTTATCTTTTTATGATAATAATAATATTAAAAGTAATTAGATTTAGTAATGATGCTGATATTAATAGCTTTGATAATAATACTAAAAATAAAAGTAATGTTAGTAATAATAATAATTTTAATAGAAAAGATAATAATGATAAAATAAAATGTTAGTTTTTATAAAATTAATATTTTAAATAATAATGGTACTTTTTAATAAAACTGATGATTTAATAGAAATTTTAATAGTCATATTAATCATAACAATACTATATATTTTAATAGTAACAATAATAATGATAATAATATTAGTTATACTAAAAATCTTATTTCTAATATTAATAATAATAATAATTACTTAATAACAATTAATAATAAATAATAATAACAATAATAATAATAATGTAATAATAATAATAAGAGTATTAGTAATAACTACCTCAAAGGAGTAGCCCTAAAAATATGCTCAGGTCCGGGTTTGAACCCGCGACGTTCCGCTAACCCGAAAACACTCAAGATCACTCCTCTATTTTTGTTTTTCATGATTAACATGATACTTATATTTATAATACCCCTTTTCTTCTTGTTTCCCTTTCTTCTTCTTTTCTAAAAAAAAAAAAATTACCACAACCGGGGCTCGAACCCGCAACCTCTCGTTCAAACCCACATGCCCAACCAGTTGCTCTGCCCATTACTTTCTGCTTTGATTCTCGGAATAATTCCTTTTATCACATATTCATCATCATTCTTAATCTTATTTCATTAACCATCAACTAATTATCAATCTATTATCTTTTCATTTCGTAAGCATCATTCCTTTTATTCTCTGAGTAGAAACAGAAAACAATATGCATCATCATAAACAAATTATCTAATATCATTATCTTCTTAACATTATAACATCATCATCATCGTCCTATTATCATCATCAAAATCGTATATCATTTTCAACGTATCCTTATCCTAATCAATATCAACTTCATTAATCATCATCATAAATCGTATGCATCATCATCTTTTTTTTAAAAAAACTAAAATAATTATCATTGTTTCAAACTCAGATAATTATCATCTTTTTAAATTCAAATCATTATCATCGAAATAGTTTTAACAGCAGGCCCAACCTTCTTGGCCAAACAACATAACGGCCCAAAAAAAATTAGTCCAAGCAATTTACACAGCCCATATCTATTTACTGATCCAACAGCGAAAAAATAAATAAGTGAGATACGGTTCCTTTATTTTAACACTCAACATCACAATTCATGTGGTTGTGTTTGGTTTAAAGTGGAGAACTTTATGTAAATGGAATTTTGGATCCAATGGATGTGTCTCATCGTGGCCCCTCCATTATAAAAAAAAATCACTATCAATCATCTATATATGAACGTACTTATAACTGTAGAAGCATATGTAACAATGAATAATAGAGTGTAGTGATGATTTGTTGTTGTGGTTTCACGTGAGTTACTTCAGAATCATTCACGTCGAGCAGTACTGTTTTGAATATGAAAGGTTTTGTGATCGATGGTGCTAGTTTATGGTGATGATTAATGATGTTACGATTAAGAAGAAGATGGTGGTTTTAGGTTCTTAAACGACGAAGGTGACAGTTGTCATGAAGTAAAAAGGAAGAAGAAAAGGAAAACAAAAATAACGGATGCAGGAAACAAGTGATGTCCGATGGTTTTTGTGAGGGTCAAAAACAAAAAATAACCTGCGACATTAATATGCAGTGGCAGCCTGATGAAGTTGATGTTTGGTTTTGGTTGTAGGTAATTAAATGGGTGATGTTTGTGTTATACCGAATAGTATTAGCTTGTGGTATTGGTGTGGAGCTTCGACAGTAGCACAATTCGAACACCAACAATAGCAGTTTAGTAGTAGCCTGGATATTATCGAGTGCTTAATTATGTGAAAGTTATGGTGTTCTTGATGATGGTGTGTGTCGACCAGAGATTTAATAGAAACATTGAAACATTGATCGGGTAATGATTTATTTGGGTTGGTGATTGAACAATAATAAGGTAGTGTTGGTTTATTGGTTTTACTTGTCTCATGGGTGAGGTTAAAAGCAAAAGAAAAGAAGTGAGTTTGTAATGTGCTCTTGGTTAAACAATCAGAGTAGGAGTGGTGATGGTGGAAGTTGTGGCTGCCGGGATGATCATGGTTGAGGGATCAAGTTGTGGTAGTGAAGGTGTTGTGTGGTGATTGTATGAAAATATCTCTCATTAAATGTATATGTAAATTTATATAGAGTTAGATACTTTGAAGAAAAACAAAGAAACAGTATTAATCAATCAACTAATCAATTAAACACAGTAATCAATTCATAATTCTAAAGATCACGGATATCTATAATTATCACTAATAATGTGGAGACAAAGCAAACAGTGAAACCAATTTTTATATTTAGCAGTCAGAGATTTTGAAGTTATCTACCAATACCATATTAAAGGAATATTATATCGTGTCCATTGCTAAACAGTTAAAATATAAAGGTGTTTCAGAAAATCCCAAATTTTTAGCTTAAACATATTCACCTATTTCAATCATTAACTCTTTGAAACCTGATCAAAAAGGTTCATTAATTATTTATTTTCTGTTCCAATTAATATGTACGGGGTACTATAATTTAAACTAAAAAGGTAACAATATTCTTATCAAATTTATAATCTTCGTAATAGATTTACAGTTCAACTTTTATTTTAAATCTTCATAAACTCGTGTAAGATCTATATGAACACTGTCGAAATGTCAATAGAGTATTACAATTAATTAATAAATATTTTCAATAAACTTTTATATCTATATATAGATTCATTTTAAATAATAAATTTTATTATATCCTATATTATTTTATTTTACAAAATTAATTCTAATATCTAAATAATATAATATTTCGAATTATATGTTGAATTATTATATATATTTATATTTTCAAATATATATGTATTTATTTACAAATAGTTGTTCGTGAATCGTTGGGAATAGTCAAAGGTCAACTGAATCAATATAAACAGTTCAAAAATTTTTAAGACTCAACTTTACAAACCTTGTTTATCGTGTCGAAAACATTCAAAGATTAAGTTTAAATTTGGTCGGAAATTTTCAGGTCGTCACAGTACCTACCTGTTAAAGAAATTGCGTCCCGAAATTTGAGTGAGGTCATCATGGCTAACAATAAAAATATTTTCATGACGAATATGAGTTGATAAATAGAGTTTTATCATTATTAACAAGTATAGATAAAACGATCGATGATGTGAAGCGTACGAGTGAAACTGTCACAAAAGATTGAGATAGAGATTTAACTTATGACGTAGTCACGGCGGACTTCCGGAATTCAAGGGATTTAAAAGAAAATCTTGGAAATCTATAAGATTTGATTCTTCGGCGAATAAGGAAAATAGAATCTCTTTAATTAAATGCTATGATCTGCCTTGATCGCTTTGTCTGATAATTCCATTATAAATTTACCTCTTCCGTTTCATTACTCTCACCACTTCAATATTTTCTTTCATAATCCCCAGAATTGTGAAAATGCTTAATTCAGTTCTGATCCTTGTACTTATCCTGACTATCGTATCTGTCATTCTTCTTTTTCATTTACCATCGAAGGAATCTATTCACTTCTAATATTACCTTGGGGTTATTGTGTTTTTAATTCTCCCATATCTTTATATTGCTATACGCATTGATATACACGGTTTGTAATTCCTGTGTTGTTGCTAGGCTTTTTTTTATTATTTTTTTTATTTTATATTTTTCCTTATATTTAGAAGTTCCATGCTTTTGTTTTCTCTTCCCGACTTCAAATCAAGCGAATAATGGTCCAGAATTTGTAGGTATGAAGTTTCGATTGATCATAATGTTCTAAGCAGGAAGGAACATAATGGCATGATTTGATTTGGTAAATTACCAGAATTACGGAAGATAGAACTATCACAAATATATTTTCTTGATATGTTCAGGGGTTAAGTAGAATGAAAGAATTATGTAACATGGCACATGATGAGGGTATGATCTACTGTGAACCATCATCACGTTCCATTAGAAATTCAGCAAGATTTTCTGTAATATAATCACGTTAGCCAAGCACCATTATATTATACTAACTCATGCTTCAATTCCCAACACTTCTCCAGAAATCATTCATAATTCAAACTCAAATTTTATAGAAGTTTAGAAACTAATATAGTTTCTTTTATGATGAAATACAGATAGCACGAAGAGTTAAATAATTTTGGACAAGGATATTTATGAAAATATCCTCAGAATATCGAAGATATTTATGATGATATTTTCAGAATTTCTATGATCGAAGGTTGATGAAGAAAGATTTTTTTCAAAAGATTTAACATGAGTACGGAGCAAGATATTCTCTAAAGATTTCATCGGATCCAGATTTATCTGGGTTCTTTGAATATAGGGTTTGGTCCTTGTATTTGTCCTTGGTCTCCTTCATGGTTTGCTCAATCCGTTTTTTTTTCAGTACCAATTTTTCTATCGAGTGTTCCCAACACTCCATTCTTTTATCACCACTTTTGGCCATTAAGACCATTTACTATATGCTGCTTCGTTAGCATTTTCAAAGTTAACGGATCTGGATCATTGGTTATTAAACTGAGGGGTTTCAAGAGAATTGTGTTTTTAGATGATTAAACGTTGATTTCTGGTAATTGGTATGACAATTCTCGTTACAAGGTGTGGATGAGTTCATGATAAGACTTCAATAGATAAATATAGTGATTTGTCAGAGAGATTTAAGCCAAGGAGTAATGAGGTTGCTGGTACATCTGCTGGTGATGTGGTGGAATATAGAAGGTTCTCTGATAACAATAAAAGAGCACGTATATATATCATTGGACGAAAAGTCGAAGTTGACTTGCTGGAGCTGTGACAAAATTTGCTACTTTGAAAGGGATTACCAAATTATTTTGGGTAATGATAACACTAAAGGAATTAGCACAGCTATGTGTTAAGCGTTTACTCAGTTTCTGAGAGTTTTTCAGGTGCATAACTATACGCATCAATCTTTTCTTCCGTAGATGAAGTACGGTTGGTTCACCCTCTCGATTGAGGTGTCTTCAAGAATCATGAAAGGTTTGAACGTAGATTGTAGTAGTCAAGATACAAATAAGGTTTAAGATGAAATCAGGTGGCAAACTTGAAGAATTGTTTAGTCTCATATGTTATAATCAATATTTTAATTCATTTTAATTGTCCAATGTTATTATTCCACAGTCGATAGTCCACAGTTGACAGTCCAATAATTCATATATATTTTAATATACAATATTCGAATTAATTAATACGTATCGTGACCCGTGTACATGTCTCAGACTCGATCACAACTCAAATTATATATATTATTGTAGAATCAACCTCAACCCTGTATAGCTAACTCCAACATTACTGCATATAGAGTGTCTATGGTTATTCCAAATAATATATATAGATGCGTCGATATGATATGTCAAAACCTTGTATACGTGTCCCGATATTTAAAGTGCGTAAAAATAAATAACAGAAATTAAATGACGATAAATAAAGTGCGTAAAGTAAATAACAGAAATTAAATGACGATAAATAAAATTGCGAGAATGTAAATTGCGATAATTAAATTGCGATAAATAAAATGTAATCAGTTAGCTAGGAACAATTAGTTAGGAACAGTTAGCATGGATTCTTAACAAAATTTCTCATAGTTAATTTGTTTGTTTCTAACAAATTTTATTTTGTCAAATGTTTTCTTCATTATGCCACTTGTTGGATTCTGATAAATCAAAATCCAAATATGAAATTGGATGAAAATGGTTATTCTGTGGTGAACGGATTTGTATATCGGTGGATGTAAGTAGGATAGTAAATGACTGTTGAATCAGCTTCGAAGAATGTACAGTGTAACTTATTAATGTGAAATCTGAATATTCCTCGGGTGTCACGACCCTACTTTTTCCGTTATCTTTTACCGTTTATTAGTTAACGTCCATTAATTGTTATTCGTGCCACGTCATTTCTATGATCTATATTATTATTTTTGTAATAATATATTAATTATTATGTGTTATGTGAATATTTGTATTCATATTTTAAGTTGTACGTTTCTACGTGTCGTGGATTTCTATCCGGCGAATCTTTTCGGTTTTCAAACCAACGATCAAACTTTTGGGATTTTTAAATCCAAATTATTTTAAATATGATATTTTGATGTCAATTGATCATATATAGTGTTTATATATTTTATTTTTCGCATATGCGTTATCTCTTCAAATATTTAATCGCGTAGCGGTGTTTTCGCGTTTCGGGTTTTCGTTCGGGCATTCGGGCCACAAGAATTCTTTTATTAATCAAAGTTGGGCCACAAAGGGGCCCACACCATCAAAAATTTGGCCAAATGGGACCCCCTCCCCATTTTCATTTTTTTTATTTTTCATTTCATTATCATTTTACACTAGCTGGAGACCCGCGACTTCGCGGGGTTATTTGACTTATTATTATCTAGTAATGCTTCAAATCAATGTATTACAGAAATATAGTAGTGTTGGGTTTCACAAAACAACTAAAAATGTTTATATAGAGTATTACTATAAACAAAACATGGTGGACATAAAAATTATCTGCCCTCATAAAATGTTCGTTGTATGAAAAAAGTTAGTAAGTATTTAAATAAATAATGTGATTGAACTATATATCACGTATGTATTAAAGTCACCTGAGTTAAGTAGATTTTCATAGCCGATAATCTATCAAGTTGTTCAAACATATTGTTTTTGAACTTAGACATAGCGGCATGATCTCCTTTATCCATTGAATCGAGATTTAAAATGAAATCCAACCATCCATTTTATACACTAAATTCAATTTACTAATAATGAAGTAAAACCCTAACTTGATGAAGATGATACCCACGAAAACTTTCATATATCAAACTTGTAAGCCTAAAACTTAAAAGGTAAAAAAGGATCATACCTATACTAAAATAGTTGTAGAAGACTCCTTGGTAGCAAGATACTTCCTTAGGAAGTTGCCCTTCATTTTCTAAATCCTGCAAACAAACCATCAAGATTCAAGTTATCCAACTGTTACTAAAAAAGGTTTCAAAATATACAAATTACAGTCAATATAGAAAAATAAAATATTAGTAAAGAACACGTAATCAAAACAAATTCCAGTAATTAGACTATCATAACCGAATCTATGAATCGATAGTCAAATAATGATCGATTCCAGTAATTCGTCTATCATAGCCGAATCTATGAATCGATAGTAATTCGACTGAGTAAACCGACCCGCATACACATTACGCACCCTATGAGTTTTGAATCAACATTTTTCACATAATAGTTGAAGACCCGTGAATTCGCGGGATTTTTTAGGAATGAATTTCTATTGAATTGTTAGAATCATTATATGTTATATTGTATTTTTAGGTTTATAATAACTCGGTTCAATTGTGTCAATTTAAACTATTGCTATTATATATCTGTAGTTGCATATAACATTGTTAATTCTTCAACCAAAAACACTCGAAGTCTCAATTTACATCCATATTGATGCTACGTATAACTATACCAAAGATCCATACTTATATCCATATTGATTAATGTAAAAGTTACTGAAATACAATTAACAAAACAAAGCACTAAACATGTATTCATAATGACGTCCCTTCCCTTAGAACCATTCATAAGATGTGAACGTGTTGGACAGTGATCTGGTGGGTTGGCTTTCCTGCTGAAATAAATACCCTTGACCAACTTATTGGCTTTATGCAACCTACAAATAGTTAATCAGAGAATGCAACACCATATTTGTAAGTTTCAGTATGATATACAATATCACATTAAAACAACAACAACGAACTTAGAAAATGAGTCAACAATGTCATACATCAAGATTGCATCACATAACTAAGACACACTATATCACAAATCATATTTATATGTAGGGAAAATCATAAGGTACTTACTTGATGTCGTAAACAAACAAATGACAGTCTAAACATATAATCGTAACATTTCATAAAACATGTTTTCAACAAAACAAAAACATACAAACATATATACGGAACTCGGTTGCAAATTAAAAATAAAAAAAGAGCATAACAGACGATGCTTATTACCATGGGGAATGATCTATCAGTTGTATAGTCAATACCGGTTCCAGCCTGTACATAACAAACATATAGAAAGTGCCATAATTTGACACCATCATCCAAAATGTTATGCACACGACCTTTTAAAAAAATCATGATTTTCTCAAATAGTTTCTATGAAAACTCGAATCGCACCAGGCAATACATGCAAACTCTCCTTTATCAAACATGTAAGATAGTAAGAATTAGATAGCGAATGAACAAACTCATATAAATTATCCTCTATCATATGAGAGAACATGTCTTAAAATTTTAACTTAAAACCTCATATAATTAATGCACATTCCGGCAAGGTAACATTTGTGAAAATTTGAGAACCTAATAAATAGTTCCTCTGTATGCTAACTTAATAAGACTTATTAAATTTCTTAATTGTATCAATGTTAAATATTCAACCCGTATTTACTTCAACTATGTCTAATAATTCAAGCTACAAAGATAGTAATTTTACTTGTATGTGAGCTAATACCCTAAACACTGCTTGATACTTCTTCATTGTGCTCAGGCTGGGACATAATATCTTTCTTGTCATAATATCTTTCTTGTTTTTCCCTAAACCTAATTTCTCTCCCCTTCCTCTTTTCTTTTTTTATTGGCCATCACCTTCTCACCATCATCATCGTCAATTCATCATCAAATCAAGCTTGGATCATAGGGCTTTTTACATAATCGGATTACTCTCGTTCTTCTCTACGCGTTCATATAAATCAATTCTTGATTAGGGTATAAACCCTAACCCAAGCTTTTCAATTTTTCTTTAACTTTTCTAATTTTATATGTTATGATGATAGTATGATGCTTATATGTTATTGTATTGTTGATTGTATGCGTAGAAATGCTCGTTAATTCATGTTTTCGGTTTGATTAATTTGAGACAGCAGCTTGTTTGTTTTTTTATGGAAATTTAACTGTTATAAAAGTGAAATTAAAGTATCTAGATGAGTTCCTCTCATCAAGACATTAATTTTAGACTCCGGATTCATGTCATTTCGATTCCCGGATGTCTAGTTATGATTAAAATGGTGTTATGTGGAGATTAAACTATGAAAACGAATTGAACCAGGTTTGGTCCGACTTTGTGACCATTTTTAGAGTCCTTAGGGTGTACTAGTGTGTTAGGATTGATGATGGGATGAAATTTCATGTTCGGGTCATCGAAATCCGAGCCATGAATCACCCGTTATGACTAAAACACGTTTTTGAGCGGATTAAAGGTCCAAACTGATTAAGAGCTGTAAGTCACGACTTGGTGACTGTTATTGGAATGTTCTTGAGCAAACTAATGTGTCGGGTGGGTTAGTTAGGTGAAGATATATATAAGACTCGCCGAAAACCGATTCCCGGGGCTCAAGTTATGACTCGATGAACTTTTAATTAAAACTTATGGTTAATCATTAAAACTTATGATATAAATAATGATTCTCATTATTATTAAATTACTTATGATATAAAAGTAATTATTATAATTTAAGACTTATGATATACATTTATTATATCATTTAATTATTACTTATGATTTAATTAAACTTTTAATTAAACTTATGATTAATAATACTTTTATTATTAATGAAAAATACTTATGATAAGTATTAAACTTATATTATGAGATTATTATAATAAGATTTATAATAAGGATTAAATAATTATTTAATTATTATAAGACTTAGTTATTATTTAATTATGATTTAATTATTAAATACTTATGATTTAATAATTATAAATAGAAACTTATGGTATGATTAATAATTCATTATTAATTAATAATACTTATGATATGATTAAAATTTATTATTAAATAATAATACTTATATTATGTCTAATATTTAATTAATTAAATACTTAGGTTATATTAATTATATCATCTAAACTTATGTTAACTTAACAATTCATTTTAATTTAATTAAACTTATGTTATGACATAATTATACATATTTAACTTTAATAAATATTATAACTTATATTACTACTACAAGTTATACTTTTAAAATTAATGTTGACTATGTTTGACCAAGGTTGACTTTTGAGTTGACTTTCGGTTGACTTTGACTTTCAGTTGACTTTTGTTGACTTTCTAAATAAGGAAACCTTCCTAACTTAAAAACTTTCTAAAAATAGAAACTTTCTAAATTTAGAAACTCTCCAAAAATAGAAACTTTCCAAAAATAGAAACTTTCCTAAAATAGAAACTTTCCAAAAAATGGAAACCTCCGTACGCTGTTCCGATCTAACCGATGCATGTTGAGTGTTGTTCTATGTCTACTTGCAACATGTACAATAGCTATCATACTAAGACTTGACCTAAGTTAGTTATTTATATCGACCTACTTTATTTATAGGTCGGCGTTGTGATCATTCCTGATCACTTTACTTCATTTGCTGTTCTCATATTTGTGTGGTTACTTCATTGCTATTAAGGTGAGTTATAGTCTCATTTTTCTATTTTAAATCTTTTGGGATGAGAATACATGCAATTTATTTTATATTTTGGACACATGTGGAAGTTGGTTTAAATTATTCATTGTGAGTTGAACAAAAATATTCCCTAGTCTGGTAACTGTAATCAATGGTTTCTACTGGTGAACGCGAATCCTATGGATAGATCTATCGGGTTTGACAACCCCATTTCGAGTTAGTCGCGCTAGAAATTTATAATCGGAATGTTTAGTACTTCGTATTTTGTTGTAGATACACTTGTTCGGTGTATATTATTTATTGTGTTTGGCAAGGGTAAATAAATGGTTAAGTGGTTACCAGGTGGCTCACGGAAAATGGAATAATGTTTTTATATGTTTTCTAACATATAAATTAGTGGTCCAAAAAGGAGTTTTTATGTTTTTAAACATAAAGTTTTATGGTTTAAATTAGATATTGTTTACAATATTAAACCTATAATTCACTCAATATTTTTGTTGACCGTTACTCGCATGTTTTATTCTCAGGTTCATGATTGATTGCTTCCGCTGTACTTAGAGAGTCTGCATATTTATGATGGCAGCTTTTGTTAAACATTAACTTGCATTCTATTTTGATACATTTAATAGTGGATATTTTTGACTTTGTTTTGGTCAACTTTTGGTTAAGTAATAATGTATGGTTTTTCTAAACTTACACATTTTTGGTAGGTTTCCTTTATAGGAAATCTTTTTTAAATAAAGAATGCAAGGTTATTTATTAAATTCATATAGAGTTATGATCAAGCGGTGGGACCAAGTGACAGAGCCGTTAAGTGTTTTGATGAGGACATCACAGTTGGTATCAGAGCGTAGGTTGTAGGGAATTAGGCTGCATTGATGTCGTTACCCGAGTCGATAGGGTGCATTAGTGAGTCTAGTCTACAGCCCGGCCTATAATGTATTATTATATGTGATTATTTGTATCGTATTGGTATGTATATTGTTATCATACATACATCCCTATTATGTTTTGAATCCGGGAGGAACTCCCATTCCAATTTAAATGTAGTCTCCGACGCGTGCGAACTTATCCTTATAAGAACACCTCGGGTAGTGAAACCGAGGGGTGTCATTCTTGACTTCTGAAATTCTCGACATTTCTATGTCATCTATTATGGTTATGTATATATAATTTTTGAGTTATCTTACGCGAGATGTCATTCTTGACTTCTAAATGCTCGGCATTTCAATGTCAGTTATTATGTTTAGGTATATAACATTCTTGTTATATTATGTGCCTTTGTGCCGTTGTGCCTATGTGCTTTGGTTCTTGAACCGGAAGACGTCATTCTTGACTTTTAGAGATTTTTGGCACTTCGAAGACATTTCTATGTCATTGTTACTCCTATTTGTCACTTATGATGTTTTGTCTCTTGTGCTATCCTTAGCACATTGTTTAAGAAGATGTTTTAGAGAAATTGTGTGGAAATCCGAGGTTGATAGCGTGTCCTGACCTCATGTAGTGCTATTGGAATGGAGCTATGAGTTAGTGAAATATAATGGCGTCAGGCCAACGTGATTATATTACGTTAATTCATAAAGAAGTCCCAATATTATGACATGAGGAATAGAAAGCGAGTCAAAGAAAATTTTTACACTACTCATTCAAAAATTTCGATGTATTACATGGGTAGGGAAGATATTCATTATCTTATTTGTTGATATACGAGAAGCTCGTTTTAACCAGGTTATCTATCTCATGCCCTATCTTCCATAACTCGCTTGTTAGCAACTACTTCGCTCGGGAACAGTTTTAGCCAAGGACTTCTGTCCTGATAATAGTCAAAATAACATTTAACTCATTGGTTTTCATGACCTCGTAACATTTGTTGGTCAAATGTCGCACGACGATTCAAGTCATTTACTCGATCTTTCACGATCTTACTTCAACTTGTAACCTCTGAAATACAGATACTCTGTTTATCATCGGGAGTTTTACACATTTGTTTAATTGGGCGGTTCTCACGAGATTTATGGGCGAATAGAAGTAATGAAATATTTTGTCATGTATACAGTTTATAAAATCATATATGTATGTATGGATTCAAATGAATAAATTTACCCTTACCTATTTTGGCTAGTATATACTAAATTATACCTACAAAATTATTTTAAGACTACTCATTTATTGAGCTGTTTGACTAAGTCAATTTGTTGTACATAAAATGGTACACGTTGTACATACTTCTAAATTTACTAAGAACTTCGTTTTGTTTATGTTGTCAAGTCAAATGTTTAAAGCTTTTTCAAAACTTCTTTGATTAATTTTATCAAATTCTCTCATTACTCTACAGAGTGTTTGGATAATAGTTCTTCTCATCCTCCGTTTAAGGATGAAACTTACCATTAAGTTCATTGATAGAAACTCTTACACCACTTTGGATTCTGGTTTTATAAAATTTGTTGGAAAGTCTTTGCGCTCATAAAATTTTCCCTCTTATGGTTGGACATGGTCGAAACGCGGACCGATAAATCAATTTTCTGGGGTACACTCGGTGGTCACCCTATTGTAGAAAAGGCGCTAGATGGGTTTCTACCCCAACTGTTGTTATAGTGGGTATCATGGATATATATTACACTAGACCGTTTGAGGAGTTTCTACTCTCAATATTCGCTGTCAACCGCAACACCCTCGTAAACATTAATCCTATAATTCAATACTTTGAGGTGCACGGAGTCATTTTTGGATATTCATCTCACCTGGAGTCGACTATTCTTTATAATCCACGATTCACGTTTCTTTTCATCCGCACATAAATTTAAGAATATGGATGAATCCTAGATTTTCTCGCTCATTGTACAATGAAGTTCACTCTCGTTGAAATATCACACCTTTCGTACGTCTTCCTTTTGGAAATGTAATGAAAATTTACTTTGAAGTCCATGATCCTCGTTATCTCCCTTGAGAGAATTGCCTTAAATATCTATGCCACCGATGTGACTACTACATATATTTCTTCCTTCATTATTGCAACTATATTTCATTCGTCCCAGTTCGTCCCCTTAGGGAGCTCCTGTCCTGTTTGTTAAGAAGAAAGATGGTTCGTTTCGTTTGTGCATTGACTATCATGAATTGAACAAGCTTACAGTTAAAACCGTTACCCTCTTCCAAGAATTGATGATCTGTTCGATCAACTTCAAGGTTCGTCTGTTTATTCTAAGATCGATCTTCGTTCTAGTTATCACCAATTGCGCGTTAAAGAAACTGATGTTCCGAAAACCTCATTCATCACCCGTTATGGTCACTACGAATTCCTTGTTATGCCATTCGGATTGACAAATGCACCTGCTGTGTTCATGGACCTCATGAACCGTGTGTGTAGACCCTATCTGGACAAATTCGTTATTGTTTTCATCGACGACATCCTTATTTATTCTCAGGGTGATGAAGAGCACAGAAAACATTTGGAGTTAGTGCTTGATTTATTGAGAAAAGAAAAATTGTATGCTAAGTTTTCCGAGTGTGCGTTCTAGTTAAGAGAAGTTCAATTCCTTGGACATGTTGTTAGTAAACAGGGAATCCAAGTTGATCCTTCCAAGATTGGGGAAATTGAGAAGTGGGGAATTCCGAAGACTCCTACTCAAATTCGTTAGTTCCTAGGTTTGGCAGGCTATTATAGAAGGTTCATTCAAGATTTTTCACGAGTAGCGAAACCTCTGACTGCTTTAACACATAAGGGGAAGAAGTACGAGTGAAAGTGTGAACAAGAGTCTGCTTTCCAAACTCTAAAGGAGAAGTTAACTTCTGCATCGATATTATCACTACCTGAGGGTAATGATGATTTTGTTATCTGTTGTGATGCTTCGTGTCAAGACATTGGTTGTGTTTTGATGCAGCGAAAGAAAGTTATTGCTTACGTGTTACGTCAGTTGAAGATTCATGACCAGAATTATACATCCCATGATTTGGAATTGGGAGCTGTTGTGTTCGCACTCAAGAATTGGAGACATTACTTATATGGGGTCAAAAGTACAGTGTACACTGATCACAAGAGTCTTCAACATATTCTTGATCAAAAACAGCTAAATATGAAGCAGCGATGACGGGTTGAGACGTTGAATGATTATGATTGTGAACTTTTATATCATCCGGGGAAGGCTAATGTTGTGGCCGATACGTTAAGTCGTAAAGAGAGGACTGAACCTCATAGATTTAGGGCCTTAAATATGACCATTCGAACAAACCTCGCAAGGCATATTCTTGCAGCTCAACAAGAAGCCTTGAAGGAGGATAATTTTGTAACAGGAAGGTCTGAGGCTTGAGTAAATAGTTAGAGGTACGAACCGATAGTACTCGGTATGTTGCGGGACGTCGTTGGGTTTCGAAGTTTAGTGATCTCCGACAACTTGTTCTAGATGAGGCTCATAAGTCTAGGTACTCTATTCATCCTGGTTCAGGAAAGATGTATCATGACCTTAATGAGCGATATTGGTGGCCTAATTTGAAAGCTGATGTGGCTACGTATGTGGCTAAGTATTTGACCTGTGCTAAGGTTAAAGCTGAACATCAGAAACCGTCCGGACTTCTGGTGCGACCTGAAATTCCCGAGTGGAAGTAGAAAGGTATTGCGATGGACTTATTGCGAAGTTACCGAGAGTTGTGGGTGGTTATGATACCAATTGGGTGATTGTTGACCGACTCACTAAGTCAGCTCATTTCTTGCCAATTAAAGAAACAGATTCGAAGGAGAAGCTTACTCGTTTGTATTTGAAGGAGATTTTTTCTAGACATGGTGTTCCCGTATCTATTATTTCGGACCGAGACAGTCGATTTACATCGAGGTTTTGGCAGTCCTTACAAGATGCTTTGGGAACTAAATTGGATATGAACACTGCTTATCATCCATAGTCAGATGGTCAGAGTGAAAGGACCATTCAAACGTTGGAAGACATGTTACGAGCATGCATCATTGATTTTGGTAATGGTTGGGATAAGTACTTGCCACTGGCTGAATTTTCTTATAATAACAGCTATCATGCAAGTATTAAGCCGCACCTTTTGAAGCTCTGTATGGTAGAAAGTGTATGTCTCATATCTGCTGGAATGAGGTTGGGAATGCTCAACTCACAGGTCCAAGAATTATTCATGAGACTACCGAGAAGATCGTACAGATTAAGGAAAGTTTAAGAACCACCAGAAGTTGGCAAAAGAGCTATGCCAATAAGAGAAGGAACAATAATGAATTTCAGGTCGATGATCGTGTTATGTTGAAGGTATCACCTTGGAAGGGCGTGATACGTTTTGGTAAAAAGGAAAGTTAAATCCTCGATTTGTTGGACCGTTTGAGATTATCGAAAGAATTGGACCCGTGGCTTATCGTTTGAAATTGCCACAAGAGCTTAGCGCTTTTCATAGCGTTTTTCATGTATCGAATTTGAAGAAGTGTTTGGCCGAGGCCAATGAAATCATTCCTCTTGATGAACTTCATGTTGATAAACAACTCCATTTTATTGAGGAACCTGTCGAGATTATGGATCAAGAGGTTAAGACTCTTAAACAAAGTGGAATTCCTATCGTCCGAATGAGATGGAATGCCAGACGCGGACCCAAGTTCACTTGGGAACGTGAAGATAAGATGAGGCAGAAGTACCCGCATTTGTTCCTAGATGACGAGTCAACCCCTACACTTGCTTAAATTTCGGGACGAAATTTCCGTAACGGGAAGGTACTGTCACGACCCTACTTTTTCCGTTATCTTTTACCGTTTATTAGTTAACGTCCGTTAATTGTTATTCGTGCCATGTCATTTCTATGATCTATATTATTATTTTTGTAATAATATATTAATTATTATGTGTTATGTGAATATTTGTATTCATATTTTAAGTTGTACGTTTCTACGTGTCGTGAATTTCTATCCGGCGAATCTTTTCGGTTTTCAAACCAACGATCAAACTTTTGGGATTTTTAAATCCAAATTATTTTAAATATGATATTTTGATGTCAATTGATCATATATAGTGTTTATATATTTTATTTGTCGCATATGCGTTATCTCTCCGAATATTTAATCGCGTAGCGGTGTTTTCGCGTTTCGGGATTTCGTTCGGGCATTCGGGCCACAAGAATTCTTTTATTTATCAAAGTTAGGCCACAAAGGGGCCCACACCATCAAAAATTCGGCCAAATGGGACCCCCTCCCCATTTTCATTTTTTTTCATTTTTCATTTCATTATCATTTTACATTTCCTTGTTTTTCCCTAAACCTAATTTCTCTCCTCTTCCTCTTTTCTTTTTTTTTTCTTGGCCGTCACCTTCTCACCATCATCATCGTCAATTCATCATCAAATCAAGCTTGGATCATAGGGCTTTTTACATAATCGGATTGCTCTCGTTCTTCTCTACGCGTTCATATAAATCAATTCTTGAATAGGGTATAAACCCTAACCCTAGCTTTTCAATTTTTCTTTAACTTTTCTATTTTTATATGTTATAATGATAGTATGATGCTTATATGTTATTGTATTGTTGATTGTATGCGTAGAAATGCTCGTTAATTCATGTTTTCGGTTTGATTAATTTGGGACAGCAGCTTGTTTGTTATTTTATGGAAATTTAACTGTTATAAAAGTGAAATTAAAGTGTCTAGATGAGTTTCTCTCATCAATACATTAATTTTAGACTCCGGATTCATGTCATTTCGATTCCCGGATATCTAGTTATGATTAAAATGGTGTTATGTGGAGATTAAACTATGAAAACAAATTGAACCAGGTTTGGCCCAACTTTGTGACCATTTTTAGAGTCCTTAGGGTGTACTAGTGTGTTAGGATTGATGATGGGATGAACTTTCATGTTCGGGTCATCGAAATCCGAGCCACGGATCACCCGTTATGACTAAAACACGTTTTTGAGTGGATTAAATGTCCAAACTGATTAAGAGCTGTAAGTCACGACTTGGTGACTGTTCTTGGAATGTTCTTGAGCACACTAATGTGTCAGGTGGGTTAGTTAGGTGAAGATATATATAAGACTCGCCGAAAACCGATTCCCGGGGCTCAAGTTATGACCCGATGAACTTTTAATTAAAACTTATGGTTAATCATTAAAACTTATGATATAAATAATGATTCTCATTATTATTAAATTACTTATGATATAAAAGTAATTATTATAATTTAAGACTTATGATATACATTTATTATATCATTTAATTATTACTTATGATTTAATTAAACTTTTAATTAAACTTATGATTAATAATACTTTTATTATTAATGAAAAATACTTATGATAAGTATTAAACTTATATTATGAGATTATTATAATAAGACTTATAATAAGGATTAAATAATTATTTAATTATTATAAGACTTAGTTATTATTTAATTATGATTTAATTATTAAATACTTATGATTTAATAATTATAAATAGAAACTTATGGTATGATTAATAATTCATTATTAATTAATAATACTTATGATATGATTAAAATTTATTATTAAATAATAATACTTATATTATGTCTAATATTTAATTAATTAAATACTTAGGTTATATTAATTATATCATCTAAACTTATGTTAACTTAACAATTCATTTTAATTTAATTAAACTTATGTTATGACATAATTATACATATTTAACTTTAATAAACATTATAACTTATATTACTACTACAAGTTATACTTTTAAAATTAATGTTGACTATGTTTGACCAAGGTTGACTTTTGAGTTGACTTTCGGTTGACTTTGACTTTCAGTTGACTTTTGTTGACTTTCTAAATAAGGAAACCTTCCTAACTTAAAAACTTTCTAAAAATAGAAACTTTCTAAATTTGGAAACTTTCCAAAAATAGAAACTTTCCTAAAATAGAAACTTTCCTAAAATAGAAACTTTCCTAAAATAGAAACTTTCCAATAAATGGAAACTTGCTAAAAATAGAAACTTTCTAAAAATAGAAAGTGTGTGTCCGTACGCTGTTCCGATCTAACCGATGCATGTTGAGTGTTGTTCTATGTCTACTTGCAACATGTACAATAGCTATCATACTAAGACTTGACCTAAGTTAGTTATTTATATCGACCTACTTTATTTATAGGTCGGCGTTGTGATCATTCCTGATCACTTTACTTCATTTGCTGTTCTCATATTTGTGTGGTTACTTCGTTTCTATTAAGGTGAGTTATAGTCCCATTTTTCTATTTTAAATCTTTTGGGATGAGAATACATGCAATTTATTTTATATTTTGGACACATGTGGAAGTTGGTTTAAATTATTCATTGTGAGTTGAACAAAAATATTCCCTAGTCTGGTAACTGTAATCACTGGTTTCTACTGGTGAACGCAAATCCTATGGATAGATCTATCGGGTTTGACAACCCCATTTCGAGCTAGTCGCGCTAGCAATTTATAATCGGAATGTTCAGTACTTCGTATTTTGTTGTAGATACACTTGTTCGGTGTATATTATTTATTGTGTTTGGCAAGGGTAAATAAATGGTTAAGTGGTTACCAGGTGGCTCACAGAAAATGGAATAATGTTTTTATATGTTTTCTAACATATAATTTAGTGGTCCAAAAAGGAGTTTTTATGTTTTTAAACATAAAGTTTTATGGTTTAAATTAGATATTGTTTACAATATTAAACTTATAATTCACTCAATATTTTTATTGACAGTTACTCGCATGTTTTATTCTCAGGTTCATGATTGATTGCTTCCGCTGTACTTAGAGAGTCTGCATATTTATGATGGCAGCTTTTGTTAAACATTAACTTGCATTCTATTTTGATACATTTAATAGTGGATATTGTTGACTTTGTTTTGGTCAACTTTTGGTTAAGTAATAATGTATGGTTTTTCTAAACTTACACATTTTTGGTAGGTTTCCTGTATAGGAAATCATTTTTAAATAAAGAATAAAAGGTTATTTATTAAATTCATATAGAGTTATGATCAACCTGTGGGACCAAGTGATGGAGCCGTTAAGTGTTTTGACGGGGACATCACATCGGGTATTACCTACCCGTTAAAATATTTTCACCATTAACAGTTTGTACAAAAGAATTTTTAATTACAATCTTTATGAAAATATACTTACATATATATTTTCTTCAGATGTAATCATGGATTTAATGAGTTAATATGATTTTAATCTCATTTGATTTACCGTTAGAATTTGAATGGATAATCTCCAAAACTTTAGAGATTACTTAATCGCCATGTCGAACGGGGATAAATGATGTAGAACATCATGTAGAACGATGATTATGCTTGAGGTACAGAATGAGATGTTGATGCATGGATTGTTGATGATACTTGTGCTGTTGCTAATGGTACTGTTGGTACCGGTGATGTTGCTGAAGCTGGTAAATCTTGCACCATATTCTCCAAATTTATTAATCGAGTGCGAAGCTCGTTGACTTCTTCCATTACTCCAAGATGATTGTCGGTCAGAACGAACGGATGAATAAGGTTTAGAATTTTAGATAGAATATAATCGTGGCGAGATATTCGGGAAATGAGTGAGAAAATAGTATCTCGAACAGGTTCGCCGGTAAGTGCTTCAGGTTCACCGCCAAGAGGTAAATTTGGTTGCTGGAAAGGATCACCTTCTTTTTGTCTCCAATGATTAAATAGGCTATGAACCCATTAGACGAATTGGTTGGTTCATTCTAGTGACACTGCTTTCGAAGCTTAGATGAAACTCCATATCGGAATAGCTGTCGGAATCCGAGGAATTCGAACTGGTTGAGGGATTCATCTCGTACGATCATATGAAGGATTTTCGATAAGAAATAGATTATAGGATGTAGATTAGTACCCTGCAATACATAATTTGCATATGGATATATATTACTAAAATCCCATAAGTTACGGAGAAATCTACGGAAGCTGTCAGGCAAAGGTAACAATAACAGATACGCTAATATATGAATTTATCTATACACAGTCTATGCAATAGAGGCAGTAAGTTGTGTCTAGACTTTAAGGATAATAAGCAAATAATTTTTGACACTAAATGATAAGAAAAACTTTTGACATGCAGACACGGTCGAAGTCCAGACTCACTAATACATCTAAACAACTACTAGTTAGACACACTAATGAAAGACCTGGTTCGCTAAGACCACCGTTCTGATACCACATGTCATACCCCGTCCTAATCCATCTGGACGAAGTCACCAACATCTGGTCCCATTGCGATGATCGACTCCAAATAATGTCTTTAAAATGAGCATATGCACAGCAGAAGGTTTCTTTAGTACCTGAGAATAAACATGCTTTAAAGTGTCAACCAAAAGGTTGGTGAGTTCATAAGTTTATCACAAACAGTAAGAATTCATCATTTTGATAGACCACAAAATTTAAATGATGCATGGTACAAATGGGCCCGAATCCTATACCCACCCGTAATGTACATGCGACATCTTTTAAATACAGTACACCTTTCTCGTGTACAAAACCATTTTTCATAAATCTTAGTAACCCTACACATATCTTGTGCACAAAAATAACATATATATAACCTGTGTATAAAATCATTCTCTCGGTACATAACATTCACTTTTCATTGCTTTCATAGCTTGGCTTGGTAACCGACCTTAACATATAATGCGCATAATAATATCCCCAAAACAGAACATCTCGTATGTATAATAATCATATAAACTTCGAAGTACTAAACACCACGCCCACTAGACCTTCCGTCTAGTGAACATTCTGGGTGGGGGTGTTAAACCCGGTAGCTACCTTTAGGATTCACGTGAATTAGGCGTGCACTAATTCTCAAAATTAGTGATGTTCCCTAATTCTTAGGTTACCAAGCAATAATAATCAGGGGAAAAATATTCATATCAATTGTCGCAATTATCACGTCCACATAATTCAATGGTGGCAATTATCACGTCCACATAATTCATTCGAGGAATGTTTTGCTTGTGTCTATCTCGTCAAACATTTATGAAAGCATTTCATATATTCGCAATTCAAATGTATTTCAAAAGCATTTAATAAAGCAGTTGTAAAAGTAGCGCATGTATTCTCAGTCCCAAAAATGTAAAGAGTAAAAGGGAGCAAATGAACTCACAATACGATATTTTATAGTAAAAATATGCATACGATGGAACTGAACAATGCAGGGTTGGCCTCGGATTCACGAACCTATATTATTCATATATCTATTAAAGCATATACTTGTAATCGAACAAGTTTAGATATTATTATTAATTGTTATTTCAGTAACTTGTATGTTTCATTAATAATTAAATTAACTATACTTTATTTTATATACATTAGATAAATAATTAGTATTTATTATGAAAATATTAATGTTGTTATGTGATATGTTTTTAAAAATATTCTTATATAGTTATTTATTTGGTAAAATAATATCAATAATAATAAATAAAATTTTTTATCTTTTTATGATAATAATAATATTAAAAGTAATTAGATTTAGTAATGATGCTGATATTAATAGCTTTGATAATAATAATAAAAATAAAAGTAATGTTAGTAATAATAATAATTTTAATAGAAAAGATAATAATGATAAGATAAAATGTTAGTTTTCATAAAATTAATATTTTAAATAATAATGGTACTTTTTAATAAAACTGATGATTTAATAGAAATTTTAATAGTCATATTAATCATAACAATACTATATATTTTAATAGTAATAATAATAATGATAATAATATTAGTTATACTAAAAATCTTATTTCTAATATTAATAATAATAATAATTACTTAATAACAATTAATAATAAATAATAATAACAATAATAATAATGAAATAATAATAATAATAAGAGTATTAGTAATAACTACCTCAAAGGAGTAGCCCTAAAAATATGCCCAGGTCCAGGTTTGAACCCGCGACGTCCCGCTAACTCGAAAACACTCAAGATCACTCCTCTATTTTTGTTTTTCATGATTAACATGATACTTATATTTATAATACCCCTTTTCTTCTTGTTTCCCTTTCTTCTTCTTTTCTAAAAAAAAATTTAACACAACCGGGGCTCGAACCCGCAACCTCTCGTTCAAACCCACATGCCCAACCTATGATGACCCGAAAATTTCTGACCAAATTTAAACTTTATCTTTAAATGATTTAATGTTTTCGACACGATAAGCAAAGTCTGTATTGTTGAGTCTCAAAGTTTTAGAACTATATTCATGTAATCAATTATTCTTTGACTGTTCTCGAAGATTCATGAACAATATATATATAACTTAATGTGCATATATATATATATATATATATATATATATATATATATATATATATATATATATATATATATATATATATATATATATATATATATATATATATATATATATATGATTTCAAGTTATTTAGTAAACGATAGTAACATTCGATTATTGATTCGATTGATATTTAGATAAGTTAACTAAAACGTTTAAGATAAACCAGTAAACACTAATTTGCTACGGTATTTTCGAATTACTACATTACCCGAAAAGCTACAGTGTTTTCGAAAATCACTATTTGCTACAATAAAAAAAAACTTTTATACAGTAACTTTGCTCTAATAAAACACTATTTCAAAATGAAAATGTATATGTATATACTACGAGATGATGATTTATAGAAGTAAATGACCAAAACACTCGAAAGTTTAAGATACACTTTGAGTGATATAGTTTATTGATAATTTAAGACTATATTTTAACAAAGGTACGAGTCACGAAATGTAAAATGCAAGTTTTCTCAGCGTACGAAAGGACATTCGAGAAACCGGAACCGGGACATAAGTCGAGTAACAACGTACGACTTATCGGAACAAAAATTTCAAGTCAACTATGCATGTGAATTTAATATAATATATAATTAATTATATAAATTAAATATATTATATTTATAATTAAAAAAATATGTCGACAAGCAAGAAAACAAGATAATGTGAGCTGTCACCAGGGGCCATGCGATCGCATGGGTTCCCCTCACATATTCCATGCGATCGTATGGGATAAAAATCCAGGCCACATTATAAAAGCTCGATCGATTTCTGGTTCTGTGAATGATTTTATCCATCTATCTCTCGATATCTCTCTCTATATATTATTATTATTATTATTATTATTATTATTATTATTATTATTATTATTATTATTATTATTATTTTTATTATTATTATTATTATTAATTATTATTATTATTATTATTATTATTAATCTTATGGTTATGAGTATTATTATTATTTATATATAAAATACTACGACGAGGTAATGAGCGTGTCACTTTCAAAAAATGTTTTTGAGCGGGATAGAGCTAAGGAAATTATGGGTTACAGCTATGGAGGTTATGGGTATTGTTCGAGAGTTATGCTCGTAAAGTCAACCTAGTGTTTATCATCTCTGTTGCGTCTACGTACTTTCCTGCAATATTGAATCTCAATATTGATAAGTGAGCATTCATATCTTATCTTTTATATATTAATAGTGTATACATGTCTAGTGCTCGAGTATATATGTTTATGCATGCTTGTATACTAAATTTCGTCATTAAACAGTTTATAATGAATCACTAATTAAATACATATATTACTGGTAAAAGGTATATGATATACATGTTTTTGAAAAGTTGGCAAAAAATCAATAACTTTTCATTTAGATATCGAATAGTGTCGATGAACGGATTAAAAGATATGATCAACTGAATTATGATTGACGTTAATTGAAATTGCTTTTGAATCTGCAATTAAGATTTAAACAACTTGTTTACGAGATTGATAAATTAGATTTTTGAATATTACCAACCGAGTAAATGAATCCTTATATATGGTACATCTCGTTTTGTTAAACACATGTCCAAAATTGACTTTTTAAAACGACTTTGGATAACTTTTGTATGTCGATCTCGAGCATTAGGATTGTGATACACTATGACCTGACCTAGCTTGATAGACATTTATTGACCAACATATGTTCTATAGGTTGAGATCTACAGTTATTTGGTAATTCGAGTTTCGGTCACATTTTGGTGAACGACTTTATATGCTGCTAAGGTGATTTTCATTTACTCCCTTTTTAATTGCTTTTGCAATCTATATTTTTGGGCTGAGAATACATGCACTTTATTTTAAACACAATGGATACAAGTACATACTAAATTCTACACTGAGTTTGAACCGAAAATCCCTTAGCTTTGGTAACTAGTAACTGCCGGTTATAAGAACTGGTGGGCGCGAGTAGTAGTATATGGATCCATAGGGCTTGATATCCCCGTCCGAGATAGAGCACTAGCCTTTTAACGGACGTATGCTATTTGAGAAGCGTACACGTTGGTTTGCGTGTATTATTAAGATGATTATACAAAGGGTATAAATTATATATACGTTAAGTTTAGTTACCAGGGTGCTCAATTTTGTAGAATATTTTGATAAACGTTTATGGATGAAACAACTGAAATCTTGTGATCCAACTTTATATACAGATTATGCGAAACACTAAAACTATGAACTCACCAACCTTTGTGTTAACACTTGTTAGCATGTTTATTCTCAGGTTCCCTAGAAGTCTTCCGCTGTTTGCTTATATGTTAGACAAGCTATGTGCATGGAGTCTTACATGGCATATTTATCAAGGAAACGTTGCATTCACTAAATCATCACCATGTATCTTATTTTGACTGCATTGTCAACGTAATTACTATTGTAAACTATTATTTACGGTGATTGTCTATATGTAGCAATCATCAGATGTCGAAAACCTTTGATTTAAATATTCATTTATGGTGTGCCTTTTCAAAAGAATGCAATGTTTACAAAACGTATCATATAGAGGTCAAATACCTCGCCATGAAATCGATGAATGACGTGTTCGTCCATATGGATTTGGAGCAATCGTCACAGTTGGTATCAGAGCGTTGGTCCTAGTGAACCAGGTCTTGCATGAGTGTGTCTAACTGATAGTTGTTAGGATGCATTAGTAAGTCTGGACTTTGACCGTGTCTGCATGTCAAAAGTTTTGCTTATCATTTCTTGTCGAAAATTACCTGCTTATCATTCCTAGTCTAGACACGTTTTACTGCATTGATTGCATGAATAGTGTATAGACAAAATTCATATCTTAGCGTATCTGTTACTGTAAACTTTTCCTGACATCTTCCGAAAATTTCTCCGTGATTTATGTAATTTGGTATTATATATACATATGTAAATTATGTATTGAAGAATACCAAACTAAGTTCTATAATCTAATTCATATCAAAAATCAATTCCCTAATTATACAAGATGGATGCCGCATCTAGTTCAAATTCGTTAAACTCCGACAGCTATTCCGATATGGATATTCACCTGAATTCCGAAGACAGTGTAACTAGAATGGATCTACCAATCAACCATCACCTATTCTAAATGAATTGGGGATGGGTTCGTAGCTTACTTAATCATTGGAGATAAGAAGAAGGCGATCCCTTCCATCCACCACACTGCTCTCTTGGCGAAGAACCTGAAGCACTTACCGGCGAACCTGTTCGTAATACCATTTTCTCTCTCATCTCCAGAATATCTCGTCATGATCATATACTCTCTCAAATTCTGGATCTTATTCATCCGCTCGTCCGAACCGATAATCATCCCAGTGTAATAGAACAAGTCAACGAGCTTCGCGCTCGGGTAGTGGCTTTGGAGAATATGGTGCAAAGGTTACAAGCACCAGCAGAATCACCGGCATCAACAGTACCACCGACAACAACACCAATAGTACCATTACCACCAACAACAACATCCGTATCCCACACCTCAACATCACAATTGGTACCACGAGCATCAACGTCATACTCCCTATAGATACCAATGAATATCAATAAGAATAAATAATGAAGTATTGATTTCATTAGTGAAATATTCCACGAAAATTATATGATATCTAATGTTTTAGAGAATATTCATTTCTAAGTCAAGCTGAAAATCAAATGGGCTTAATATGATATTAACTCATTAAATCTGTATTGCATCTGAAGAAAATATACATACATATATTTTCATAAAGACGGTAATAAAAATTCTTTTGTACAAAGTATTAATTGTGAAATCTTTAACGGGTAGGTAATACTCGGGAAATATTTAAGTTCACAATTAATATGTTACATTGTACATTCTTCAACTTTGATTCGCAAATTTATTAACCATGCTCACAACGATATACAATCGTTTTCATACAAATTGAATTACATATTCTGATATTGACGGATCAGAATCCTAGTTATAACTCTGAACCAGTGACATCATTCTTAGATCTTTACATCTTTCAAAGCTATACTTTAACTTCAAAACTGTGATAGGACATCACTTCTATTTATAAAACCCAGAAAGATATTCGTATCATTCAAAATTCTAGAACATCATATGAATATTGACGATTACAATCTGCGTTCCAACCGTTCATGATTCTTGTAAACTCCTCAATTAAGAAACATAGAGCTGATGATCCGACCACACATTATCTGTGAAAAGAAAGATTTGTGCATATAGTTATGCACCTGAAATCTCCCGGAACCTAAGTAAAGATTTAACATAAAATCTGTGATTGATTAGCATTGTTTTTACCGAAAATAACCTTGCAATTCCTTTTCAAGGTATCCAGTGTTATCACCCTTGCAACCAGTCAATTTTGACCTTTCAGATTTGTAACCTTGACATATACGATATTGTTACCGGGGAACCTTTTATGTTCCACCACATTAGCAGTAAATTTACCAACAACTTCATTGATCTTTGACCTTTCGAAAAATCCTTATACTCATTGAAACTATATCATGTACTCATCCACATCTTGTAACAATAATTGTTATACCAACTACCGGGAATTAGTAATCAGTATTTTGAATTTTGCAGCAATCCTACGCCAATAGTTATATATATACATATAGTGTCTATCTTCTAAACTTACATACTCCGAATGTGAAGTTTCTGAAAAACACCCCAAACTACGAAACTAGTTCTCCGAATTTTGGAATAATGCTGATGAAGCAGCAAAAACTGTAAACGACCTTAACAGTCAAAAGTTTGATGATAAAGAATAGTATGGTAGTAAAGCTGAGAAAAAGAGAAGGTTTGGAACTGGAAAACGGATTGAGCAAAGTATGAAGGAGGCTGTGGATAAATCACAAAGACTGAACCTGCCTTCAAAGAATCCAAATGATTCAGTGTCTACTGAAATCATTTGTGAATACCTTACTCCTTACTCTAAAACCTTTGCGGACAATATTCTTAATCATCATCTTATCTTAAATATTCTAAGATATCATCGTATCTTCCATTATAAATATCCTCCATCTTTCTGAAGATATTTTTTTATAACCATTCTTATCTGAAATCATTCATCTCTTCACGCTATCTATGATACATCATAAAAGAAACTATTTTAGTTTCTAAAATCTGAAAAATTCGAAAAATAGATGTTTTGAAGTAATGTTGGGAATTGAAGCATGAGTTAGTATAATATAATGACACTTGATCAACGTGATTATATTACAGTAAGTCATGCTAAGTTTCTAATGGAACATGATAAAGGTTCACCGATCATACCCTCATCATGAACCATGTTACATAACTCTTTCATTCAATTTAACCTCTAAACATATCAAGAAAATATTTTTCTTGATGATTCGGTATTTTTCGAAGTATTCTGGTAATTTGACAAGTCAGATTGTGCCATTACCGTTTCTTTCTTAGAACATTAATTATGTTCATTCCGAAATTCATACCTACGAATTCTGGACCATTATTCACTTGACTTAAAGTTGGAAAGAAAAAAAAAATGAAAGCATGAAGCTCCGAAATATAATGGAAAATATAAAGCCCAAAAACAACCCCGAAATTACAAACTGTGTATATCAATGCGTATAGCAATATAAAGACACGGGAGAATGAAAAACAATATAACTCCAAGGTAATAGTAGAAGAAAATAACTTCCTCTGGTAGCAGATGAAAAAGAAGAATGAAGGATACGATAGCCAAGAAAATATCAAGAATAAGAACTGGATTAAGCATTTCACAATCTTTTGGAAGTATGAAATAAGGAAGAAGATGTAGGAGTGGGGAAAATAATGAAACGGAAGTGGTTAATTTATAGCAAAATATCAGACATAACAATCGAGGCAGATTACGCATTTAAAGGAAATCTTAATTTCCTTAAATTTCGAAGAATCAAATCTTATTTAGATTATGAAGATTTTCTATTCCTTAAATTCCGAAAATCAATCGTAACTACGTCAAAAGTTAAGACGAATCTCTATTCTTTCATTTCACTCTTTTACGATAACTTCTCTCATACGCTTCGAGAAATCGGATTGTTTTATCCATATTATTCAACGGTGATAAAATTCTATTTATCAACTCATATTCGTCATGAAAACATTTTTATTGTTAGCCATGACGACCTCACTTAAATTTCGGGACGAAATTTCTTTAACGGGTAGGTACTATGATGACCCGGAAATTTCTGACCAAATTTAAACTTTATCTTTAAATGATTTAATGTTTTCGACACGATAAGCAAAGTCTGTATTGTTGAGTCTCAAAGTTTTGGAACTATATTCATGTAATCAAATATTCTTTGACTGTTCTCGAAGATTCACGAACAATATATATATAACTTAATGTGCATATATATATATATATATATATATATATATATATATATATATATATATATATATATATATATATATATATATATATATATATATGTGTGTGTGTGTGTGTGTGTGATTTCAAGTTATTTAGTAAACGATATTAACATTCGATTATTGATTCGATTGATATTTAGATAAGTTAACTAAAACGTTTAAGATAAACCAGTAAAACACTAATTTGCTACGGTATTTTCGACTTACTACATTACCCGAAAAGCTACAGTGTTTTCGAAAATCACTATTTGCTACACTAAAAAAACTTTGCTACAGTAACTTTGCTATAGTAAAACACTATTTCAAAATGAAAATGTATATGTATATACTACGAGATGATGATTTATAGAAGTAAATGACCAAAATACTCGAAAGTTTAAGATACACTTTGAGTGATATAGTTTATTGATAATTTAAGACTATATTTTAACAAAGGTACGAGTCACGAAATGTAAAATGCAAGTTTTCTCAGCGTACGAAAGGACATTCGAGATACCGGAACCGGGACATAAGTCGAGTAACAACGTACGTGTGACACCGCTATATTTTTTTTTTTAAAATACGTGGCGGAAGCATTTATTTATTAATTACAATATAAACATTAACTATTGCTAAGACAACCAGTGTCACGTGTCATTACAAAATACATGTTTATACGGAGAAGATGTAGTTACAATCAGTTTACAAAAGATCACAGTTTAAACTATAAAAGATCACATCAGAGTTAATTCTGTCAAACATAACATCATCATGCCCGTCTTCTCCCAAAAGCACTATCTACGAAAGCTAACAACCTGCAGGGAGGAGATGGAGGGGAACTAGCACGAAGCTAAGTGAGTACGACTAACTACAGGCCATAGCATACATAACTGTTATACTAATCATGTCACATAGTCTAACACACAAACATCACCCAAGTGCCGTCTACAGAGACTCTGGAGGCTCGGCCAAACCATTAACCACCAGCTGATCGGACTGGGGCTTACCAGAAGTTCCTCCACCACCGTATGTATATACATAATCCACACGCGACGGACACGTCATTCACATATATATACACCACGGCTATCTAGGCTACCACTGAGGAACCCAACCCGCAGGTTGATCTCTCCTACCGAGGCTACCACACAATAGGGACGCACTGGGCTCCAGCAGACAAGCATCAACTAACATGCAGTCATCACAACAACTAACTAACCACAACAATAAGTATATCTAACAAGCATGGCAATCATAATATTACATGCTTCTATATACTATATTCTCCAGTTAGTCCCACTCACCGATTACCAGCAAACGAGAAGGTATTCAGCTATCTAATCACTGAACCTTCTCTTTCTCCTTTTCTCCTGAGAAAAACATATACACAAGTTAGTTTCTATCCGATAGCACAAAACAGCACAATACTAAAATTTTTGTCAGAAAAAGTATCCGCTAAAAATTTTTGCTTAACACTTATGCACTTTCAAAATTTACATCAAAATAAAAACGGACAGCATAACGGCACACTTAGTAAAAATTTCTACTGCATAGACCATCGGTCGATCGTCAGAGACTATCGGCCGATCGTCACTACACCATCGGCCGATCGAACACACTATCGGTCGATCGTTAAAATTACAACCGTTGGTCGAAGGACTTCCAACACCGGTCGATCGTCTAGTCCATCGGCCGATCGTCACACACCATCGGTCGGTGGTCAGAGACCATCGGTCGGTGGTAGTTCATCTGCACCAGCAGCTACCAAAGTGACGGGTTTCTCACCAAACTCACCAATTCTCGATCTAGAGCTCGTTTTTAACCTCAAAACTCACCAAATCGAAGACACTAAACATTAAGAAACATAAACCCACAAGATTTGGACTCAAACAACATCAAATCTAACCACTTTGACCCAAAATACACACTTTATAAAAACTAACACAAAAACCCCATTTTCTTGAAGATTAAAGCATGAAAACTTGTGATTCTTACCTTGAAAGAATCAGTGAATCATAAGGAACACAAAGATGTAAATGATTCGAGCTCTAAAACAAGGATTAGAAATTAGAGTTTGATGTAGGTGAGAAGATGAAGAACGGGTTGTTTTTGGGAAAAGTCTAGAAAATGCAAGAAGGGGATAGACATCAGTCTATTATTTGGGATTAAATCCCATACTGTGTAGCTCACGGGTATTTACAAGTTATCTGATATCTTTCGTACATCATTTAGCAACCCAAACGAAGTCCAAATTAAATAAACAAACCTGTTCTGTGACCCTTGTCACAAACTGGTCCTAATCACATTATTATTTAATAGTAAATATTAAATAAAAATAAAAACATATAATAACACAATACTAACTTAATGGCACTTTAGTAATCTTACATCTAGGCCCGATTGAGGATGTTACAAGTACGACTTATCGGAACAAAAATTTCAAGTCAACTATGCATGTGAATTTAATATAATATATAATTAATTATATAAATTAAATATCTTATATTTATAATTAAAAAATATGTCGACAAGCAAGAAAACAAGATAATGTGAGCTGTCACCAGGGGCCATGCGATCGCATGGGTTCCCCTAACATATTCCATGCGATCGCATGGGATCAAAATCCAGGCCACATTATAAAAGCTCGATCGATTTTTGGTTCTGTGAATGATTTTATCCATCTATCTCTCGATATCTCTCTCTATATATAATAATAATAATAATATTAATATTATTATTATTATTATTATTATTATTATTATTATTATTATTATTATTATTATTATTATTATTATTATTATTATTATTATTATTATTATTATTATTATTATTATTTTTAAGATTAATATTATTATTAATCTTATGGTTATGAGTATTATTATTATTTATACATAAAATACTACGACGAGGTAATGAGCGTGTCACTTTCAAAAAATATTTTCGAGCGGGATAGAGCTAAGGAAATTATGGGTTATAGCTATGGAGGTTATGGGTATTGTTCGAGAGTTATGCTCGTAAGGTCAACCTAGTGTTTATCATCTCTGTTGCGTCTACGTACTTTCCTGCAATATTGAATCTCAATATTGATAAGTGAGCTTTCATATCTTATCTTTTATATATTAATAGTGTATACATGTCTAGTGCTCGAGTATATATGTTTATGCATGCTTGTATACTAAATTTTGTCGTTAAACAGTTTATAATGAATCACTAATTAAATACATGTATTACTGGTAAAAGGTATATGATATACATGTTTTTGAAAAGCTGGCAAAAAATCAATAACTTTTCATTTAGATATCAAATAGTGTCGATGAACGGATTAAAAGATATGATCAACTGAATTATGATTGACGTTAATTGAAATTGCTTTTGAATCTGCAATTAAGATTTAAACAACTTGTTTACGAGATTGATAAATTGGATTTTTGAATATTACCAACTGAGTAAATGAATCCTTATATAAGGTACATCTCGTTTTGATAAACAACTGTCCAAAATTGACTTTTTGAAATGACTTTGGATAACTTTTGTATGTCGATCTCGAGCATTAGGATTGTGATACAATATGACCTGACCTAGCTTGATAGACATTTATTGACCAACATATGTTCTCTAGGTTGAGATCTACAGTTATTTGGTAATCCGAGTTTCGGTCAAATTTTGGTGAACGACTTTATATGCTGCTAAGGTGAGTTTCATTTGCTCCCTTTTTAATTGCTTTTGTAATCTATATTTTTGGGCTGAGAATACATGCACTTTATTTTAAACACAATGGATACAAGTACATATTAAATTCTACACTGAGTTTGAACCGAAAATCCCTTAGCTTTGGTAACTAGTAACTGCCGGTTATAAGAACTGTTGGGCGCGAGTAGTAGTATATGGATCTATAGGGCTTGATATCCCCGTCCGAGCTAGAGCACTAGCCTTTTAACGGACGTATGCTATTTGAGAAGCGTACACGTTGGTTTGCGTGTATTATTAAGATGATTATACAAAGGGTATAAATTATATATACGTTAAGTTTAGTTACCAGGGTGCTCAATTTTGTAGAATATTTTAATAAACGTTTCTGGATGAAACAACTGAAATCTTGTGATCCAACTTTATATACAGATTATGCGAAACACTAAAACTATGAACTCACCAACCTTTGTGTTGACACTTGTTAGCATGTTTATTCTCAGGTTCCCTAGAAGTCTTCCGCTGTTTGCTTATATGTTAGACAAGCTATGTGCATGGAGTCTTACATGGCATATTTATCAAGGAAACGTTGCATTCACTAAATCATCACCATGTATCTTATTTTGACTGTCTATTATTGTAAACTATTATTTACGGTGATTGTCTATATGTAGCAATCATCAGATGTCGAAAACCTTTGATTTAAATATTCATTTATGGTGTGCCTTTTCAAAAGAATGCAATGTTTACAAAACGTATCATATAGAGGTCAAATACCTCGCCATGAAATCGATGAATGATGTGTTCGTCCATATGGATTTGGAGCAATCGTCACACAACCAGTTGTTCTGCCCATTACTTTCTGCTTTGATTCACGGAATAATTCCTTTTATCACATATTCATCATCATTCTTAATCTTATTTCATTAACCATCAACTAATTATCAATCTATTATCTTTTCATTTCGTAAGCATCATTCCTTTTATTCTCTGAGTAGAAACAGAAAACAATATGCATCATCATAAACAAATTATCTAATATCATTATCTTCTTAACATCATAACATCATCATCATCGTCCTATTATCATCATCAAAATCGTTTATCATTTTCAACGTATCCTTATCCTAATCAATATCAACTTCATTAATCATCATCACAAATCGTACGCATCATCATCTTTTTTTAAACTAAAATAATTATCATTGTTTCAAACTCAGATAATTATCATCTTTTTAAATTCAAATCATTATCATCGAAATCGTTTTAACAGCAGGCCCAACCTGGTTCTTGGCCAAACAACACAACGGCCCAAAAAAAATTAGTCCAAGCAATTTACACAGCCCATATCTATTTACTAATCCAACAGCAAAAAAATAAATAAGTGAGATACGGTTCCTTTATTTTAACACTCAACAGTACAATTCATGTGGTTGTGTTTGGTTTAAAGTGGAGAACTTTATGTAAATGGAAGTTAGGATCCAATGGATGTGTCTCATCGTGGCCCCTCCATTATAAAAAAAAAATCACTATCAATCATCTATATATGAACGTACTTATAACTGTAGAAGCATATATAACAATGAATAATAGAGTGTAGTGATGATTTGTTGTTGTGGTTTCATGTGAGTTACTTCAGAATCATTCACGTCGAGTAGCACTGTTTTGAATATGAAAGGTTTTGTGATCGATGGTGCTAGTTTATGGTGATGATTAATGATGTTACAATTAAGAAGAAGATGGTGGTTTTAGGTTCTTAAACGATGAAGGTGACGGTTGTCATGAAGTAAAAAGGAAGAAGAAAAGGAAAACAAAAATAGTGGATGCAGGAAACAAGTGATGTCCGATGGTTTTTGTGAGGGTCAAAAACAGAAAATAACCTGCGACATTAATATGCAGTGGCAGCCTGATGAAGTTGATGTTTGGTTTTGGTTGTAGGTGATTAAATGGGTGATGTTTGTGTTATACCGAATAGTAGTAGCTTGTGGTATTGGTGTGGAGCTTCGACAGTAGCACAATTCGAACACCAACAATAGCAGTTTAGTAGTAGCCTGGATATTATCGAGTGCTTAATTATGTGAAGGTTATGGTGTTCTTGATGATGGTGTGTGTCGACCAGAGATTTAATAGAAACATTGAAACATTGATCGGGTAATGATTTATTTGGGTTGGTGATTGAACAATAATAAGGTAGTGTTGGTTTATTGGTTTTACTTGTCTCATGGGTGAGGTTAAAAAAAAAAAAAAGAAGTGAGTTTGTAATGTGCTCTTGGTTAAACAATCAGAGTAGGAGTGGTGATGATGGAAGTTGTGGCTGCCGGGATGATCATGGTTGAGGGATCAAGTTGTGTAGTGAAGGTGTTGTGTGGTGATTGTATGAAACTATCTCTCATTAAATGTATATGTAAATTTATATAGAGTTAGATACGTTGAAGAAAAACAAAGAAACATCATTAATCAATCAACTAATCAATTAAACACAGTAATCAATTCATAATTCTAAAGATCATGGATATCTATAATTATCACTAATAATGTAGAGACAAAGCAAACAGTGAAACCAATTTTTATATTTAGCAGTCAGAGATTTTGAAGTTATCTACCAATACCATATTAAAGGAATATTATATCGTGTCCATTGCTAAACAGTTAAAATATAAAGGTGTTTCGAAAAATCCCAAATTTTTAGCTTAAACATATTCACCTATTTCAATCATTAACTCTTTGAAACCTAATCAAAAAGGTTCATTAATTATTTATTTTCTGTTCCAATTAATATGTACGGGGTACTATAATTTAAACTAAAAAGGTAACAATATTCTTATCAAATTTATAATCTTCGTAATAGATTTACAGTTCAACTTTTATTTTAAATCTTCATAAACTCGTATAAGATCTATATGAACACTATCGAAATGTCAATCGAGTATTATAATTAATTAATAAATATTTTCAATAAACTTTTATATCTATATATAGATTCATTTTAAATAATAAATTTTATTATATCGTATATTATTTTATTTTACAAAATTAATTCTAATATCTAAATAATATAATATTTTGAATTATATCTTGAATTATTATATATATTTATATTTTCAAATATATATGTATTTATTTACAAATAGTTGTTCGTGAATCGTTGGAAATAGTCAAAGGTCAATTGAATCAATATAAACAGTTCAAAAATTTTTAAGACTCAACTTTACAAACCTTGCTTATCGTGTCGGAAACATTCAAAGATTAAGTTTAAATTTGGTGGGAAATTTCCGGGTCGTCACAATTCGCGCCCACCAGTCCATATCCTATGTACTGGCAGCTACTAGTTTCCAAAGCTAAGGAATTTTCTGTTTAACTTAGTGTAGAATTTAGTATGTACTTGTGTCTTATTGCGTTTAAAATAAATTGCATGTATTCTCAGCCCAAAAATATTTAAAGTATTTAAAAAGGAAGACTATAAACTTACGGTTCAATATTGAGATTCAATATTGAAGGCAAATTGCGTAAATGTAATGATGGTAGACGACTGTATGGTTGGCTTTGCTTTCAAGAACAATACCCCGAACAATACCCAATATTTTCTTAGTTTAAAACGGTTTGAAACCCGAATTAAAGCACCCTCGTATATACTTTATTATTATTAAACTTAAATTAAAATTATAATTTTAATTATAAATATAAACACAGAAAAAGAAAAGAAAAGAAATATTGTGTGTATAACTTCGTCGAGCAAACTGCCTTTTATAGGCATATTTCCTGAATTTGGTCCCCATGAGACCGCATGGGTTTTCAGTGCTTTTGCCATGCAATCGCATGGCTAGGCTGGACAGCTCAAAATGTTTTTGTTTTCTAGTTCGTCGACATAATATTTACTGTAGCAAATAGTGTTTTACTGTTACAAATAGTGTGTTACTGTAGAAAATAATGTTTTACTGTAGCAAATAGTGTTTTACTGTAGCAAAGTCGGTTTCACTGTAGCAAATAGTGTTTACTTGTACATCTTTGATTTATTTACGTTTCTTCTTATAAATTTAAAAAAAAAACTTACGTTATAAAAATAAAGTTTTAAGATTCAGCATAATAGGTTCACTTATCGTGTCGGAAATATTTTATCCTGTAATTAATTTATTAATATGAAATTTTCTGGATCTTTACAATTCTACACTGAGTTTGAACCGAAAATCCCTTAGCTTTGGTAACTAGTAGCTGCTGGTTATAAGAACTGGTGGGCGCGAATAGTTGTATATGGATCCATAGGGCTTGACATCCCCTTCTGTTCAAGGTAAAGAAACCCTAGCCTGAACTATAAAATAGACGTATGCTATTTGAGTTTAGTACACGTTGAATTGCGTGTATTGTACATGTTGGTTGCATGTTTGTAAAAACAGGGGTACTTATTATAACGTTAAAGCTTAGTTACTAGGGTGCTCAATTTCGTAGAATATTTTGATAAACGTTTCTGGATGAAACAATTGAAAACTTGTGATTCACCTTTATATACAGATTATGTGCAACATTAAAACTATGAACTCATCGACCTTTGTGTTGACACTTTTAAGCATGTTTATTCTCAGGTTTCTAGAAGTCTTTCGATGTTTGCTTATACGTTATACAAGCTATGTGCATGGAGTCATACATGCTTTATTCGAGAACACTTTGCATTCACAAAATCATCACCATGTATCTTATTTTGACTGCATTGTCAACGGATGTAGTATTGTTAAAAACTATTATTTACGGTAATTGTCTATATGTAGAAATCATCAGATGCTGAAAACCTTGGATTTATATATTCAGTTATGGTGTCCCTTTTCAAAAGAATGCAATGTTTACAAAACGTATCATATAGAGGTCAAAATCTCACTATGAAATCAATGAATGATGTATTCGTCCAAGTGGATTTGGACGGGTTATCACACTTTCAAAGGGATAGAAGGATTAGGTTTGTTGTCTAAGTAGAAGTACAAGACTTGTAAATCGGATCTCCGTCGAATTTGGAGAAAGGTGCTTTGTGAAGCAAGAAATCCCGATTAGTGAATCGGGGAGTGGATTAAGGTAGATTAGTTAACATCCACCCAAACCACTATAAATCCGTGTCTTTATGCTCTTTACTTTACATTCCGCACTATTACAACATAAACACAGCACACATTGGTTTGACTTGATTAAGGTGATCAAGTATTGTTCAAATCTTATTGATCATCGAAAAAGTTCTAAAAATCGTATTAACTATTCACCCTCCCTCTAGTTACTTACACAATGTTCTCAAGAAGGTGTTTTGGGCACTTCCGAAGCAAATGCTTGAATCCCTACCATGTAGTGTAGATTGATTCATCGTACGCTTGTTGGGAGTTTATGCTATCATTCCTAAGTCTAATTTGTTTCTATGGGAGAAAGTACTTGATTAAGAAACTGGTGGTCATATACTCTCATGTGGTAATAGAGTTAGGTTCTAACCACTCAAATCTGGTTTGTGCATGAAGAGTTTGAACACATGAATATTTTTGTTGATTATTCTTATTAAGTAATTTTATTGTAATTGTCTAAATGAGTGAACACTCATTCGAGTCTATGGCAATTGTTCATTGAGTTCTAATCTATTGATGGATTGATTATTTTGATTGTCCAATTTAGTAACTTTTATTGGAGTCTGTGACTTTTATTCAATTAATTAAATTGATTTAGATACTTGTGCGTTAACGGACACGGTAACCAATTATATCACATAATTAGTAGATATATGGGTTGATCGTGTGCAATGACATTTGGCAAAGTTGTTGATTATAGTGAACATCGGGTCAGAGTTCGAGTCTTTAAGTCAATCAATTTGAATAGCCACGGCTGAGAGGTCTTCAGTGACAGGGTATCCTGCATTGAGTAATCTTGATTGTTGTGTTTATCCAAGAGAACTCTTGGTGAACCGGTTAGTTAAATTGCGTATGTTTGATAATTGATCAGAACTTAATCTAAAATATGCAGAATAGCGAAGAAAGCCTAGGTGAACATATTTTCTTCACCTAATTATATTTCTATCTTAAAACGTTTTATTGATATAATACACCAAAAAAGTTGTCTTTAAGTTTGAATCATTTTGATTTGGCTAATCGTTAAATAGCCACTAACCAATATTGTTATTTCCTTTAGTTTTCTTTATTTAGTAAATTGCATATTAGTAGAATCTTGAATTACGTTGACACTGTCATGTGGACGATACTTGGGACTTGACCCATTTCTATGTTGTTGCACGATAGGGTACACTGCTCGTAGTTGTGTAATAGTCTTTTAACATGTCTTTTCTCATACATGATCTATATACGTGATTTTACACATCAAGGATGATAGCACCATAGAAAAGGTGTAAAAATATGTATAACTTTGGTGCTATTAGGGGATCGTGTTGAACAGAGAAGGAATATTTTTGCAGACTTGTGTGTTTGTTTTATTTATGTTTTGTGTGTCTTAAACAAATGATAAAAGTGATCTATTTATAAACCAAGTTAGCAAGCCAACAAACTTGTAAGTGATTGTTGAATTAATCTTAATAATTGGCATCATTAAGTCACGATTAATTTCCCACCAATTATAAGTTTCAAGTCACTAATCTTAATGATTAATTTAGTTGTAATTCCAACTGATCACTCACACAAAACAACAAACTTTGAGATCGATATCTCATTCACCTTTAATCCATTTTGGACATATCTTAATTCATTTTAAAGCCCTCTTCAAGGACTACAAAACTCATTGAATAGTTATTAATATATATCACTTGATCATATACTAATACATGTCCAAAGTTGGTGAAAAACACACATTTGCAACCAAATTTTCCAACAAAAGTTCCAGGGCGACGCTTGAGGACTTTTTGAGGGCAAGGCTACAACATGACATTGCCAACGGCGCCCTCGAGGGCAAGGCGAGGGCGGTGCCCTTTGGGAGTGCTCTTAGAATGACCGACACGCTTCGACACGAGTGGTACACGTTACCTTAGAAGTCGGGGCCTGTGATGCTGAAGCTCTTTGAAAATGTGGGTCTGCAGGTTCGAGCCTCATTTGTGCTAAAAATTTGCACCTCTTGTCACAGTGAGATTTGTCTCGTGCCCTTCACATGGGGTATTCGGTGTAGGTAATTTACATGCATCCGATTCTTACACGATAAGTTTAGTGAGTTTCTATAGAAAAACATGATTTGAGTGTCCCTGCTGATCTACACTTTTTGCAAACATATTAAAATGAAACGATTCTTTGTAATTTTGGTACCCGATTGTATTTTAATTTAAACGTTTTTTTTTTTATTTTAAAAAAGTTGTTTTAAAGTACTCTGAGATGGTGATTAGGAGAGGTTTTCTGATTACTAGCAAAAGGCAAACAATGATAACAAAGTGTTTGAGTATATTTTTTACAAGAGGAAGACGCGGGCTTTTAAAAAGCAAATTAAGACATATTTTTCATAATATCATTTTGAAAACATAAAAGTTATTTTGGATAGTAAACTATTTAAAATGGATGGCCCTCATATGTTAATTTTTTTAAAGGAGAGGAATGTCGTTTTGAGAGTCTTTTAAAAGCAGACGACACAATCTTGGGTGAATTTTACGAGTAGTATATAAAGGAAATTCCTCTTTACAATGTTAAGCTAAAATATGTACCACATATTATCATTTAAAGTTTAATTAATTAATAGGGTTGCATATCCCAGACTGTAATAGATGGGCTTGGCTAATCATTTAATCCTCCTTGTTGAAATATATAAGAAAGTAGCTAATGATTGGTAATATTGGTTGGCTTTACGGGTCATGTCACATGTGGTTGGGCCACTCTTCAACTGTACGAATAATTGATAGCGTTTTGTGGTTCGCTCAGTCTCATTCTCATGAAGTCACATTACAAATTCAGTTTAAACGTGATTTATTTATGGTAGGTCAACAAAACCTCAAAATGAACATCAAATGAGCACAAAAATCAAATCGAATATTGCATTATATACGGAGTATCAATTTTCTGACCACTTGCCTTGTGAAATGAATGGTTGAAATTTAAAGACACATATGTTGTTGCTAAAACCAATCTCAATCATGATATACATAAGTCATCAACAACGACAAGAGACTCAATCTCACATGTGTGAGGTATGAGGGAAGTGAGACGTAGATAATCTTTCCTCCATCCTAGAATAAAGAGACATCATTTCTCCATCCCGAGTGAGACACTCACAAGAGTAGGGAAAGTCCTCTCTCGCTCTGTTCGACGGATAAAGAGATTGCTTCCAAGAGGACCTCCGGCCCAAAAAGTAGAAGAAAATAAAATTAAACAAATAGAAATAAGAATAGAAATAAATAATTTAAATAATTTAAATAAAATGAAATGAATAAATAAATAAATAAATACAAAGAATATTATAAATACATACATGATAAAGAGTAATAAAAAAGAGACGTCATGGTATAATCAAATTTTCATGGGTTTTAAATTAAGCCTGGAAATCAATTTAGCCAGTAAGCGGCAGTCAATTCACCAATAAATCGACACTTGCAAAATTTAAGCGGCAGTCAACTTCCAATCATGATATGTTTCCTTGAAAAGATTGTCACATCAACGTAATCTCAAAACTTCTTCAGAAAGATCGAAAAAGAGTGATTGGTACCAACCATCACACGTTTCTTAGAAAAGGTTGGGCCCATTTATTATTTAATATAAAATCTAACCTTTTAAATTACACTAAAAGGCAATGCCCGTGCGTTGCACGACTTTTCTAAAATGTTACTATTATGTTATTCGTGTTCCGAATAGTTAGTGTCATGGCGGGAGTTGGTTGAAACATATTAACATTGAAGTAAAAGTTGATGTTGGTCCCATTATGCAAGTGGTCAAGTAGAATTTTGTGCATATGTTTTGTTTGCCACTATAGAAAATTACACATTTGGGTCATATGTACTAACATATGATGAAACTATATATAAACAAAAGTTTACTAAAGGTTGTCAAATGAGTTAACAAATGATGCCAAAATACATTATAAAACATCCATATTGTAGTACGATTTATAATATTAAAACATATATATTACATTTACATTTTAACATTTATTTTTTGAAAGTCTCTCTTTATGACTTCATATGTGACAATAACTAATTACATAATAATTGGATAATTGGAGTACATACAAAACTTTCTAAATATAAAAATGAACCGTTACATATGACTACACCACACAATATAAAACTTGTGAATAGAATAAAACTGGAGGTTCATAACATTGGATAAAAATTGATATGAAATTAGCAATTGTTTATTAACTATTATAATAAAGATATGTAACACGTTCAAGAGTAATAAACGTTATATACTTTTCAATAACTGTTATCTTTTAATTTTCCTTAATTTAAATTTAGTTATAAACATTCATTCATAAAAAAGTAAAATTTATATGTCATAAATTATATGATTAGTTTCAATCTTTTCATTATCCTTATCATAATTTTTTCATAAATTTAAAATTAAGTTATGATATTAAATAATGACAATAGTTTCAAACTTTTCATTTTTCATATTTACATTGATAGACATCGTTGCATATATATATATATATATATATATATATATATATATATATATATATATATATATATATATATATATATATATATGAAAATTAATTAAATAAATATGATTTATATATTTACATGGATAAAAAACATTACACCTATAATAATCACACTTATATAAATTATGACTAAAATGTAATGATAATAAAAATAATAATTATTATTATTAATCATAATCTGAAACAACCCAACCCGTATGCCACCTGACAAATTTTTTTTTTTTTGAAGTAATAAACCATTAACGCGTCATTTAATGGTTACATGATGTAAACCGTTTCATACCACCCGTTTAAACATACAACAAGTTTAACGTTTACATAAAGAGGCACAATGGCCTTTAATCAAATTTTTACAAGATCGACTCATTAATGATAGTTTTAAAGCAAACAACACCCGAGCATGGTTTGGGGCTAAACTACCTAAAACACTATGTCGACTTCCAAAAGCTTCATCTAGCAACCAACATGGGAATATCTAATTCCCGACCACTCCTTTCCCTTTCTCCACGTTCGTATCTAAAAAGTAAACAACGAGAGGGGTAAGCAAAGTTTAGTGAATGCAATAATTATACACATACATATATAATATACCTACTTGCAAACACTTACTCATATACCGCATATACGCTAGCAATATAATTAACATACCATCTGTAGTGACCCGAACTTTTCCATGTTTATATATATAAATTGAGATTGATATTTACATGATTAAATGTTTCCAACATGTTAAGCAATCAAAATTGTTAAGACTTGATTAATTGAAATATGTTTCATATAGACAATTGACCACCCAAGTTGACCGGCGATTCACGAACGTTAAAACTTGTAAAAACGACATGACGATATATATATGGATATACATATGGTTAACATGAGATTATAATAAGTAAGTATCTCCATAAATATATTAACAATGAGTTATATACATATAAACAAGACTACTAACTTAAGGATTTCGAAACGAGACATATATGTAACGATTATCGTTGTAACGACATTTAAATGTATATATATATATATATCATATTAAGATATATTAATATATCATAATATCATGATAATATAATAATTTAACATCTCATTAGATATAATAAACAATGGGTTAACAACATTAATTGAGATCGTTAACTTAAAGGTTTCAAAACAACACTTACATGTAACGACTAACGATGACTTAACGACTCAGTTAAAATGTATATACATGTAGTGTATTTAGATGTATTAAAATACTTTTGGAAGACTTCAAGACATATATCAAAACACTCATACTTAACAAAAATGGTTACAGTTACTTTCCCATTCTTTTCTTTCATCAAGAATTCTAGTCGTATTTTTACCCGTATTATACACAGCTTCAAAACGTACTTACTATGGGTATATACCAATAGGAACTAGCATGGGATTCCACTCTTGATTATGTCATGTATGACTAATCAATTTTAACTTCTACCATGAGCTAGTCAACTAACTAGAACTCCTTTTAACCCCACTCAACACTCACCAATTACCACTCATCATTCACTCCATTTCACTTCCAATTCTCTTTCTAATTCTCTCTCAACACACCCACACTATTATGAACGTATTTTTCCAGTAGTTAATCATCATCTTCATCAAAAATCACTTCAAGAATCAAGCTATAATCATCATAGGAAGAACACTTCAAGAACACTCTAAAAATCCCTTCAAGTTTACTAATTTACTTCCAAGCTTTCTAATCCATTTCAAGTAATCATCTAAGATCAAGAAACCTTTGTTATATACAGTAGGTTATCTTTCTTATTCAAGGTAATATTCATATTCAAACTTTGATTCAATTTCTATAACTATAAACTATCTTAATTCGAGTAAAAATCTTACTTGAACTTGTTTTTTTGTCATGATCCTACTTCAAGAACTTTCAAGCCATCCAAGATCCTTTCAAGCTAGATCATTTCTTGTCACTTCCAGTAGGTTTACCTACTAAACTTGAGGTAGTAATGATGTTCATAACATCATTCGATTCATATATATAAAACTATCTTATTCGAAGGTTTAAACTCGTAATCACTAGAACATAGTTTAGTTAATTCTAAACTTGTTCGCAAACAAAAGTTAATCCTTCTAACTTGACTTTTAAAATTAACTAAACACATGTTCTATATCTATATGATATGCTAACTTAATGATTTAAAACCTGGAAACACGAAAAACACCGTAAAACCGGATTTACGCCGTCATAGTAACACCGCGGGCTGTTTTGGGTTAGTTAATTAAAAAGTATGATAAACTTTGATTAAAAAGTTTTTATTCTGAGAAAATGATTTTTATTATGAACATGAAACAATATCCAAAAATTATGGTTAAACTCAAAGTGGAAGTATGTTTTCTAAAATGGTCATCTAGACGTCGTTCTTTCGACTGAAATGACTACCTTTACAAAAATGACTTATAACTTATTTTTCCGACTATAAACCTATACTTTTCTGTTTAGATTCATAAAATAGAGTTCAATATGAAACCATAGCAATTTGATTCACTCAAAACGGATTTAAAATGAAGAAGTTATGGGTAAAACAAGATTGGATAATTTTTTCTCATTTTAGCTACGTGAAAATTGGTAACAAATCTATTCCAACCATAACTTAATCAACTTGTATTGTATATTATATAATCTTGAGATACCATAGACACGTATACAATGTTTCGACCTATCATTTCGACACATCTATATATATTTCGGAACAACCATAGACACTCTATATGTGAATGTTGGAGTTAGCTATACAGGGTTGAGGTTGATTCCAAAATATATATAGTTTGAGTTGTGATCAATACTGAGATACGTATACACTGGGTAGTGGATTGATTCAAGATAATATTTATCGATTTATTTCTGTACATCTAACTGTGGACAACTAGTTGTAGGTTACTAACGAGGACAGCTGACTTAATAAACTTAAAACATCAAAATATATTAAAAGTGTTGTAAATATATTTTGAACATACTTTGATATATATGTATATATTGTTATAGGTTCGTGAATCAACCAGTGGCCAAGTCTTACTTCCCGACGAAGTAAAAATCTGTGAAAGTGAGTTATAGTCCCACTTTTAAAATCTAATATTTTTGGGATGAGAATACATGCAGGTTTTATAAATGATTTACAAAATAGACACAAGTACGTGAAACTACATTCTATGGTTGAATTATCGAAATCGAATATGCCCCTTTTTATTAAGTCTGGTAATCTAAGAATTAGGAAACAGACACCCTAATTGACGCGAATCCTAAAGATAGATCTATTGGGCCTAACAAACCCCATCCAAAGTACCGGATGCTTTAGTACTTCGAAATTTATATCATATCCGAAGGGTGTCCCGGAATGATGGGGATATTCTTAAAAATGCATCTTGTTATTGTCGGTTACCAGGTGTTCACCATATGAATGATTTTTATCTCTATGTATGGGATGTGTATTGAAATATGAAATCTTGTGGTCTATTATTACGATTTGATATATATAGGTTAAACCTATAACTCACCAACATTTTTGTTGACGTTTAAAGCATGTTTATTCTCAGGTGAATATTAAGAGCTTCCGCTGTTGCATACTAAAATAAGGACAAGATTTGGAGTCCATGTTTGTTTGATATTGTGTAAAAACTGCATTCAAGAAACTGATTTCGATGTAACATATTTGCATTGTAAACCATTATGTAATGGTCGTGTGTAAACAGGATATTTTAGATTATCATTATTTGATAATCTACGTAAAGCTTTTTAAACCTTTATAAAGGTTATGGTGTTTTAAAAATGAATGCAGTCTTTGAAAAACGTCTCATATAGAGGTCAAAACCTCGCAACGAAATCAATTAATATGGAACGTTTTTAATCAATAAGAACGGGACATTTCAGTTGGTATCAGAGCGTTGGTCTTAGAGAACCAGAATTTTGCATTAGTGTGTCTTATCGAGTTTGTTAGGATGCATTAGTGAGTCTGGACTTCGACCGTGTTTACTTGAAAAATGATTGCTTAACAAATTTTGTTGGAAACTATATATTTTTAACATGTGAATATTATGTGATATATTAATCTCTTAACGCGTTTGATATTATGTGATAGATGTCTACCTCTAGAACAAGTCCCATTGACTCACCTAATAATAATGAAGAGTCAAATGTAAATTGGAATGATTCGTGGACTGATTCACAAGTTCCCGAAGAGGAACCGGAAGAAGAGTCGGAACCAGAAGAAGAATCGGAACCGGAAGAAGAATCGGAACCAGATGAAGAAATAGAACCGGTGGGGGAAATAATAAAACGGTTAAGTAAAAGAAAATCCTCAACCAACCGACCAAGGTTAATTATGGTCAATGGTGTTTCCGCTAAGGAAGCAAAATATTGGGAGGATTACCAATTCTCCGATGAATCGGATTCTGACGAGAATTCCGATGATGTTATAGAAATTACCCCAACTAAATTTAAAAAGGCAAAAGAAAATAATAAGGGAAAGGGTATACAAATAGAGAAATCTAATTCCAACCCCGATGAACTTTATATGTATCGTCAACCCCCGAAGTCCTTAAGTGGTAACAATGACCCGGGAACCTCTAAACCACCAGGTTTTTCTAAACCAATGTGGAAAATTACGGCTCGTATTAGGGGAACATCATATATCCCTAGAAACTTGGCAAAATGAACCAAAACCAAAGAAGAAGAAACAAGCGAGTCGGAATAAGATAGTTGTATTCGTGTGGTGTAATATATGTAATATAGTGTGCTTATGCTTTATGATATATGTAAAAATTGCTTGTATTAATAAGTATTTTTTTTATGAATCTAACTCTTGTCTATTTTACAGTATAAAAACAGAAAATGGATAGACAACCCAATATTTTAAGAGACCTACCCGGAGACATGATTGATGAAATCTTGTCTAGAGTCGGTCAGAATTCTTCGGCACAACTATTTAAGGCGAGATCAGTTTGTAAGACATTCGAAGAACGTTCCAAGAATGCCTTGGTTTATAAAAGGCTTTCATTCGAAAGATGGGGGATATCACATTGGGAAATCCATAAGTTACGATGTGTTTACTTTGACTCATATATTGCGGGGAACCCAAATGCTATTTTACGCAATGGGTTAAGAAATTATTTTGACTCAATATATCCGAATATTGGACTTCATGATTTAGAAAAAGCGGCTAACATGCAACATAAAGAAGCATGTTATGCTTACGGATTAGTAATGTTCGCTTCTCACCAAAGTGAGAACAAGAACATCGGGCTACAACTATTAAACAAAACATTCCCACAAGTGACGGAGTCGGTAATTGGGGTAAGAAATGAGGTTTTTAGATTGTTACGGGACTGTTGGACATTACGTAACCCTCGTCCCTTTGACGACGTTACAACACGCTGTCTTATCAACGGCCATAACGGTTATGTTCCACAAGACCAAGGATGGGAAGTAATCCTAGTAAAACCAGAATGCATGACTTGTTTCTGGACGTATGAATTACGTGTCTTTATTGCCTTTGCTGAACGACTTGTGTACTAACTAGAATTATCTTCACAACCATCTTGTATCAAATTTATTGTGTGCTATATTTCATGCTATATGTAAAATAAGCGGTATTGTAAGTTTGTAAAATATTGTGTAAAAGTTTGAACGCGAAATATTATTATAATCAGTTTTTCATATAGAATTGTAGTAGTTGAATTGTATATTAGCTACTAAGTATGAACTTAACGGGTAGGTACTACCCGAATTTAAACTTATAAAACGCTAATATGAAGAAAAAGCTTTTATAAATGAGTTCATATTATGCTACGAAATACTATTAACTACTCTTAATATTCTGTATGATTAACTTGTTCCATTTGACTATTTTGAAGGAAATGGCACCGACTACTCGACACACCGTGAATATGAATGAAGAGGAATTCCGTACTTTTCTAGCTTCAAACATAGCCGCAGTACAGGCTGCGCTACATACCAACAATAACCTTGGATCTAGCAGTACAGGAAATCGTGTAGGATGCACCTACAAAGAATTCACTGCCTGCAAACCTTTGGAATTTGATGGAACCGAAGGACCAATCGGATTGAAACGGTGGACCGAGAAGGTCGAATCGGTGTTTGCCATAAGTAAGTGTACTGAAGAGGACAAAGTGAAGTACGCTACGCATACCTTCACAGGTTCTGCGTTAACATGGTGGAATACCTATCTAGAGCAAGTGGGACAAGACGATGCGTACGCACTACCGTGGTCAGCATTCAAGCACTTGATGAACGAGAAGTACCGTCCCAGAACCGAGGTCAATAAGCTCAAGACAGAACTTAGAGGGTTACGAACCCAAGGATTTGATATTACCACGTACGAAAGACGATTCACAGAATTGTGTCTATTGTGTCCGGGAGCATTCGAAGATGAGGAAGAGAAGATCGACGCGTTTGTGAAAGGATTACCGGAAAGAATCCAAGAAGATATAAGTTCACACGAGCCCGCCTCCATACAACATGCATGTAGAATGGCTCACAAACTAGTGAACCAGATTGAAGAAAGAATTAAAGAACAGACTGCTGAAGAGACCAATGTGAAGCAAGTCAAAAGAAAGTGGGAGGAAAACGGTGATAAGAATCACCAATACAACAACAACAGCAATTACAACAATAATCGCAACAATTATCCCCGCAATCGCAACATCAATCGCAACTACAACAAACGGCCCAACAACAACAACAACAACAACAGCAGCAGCAACTACAACAATCATCCCAACAACAATTATAACCGCAACAACAACAACAATCAGAAGCAGCTATGCCAAAGGTGTGAAAAGTATCACTCGGGGTTCTGCACCAAATTTTGCAACAAGTGTAAAAGAAATGGTCATAGCGCGGCGAAGTGTGAGGTCTACAGACCAGGGGTTAATAGAACGAAAGGAACAAATGGTGTCGGAACGAGTAATGGCGGAGCAAGTAGTGTCGGAGCAAGTTATGCCAATGTAGTTTGTTATAAATGTGGAAAACCGGGCCACATTATTAGAAATTGCCCAAACCAAGAGAACACGAATGGACAAGGCCGCGGAAGAGTTTTCAATATTAATGCGGCAGAGGCACAGGAAGACCCGGAGCTTGTTACGGGTACGTTTCTTATTGACAATAAATCTGCTTACGTTTTATTTGATTCGGGTGCGGATAGAAGCTATATGAGTAGAGATTTTTGTGCTAAATTAAGTTGTCCATTGACGCCTTTGGATAGTAAATTTTTACTCGAATTAGCAAATGGTAAATTAATTTCAGCAGATAATATATGTCGGAATCGAGAAATTAAACTGGTTAGCGAAACATTTAAGATTGACTTGATACCAGTAGAGTTAGGGAGTTTTGATGTGATAATCGGTATGGACTGGTTGAAAGAAGTGAAAGCAGAGATCGTTTGTTACAAAAATGCAATTCGCATTATACGAGAAAAAGGAAAACCCTTAATGGTGTACGGAGAAAAGGGCAACACGAAGCTACATCTTATTAGTAATTTGAAGGCACAAAAACTAATAAGAAAAGGTTGCTATGCTGTTCTAGCACACGTCGAGAAAGTACAAACTGAAGAAAAGAGCATCAATGATATTCCCGTCGCAAAAGAATTTCCCGATGTATTTCCGAAAGAATTACCGGGATTACCCCCACATCGATCCGTTGAATTTCAAATAGATCTTGTACCAGGAGCTGCACCAATAGATCGTGCTCCTTACAGACTCGCACCCAGTGAGATGAAAGAACTGCAAAGCCAATTATAAGAACTTTTAGAGCGTGGTTTCATTCGACCAAGCACATCACCGTGGGGAGCTCCTGTTTTGTTTGTCAAGAAGAAAGATGGTACATTCAGGTTGTGTATCGACTACCGAGAGTTGAACAAACTTACCATCAAGAACCGCTACCCACTACCGAGAATCGACGACTTATTTGATCAACTACAAGGCTCGTCTGTTTATTCAAAGATTGACTTACGTTCCGGGTATCATCAAATGCGGGTGAAAGAAGATGATATTCCAAAGACTGCTTTCAGAACACGTTACGGTCATTATGAGTTTATGGTCATGCCATTTGGTTTAACTAATGCACCAGCTGTGTTCATGGACCTTATGAACCGAGTGTGTGGACCATACCTTGACAAATTTGTCATTGTTTTCATTGATGACATACTTATTTACTCAAAGAATGACCAAGAACACTGTGAACATTTGAGAAAGGTGTTAGAAGTATTGAGGAAGGAAAAATTGTACGCTAAGTTTTCAAAGTGTGCATTTTGGTTGGAAGAAGTTCAATTCCTCGGTCACATAGTGAACAAAGAAGGTATTAAGGTGGATCCGGCAAAGATAGAAACTGTTGAAAAGTGGGAAACCCCGAAAACTCCGAAACACATACGCCAGTTTTTAGGACTAGCTGGTTACTACAGAAGGTTCATCCAAGACTTTTCCAGAATAGCAAAACCCTTGACTGCATTAACGCATAAAGGGAAGAAATTTGAATGGAATGATGAACAAGAGAAAGCGTTTCAGTTATTGAAGAAAAAGCTAACTACGGCACCTATATTGTCATTGCCTGAAGGGAATGATGATTTTGTGATTTATTGTGATGCATCAAAGCAAGGTCTCGGTTGTGTATTAATGCAACGAACGAAGGTGATTGCTTATGCTTCTAGAAAATTGAAGATTCACGAGCAAAATTATACGACGTATGATTTGGAATTAGGCGCGGTTGTTTTTGCATTAAAGACTTGGAGGCACTACTTATATGGGGTCAAAAGTATTATATATACCGACCACAAAAGTCTTCAACACATATTTAATCAGAAACAACTGAATATGAGGCAGCGTAGGTGGATTGAATTGTTGAATGATTACGACTTTGAGATTCGTTACCACCCGGGGAAGGCAAATGTGGTAGCCGATGCCTTGAGCAGGAAGGACAGAGAACCCATTCGAGTAAAATCTATGAATATAATGATTCATAATAACCTTACTACTCAAATAAAGGAGGCGCAACAAGGAGTTTTAAAAGAGGGAAATTTAAAGGATGAAATACCCAAAGGATCGGAGAAGCATCTTAATATTCGGGAAGACGGAACCCGGTATAGGGCTGAAAGGATTTGGGTACCAAAATTTGGAGATATGAGAGAAATGGTACTTAGAGAAGCTCATAAAACTAGATACTCAATACATCCTGGAACGGGGAAGATGTACAAGGATCTCAAGAAACATTTTTGGTGGCCGGGTATGAAAGCCGATGTTGCTAAATACGTAGGAGAATGTTTGACGTGTTCTAAGGTCAAAGCTGAGCATCAGAAACCATCAGGTCTACTTCAACAACCCGAAATCCCAGAATGGAAATGGGAAAACATTACCATGGATTTCATCACTAAATTGCCAAGGACTGCAAGTGGTTTTGATACTATTTGGGTAATAGTTGATCGTCTCACCAAATCAGCACACTTCCTGCCAATAAGAGAAGATGACAAGATGGAGAAGTTAGCACGACTGTATTTGAAGGAAGTCGTCTCCAGACATGGAATACCAATCTCTATTATCTCTGATAGGGATGGCAGATTTATTTCAAGATTCTGGCAGACATTACAGCAAGCATTAGGAACTCGTCTAGACATGAGTACTGCGTATCATCCACAAACTGATGGGCAGAGCGAAAGGACGATACAAACGCTTGAAGACATGCTACGAGCATGTGTTATTGATTTCAGAAACAGTTGGGATCGACATCTACCGTTAGCAGAATTTTCCTACAACAACAGCTACCATTCAAGCATTGAGATGGCGCCGTTTGAAACACTTTATGGTAGAAAGTGCAGGTCTCCAATTTGTTGGAGTGAAGTGGGGGATAGACAGATTACGGGTCCGGAGATTATACAAGAAACTACCGAGAAGATCATCCAAATTCAACAACGGTTGAAAACCGCCCAAAGTCGACAAAAGAGCTACGCTGACATTAAAAGAAAAGATATAGAATTTGAAATTGGAGAGATGGTCATGCTTAAAGTTGCACCTTGGAAAGGCGTTGTTCGATTTGGTAAACGAGGGAAATTAAATCCAAGGTATATTGGACCATTCAAGATTATTGATCGTGTCGGACCAGTAGCTTACCGACTTGAGTTACCTCAACAACTCGCGGCTGTACATAACACTTTCCACGTATCGAATTTGAAGAAATGTTTTGCTAAAGAAGATCTCACTATTCCGTTAGATGAAATCCAAATCAACGAAAAACTCCAATTCATCGAAGAACCCGTCGAAATAATGGATCGTGAGGTTAAAAGACTTAAGCAAAACAAGATACCAATTGTTAAGGTTTGATGGAATGCTCGTAGAGGACCCGAGTTCACCTGGGAGCGTGAAGATCAGATGAAGAAGAAATACCCGCATCTATTTCCAGAAGATTCGTCAACACCTTCAACAGCTTAAAATTTCGGGACGAAATTTATTTAACGGGTAGGTACTGTAGTGACCCGAACTTTTCCATGTTTATATATATAAATTGAGATTGATATTTACATGATTAAATATTTCCAACATGTTAAGCAATCAAAATTGTTAAGACTTGATTAATTGAAATATGTTTCATATAGACAATTGACCACCCAAGTTGACCGGCGATTCACGAACGTTAAAACTTGTAAAAACGACATGACGATATATATATGGATATACATATGGTTAACATGAGATTATAATAAGTAAGTATCTCCATAAATATATTAACAATGAGTTATATACATATAAACAAGACTACTAACTTAAGGATTTCGAAACGAGACATATATGTAACGATTATCGTTGTAACGACATTTAAATGTATATATATATATATATCATATTAAGATATATTAATATATCATAATATCATGATAATATAATAATTTAACATCTCATTAGATATAATAAACAATGGGTTAACAACATTAATTGAGATCGTTATCTTAAAGGTTTCAAAACAACACTTACATGTAACGACTAACGATGACTTAACGACTCAGTTAAAATGTATATACATGTAGTGTATTTAGATGTATTAAAATACTTTTGGAAGACTTCAATACATATATCAAAACACTCATACTTAACAAAAATGGTTACAGTTACTTTCCCATTCTTTTCTTTCATCAAGAATTCTAGTCGTATTTTTACCCGTATTATACACAGCTTCAAAACGTACTTACTATGGGTATATACCAATATGAACTAGCATGGGATTCCACTCTTGATTATGTCATGTATGACTAATCAATTTTAACTTCTACCATGAGCTAGTCAACTAACTAGAACTCCTTTTAACCCCACTCAACACTCACCAATTACCACTCATCATTCACTCCATTTCACTTCCAATTCTCTTTCTAATTCTCTCTCAACACACCCACACTATTATGAACGTATTTTTCCAGTAGTTAATCATCATCTTCATCAAAAATCACTTCAAGAATCAAGCTATAATCATCATAGGAAGAACACTTCAAGAACACTCTAAAAATCCCTTCAAGTTTACTAATTTACTTCCAAGCTTTCTAATCCATTCCAAGTAATCATCTAAGATCAAGAAACCTTTGTTATATACAGTAGGTTATCTTTCTTATTCAAGGTAATATTCATATTCAAACTTTGATTCAATTTCTATAACTATAAACTATCTTAATTCGAGTAAAAATCTTACTTGAACTTGTTTTTTTGTCATGATCCTACTTCAAGAACTTTCAAGCCATCCAAGATCCTTTCAAGCTAGATCATTTCTTGTCACTTCTAGTAGGTTTACCTACTAAACTTGAGGTAGTAATGATGTTCATAACATCATTCGATTCATATATATAAAACTATCTTATTCGAAGGTTTAAACTCGTAATCACTAGAACATAGTTTAGTTAATTCTAAACTTGTTCGCAAACAAAAGTTAATCCTTCTAACTTGACTTTTAAAATTAACTAAACACATGTTCTATATCTATATGATATGCTAACTTAATGATTTAAAACCTGGAAACACGAAAAACACCGTAAAACCGGATTTACGCCGTCATAGTAACACCGCGGGCTGTTTTGGGTTAGTTAATTAAAAACTATGATAAACTTTGATTTAAAAGTTGTTATTCTGAGAAAATGATTTTTATTATGAACATGAAACTATATCCAAAAATTATGGTTAAACTCAAAGTGGAAGTATGTTTTCTAAAATGGTCATCTAGATGTCGTTCTTTCGACTGAAATGACTACCTTTACAAAAACGACTTATAACTTATTTTTCCGACTATAAACCTATACTTTTCTGTTTAGATTCATAAAATAGAGTTCAATATGAAACCATAGCAATTTGATTCACTCAAAACGGATTTAAAATGAAGAAGTTATGGGTAAAACAAGATTGGATAATTTTTCTCATTTTAGCTACGTGAAAATTGGTAACAAATCTATTCCAACCATAACTTAATCAACTTGTATTGTATATTATGTAATCTTGAGATACCATAGACACGTATACAATGTTTCGACCTATCATTTCGACACATCTATATATATTTCGGAACAACCATAGACACTCTATATGTGAAAGTTGGAGTTAGCTATACAGGGTTGAGGTTGATTCCAAAATATATATAGTTTGAGTTGTGATCAATACTGAGATACGTATACACTGGGTCGTGGATTGATTCAAGATAATATTTATCGATTTATTTCTGTACATCTAACTGTGGACAACTAGTTGTAGGTTACTAACGAGGACAGCTGACTTAATAAACTTAAAACATCAAAATATATTAAAAGTGTTGTAAATATATTTTGAACATACTTTGATATATATGTATATATTGTTATAGGTTCGTGAATCAACCAGTGGCCAAGTCTTACTTCCCGACGAAGTAAAAATCTGTGAAAGTGAGTTATAGTCCCACTTTTAAAATCTAATATTTTTGGGATGAGAATACATGCAGGTTTTATAAATGATTTACAAAATAGACACAAGTACGTGAAACTACATTCTATGGTTGAATTATCGAAATCGAATATGCCCCTTTTTATTAAGTCTGGTAATCTAAGAATTAGGGAACAGACACCCTAATTGACGCGAATTCTAAAGATAGATCTATTGGGCCTAACAAACCCCATCCAAAGTACCGGATGCTTTAGTACTTCGAAATTTATATCATATCCGAAGGGTGTCCCGGAATGATGGGGATATTCTTAAAAATGCATCTTGTTATTGTCGGTTACCAGGTGTTCACCATATGAATGATTTTTATCTCTATGTATGGGATGTGTATTGAAATATGAAATCTTGTGGTCTATTATTACGATTTGATATATATAGGTTAAACCTATAACTCACCAACATTTTTGTTGACGTTTAAAGCATGTTTATTCTCAGGTGAATATTAAGAGCTTCCGCTGTTGCATACTAAAATAAGGACAAGATTTGGAGTCCATGTTTGTATGATATTGTGTAAAAACTGCATTCAAGAAACTGATTTCGATGTAACATATTTGTATTGTAAACCATTATGTAATGGTCGTGTGTAAACAGGATATTTTAGATTATCACTATTTGATAATCTACGTAAAGCTTTTTAAACCTTTATAAAGGTTATGGTGTTTTAAAAATGAATGCAGTCTTTGAAAAACGTCTCATATAGAGGTCAAAACCTCGCAACGAAATCAATTAATATGGAACGTTTTTAATCAATAAGAACGGGACATTTCACCATCTCAAGTACAAAGCTAATAACCTCCAATACTGCAACTAGCATAATCAATAGCATAAAATCGAAACGATACAATATGTTACACTACAACACATAACCATGGTTAACCAATCGTACAAGGCAATGGTACTCGAATTTCCCATCAGTGTTCATAACAACCATTAGAGTACTTAATACGTCGTACACTAACCCCACGGGTGGCATCTTAACACGTCGATACTTTACCCCGGGTGGTGTCTTAACACATCGACACTTCACCCGTGACATTTCTTGGAGTGGCATCTTAACACGTTTATACTTCACTCCGAGTGGTGTCTTAACACGTCGACACTTCACCTGTGACATTTCTTGGAGTGCCATCTTAACACGTCGATACTTCACTCCGAGTGGTGTCTTAACACTTCGACACTTCACTCTTCATATTACTTGGAGTGGTGTCTTAGCACATCGACACTTCACTCTGGTGTCTTAGCACATCGACACTTCACATCTCACGCTACACAAATAAATACATTATATACCTACGCATATAATTATTCCACTCACCTTAATGATTCGGTGACGGTTTTATACTTCCGCAAGCTTCAAAGAAAAGTATCTAATACAATAAGTACTCAAATCAACATACAAACTAGTGGAACTAACCACCAACACTTAACTCTTGAGCATTTAATGACCCAAATGCATTAAATGACCCATTTACACCAAAACCGCCCATTAATGGCCAAGACTCATCATAAATTACTAAAAGCTAGTGCTTAAGGTCTACTAACACCAACACAAACTTAGGGGATTTCATACTCATCTTACCCAACTAGGTTAACCGTTACCCATTTGACCCATTTTAACACCAAGACTTATATTTTGGTCAAACTTACACCCATTTACAATTTTTCACTAACGCACAAATGTATGAGTGACTTAACAACACCATTAACACTTACAAACCTCAATTTACATAACCAAACCCTAGATTATAACCATTAGGGTTTCCTTACATTAATTTAACCCAAATTCACCCATTTAACCCCCAAATGGGTCTTACAAGTCCCAAATGAACAAACCCTAGCTTTAAATCAATTAAAACTCAAAACACAGAGTTAAGACTTACCAACACTATCACAACGTATCTAGAGGCGTAGGGAACAACTTTAAAACTTGAAACTTGTCCCGATTCACTCTTCTTCTTCTCCAAATCTCCAATTCTCTTTCTAGAACCTCTCCTTCTCTCTAGGTTTTTATGGAAGTGGATAAGAAGAAAATGGAAGAAATGAGGTTTAAATAAGGTTGGAATCAGATTTGAGGCTCCAAAACCCATCCACATGTGAAATACCAATTTTGCCCTTCATTTAACTCATTAAAAGGCTGAAAAGCACCAGATCGTGCCTATCTCCGCGCCACGGAGTAAAGCCTCCGTGTCGTGGCTTAAAGGGTGATTTTAGTTCACATTTCCAAGCTTTCTAACCCTCAAAATAGGCAAAAGTCGTGCCTTGAAGATCCTGGTCGCGCCGCGGAGTTAGCCTATTTCATCCGAACTTTAGCAACTTGTTTTGGCCATAAATTTTTGACCGTAACTCCGTTTTCGATGAATCAAATATCGTTGGAAACGTAATAAGATTTCCTTTCTAATGGTAAGGTTTTGAAACATCAACTCAAACTTTATTTGGGGTCGAAAAGGTACGTACACACCTTGTAACTCAAACAACGTCCAGTTTTCTTCGACATTCGAACAAGCAACACACGTACATGCTGGTACCCTTCGTACATGCATCGTACAATCATCTTTATACAATTATACAACCAAGTATGAACATTCTAAAGATCAATTACGTACCTCGGACATGTATGATGAAAAACGGGATGTTACAACTCTCCCCCACTTAAATTGGATCACGTCCTCGTGATCCGCATCAACACTAGAAGTTAAACACTTCTTCCTCGAACCTTTCCGTTTCCAACGCGGAGTCACACATGTAGTAATCACGCATCTGAGTTCTCGCTTCGTACACTAACGCATTATCATTATTATTATTATTATTATTATTATTATTATTATTATTATTATTATTATTATTATTATTATTATTATTATTATTATTATTATTATTATTATTATTATTATTATTATTATTAAATGTTATGAAAATTATGATTATTATTATTAGGTATTAGAATTATAATTATTATTAGTATTATTATTATTATTATTATTAAGTATTACGAACCTTAGTTATTAGTATTATTATTATTATTACTACTACTACAAGTATTAGTTACCCATTTTTTATTATTATTATCACAAACCTAGTTACAATTAGGTTTATTATTAACGAAAGTATTTTATTAAGATTACCATTAATAATAAGATCGTTATAATTATCATTATCAAAATAAGTATTATTATTAAATAATATGATTAGTAATATTATCCCTATTAATCTCAAAAATTACATTTTTAAGCAAATAAATATTTTGTACATAAAATATACTTATTATGTATACTATAATTATATTAAAATTTCACAATAACTATATATATCAAACTTACTAATAATATTTATAAAAATACTTACAAATAACAAACTATAAATTTTTAAATATAACATTAAACAAGCATGAATATATAAATATAATTATATAAATAATAATTATTTTGAATATAAACACAAATTAAATATATAATATATAAATTAAGATATAATAAATTGTTCGATTACGATTATACGTTTTAATATATACATACCAATGATATAGGTTCGTGAATCTGAGGCTAACCCTGCATTGTTCAATTGTTAAATGTCGTCATATGTATTTTTACTACAAAATACATTAGGTGAGTTTCATTTGCCTTTTTACCCTTTATATTTTTGGGCTGAGAATACATGCGCAATTTTTATAAATGTTTTACGAAATAGACACAAGTAATTGAAACTACATTTTATGGTTGAATGATCGAAGCCGAATATGCCCCTTTTGCTTGGTAACCTAAGAATTAGTAAACCGATCTACAAATTGACGCGAATTCTAAAGATAGATCTATTGGGCCTAACGAACCCCATCCAAAGTACCGGATGCTTTAGTACTTCGAATTCGTTTTTATCATGTCTGAAGGATTTCCCGGAATGATAGGGGATATTCTTATAAGCATCTTGTTAATGTCGGTTACCAGGTGTTCAATCCACATGAATGATTATTTTGTCTCTATGCATGGGACGTATATTTATGAGAACTGAAAATGAAATCTTGTGGTCTATTAAAATTATGAAATGATTATTCATGATAAAACTAATGAACTCACCAACCTTTTGGTTGACACTTTAAAGCATGTTTATTCTCAGGTATGAAAGAAATCTTCCGCTGTGCATTTGCTCATTTTAGAGATATTACTTGGAGTCATTCATGACATATTTCGAAAGACGTTGTATTCGAGTCGTTGAGTTCATCAAGATTATTAATAAGTCAATTATAATTGGTTATATTATGAAATGGTATGCATGTCGTCAATTTTTGATGTAAAAAAGTTTGTCTTTTAAAAACGAATGCAATGTTTGTAAAATGTATCATATTGAGGTCAAGTGCCTCGCGATGTAACCAAATGTAATGTATTCATCCAGATGGATTAGGACGGGTCATGAGAGTTGGTATCAGAGCGGTGGTCTTAGTGAACCAGGTCTTGCATTAGTGTGTCTAACTGATAGTCGTTAGGATGCATTAGTAAGTCTGAACTTCGACCGTGTCTGCATGGCAAAAGTTTTGCTTATCATTTTTGTCGAAAATCATCTTCTTATCATCCTTAGGAAATTACCTGCTCATTATTCTTAGTCTAGACACGTTTTACTGTATTAGTTACATGAATAGTTGAAAGGACCCGTCCTAATCCACCTGGACGAAGTCATCAACATTTGGTCCCATTGCGATGATCGGCTCCAAGTAATGTCCTTATATTGAGCAAATGCACAGTGGAAGACTTAATTCGTACCTGAGAATAAACATGCTTTAAAGTGTCAACCAAAAGGTTGGTGAGTTCATAGGTTTATCATAACAATCTTTTCAATATGTTAATAGACCACAAGATTTCATAATCATAAACATAATACACTCGCAAGTGTATGTAAAGCATTCTAAGTGCTTGAGCACTTGGTAACCATACTTAACATTTAATCAACGTCGCATATTCCCTTTATTATGAAATCTCACTACACCGTACCAAGTGTAGTCACCAAAACGAAGTACTGTGCAACCGTTGAATACTGGTCGTCCAGTCCGGTTGGGGTTGTCAGGCCCGATAGATCTATCAACAGGATTCGCGTTTACAATACCCATGTAAATAGTAGTTACCAAGCTACAGGAAAATATGCCAGTGGTACAACTCAACGTAGAATATATTTTTAAGTACTTGTGTCTATTTTGTAAACATTTATAAAATCATCGCATGTATTCTCAGCCCAAAAATATATATTGCAAAAGCAATTAAAAAGGGAGCAAATGAAACTCACTTTTTCCTTGAAGGTATTTAATTCGACTTGGTCTCCGATAGATATCACGAACCTAACCATATATATAATATATCAACATACTTTCTTTTTAAGTAATCGTTACATATATATACTTTTAATACTTTTAATACTTTTAATATTTTCTTAGTCCGTAGTTAGCAGTCCGATGTTAGTGGTCCATAATTAGTTGCTTAAATAAAATAAATAAAGACCTCATCGTATTCATATTGATCAGAATTAATCTCGACCCATGGTACCATGTTGTCAAATGACGTGTTGCGTACATAAAGTACCGTGTTGTCAAATGACGTGTTGCGTACAATCATGAGGTCTTATGATTAATCTTCTCGTGTTGTTTACGGGTGGTCCTGAAATATATAAAATCAAATCATAAGTAATTATATATAAAATATTATATTAATTAGAAAAGATATGATTAATTTACTTTTTCTCCAAATATTTTCGTAGCTAAACTAGCTTCGGATACCCAATCTTGTTTTAGTCGTAGTTACTTCATTACAACTCCGTTTTTGTTGGTTCAACTTGCCACTTCCTTGGATCAAGTCAAAATTTAAGAATATGAACTGAAAATACCTTAGTTTGTATTCGAAATCATAGGTTATAGGTCAAACTTTGGTGAAACTTATGAAAGTGATCATTTTCCATTATAAAAATAACATTTAATGATCATTTTTCTAAAAATACTTACACTTTGAGTTAAACCATGAAATTTTTATGTGTTAACATATTCATAAGAAATATCATTTTTCCAGAACATGAACTTCCAATTCAAAGTTCAATATGGTTTTTAATTCTCCAACCCAAAACAGCCCCCGGTTGCACTCCGACGACGTAGATTCGGTTTTTAAGATGTTCTTTGTAAAACCAAGTTATATCTTGTTAGGTTAGAATATCATTATGATATATTACAGGTCTTGAAGTGTTTTAAAAGTCAAGTTAGAAGGATCTATTTAGTTTGCGAACAACTTTGAAATCATTCAAACTATGTTCTTGTTGTTAAAATTTTATACCACAAAATAAGATAGCTATATGAATATGAATTGAATAAGATTATGAACAAGGTTACTACCTCAAGTTACTTGGACAAAGTTACTAAAAAAGATAAGAAATAATCTTGGAATCAAAGAGTGGTGGAGTTAGATCAAAAGGTTGGAAGTAAACTTCTTCAAATGGGTGGTTATTTTGATATGTTCTTGAAAGAGTTTTCTTATGGTGTTTAAGGCTTGTAATTGAAGTTAAATGATGGGGAAAATGCTTGGAGATGATCAAGTATGAAGTTAGGAGTATTTTGAGAGAGAAATTAGGGTGTAGGTATGAGAAAATGGAGTGAAGAAATGGTGTTCATTTATAAAAACGTTTTTAGTTTATAAAGAAAGAAAAGGATTCCTAATTTTATTTTCTTACTAATAATTCATACTACTTGACAAATTCTAGTTACCTCATATCTAGGGCAGTAATAATGTTGATTAGGATGTTGATTTGATGTGTATATACCAATAGTAAATACGTATAGAAGCTGGGTATGATACAGGTACATATACCCTAGATATACGTATAGAAATCTTGAGGAAACGGAACGAGAATTCAAATATAGCTATGTTTTGTGAATATACTTATATTGTTTTATGTATTTAAGTCCTTAAAAAGTGATTAAATACATTATATATACGATACATGTATAAGCATTATAGATTATAAGTATATATATCAAAGAATGTTACGTATAGTTATCGTTTTGAAAACTTAAGTTAGTAGTTTCAAAATATACTTATAACTCATTGTCATTAGTACACAATGAGATGTTAAACTATCCTTAGATCATTTTAAATATATATAAATACATATATATACACAAACGTATAATTATCGTATGTTATATAGTTCGTGATATCATCGGTTATATTGGACGGTCAAACGTTGTGTAAAACTCTTTTTAAAAACACAAGTCTCAAAAATTTGGATTGCTTATCATGTTGGTATGGTTTAATTTATGTAAATATTAATCTCATAAGTATAATTTGGTCGGAAAATTCCGGGTCATTACAGTACCTACCCGTTAAAGAAATTTCGTCCGTGAAATTTGATAGAGGTTGTTATGGATAACAATAAGAAGGTTTTCATGACAAATATAAGGTGATAATGGAGTTTTATCATCATTGAGTAATGTAGATAAAACGATTCGATTATGCGAAGAATATAAATGAGACTATCGTAAAAGAGTGAGATGAGTAAAATATATTCGTCTTAACCGATGACGTAGTTATGATTGATTTCCGGGATTTAAGGGATTTAAAGAGAATCTTACGTAATAAGATTTGGTTCTTTGGTGATTAAGGAAATCAGGATTTTCTTTGATTATATGCAATAATCTGTTTCGATTGCTCTGTCGGATATTTCACTATAAATTCACCCCTTCGTTTCCTTATTTTCCACGACTCACACCTTCTATTCTTTCTCCCTTGATTCTTATTTTAAATCATTCATCAATATGCTCCATCCAGTCCTGATTCTTGATATACTCCTAACTTTTATATCTGTCATTCTTCTTTTTCATCTACCACCAGAAGAATCTATTTACTTCTACTATACTCTGGTGTTTATAGTGTTTCTAATTCTCCCGTGTCTCTATATTGCTATCTGCATCGATATACACGGTTTGTAATTTCGGGGTTATTATCGGAGTTTCTATTCTTCATTATTTTTCGGAGCTTCATGCTTTCGTTTTCTCTTCCCGATTTCGAGTCAAGCGAGTAATGGTCTGAAATTCGTAGATATGAAATTCAGAATGAACATAGCTAATGCTCTAAGAAGAAAATGGTAATAGAACGATTTTGATTTGTTAAATTACCAGAATACCCTGGAGAAGACCGAGTCATCCAGAAAAATATTCTCTTGATATGTTTAGAGATTAGATAGAATGTAAGAGTCGTGTAAATGGCACATGATGACGGTACTGTGAATCATCATGCTTCATTAGAAACTCAGCATGACTTACTGTAATATAATGACGTTGATCAAGTGTCATTATATTATACTAATCCATGCTTCAGTTCCCAACACTACTTCAAAACATTCATATTTTAAACTCGAAGGTTTCAGAATTTAGAAACTAACACAGTTTCTTTTATGTTGCAGATATTACGGAGAGATAAATGATCTCAGATAAGAATAGTTGTGAAAATATCGCCAGAAATATGGAGGATATTTATAATAGAACATACGAGAATATCTTAGAATTTCTAATATCAATGGATGATGAAGAAGATTTGTCTGTGAAGGTTTAGAATGAGAAATAAGATGTTTGCTAATGATTTCAGCAGGCACAAAATCATTTGGATTCTTTGAAGGCAAACTTATTCTTTGTGATTTGTCCACGTCTTTCTTCATAGTTTCGCAAAATCCGCTTTTCGGTACTAAATTTTCTATCGAGCGTTCCTAACACTCCTTTCTTTATCATCAAACTTTTGGCCATTAAGATCATCTACAACATGCTGCTTCGTCAGCATTTTCAAAGTTAACTGATCTGGGTCATCGGTTATCAAACCGAGGTAGTTTCAGGAGAATTGTGTTTTTTAGAATGATTAATCGCTGATGGTAATATTGTGGAATATAAAAGGTTCCCCAGTAACAATAAAGAGTACGCATATATATCGCGGTTATAATAAAGTTGTTTCGGATGAAAAGTCGGAGTTGACTTGCTGGAGCTGTGACAAAATTAGCTACTTTGGAAAGGGATTGCAAAACGATCTTCGGTAATAACAATGTCAAAGGAACTAGAACAGATACGTGTCAAACGTTTACTCAGTTTCTGAGGGTTTTTCAGGTGCATAACTATATGCATCAATCTTTTCTTCCGTAGATGAAGTGCGGTTGGTTTATCCTCTCGATTGAGGTGTTTTTAAGAATCATGATAGATTTGAACGCTGATTGTAATCGTCGAGATACAATGAGGTTTAAGATGAAATCAAGTGGCAATCTTGAAGAAATGTTTAGTTTCATATGTTATAATCAATATTTTAATTCATTTTAATTGTCCAATGTCATTAGTCCACAGTCGATAGTCGATAGTCCACAGTAACAGTCCAATAATTCATATATAGTTTAATATATAATATACGAATTAATTAATACGTGTCGTGACCCGTATACGTCTCAGACTCGATCACAACTCAAACTATATATATTATTGTAGAATCAACCTCAACCCTGTATAGAGAACTCGATCATTACTGCATATAGAGTGTCTATGGTGATTCCAAATAAAATATATAGATGCGTCGATATGATATGTCAAAACATTGTATACGTGTCCCGATATTTAAAGTGCGTAAAATAATTACAGAAATTAAATGACAATAAATAAAAGTGCGATAATTAAATTGCGATAAATAAACTGCGATAAATAAAATGTAATCAGTTAGCTAGGAACAGTTAGCTGGAACAGTTAGCGTGGATTCTTAACAAAATTTTTCATAGTTAATTTGTTTGTTTCTAACAGATTTTATTTTGTCATATGTTTTCTTCATATGCCACTTGTTGGATTCTGGGAAGTCAAAATCCAAATATGAAATTGAATGAAAATGGTTATTCTGCGGTGAACGGGTACGTATATCGGTGGTTGTAAGTAGGATAGTAAATGACTGTTGAATCAGCTTCGACGAATGTACAATGTAACTTATTAAGATGAAATCTAATTATTCCTCTGGTATTACCTACCCGTTAAAAAAAAATTTCACCATTAATATTTTGTACAAAAGAACTTTTAATTACGATCTTTATGAAAACATATATACATATATATTTTCTTCAGATGAAATCATGAATTTAATGAGTTAATATGATATTAATCTCATTTGCTTTTCGGTTTGAGCTAGAATAAGAAATCTCTAAAACTTTTTGAAACCACATATTCTTCGCAGAATATTAATAAAGTTATGGATCAATACTTCATCGTTCATTATTGTTGGTACTCCTTGGTATCTATGGTGCGTATGATGTTGATGTTTGTGGGACAGATTATGATGTCGAGACGTGTGATGCGGATGTTGTTTGTTAGTGGTGATGATGGTATTGTTGATGTTATTGATGGTGGTGCTGATTATGCTGCTTGTGCTGCTGCTGGTGTTTGCAACCTTCGCACCATGTTCTCCAAAGCCGTCACATGAGCGCGAAGTTCGTTAACTTCTGCTAGTACACCGGGATGATTGGCGGTTGGAGCGAGCGAATGAACAAGATTTGTAATATGGGATAGTATATAATCGTGACGAGATACTCTAGAAATGAGAGAGAAAATGGTGTTTCAAATAGGTTCGCCGGTAAGTGCTTCAGGTTCATCGCCAAGAGGGCAATTTGGTGGATGGAATGGATCACCTTCTTCTTGTCTCCAGTGATTTAGTATATTACAAACCCATCCCCAATTCATCCAGAATAGATGATGGGAAATTGGTTGATCCATTCCGGTGACGATGCTTTTGGAGCCCGAATGGAAATCCATATCGGCATAACTGTCGGAATCTGAAGAATTCGAACTAGATGCGGAATCCATCTTGTATAATGGGGAAAATGAATTTTTGGTATGGAATAGATTATAGGAGTTAGATTTGGTACTCTTCAATACATAATTTACATATGTATATATAATACCAAAATCCCGTAAATTACGGAGAATCTTTGAAAAGGTATCAGTCAAAGTTCGCAATAACAGATATGCTAAGATAAGAATTCGTCTATACACTATCAATGCAGTAAATGCAGTAAAACGTGTCTAGACTTATGAATGATAAGCAGGTAATTTCCTAAGGATGATAAGCAGATGATTTCCGACTAGAAATGATAAGCAAAACTTTTGACATGTAGACACGGTCGAAGTCCAGACTCATTAATGCATCCTAACAACTACTAGTTAGACACACTAATGCAAGACCTAGTTCGCTACGACCACCGCTCTGATACCAACTGAAAGGACCCGTCCTAATCCACCTGGACGAAGTCATCAACATTTGGTCCCATTGCGATGATCGGCTCCAAGTAATGTCCTTATATTGAGTAAATGCACAGCGAAAGACTTAATTCGTACCTGAGAATAAACATGTTTTAAAGTATCAACCAAAAGGTTGGTGAGTTCATTGGTTTATCATAACAATCTTTTCAATATGTTAATAGACCACAAGATTTCATAATCATAAATATAATACACTCGCAAGTGTATGTAAAGCATTCTAAGTGGTTGAGCACTTGGTAACCATACTTAACATTTAATCAACGTCGCATATTCCCTTTATTATGAAATCTCACTACACCGTACCAAGTGTAGTCACCAAAACGAAGTACTGTGCAACCGTTGAATACTGGTCGTCCAGTCCGATTGGGGTTGTCAGGCCCGATAGATCTATCAACAGGATTCGCGTTTACAATACCCATGTAAATAGTAGTTACCAAGCTATAGGGAAATATGCCAGTGGTACAACTCAACGTAGAATATATTTTTAAGTACTTGTGTCTATTTTGTAAACATTTATAAAAGCAGCGCATGTATTCTCAGCCCAAAAATATATATTGCAAAAGCAATTAAAAAGGGAGCAAATGAAACTCACTTTTGCCTTGAAGGTATTTAATTCGACTTGGTCTCCGATAGATATCACGAACCTAACCATATATATAATATATCAACATACTTTCTTTTTAAGTAATCGTTACATATATATATATACTTTTAATATTTTCTTAGTCCGTAGTTAGCAGTCCGATGTTAGTGGTCCACAATTAGTTGCTTAAATAAAATAAATAAAGACCCCATCGTATTCATATTGATCAGAATTAATCTCGACCCATGGTACCATGTTTTCAAATGACGTGTTGCGTACATAAAGTACCGTGTTGTCAAATGACGTGTTGCGTACAATCATGAGGTCTTATGATTAATCTTCTCGTGTTGTTTACTGGTGGTCCTGAAATATATAAAATCAAATCATAAGTAATTATATATAAAATATCATATTAATTAGAAAATATATGATTAATTTACTTTTTCTCCAAATATTTTCGTAGCTAAACTAGCTTCGGATACCCAATCTTGTTTTAGTCGTAGTTTCTTCATTACAACTCCGTTTTTGTTGGTTCAACTTGCAACTTCCTTGGATCAAGTCAAATTTTAAGAATATGAACTAAAAATACCTTAGTTTGTATTTGAAATCATAGGTTATAGGTCAAACTTTGGTGAAACTTATGAAAGTGATCATTTTCCATCATAAAAACAACATTTAATGATCATTTTTCTAAAAATACTTACACTTTGAGTTAAACCATGAAATTTTTATGTGTTAACATATTCATAAGAAATATCATTTTTCCAGAACATGAACTTCCAATTCAAAGTTCAAGATGGTTTTTAATTCTCCAACCCAAGACAGCCCCCGGTTGCACTCCGACGACGTAGATTCAGTTTTTAAGATGTTCTTTGTAAAACCAAGTTATATCTTGTTAGGTCAGCATATCATTATGATATATTACAGGTCTTGAAGTGTTTTAAAAGTCAAGTTAGAAGGATCTATTTAGTTTGCGAACAAGTTTGAAATCATTCAAACTATGTTCTTGTTGTTAAAATTTTATACCACAAAATAAGATAGCTATATGAATATGAATTGAATAAGATTATGAACAAGGTTACTACCTCAAGTTACTTGGAAAAAGTTACTACAAAAGATAAGAAATAATCTTGGAATCAAAGAGTGGTGGAGTTAGATCAAAAGGTTGGAAGTAAACTTCTTCAAATGGGTGGTTATTTTGATATGTTCTTGAAAGAGTTTTCTTATGGTGTTTAAGGCTTGTAATTGAAGCTAAATGATGGGGAAAATGCTTGGAGATGATCAAGTATGAAGTTAGGAGTATTTTGAGAGAGAAATTAGGGTGTAGGTATGAGAAAATGGAGTAAAGAAATGGTGTTCATTTATAAAAACTTTTTTAGTTTATAAAGAAAGAAAAGGATTCCTAATTTTGTTTTCTTACTAATAATTCATACTACTTGACAAATTCTAGTTACCTCATATCTAGGGCAGTAATAATGTTGATTAGGATGTTGATTTGATGTGTATATACCAATAGTAAATACGTATAGAAGCTGGGTATGATACAGGTACATATACCCTAGATATACGTATAGAAATCTTGAGGAAACGAAACGAGAATTCAAATATAGCTATCTTTTGTGAATATACTTATATTGTTTTATGTATTTAAGTCCTTAAAAAGTGATTAAATACATTATATATACGATACATGTATAAGCATTATAGATTATAAGTATATATATCAAAGAATGTTACGTATAGTTATCGTTTTGAAAACTTAAGTTAGTAGTTTCAAAATATACTTATAACTCATTGTCATTAGTACACAATGAGATGTTAAACCATCCTTAGATCATGTTAAATATATATAAATACATATATATACACAAACATATAATTATCGTATGTTATATAGTTCGTGATATCATCGGTCATATTGGACGGTCAAACGTTGTGTAAAACTCTTTTCAAAAACACAAGTCTCAACAATTTGGATTGCTTATCATGTTGGTATGGTTTAATTTATGTAAATATTAATCTCATAAGTATAATTTGGTCGGAAAATTCCGGGTCATTACAATAGTGTATAGACAAATCCATATCTTAGTGTATCTATTACTGTAAACTCTGCTTGACATACTCCGTAGATTCCTCCGTAACTTATGGGATTTTAGTATTATATATGCATATGTAAATTATGTATTGCAGGGTACTAATCTACATCATATAATCTATTTCTTATCGAAAATCCTTCATCGAATTGTACGAGATGAATCCCTCAACCAGTTCGAATTCCTCGGATTCCGACAGCTCTTCCGATATGGAGTTTCACCTAAGCTCCGAAAGCAGTGTCACCAGAATGAATCAACAAATCATACATTCCCAATTCATCTGATGGGTTCGTAGTCGACTTAATCAATGGCGACGAGAAAAAGACTATCCTTTCCACCAACCAAATTGCCCTCTTGGCGAAGAACCTGAAGCACTTATCGGCGAACCTATCCGAAACACCATTTTCAGTCTCATTTCCAGAGTAACTTGACATGATTATATTCTATCTACAATTCTAAACCTTATTCATCCGCTCGTTCCGACCGACAGTCATCCCGAAATAATGGAAGAAGTCAACGAGCTCCGCGCCTGAGTTGTAATCTTGAAAAATATAGTGCAAAACAACATCACCGGCACCAACAGTACCACCAATAACCCAAGTTTCAACATCACACGCCTAATCATCGTTCTATGAATCGATCTACATCATTTATCTTCGTTCTACATGGCGATTATATAATCTCTAATGTTTTAGAGATTATGTATCATAGCTTTAATCATAAATCAAATGAATTCAATATCACATTGACTCATTAAATCCATGATTACATCTAAAGAAAATATATATATGTATATATGTTTTCATAAAGATTGTAATAAAAAAAATAAAAAATTCTTTTGTACAAATAGTTAATGGTAAAAATATTTTAACGGGTAGGTAATACCCGAGAAATATTTAGATTTCACATTTATTAGTTACACTATACATTCTTCGAATCTGATTCAACAGTCATCCACTATCCTACTTACACCCACAGCTATACGTATCTGTTCACCGCAGAATATCCATTTTTATTCGATTTCATAATTGGATTTTGACTTATCAGAATTCAACAAGTGGCATAATGAAGAAAACATTGAAAAAATTTTTTTTATTACAAACAAACAATTTAACTATGAAAAGAATTTTGTTAAGAATCCACACTAACTGTTCCTAGTTAACTGTTCCTAGTTAACTGGTTACATTTTATTTATCGCAATTTAATTATCGCAATTTACATTCTCACAATTTTATTTATCGTCATTTAATTTCTGTTATTTATTTTCCGCACGTTAAATATCGGGACACGTATACAAGGTTTTGACATATCATATCGAAGCATCTATATATATTATTTGAAATAACCATAGACACTCTATACGTTGTAATGTTCGAGTTCGCATATACAGGGTTGAGGTTGATTCTATAATAATATATATAGTTTGAGTTGTGATCTAGTCTGAGACATGTACACGGGTCACGATACGTATTATTTAATTCGAATATTATATATTAAACTATATACGAATTATTAAATTGCTAACTGTGGACTATCAACTGAGGACCAACATTGGACAATTAAAATGAATTAAAATATTGATTATAACATATGAAACTAAACAATTCTTCAAGTTTGCCACTTGATTTCATCTTAAACCTCATTTGTATCTTGACGATTTCAATCTACATCCAAACCTTTCATGATTCTTGAAAACACTTAAATCGATAGGATGAACCAACCGCACTCCATCTACGGAAGAAGAGATTGATGCATATAGTTATGCACCTGAAAACACTCGGAACCTGTGTAAACATTTAACGCATAGCTGTGCTAATTTCTTTAGCGTTGTTATTACCGAAAATAACTTTGCAATCTCTTTCCAAAATAGCCAGTTTTGTCACAGCTTCAGCAAGTCAACTTCGACTTTTCATCCAGATTGGTCTTATTATAACCTTGATATATAAGTTTGCCTTTCGTCATCGTTACCGGAGAATCGTTTATATTCCACCACATTTGCAGTAAACTTACCAGCAACTTCATTGATCTCTGATTTTTCTGAAAAGTTATTATATTCATTGAAACCCTATCATCTACTCATCTGCATCTGATAACGAGAATTACCATACCAATTACCGGGAAATAGCAATCAGTATTTTGAATCTCACAATGTCTCTACATCAACAGTTAAATGTATACATATAGCATTTATCTTTTGGAATTAAGATTTTCCATTCTGAAATTCTGAAAAGCACCTAGTCTGCGAATTACTACTCGGAATGTTGAAAAAGCTGAATGAAGCAGCAGAAACTGTAGACAACTGTAAACGACCTTAACCGTCAAAAGTATGATAATAAAGAATAGAGTGTTGGAAATGCTCGATAGAAAATTTAGTACCAAAAAGCGAATTATGCGAAATTATGAAGGAGACTGTGGACAAATCACAAGAGCTAAACTTGTACATAAAGAATCCTGATGATTCTGTTTCTGATGAACTCTTTAGCGAATATCTTGCTCTGTACTCATGTTAAATCTTGTGGAAAAAATTTTCTTCACCAACCTTCGATCTTAGAAATTCCAAAATATCATCATAAATATCTTCGATATTTCTGAGGATATTTTCATAGATATTCTTGTCCGAAATTATTTATCTCTTCGCGCTATGTATGTTACATCATAAACTAAACTGTATAGTTTCTTTATTCTGTAAACTTTCTAGTTTAAATTCTGAATGTTTTTGAAGTGTTGGGGAACTGATGCATGAGTTAGTATAATATAATGACACTTGATTAATGTGATTATATTACAGTAAGTTATGCTGAGTTTCTAACGAAACGTGATGATTCACAGATTCTAACGTCATCATGTGCCATGTTACACGACTCTTACATTCTGTTAAATCTATGACCATATCAAGAACATATTTTCTTGATAGTCCTATCTTTTCCTTGAATTCTGGTAATTTGACAAGTCAGATTGTGCTATTACAGTTTTTTTCTTAGAACATTAACAATGTTCATTCTAAAAAAAAAAAAAAAAAATTTATCTGCAAATTTTGGAGCATTACAAGAGATGCCCAATCGCAAGAAGAAGAAACAAAGGGACAAAGCTCCGAAATAGAAATTGGAGTATAAATTGCAGCAAATAGGTGGGAGTATTAACTGTGGATGATAATGATTATAGGAAATAGAAATAGGGACATTGAAATATAAGAGGAGATATAAAAACCGATAACAACACATAAATTATAAATCGTGTATATAAATGTTTATCGCAACATAAAGACACGGGAGAATTATAAGTACTATAACCCCAAGGGCAAAGTAGAAGTAAGCAGATTCCTCTGGTGGAAGTTGAAAAAGGAGAATAATTATTGTGATAGTAAGGATAAGGACAAGGATTAGAACTGGATTAAGCATTATCACTATCTTTTGGATGTATGAACTAAGAAAGAAAGTATAGGAATGGTGAGAATAATGGAACGGAAGAACTTAATTTATAATGGAGATATCAGATAGAGTAAACAAGGCAGATCACCGTATTTAATTCTAGAGATCTTAATTTTCCTTACTCGCCGAAGAATCAAATCCTTTAGATTTAGAAGATTTTCTTTAAATCCCTTGAATTCCGGAATTCAACAACACAACGTCAAAAGTTAAAATGCACCTTATTTTTTAAATTCAAACGTGACTACGTCAAAAGTAAGACGAATCTTAAATTCCTCATTTCACTCTTTTGTAACAGCTTCACTCGTACATTTCACATAATCGAATCATTTTATCTATATTTATCAATAATGATAAAACCCTGTTTATTGACTCGTATTCGTCATGAAAACATTTTTATCGTTAGTCATGACAACCTCGATCAAATTTCGGGACGAAATTTCTTTAACGGGTAGGTACTGTGATGACTCGGAAATTTTCGACCAAATTTAAACTTAATCTTTATATGTTTTCGACATGATAAGCAGAGAATGTAATGTTGAAATCTTAAAAACTTTGAACTGTGTTTAATATATTCATTTAACCTTCGACTGGTCTCGACGATTCACGAACAATTAATTGTAAATAGATATATGTGTATGTATATATAAATAATAATTCAAAATATAATTTGATGTATTATATGTTGTTGTTATTAAAAATTAATAAAATAAAAATAGGATATTATAATAATTATTATTTAAAAATATATCACTATATATAAATAAGTATATTAAAGATAAATATTAAATTGAAATGTAATGTAATTTGAAATAATATACTATTTAGTTGATTGAGGTAAATAGGTAAAATAATATAAGGTATGATGAAACTTATTATTAAAATAAATCTATATATAAGTATATAGATATGGCTTCGAAGTAGGTAACACTCAATTGTCAATCGATTAATATTGAACGAAGTTAAATAAATGAATACTCGTAAAGACACGATATATATTTGTAAGTAAATATTAAATATTAAAAATATGTTATATTACATGTTTAATAAATTGAAATATCAATATATTAAATATAATTGAAAGTTAAAATATAATTACTATATTAATATCCTTATTATTTTCATTATAAATATTGATATCAGTATTTATATTATTAAATTAATATATATATATATATATATATATATATATATATATATATATATATATATATATATATATAAGACTTGTTAAGCATAATTTGTTATATCAATACTATTAGTGTTACTTTCCTTATTATTATTAATGTAAATACTAATATAAATATATGTATTATATAAAAATATAAAAAGTTGAATCTGGTAACTTGTTATATCATAATTATTATTTGTATTATCATTAGGTATTATCATCATTAAAAATCTTTATTTTTATTATTATCATTAATAATATTATCATTATTGTTTTTATTATTATTATTATTATTGATATTAATATTAGTATTGATCATGCATATTTTTACCATTGGGTTTAACATGCCTGCTCAATGCGTTAGTGGGGTTTAAGGATCTTAGAACAAGGCTCTCCGGTCCGGCTACCATGAATAACCCTGGCCGACATGATGATGTCGGCGGGGTGGCCAAGTGATTAAGTCCACCTTCGATAGCGGTTGCTGATCGGAAGGCCCCAAATAAGGTTGTAGGTGCTAGCATAATAAAGAACTAACCTGTTAACCTTGAAGAGACGAAGAATGATGCTTAATTACGTAAGGCGTGTGGCAGATGGTAGTTACGTAATGTGACGATCTTTAGAATGATAGTTAGGGTTTGTATATATAGGCAAACCCTAATTCTAGAACCATCCGAGATAATGGCAATCCTTTCCATAACAAACCCCCCCCCCCCTCGAATCACGGATGTAATTATGGAAAAGATGTTTACTTGATAGCCAAGTAATCGCTGTTTCGAGAACAAAGGCATTAGATACGAATCCGCATACCGCATAACGCACCCGAGCACACGCATACGCACCCTAGAGGGTGCCCGCATAGATTTGCAGGTGCGCATGCGGATTGCGGTATCATTATGTCCCCCAGTTTGATGTTATATGGCGCAAGACATATGACATCAAACTATTAAGCGAAAAAACAAGAAAACGGCTAGCATTCAATGTTATGCGTGCGTTTCGAGGTCATTTAATGCCTGTCACTATCGAAGAAGACCATTCGGCTGATAAGACATAAAGTGGCAGTTGGCAGGCGCGTGTCAGCCACGCGTTCATTGGTAACCATACCCAACTGACATCCACGCGCGCACTTAAGATGCCACCTGTTGATCGCGTAACACGTGTACAGCCATGATCATCGCATTCCACCCCATGACCCCAAATCGTCACTATAAATAGCCCCAATTCACACACATTTCCATTTTTCTGCTCCAAGCTTCCCCAATACGCTGCGATATTCAATTCCGATCAAATCCTAAATATTCCGGCCACCGTCGAAAGGTTAGTAATTCTCCAACCACTCTATAGAAAATGACTAAGGCTAACGAGACCTATGTAGATAGTGTTAGATCGGTTATAGAGCAGAAACACATTGATTACTTAGTCAAACAATACCCACCGTTAGCAAAGTACAATCCGGTGCCACCCCTGTCTAATCAGCGTACTCACGAGCCACCGAAGAAGAAGGTGGCCATCTACGAACATGCGTTCAAGCACGGTAACTTTAGGGTTCCCCCTTCTGACTTTTTCCTTGGCGTACTAGACCACTTCAGGGTGCGATTAGGGCAGCTACACCTGTATGCCATAGGTAAAATAGTACTGTTTAAGATGTGGTGCGTCGCACTCAACAAGGTACCACTGGTTAAAGTTTTCTGTCATCTATACCACTTAGCCAATCACCACAAATCCTGGTTCACCTTCTTCGCCCGACAAAACTTCACAAAAACCCCAAAGTCGAATGCGGGTAACTGGAAAGAAACTTTCTTTTACATTGACCAAACTGTAGTTGGTACCAATTTTTCGCAAACGCTTATATGGTGCGAGAAGGTGGAGAAGGATGTGAACAAAACCCCGGTCCTTGATGACGAGGAAACAAAGCTATTGGCGGAGTGCGCTAACGCACAGCTGGTGCACCGGTCATACGGGAACGTAATGTTGCGGTTAGCGAAGATCTCCGCACACTGGCCATGGGAAGATGTGCGTCCAGCCATAGTCGGACCGGATGGAAAGGGTAGGAATAGTATAATCACGTACTAACATAACAGAGTGCTATTTTATATGTGCTAACACATGCGTGCATGTTTGCAGAGATGAAGATGAAGAAAGTACTGACTGCGGAGGAGATTGCAGGCATCGCCTTCCACAAGCAGAATGTGAAGCAGCAGCTAGAGCAGGAGAAAACTGGCGAGAATGCACCTGCCACCTACGGTAATAAGCGCAAGGCCGCCGAAGCCTCCCAATCCCAATAGAAGAAGAAGAAACTCACTCCTAAACAGAGGGAGGACAAGCGGAACGACAACTTCGTTCCCATCGAACCCCGTTATGCGGATCTACCTCCCCCATCTGGTAAGAGTCCTGCTTTCGCGCATACCGCATACTTAAGTTTGCATTTATCTAACCATACGGTATAATACGCAGAGCATGCTGAAGAGACGCATCACACCCCACCACGGGTCAATCCGGACCTTGAAGCTACCGCCGAGTCAAAGGACAAGATGATACACCTGGACTCCGAGTCTACACCAACCACGCCACACGGTAGGTTCTGATTGGCGAATCTGGCGCAGCTCACCCAGTCATCGGCGGAAAACACTGCAGAGCAATCCGCCTTCCTCCAACAAATCTTCCCGGCTAAGTTCCGTAACCAACTAGTCGCACTGCCTTTTAATCAGGCGCTCAACGCCTTCGTGCAAAACGGCCTCGTCTTTTTTGGCATGGTTGTGGATCAAGCCAGCCGTTCCACTAACTTGTATCAAGTGGCCGTGCAGAAAGAGACAGAATTAGGGCTGCTGCAAGTGGGAGTTGAGCAGGTTAAGAAAGACAGGGACGCCGCGGAAGAAGCGCACAAGGCGGTAGAGTTAACTGCGGCGGAAACCAAAACCGCATTGATTGAGGAGAGAAAGAAAAACCGCGAGCTGGTTGGGGCGGTTGACCAGTCCAAAGGGGAGACTGAGCGTCTGCGGGTGGAGCTGGAAAAGGTTACTAGGGAGAAGGATGACGCGGTGACTGGCCGCGAGCTAGCGGAGGCGGACTTGACAAAACTTCGCACCGTACTTCCTACCATTGCGCAGAAGGTGATGGATTCCGGGCCCGTGTCCGACAAGTTCAACACCTATGTTGACGCGGTTAAAGACCACAAAATCAACAAGGCAGTGCTAGAGGTGATCCAAGCCTGCGGGCTCACACCGCCGTACCCCGACGTCGAGCAGAAAAAGTTGAAGGAGGGTACGGCTGCGATGCTCATGGAAGTGGAAGAAGCCATCGCTGCCATCCCGATCCCCCTAATTAATGCGTTTGCAGCGGACCCAAACATGTCGATTGATGGGTTCCTCAAAGAGGATTATTAGGTTGTTGTAATAGTTTGCACCGTAAGTCCTATACTTAGGCAGGCAATTATAAATACAATTTTTGGGCCTTAAGTCCCGTGATGGGCAGGCGCTTTAAACAATTACTATTTGTAATAACTTTATGTATATATTATCGTGTCATGCGTAGTGTATTAATTTGTTTATATATCACGAATCAAAACAAAGAATTAACCGCATGCCCATGCACAAAGTTAACCAAAACTTATGCGTATGATCAGGTAGTGCGTAAAATAAACCAATACTTTGGCGATTTTTCCTTGAACAACTTAGACTCAAAAGCTACTGCGTTATTGCTTTGTCATGTACTAGGGGTGCACTTTAGTTGTATGGTAAGCAACGCAACTAAAAACAAACCAATGCTTTTATGCTTAAGAGTTCTACACGCAAACCAATGCGAGAGTAATTACGTACAAGCAAACCAATGCTTGTATTTTTAAGTCGACTTAGCAGCCATCTAGTCTGCGTGGCGCTTGGCTAGGGGAAAACCAATTCCCTTCGCCTGCCGTTAATGTCTAGCCTTGTAACCAAACAGGCTTCTGCCGCACGTGGGCTAGAGGACACCCCTTAAGTAGGCAAGAACCGCATACAAAAAGAAATAAACAATAAAAGTATGCGCGAGTAAATATTCAATTGGCATTAATCATGATTACAACCGCGACACATCCAAACGGACGGAAAATACATAGAAAAAATAATGCGCTAAAATAAATTGGAGTGATCAAGTCCATCCAGCTACATATAACATTTTTTCAATTATGTCGCGTGCCAAGTGCGTTTCACCAGTTTTCCATCTAATGTCTCGAGATGGTATGCCCCGGTGTTGCTTGCTTTTGCTACCCTATACGGACCTTCCCAGCGGGGGCCCAATTTCCCAGTATCCCCCACATGACTTGCGTCGTTCTGACGCCAAACTAATCCCCGCACTTATAAGAGCGCGAACGCACATGCTGATTGTAGTACTTTGCAATTTTCTGCTTGTTATTGGCTTCGTTTACCGCCACAGAGAGTCTGCATTCTTCAAGCAGATTAAGATTTTCCCGCAAAGCTTCTGAGTTATTTTGTTCTTCAAAATTCTGTATGCGGAACGTTGGTACCCCAATCTCTGCGGGCACAACAGCTTCTGACCCGTAAACCAAACTGAAGGGAGTTTCGCCAGTGCTTGCTTTCGGCGTTGTTCTATGTGCCCACAAAACTTTTGGTAGTTCATCCACCCAACCAACTATGCCATGGCCTAATCTAGCTTTGATTCCGGCTACTATATCCCGGTAGGTGACTTCACACTGGCCATTCGCCTGCAGATGCGCAACGGAAGTAAAAGTTTGCTTAATATTAAGCTCTGCGCACCAACTACGAAAAGGATCCCCCGTAAACTGTGTACCGTTATCACTAACGATTTCGTTTGGTATGCCGAATCGACAAACAATGTCTTCCCATACAAAGTTTCGCACCCTTTTTCCCGAAATTGTTGCCAGCGATCGCGCTTCAACCCACTTCGTGAAATAATCGATTGCAACAATTCAGAATTTGATGTTTCCTGTGTGTGCAGAGTATGCGTAAGATACTGACGTAAATAGCATATGGTATAAAATAAATGATAATATTACCTCGGCCTTTTGGAAATGGTCCGACTATGTCAATTGCCCATTTGCAGAATGGCCATGGTGAGGAGACTGGTATCATTGGATGTGCAGGTGCCCTGCTGATAGGTGCATGTATTTGGCAGGATTCGCATTGCTTAACTATTCGTGCAGTATCTGCGTACATTGTGGGCCAATAATAACCTAGCCGCATAATTTTTGACACAATAGACATGTGCCCCGAATGAAGAGCACATGCACCCTCATGCACCTCGCGTATAACCTCCTCTGCCTCTTTCGGACCAATACATCTTAAGTGCCGCCCTAAATAATTTTTTCGATATAGGACATCACCCTCAAGGGCATACAGTGGTGCCTTGATGCGGACCTTCTTCGCATCAACGGAATCCGCAGGTGACGTGCCGTCCCGTAGGAAAGCAATAATAGGTGTCATCCATGTTGAGCTGGATTCCTCAACAGGTGCTACCAAAGGCATCATAACAATGGATTTCGCATGCAGTTCTTCTATAAGAACTTTCTTCCCCAGATGATCAAAAGCCAAAGCAGCTAATTTGCTAAGTGCATCTGCTTTCTTATTTTGCCCCCGCATCACATGGGAGATTTGAAAAGCTTCGAATTGGTCAGCGAGGTTATGAACAAGCGATAAATATTGCTGCATGGCAATGTCATGGGCTTCAAAGTCCCCGCTGACTTGACTACATACCAGCTTTGAATCCACATAAGCGTGCAGGATTTTAACATTCAAATTATGCGCAATGCGCATACCCGCTAACATAGCCTCATATTCTGCTTCGTTGTTCGTAACGGTGAAATTAAACCTTAGCGCATATGTATGCTCTTCGCCTTCCAGACCAGTTAAAATTACACCCGTACCCACGCCAGCTGCGCTGCAGGCACCATCGGTATATAACTCCCATGGTGACAGAGTTGGTGCATGTGTATCTTGATGTTCTGCTGATGCCTCAACATCCGCAGGTAACTCTGCGAGGTAACCCGCAAGTATTTGACCCTTAACCGCGCTTCGCGAAGAAAAATTTATTTCATGCTCCCCTAACTCAACAGCCCATTTAGCCATTCGGCCAGAGATTTTAGGTTTATAAAGTACCTGAAACATAATATGATTGCGTTAGTCAATGCGGTATTCCCGGTCATTGCCGCAAATTAGGTTTTTACCAACCTGCTTGATTGGCTGATCAGTTAGAACCACAACTGGGTGTGCTTGAAAATATCGGCACAAACGCCGCGCCGTGTGGACTAGCGCATACACTAGCTTTTCTAATGGTGCATAGTTTACTTCGCTTGCTGTCAGCGTCTTGCTTACAAAGTAGACCGGCATTTGCGTCTGAGAAAACCTCAGCATTAAATGTATACGAAATAAATAATTCACCAGTAAAAGGGAATGGATTACCTTTTCGCGATCTGCGATAAGAACCGAGCTGATTGCTTCTTTTGATGCTGCAAGGTACAGCGTAAGCGTTTCTCCTGTTACTAGCGCGGTGAGTGTTGGTAATTCAGCGAGCACCTTCTTCATCTCCTGAAAGGCTGATTCCGCCTCCTGAGTCCATACAAAGTCTTTTTTCATTAAGCAATTCTTCAAAGTATTGAAGAATGGCAATTGTCGCTCTGCGGCCTTCGACAAAAACCGCGTGATCGTCGCAAGCTTCCCGGTTAGACTCTGCACGTCTTTCTTTGTTTTCAGAGATGGCAAACTATCAATGGCTTCAATATTTTTGGGATTTGCCTTGATTCCCCACGCTATCACCACATGACCTAGAAACTTGCCTTCCTCTTCCCCAAAACTACATTTAAGCGGGTTAAGCTTCATGTTTACTCTACGTAGAGACGCAAATGTTTCTAGGATGTCCCCGGGCATTTCTTCTTCAGTGTTGCTCTTAATTACCAAGTCGTCAACGTACGCTTCAAGATTCCTGCCAATTTGGTGTTTGAATGCCGCATCGATTACGCGCTGATAGGTTGCGCCTGCGTTTTTTAATCCGAAGGGCATCTTCTTATAACAGTAGATACCTTGCGGTGTATGAAAAGTAGTTTTGTCCTCATCTTCCGCAGCCATTAAGATTTGGTGATAACCCTTGTATGCATCTAGAAAACAGTTGTACCGAAAACCTGACAGTGATTCCACCTTCCAATCTATCTCTGGGAGAGGATAGTTGTCCTTGGGACATGCTTTATTAATATCCTTAAAATCAACACACATCCGCCAGTTACCGTCAACCTTTTTCACCAACACAAGATTAGCAACCCATGTCTGATAGCGCACTTCCCACAGAATGTTTGCTTTGACTAGGTTATCTACTTCTGCGTACAACCAATCACTGCATTCAAGAGCCATATGCCGCTTCTTTTGCCTAACGGGTGTGAGTGATGGATTAACATTCAATTTATGTTCCGCAATATCTCGTGGAACCCCAGTCATGTCTGATTCACGCCACGTAAAAATATCTACGTTTGCGAATAATATTCCATGTAGCTTAGCCTTGGTTTCAGCTGACAAACCTGCGCCGATTTTAATTCGCTTATCCGGATATAAACGATTCGCTATGACCGCACAGTTTGCGAGTTGTTCCCCCACCCTGGGAGTGCTTATAGGCACAACTAAGCCACACAACTCAGTTGTTTGATGTGACGCAATCGTGGAAACGCCTCCCACTGTAGGAAACTTAATCAAGCCATGCACCACTGATGGTATAATGTTAAAATGCCGTATGAAGTTTCTTCCTAGCAGTGCGTTATACCGTGAAGTCGATCGAACCACATAAAAATCAACCAACTCATGTCTGACCATCTGTGGATTCCTGTCATCCGCAAGCTCTACCATCAGCTCTATCCGTCCTATCGGCCATGAGCTTTCTCCGGAGAACCCAGATAACGTAACATCAGACTGGCGTAGCTGCGTCCTAACTTTTGCAGGAAGGAAACGATAGCAATGTTCGTACATAATGTCGACGCCACTCCCGGTGTCAACATGCATGCGTTTAATTTGTACTCCGCAAGTAGGGATACGACACTTGATGATAATGGGCTCGTTAACTATGTCAATTGACATTAGAGGAGGAAACGTGATTGGGAGAAGTTCCCAGTCATGATGATCATTGTACTTTCTCCGCTGGCAAACTTTCTCTGCATCAACCATATTGATGGTTAAGTCAGCGTTTTTTGTTTTATCAACTTTTTGCCATGCGAAAGTTTTAGCCTTCGAACCTTCCTCTACGGATTTTCCCTTGTCCTTCTTAGGTGGTTTTAAGTGATCCAATTTACCTGCGCGTAGTGCCTCGAGCACTCGTTCCAGCAAGTTTTTGCATCGATTAGTGTCATGCCCGTAATCGTCATGGAATTCGCAATACTTTGTTTTATCTCGCTTACCAAATTCTGTAAGCGGAGTTGGAACCGCAAAGGTTGCGCATACCGGTTCGGTTGCCAAAATTTCTTTTGGCGTTTTAGACAAACTTTTAAGCAGCGCATAGTTCTGATTATTGATGCCGCGCTGATTATTGTTTCGATAATTGCCACTTGATTTCCCTTTATCATTCCTGATAGGACCACCGCTAGGATACCTTCCGCAAGAGTTGTTACCACGATTTTGATCGCGCGAACGATCATCGTCGTCCTTCCTCTCGTTGCGTGAGCTAGCTGTTGGGATATCATTATCTTTGCCACTCCGCATATAATCGTGGCATTCATTAAGTGCCTCAGCATAAGTTGTTGGGACTGTATGGGGCAGACGCCTTACCAGTGTTGGATGACATTCTGAGTTTATACGATGTATGAGTCCGGAAATCTGTTGCTCTGGTTTGAGATCTGGTATGCGCAGACACTCATTAGTATATCTTGTGAGAAATTCACCCAAAGATTCCTTGGATTTCTGCACAATATCATGACATTCAATATGAGTGCGTTTGCGTGGCCTCTGATTCTGATATTGCAGCCAGAATTTCGTCTGCAGATCCATAAACCCGGCTATACTACCCGCCGGCAGTTTATTAAACCATTCACGAGCAATCCCCTGCAGTGTCATTGGAAATATCTGACATGCAACCGGATCCACCCAACCTTGAGTGCGCATTGCGCCTTCAAAACGCTGTAAGAAGTCATCCGGATCAGTTAAGCCATTGTAAGTACCTAACGTATGAGGTATCTTTGGCACAGATGGAAACGGATATGTAGCTATATGCGGAGGAAACTTATCAAAAGTTGTTGGTAGCTCAAAAGGTGGTTTAAGAGGGTCACCTTTGAGCCCTGCAAAAAAACGCCTCATCATATCCTGAACAAAATCAGGTTGTGAAAACAGGTGGACCATGTCGGGAGGTGCCGCCTGTATAAATTGGCCTGCGAGATTCGCTTGCCCCTGAATATTTTGCCAGGGCTGCCCTGGCGTCTGCGGATACAACCAAGGCTGATTTGGAAAAGAAGGCAGGCTTGCCGGCGCAGAGTATACGAGTATCTGAAAAGGTATCGAAACCTGTGGCGCAGATGCCTGCGAGACCTGAGGATATGCCGCTATAAGCCCAACCGTATGCGCAGCGCTTTGCTGTTCTGCGGTTATCGGCGTCCAATGAGAATTGGCATCCGGAATGACACCGAACCCCCAACTATTAAGTAATGCATGCGCATCCGCAGGAGTCAAAAACTGCGAAATTGGACGCGGTGGTTGCCAAGGTTGCAACGGTGTAAACGATGAATTCTGCTGAACACTCTGCGTCTGCAGAGGGATTGAAACCGTGGTACTATAAATAGGTACCTGGCCGCAGCATACTACGTGCGGGCCTACTGTTTCACTGCTAGTGCCTGCCAAGATGACCCTTGGATCCACTGCGGAAAAATCCAACCGCGTAGTGGTAACTGGCGAGTTTGCCCTTGGCGGTGTGATCCCATCTGGATATATCGGCTTATACCTCTGAAAAGGCTCGCCGGATACAGGTGGAAGATATGGCGCGTATCCCGCCCCCGTAGTCGTAGCCTGCGTATTCTGACTGCCAGATGGTGTGTTTTGATTATCCGTTTGAGTACGTTCCGACGAGTCCCCGGAAGTCATGATACTGTGAAAAGAAAAAATTCAAAAAAAAAAAAAAATTTCGTGAACAATAAGCCTTATAATTCAAAACCTTTTAAAAGAGAAAGCAATTAAACAGTCTTGAACTAGTTCGACTCTCAATGAAAGCACCACTTGATCATGCATATTTTTACCATTGGGTTTAACATGTCTGCTCAATGCGTTAGTGGGGTTTAAGGATCTTATAACAAGGCTCTCCGGTCTGGCTACCGTGAATAACCCTGGCCGACATGATGATGTCGGCGGGGTGGCCAAGTGATTAAGTCCACCTTCGATAGCGGTCGCTGATCGGAAGGCCCCAAATAAGGTTGTAGGTGCTAGCTTAATAAAGAACTAACCTGTTAACCTTGAAGAGACGAAGAATGATGCTTAATTACGTAAGGCGTGTGGCAGATGGTAGTTACGTAATGTGACGATCTTTAGAATGATAGTTAGGGTTTGTATATATAGGCAAACCCTAATTCTAGAACCATCCGAGATAATGGCAATCCTTTCCATAACAAACCCCCCCGAATCACGGATGTAATTATGGAAAAGATGTTTACTTGATAGCCAAGTAATCGCTGTTCCGGGAACAAAGGCATTAGATACGAATCCGCATATCGCATAACGCACCCGAGCACACGCATACGCACCCTAGAGGGTGCCCGCATAGATTTGCAGGTGCGCATACGGATTGCGGTATCATTAAGTATTATTAATAAAATTATTTGTATTATTAGTATTATTAGAATTATTAGTATTTATATATATAATGGTTATTAATATTGATTATATATTTTATAAGTACTGATATAAACACATAACAGTTAAATAAATAAATACAGTTGTACAAATACAGATTTACATAAATACAAATATATATATAAATTTCAGTTATACATATATATAAATATATATAATCAGATATTTAAATAGATATATAAAATCAAATATACATAAACATAATACAATTATATATACAGCTATATGTATATATGATTATATATAATATCCCAATCACAATCACATTCAAATTACTTATCTGCTTTTATGATCTGTAAAATTGTACGAATAAATAGAAAATTATATCTGATTGCGTTTTTTTCTTCATCTTCTGTTTAAAATCGTACTACTGGTTGACTCAGTTAAGCTACAAAACAAATACCAACGATTCCAAATGCTGTAGCAATTATTAAGCATCACCTTACATATATCCATCACAGAGAATTCGAGTGTAAAAACAGAAAAAAATCAAAAGAACTGCAGTCGGTATGTCTGTTCTTCATAAATACACCAACACCTCAAATCCGAATCAAAATTTAAAATGTAATAATGAGGAGTTGTTAGGAATTTTCTTCTAAAACTGTCTACAAAGTTTCAAATTCTAATTCGTACAATCGAGTTTTGAAATTTAAAAAGTCAAAGGTATGTTCTTCAGTTAAATTCGAATTGTTTGTTACGAATTAAGCGAAATTAAGAATTTGGGAAGATTATAGGAAAGTTTTAAAACATACCTTGTGTTATAACCTTTAGCTAAAATGTTCAAAAAATTGAAAATCAATTTAAAGTTCATATTTTTTTTTACGCAGAAACAGCAGCAGGTTTATATATTTTTATTTTTATTTTTTATTTTTTATTTTTTTCGGTTTCTGTTAAATTCAAACATTCCAAAATATTTAGATGCTGTTTCGTTTGGAAGTTTAAAAACTAAAATGATTAAAATGTGGATGTTATTGTTTACTGGATCGAATTTGAAGTGAGGAAGAAGATGAGAATTAAATCAGAATATTAACGGGTTATAATTAAATAATTTGGGTTTCAATCAGAAATAATGAAATGGTTCAATGGTTAGGAGAGTGTCGTGTTAACGAGAGGTTGCGCGTTCGATCCATGGCAGGGACATTTTTTTTAGAAAGCCTATTGAGGTAGTCTCATCTTTTTATTATTATTATTATTATCTTTGTTATTAATTATTGTTATCATTATGTTATTTATTGTTATTTATATCTTATTTATCATTATGAATTAGATTATTATCATTACTAAGTATTATTATCATTTATAATAAAAATGATTGTAAGGATTATAATTATGTACATATTGATTATAAATACAAATATGAAAATGGGTAAAACTATGACCAAGTCATGATCTAAATATGATGTTATTATTATTATTATTATTATTATTATTATTATTATTATTATTATTATTATTATTATTATTATTATTATTATTATTATTATTATTATTATTATTATTATTATTAAATGTTATGAAAATTATGATTATTATTATTAGGTATTAGAATTATAATTATTATTAGTATTATTATTATTAAGTATTACGAACCTTAGTTATTAGTATTATTATTATTACTACTACTACAAGTATTAGTTACCCATTTTTTATTATTATTATCACAAACCTAGTTACAATTAGGTTTATTATTAATGAAAGTATTTTATTAAGATTACCATTAATAATAAGATCGTTTTAATTATTATTATCAAAATAATTATTATTATTAAATAATATGATTAGTAATATTATCCCTATTAATCTCAAAAATTACATTTTTAAGCAGATAAATATTTTTTACATAAAATATACTTATTACGTATACTATAATTATATTAAAATTTCACAATAACTATATATAGCAAACTTACTAATAATATTTATAAAAATACTTACAAATAACAAACTATCGATTTTTAAATATAACATTAAACAAGCATGAATATATAAATATAATTATATAAATAATAATTATTTTGAATATAAACACAAATTAAATATATAATATATAAATTAAGATATAATAAATTGTTCGATTACGCTTATACGTTTTAATATATACATACCAATGATATAGGTTCGTGAATCCGAGGCCAACCCTGCATTGTTCAATTGTTAAATGTCGTCATATGTATTTTTACTACAAAATACATTAGGTGAGTTTCATTTGCCTTTTTATCCTTTATATTTTTGGGCTGAGAATACATGCGCAATTTTTATAAATGTTTTACGAAATAGACATAAGTAATTGAAACTACATTATAGGGTTGAATGATCGAAGCCGAATATGCCCCTTTTGCTTGGTAACCTAAGAATTAGTAAACCGATCTACTAATTGATGTGAATCCTAAAGATAGATCTATTGGGCCTAACGAACCCCATCTAAAGTACCGGATGCTTTAGTACTTCGAATTCATTTTTATCATGTTCGAAGGATTTCCCGGAATGATAGGGGATATTCTTATATGCATCTTGTTAATGTCGGTTACCAGGTGTTCAATCCATATGAATGATTATTTTGTCTCTATGCATGGGGCGTATATTTATGAGAACTGAAAATGAAATCTTGTGGTCTATTAAAATTATAAAATGATTATTCAAGACAAAACTAATGAACTCACCAACCTTTTGGTTGACACTTTAAAGCATGTTTATTCTCAGGTATGAAAGAAATCTTCCGTTGTGCATTTGCTCATTTTAGAGAAATTACTTGGAGTCATTCATGACATATTTCGAAAGACGTTGTATTCGAGTCGTTGAGTTCATCAAGATTATTAATAAGTCAATTATAGTTGGTTATATTATGAAATGGTATGCATGTCGTCAATTTTTGATGTAAAGAAAATTTGTCTTTTAAAAACGAATGCAATGTTTGTAAAATGTATCATATAGAGGTCAAGTACCTCGCGAGGTAACCAAATGTAATGTATTCGTCCAGATGGATTAGGACGGGTCATGACAGTTGGTATCAGAGCGGTGGTCTTAGTGAACCAGGTCTTGCATTAGTGTGTCTAACTGATAGTCGTTAGGATGCATTAGTAAGTCTGAACTTCGACCGTGTCTGCATGTCAAAAGTTTTGCTTATCATTTTTGTCAAAAATCATCTGCTTATCATCCTTAGGAAATTACCTGCTCATCATTATGTGGAAGGTCAAGTTCCTTCTAGCTTTGATCTTACTTATATCTTGTTGATTCAAGCATGAATCTTTCAAGAACAACAAAGATTCAAGCTTTCTAGCTTGAATCTTCATATCTTTTGTAGATCTACTTCTTTTATACTTTAATCTTTCTATTTTATGATAAAGATTCAAACTTTTGTTTGTAATCTTCATGCATCTTCAAGATCCAAGCTTTATGCTTTAAGATCTTCAAGAACAAACAAGATGCAAGCTTTCTAGCTTGGATCTTCATATCTTTTTGTTAGATCTAAGTTCTTTTTGCTTTAATCATGTTGTTTTGTGAAAAAGATTCAAACTTGTGTTTGTTATCTTCATATATCTTAAAGATCCAAGCTTTATGCTTCAAGATCTTTAAGAACACTTAAAGGTTCAAGCTTTCTAGCTTTGTAACCTTGTAACTTGTGTGAAATGGATCCAAGCTCTCTATCTTAGGGTTCCATCACCTCTTTTGACTTGGATTATGCTTATACTTGTTGAATTGATGTAAAGTTTGTAGCTTTAGTTGTTATTGTGACTTGTATTAGTGTTAAGACTAAGGATATGATGTAACCTTGGTTCATCATCCATCTAAGACTCATGAATGAGTTGTATTCTTACTTTGTGATGACCCGAAAAATTTCTACTAATTTAAACCAATTCTCTTTATGATTTAATATTATGTAAATATACATATATGTATGTATATATATATACTATAAGATGTACAAGTAAAAACGACTTTCCTACAGTAAAACATTAATTGCTACAGTAAAAATGAATTTGCTACAGTAAAACACTATTTGCTACAGTGAAACCGTATTTTGCTACAGTAAACACTATTTGCTACAGTAAACACTATTTGCTACAGTAAACACTATTTGCTACAGTAAAACACTATTTGCTACAGTAAAACACTATTTGCTACAGTAACACTATTTGCTACAGTAAACACTATTTGATGTCGACGAACTAGCAAACAAAAACGGAAAAGGCGGCCATGCGATCGCATGGCAAAAACACTGAAAACTCATGCGATCGCATGAGCTACAGTAAATCGAAAAGTAATATAAATACGCAGTTCGTTCGACGAATTTTTTTCAAATTAAACTCTCAATATTTATATTTATATTTTAATTATAATTTTAAATTTAAGTTTAATAATAATAAGTTATATACGAGGGTGTTTTAATTCGGGTTTCAAACCGCTTTAAGCTAAGGAAATATTAGGTATTATTCGGGGTATTGTTCTTGAATCCAAGGCCAACCATACAGTCGTCTACCATCATTACGTCTACGCAATTTGCCTACAATATTGAATCGCAATATTGAACTGTGAGTTATAGTCTCCCTTTTTAAATGCTTTAAATATTTTTGGGCTGAGAATACATGCAATTTATTTTAAACGCAATAAGACACAAGTACATACAAAATTCTACACTGAGTTAAACCGAAAATCCCTTAGCTTTGGTAACTAGTAGCTGCCAGTACATAGGATATGGACTGGTGGGCGCGAATAATTGTATATGGATCCATAGGGCTTGACATCCCCGTCCGAGCTAGAGCGCTAGCCTTTTAACGGACGTATGTTATTTGAGTTTAAGACACGTTGGTTTGCGCGTATTAAAACGAATGGGGTAATTATCACTATAGCGTTAAGTTTAGTTACCAGGGTGCTCTGTTACGTAGAATCTGTTGATAAACTTTTGATGAAATCTTGTGGTCTATCTTTATATATGTTTATGACTCGAGCAATTAAACCTATAACTCACCAACATTCGTGTTGACTTTTTAGCATGTTTTATTCTCAGGTCCTTAGAATGCTTCCGCTGTGATGTGCTTGTTGCCTGCATGGAGTCTCTCATGCTTTGTACAAAGTTTATTGCATTCAAAATAAAACTGCGTTGTGTAATAAATAATTGGACTGTGATGTCAACCTGTAAATTAAAGACTTATGTATTTTGGGGTTTTGCTTATACCTAAGCACTCGCCCACATGTTTATAACTTTCTATGTTTAGAAAGTCACTTATTTTAATGAATGCAATATTTTATCAAAACGTATCATATAGAGGTCAAAACCTCACTGTGGAATCAATGATTAACGTGCCGCGTCAATAGCGATTTTGACGGGTCGTTACAGTTGGTATCCGAGCTTGAGGTCATAGGGAACCAGAAGTTACATTAGTGTGTTTAACTGGTAATTGTTAGGATGCATTAGTGAGTCTGGACTATGACCATATCTGTTTTTAGTGATTTTTGCTTATTATTTGGTCAAAAACATTATATGTGATATATTTATATGCTAACGTAATTGTTGTTTCAATTATGTGATAGATGACTTCTTCTAATCCTATCATTTTGTACGACTCGGAATCGGACACTGAATCTATTCTATCCACAACTGAAAAGGGCGTTCCAATACCTATTAAAGAAGAAATTGTGTTAGCCGGGGAATCTCAACTCCCGGTAAACCCAGAGGAGGTTCCAGCTCCACCCAGCTTTAGTTTTCCGGAGCCACAGTATCGTTGGCATGGACCCATGATCCCTGGAGTAAACGAGGATCGTCCATTTCTAAACAAATATGGACATTGGTCCAGATATACCGCCGACGGGCGGGTTGTGCCGATTACGCCTGGCAGATTTCGGTTCATGACCACCGGTACATATTCTTGCAGTTCGTCATCATATTCTCCTACACATGACTCAGACAGTTCGTCATCAGACGAGATCAGTAAGGAGGAGGATTTCGCTAATGAAATAAAAGAGATCACTAAGGAGAAATTCCAACTTGCTATAGATAATAAAAACAACCACAATAATAAAATGTCCTTAATTATTAAAAAAGAACAGGACCATTCGATCCGTAACCACCCTTATTGTATTAAACCCACTGAGGCAACAGGTACCTCAAAACCCCAACTAAAAATAAAATACACTGCCAGAATGTCTGTTGGACCATGTGCACACAAACAATTGGCAGAGAGAACCAAATGGGAAGAAGTTTCTGATAGTTCTGAATGAACGACCTCGCAACCATAAATCTTCCATGCGCTATTTTATTGCTTATGTGTGCTACTCTATCTTGTTATGTAAAATAAGCATATGTAAAATATCAGTATTGTATATTATTGTATTATTTTGGTTTATTAATAATAAATGCATGGAATGATTATTTGTATTATTACTACTTCTTATTATTATTATTACATAATAATGTAGTAACTCGCTATAATTTTCATAGTAGAATATTATTAGGATTTTAGTAGTTGATTCCTTGTACTAGCTATTATGTATGAACTTAACGGGTAGGTAATACCCTAGAAATAATTATAAAATGCTAATAAGAAGAAAAGGCTTTTATAATAATCGGTTCATATTATTAATATGCTACGATTAACTATTGACAACTCATTTTACCTATAATATTCTATATGATTAAATTATATCTGTTGTGTTTATTGAAGAAACATGTCTCAAATGTCGGATGCTGAGTTTGAGCAACTAGTCGAGAAACGTGTGAATGAAAGAATTGCTGCAGCCGAGGCAGTAAAAGCAACAGCCGAAGCAGCAGCCAAAGCAGCAGCCGTAAACACAAACTCACGAAACGGATGCTCATACAAAACTTTTCAAGGATGCAAACCACAGACGTTTAGTGGAACCGAGGGACCAGTCGGTCTAACCCGATGGTTTGAAAAGATGGAGTCCGTTTTCAAAATCAGTAATTGTGCGAACGGAGACAAGTCAAAGTATGCTTCGTGCACGTTACAAGACGGTGCACTTACTTGGTGGAACAATTATGCTAAAGCAGAAGGAATAGATACGGCATATGATATCTCTTGGGAAGAACTGAAAAAGATGCTAATCGAGGAGTACTGTCCTCGAAACGAGATCAGAAAAATGGAATCTGAGTTACGTAATCTGAAGGTTATCGGCGCGAATCTCAATAACTATGAAAAGCGTTTCATGGAACTAGCCTTGTTGTGTCCCGAATTGGTGCCAAACGAGAAACGAAAGATAGAAATGTATATTGACGGTTTATCGATCAATATCAAAGGAAATGTTACATCGTCCAAACCGAATACGATGCAGGAAGCCATGACAATGGCACACCAACTCATGGACCAGATCACAGAGAGTTCGATTAAGGCACCAATTACCGAAGTCAAGACAACTGAAGGAAAGAGGAAATGGGAAGACTATAAGGGCAAAAGTACTCACCTGAAGAAACAAGAAACTTTTAAAGGTAACCAAGATGGGGCAACTGCAAGTCCAAACTATAAGGGACCCCATCCATTCTGCAAAAGATGTTACACACATCATGCAGGTTATTGCCAAGTGGTCTGTGACAAGTGTAACAAGAAAGGACATGTGGCGAAAGATTGTTATGCCACCGTTTCTGAAGTAAAGACAAAATCGACCGATGTCAAGAAATGTTATGGATGCGGGAAGTCTGGTCACTTTATAAATCAATGCCCTGATAAGGAGAAGAACAAAGAACCCGCACGTGGGAGGGCATTTAATGTTAGTGCCAGTAAAGCACGTGAGGATCCTAATCTTGTCACGGGTACGTTTACCGTTAATAATCAACTAGCTTCTATTATGTTTGATACGGGTGCTGATAGAAGTTATATGTGTAAAGACTTTAGTTTTAAACTAAAATGTGCATCATTACCTCTAGACGATAAATATACTATTGAATTAGCTAATGGTAAACTGATAAAAGCCGATAAAATTTGCCATGGTTGCGAAATGAATCTCGCTGGTGAAACCTTCAAAATCGATTTGATACCCGTAGAATTAGGAAGTTTTGACGTAATCGTTGGCATGGACTGGATGTCCAAAACAAGAGCGGAAGTTGTTTGCGCTGAGAAAGCAATCCGCATCCCTCGTAAGGATGAAACGTCATTAATGATTTATGGGGAGAAGAGCAACTCAAAGCTGAACTTTATCAGCTGTATGAAGGCCCAGAAACTTATAAGAAAAGGTTGTTATGCTATTCTGGCACACGTAAAGAAGATCGATACTGAAGAAAGAAGCATTAATGACATGCCGGTTGTAAGAGAATATCCCGGAGTATTTCCAGAAGAATTACCGGGGCTACCTCCACACAGGTGTGTAGAATTTCAGATTGATCTCATACCAGGAGCTGCACCTATAGCCCGATCTCCATATAGACTTGCACCTTCAGAAATGCAAGAATTACAAGACCAGTTGCAAGAATTATCGGACCGTGGATTTATTCGTCCTAGTTTTTCACCTTGGGGTGCTCCTATTCTGTTCGTCAAGAAGAAGGATGGATCTATGAGAATGTGCATAGATTACCGAGAATTAAACAAATTAACGATCAAGAATCGGTACCCATTACCGAGGATTGATGATTTGTTTGATCAATTGCAAGGATCAAGTGTTTATTCTAAGATTGATCTACGCTCCGGATATCATCAGCTGAGAGTGAAGGAAGAAGATGTTCCTAAAACAGCGTTCAGAACCCGTTACGGTCACTATGAATTTTTAGTCATGCCTTTTGGATTGACTAATGCTCCAGCAGTATTCATGGATCTAATGAATCGCATCTGTAGACCGTATTTAGACAAATTTGTCATTGTTTTTATCGACGACATATTGATTTACTCGAAGAACAAGGAAGAACATGAGCAACACTTAAGACTGGTACTAGAGATACTCAAGAAAGAAGAATTGTACGCAAAATTTTCGAAGTGTGATTTCTGGTTACAAGAAGTACAATTTTTGGGCCATGTTGTCAGTAAACATGGAATTAAAGTTGACCCCGCCAAGATCGAAGCCATTAGTAAATGGGAAACACCGAAGACTCCAACACAAATCCGCCAATTCTTAGGTCTTGCTGGTTACTACCGAAGATTCATTCAAGATTTCTCTAGAATCGCCAAACCCTTAACTACATTGACTCAAAAGGGAAACAAGTATGATTGGTCCACAGAACAGGAATCCTCATTCCAGTTATTAAAGAAGAAGTTAACGTCTGCACCCATTTTGTCATTACCGGAAGGAAATGATGATTTCGTGATCTATTGTGATGCTTCACGCCAAGGTTTAGGATGTGTATTAATGCAGCGCACAAAAGTTATCGCATATGCCTCACGACAACTAAAAATTCATGAAAAGAACTATACGACGCACGATTTGGAACTTGGAGCAGTAGTTTTTGCACTCAAAATATGGAGACACTATCTATATGGCACCAAGTGTACAGTGTACACCGACCATAAGAGTCTTCAGCATATTTTTGATCAAAAACAACTCAATATGAGGCAACGTCACTGGGTAGAGTTGTTAAACGATTACGATTGTGAAATCCGTTACCACCCCGGAAAGGCTAATGTTGTAGCTGATGCCCTAAGTCGAAAAGAAAGAGTAAAACCTCTTAGGGTCCGAGCTTTGAATATTACAATTCGTACTGATCTCACAAAGCAAATTCAAGCAGCACAGTTAGAAGCTTTAAAAGAAGAAAACGAAAAAGGTGAAATGAGCAAAGGGATAGAAAAACAACTTGAAGTAAAAGCCGATGGAACCCTGTATTTTGCTGGTAGGATATGGGTACCAAGACATGGTAACCTAAGGCAACTAGTACTAGATGAAGCACACAAAACGAGGTACTCAATTCACCCAGGAAACGGAAAAATGTACCACGATCTCAAGAAGTTTTATTGGTGGCCTAATATGAAAACAGAAATTGCTACTTATGTAAGCAAATGTTTAACGTGTGCAAAGGTCAAAGCTGAGCACCAAAAGCCGTCAGGATTACTGCAACAACCAGAAATTCCGCAGTGGAAATGGGAAAGAATAACCATGGATTTCATTACGAAATTGCCAAGGACTGCAAGTAGTCATGATACTATTTGGGTGATAGTTGATCGTCTAACTAAATCAGCTCACTTCCTACCAATAAAGGAGACAGACAGTATGGAGAAATTAGCACGCCTATATTTGAAGGAAGTAGTTTCCAGGCATGGTGTACCCATCTCCATCATATCTGATCGCGACACCCGATTCACATCACGTTTTTGGCAATCATTACAAAAAGCATTGGGAACTCGATTAGATATGAGCACCGCTTATCACCCACAGACAGATGGTCAAAGTGAAAGAACAATACAAACATTGGAAGACATGTTACGGGCATGCGTGATTGACTTTGGAACCAGTTGGGATCGACACTTACCGTTGGCAGAATTTTCATACAATAACAGCTATCATACGAGCATCAACGCAGCACCATTTGAAGCACTTTACGGTAGAAAGTGCAGATCTCCTATCTGTTGGAGTGAAGTAGGAGAAAGACAACTTACTGGACCAGAAATTATTCAAGAAACCACCGAAAAGATCATTCAAATACAACAGCGATTGAAAACGGCCATGAGTCGCCAAAAGAGTTATGCTGATGTAAGAAGAAAACCGCTAGAATTTCAAGTGGGCGACAAAGTCATGTTGAAAGTGTCACCCTGGAAAGGCGTTGTACGATTCGGTAAACGAGGAAAGCTAAGTCCTAGGTACGTAGGATCCTTTGAAATCACCGAAAGAATTGGAGCAGTTGCTTATCGATTAAAGCTACCGCAAGAACTTAGTAGTGTTCACGACACATTTCACGTGTCAAATTTGAAGAAATGTTTAGCTGAAGAGGATGTCGTAATTCCTCTTGACGAAATACGAATTAATGATAAACTCCATTTTATCGAAGAACCTGTTGAAATCATGGACCGTGAGGTCAAACAATTAAAACAAAGCAAAATACCGATAGTTAGGGTTCGTTGGAACGCAAGACGAGGACCCGAGTTTACTTGGGAACGTGAAGATCAAATGAAGCAAAAGTATCCACATTTGTTCACTGATATCGCTCATGAAACAGGTACTACTCAAAATTTCGGGACGAAATTTTCTTTAACGGGGAGGTACTGTGATGACCCGAAAAATTTCTACTAATTTAAACCAATTCTCTTTATGATTTAATATTATGTAAATATACATATATGTATGTATATATATATACTATAAGATGTACAAGTAAAAACGACTTTCCTACAGTAAAACATTAATTGCTACAGTAAAAATGAATTTGCTACAGTAAAACACTATTTGCTACAGTGAAACCGTATTTTGCTACAGTGCTACAGTAAAACACTATTTGCTACAGTAAAACACTATTTGCTACAGTAAAACACTATTTGCTACAGTAACACTATTTGCTACAGTAAACACTATTTGATGTCGACGAACTAGCAAACAAAAACGGAAAAGGCGGCCATGCGATCGCATGGCAAAAACACTGAAAACTCATGCGATCGCATGAGCTACAGTAAATCGAAAAGTAATATAAATACGCAGTTCGTTCGACGAATTTTTTTCAAATTAAACTCTCAATATTTATATTTATATTATAATTATAATTTTAAATTTAAGTTTAATAATAATAAGTTATATACGAGGGTGTTTTAATTCGGGTTTCAAACCGCTTTAAGCTAAGGAAATATTAGGTATTATTCGGGGTATTGTTCTTGAATCCAAGGCCAACCATACAGTCGTCTACCATCATTACGTCTACGCAATTTGCCTACAATATTGAATCGCAATATTGAACTGTGAGTTATAGTCTCCCTTTTTAAATGCTTTAAATATTTTTGGGCTGAGAATACATGCAATTTATTTTAAACGCAATAAGACACAAGTACATACAAAATTCTACACTGAGTTAAACCGAAAATCCCTTAGCTTTGGTAACTAGTAGCTGCCAGTACATAGGATATGGACTGGTGGGCGCGAATAATTGTATATGGATCCATAGGGCTTGACATCCCCGTCCGAGCTAGAGCGCTAGCCTTTTAACGGACGTATGTTATTTGAGTTTAAGACACGTTGGTTTGCGCGTATTAAAACGAATGGGGTAATTATCACTATAGCGTTAAGTTTAGTTACCAGGGTGCTCTGTTACGTAGAATCTGTTGATAAACTTTTGATGAAATCTTGTGGTCTATCTTTATATATGTTTATGACTCGAGCAATTAAACCTATAACTCACCAACATTCGTGTTGACTTTTTAGCATGTTTTATTCTCAGGTCCTTAGAATGCTTCCGCTGTGATGTGCTTGTTGCCTGCATGGAGTCTCTCATGCTTTGTACAAAGTTTATTGCATTCAAAATAAAACTGCGTTGTGTAATAAATAATTGGACTGTGATGTCAACCTGTAAATTAAAGACTTATGTATTTTGGGGTTTTGCTTATACCTAAGCACTCGCCCACATGTTTATAACTTTCTATGTTTAGAAAGTCACTTATTTTAATGAATGCAATATTTTATCAAAACGTATCATATAGAGGTCAAAACCTCACTGTGGAATCAATGATTAACGTGCCGCGTCAATAGCGATTTTGACGGGTCGTTACATACTTGGTCTTAAAATATTGTGTATTGATGGTGAATCTTAGTCAAAAGTGATGTTAAACCATCAACGAGTTGTACACTTGAAGCTACAAGCATCAAGGATGAGAACCGTGATGAGCATCAAGTACTAAGAACCCCACCGGAGCACATAACCCACTGATTTTCGTATCTGATCAGACCACCTGGGCTACTGAAAAGCTAATTTTCAGTTATTTCGGTTCGAGTAGATGATTTTCTGTTTAGGCCTCATCTTAATCCGAGTTACAGGTTAGGATTTATGGCCCTCCGAGAGTCACTACACCCTATTAACGTTGTGCTGAAATTTTTGACCTACTCGCACTTAAACCGTCGCCACAGTCAAACGAAGACAAGTCAGGTTCTGAAAATTGGTCAGCTATTAGGGGACTCATATACGGAGCCATAGCCACTGACCATACGTCTTTTCGATTTACATAGAGATCGTAGCCGCTGACCGAAGTCAGCCTATTGTTTTGATCTCTATTCTCGTCAAACTTACTTAGCTTTTATGATGATGAATGATGATGATGATGACACTTAAACTTATTTTATGCACTATTAGAATTTATAAAGACAACCTACTGACCTAGTAACATTTGATTTAGGTTGACGACCTTTCGGACCGACTTACTACTTGCGTACTTTCATTACCGACTTTACCGCTTTTATCACTGTGAGTTATAGCATCCCTTTTTACTTTAACTATTTTGGGACTGAGAATACATGCGCTTTTTACATTTTACATACTAGGCACGAGTACTTAAACTTTATATGTGTGTGGGTTATACAACGGCATAAACATTCCCCTTAGCACGGTAACATTTAGTCATTGGTTTTTGAACCGGTGAACGCGAATCTTAGATATGGATCCATAGGGTTTGACATCCCCACTCGGGCTAGTCGCGCTAGCATTTAACAGGTGTTTAATACTTCGTGAACATACGCACTCGCCAAGTGTACTTTCAGGGGGTTATAAACGTTAAGTCTAGTTACCGGGTGCCCACGGTTATACATATACTTTTCATACTGTTTGTTACACTGAAATCTCGTGGCCTACCTTACGTTATTGTTACAACTTAAACTATAGCTCACCAATATTCGTGTTGACTTTTAAGCGTGTATTTCTCAGGTGCCTAGAGGTTTATTGCTTCCGCTGTTAGACTTGATGTCATGCTGTTAGATTTGCTGTCTTGCTGTTAAGGACCTGCTGTATTAGTTATCCGCTGCATTACTAGAGATGTCTCATTCATGGACCTTTTCTGTTGCATACGTAGTTTATGTTAATTTCAAACAATGGCTTTGTAACGACCTAAGGGTCAAATAATTTTGTTTATGCTCCTATTCGTAGGATGCGCGCTATCCTTTGTAAAACGTTATCTTTTTATGAATGCAAATTGGTTTTCAAACAGCATATAGTGTTTGACCATGTAATGATCCTGTTGATTGATGATCCGTACACGATGGTTTTGTACGGGGCGTCACATTTGGTATCAGAGCATTGGTTGTAGGGAATTAGGTTGCATTAGTGAGTCTACACCGGACCTAAGTAGGATTCACTAATAGGACTAATCTACAACTTGCTAGTTTACTTGTTTCTGCAAAACTTACTACATGCTTTTGTCTACTTTTTCAGCTGTATGATCTTACTGCATGCTATTGCTTATCTTCACTGCCATGCGAACTTGTTGTATGCTTATTTCCGCTATTGCATGATTACTATCTGCTTTCACATGTTATTTCTGTTTAGCACTGTTATTATTATTACTACCATGCTAGGTTGCTGTAGTGCCTAATACATGCTTGCTTTATGACTTACTGACATGGAAAAGTTATTTTTCCCTGTTCAGATGTCGGATATTCCACCTGTCATCATTTTGGGCAGCGATTCAGACTCGTCAGCCACCTCACCTACTGCTGTTACCGACACACAGGTCCCGTTAACCAGTGACCCCGGTGCTTCATCCTCCGGAACCAGCAGCCATACGCCTGCCCTAGTGGTTACCTCAGGCGGAGCCCAGGACCCCCCGGAGATTCCAGCTCTACTTGCCCCAGGACCCTTGGAGCCACAGCCCCGCTCCGGTGGTGTTGTGATTCCCGGGGAATACGGGGACGTTCCGTTCCGTAATGAGCATAACCATTGGTGCTGACGCCTTCCTGATGGACGTGTCATACCGATCCCACCCTTCAGATACCGGATCATGACTACCGGTCGCCAAGCGCCGCCACCTCCAGCTATTTTCGACGATTCATCATCCGACGACTCATCCACAGACAACTCTAGTGGCGATGACTCCGACGAGGAGGACCCTGATGATGCACCTGTACAGCCACCCTCCACCCCGCCGAAGAAGCAGTACCGTTTTGACGGCACCGTTATTCCGGTGATCAACGGAGGTCGAGCGTTCACTGACCCACATGGTCAGCGTTGTAGGGTTACCGCCCGTAATCGGGTTGTGCCTTACCCTGCTGATCCTTTCATGCATAAGCCTTACCGCTTTGCAGCCTCTACTTCCAGATCCGGATCATCTGCACCACCGGCACCACCTGCACCAGCAGCACCGCCTGCTCTGCCAACCCCTCCCTCTGTTGAGGAACTGACGAGGGAGGTGGAGATCCTCCGTGCTCGGGTAACTGAGCTCGAGGAGCAGATGTCCCATGTGCTGGACATCCTTTACCCACCATCACCATAGAGCTTTGTAGTAGGTTCCATTTTGTAATCTCGTTTGTAGTTTCAAGTTTTCCTTATGTAATGTACGAACTTATGTATGCAACTCTTTATTAATGAATGGAACCTTGTATTGTTTAATTCTTGCACAGTGTTCTATTTACGTTACTGTATGTTGGTTTGTGGTATTTGTACCTGGTTTCGTTACTTAATTGGCATGCGTTGTGTTGTACCCCTGTTTACCATATACTGTATTATTATTATATATTAAATGCTGAATTTTGACTTAAGTCAAAATTTCTGTTTAGAAGAGCAATGGCAAACGGACTAGCAGCACCCACATCAGCCTAAATTGAGGAAATGATTGCGGAACGAGCAGCCACAGCCATGGAAAATGTCATTCCCCCAGCCCCACCGGTTAACCAGAACATCCAGAACGATTGCACTTACAAAGAGTTTCAAAGCTTCAAGCCCCACAACTTTAGTAGCACTGAGGGGCCAGTTGGTTTGACTAGGTGGTTTGAGAAATTGGAAGCTGTGTTCCGCGTCAGCAACTGCTCAGAGGCGAACAAAACCAAGTATGCCTCATGTACGCTGTCAGACGGCGCCCTAACCTGGTGGAACACACTGGCTCAAGCTAAGGGTATTGATGAGGCTTATGCCATTCCGTGGGAAGAATTCAAGGGAGCCATGATTGAAGAGTACTGCCCCAGGACAGAGATACAGAAGATGGAGGCTGAGTTCTGGGATTTAAAGGTTGTGGGCAACGATCTTGATGGTTACAACCGTAGGTATCTGGAATTAGCGCTGATGTGTCCCACGATGGTCACCCCGGAATTTAAGAGAATGGAACGCTACTTGTGGGGACTTCCCAAGTCCATTCAGGGGAATGTCACCTCTTCTAATCCACCCAACGTCCCGGCAGCTATACGCATGGCGCATACCCTTATGAACCAAATTATCAACAAAGAACCGGAAAAGGCTAAATCCGAATCGGAAGCTAGTGGTGAGAAGCGTAAGTGGGACTACAATAACATGGGGAGAACCTATGAATAAACCCCCGCTAAGAGGCCTAACAACGGAAGGAACCCCAACCCGAACACTAGCTCGAAACCCAACTACAAGGGTAGTCTACTACAGTGCAAGAGGTGCTACAAGCACCATACCGGGTACTGTAATGCGGTCTGTGAAAAATGCAACAGAATCGGGCACGTTGGCAAGAACTGCAAGATTCCCATTCCAGCTGTGAGGACAAACCAAAATGGGCCAAGGAAATGCTATGAGTGTGGACAGCAGGGCCACTTTAGGAATGATTGCCCCAATAAAAAGACGGACTGAGGACCACCGCGTGGAAGAGATTTCAATGTGAACGCAAGGGATGCCCGTGAGAACCCCGACTTGGTTACATGTATATTCACAATCAACAAACTATTAGCCTCTGTCCTATTTGATACTGGTGCCGATAGAAGCTATGTCTGTAGAAACTTTTACTCTAAGATAGATTGGTCATTAGTGCCTTTAGAGGAGAATATGCTAGTAGAAGTAGGCAATGGGAAACTTGAGAAAGTTGATCAGATTGGACGAGGAGCTATTATTAACATAGCTGGCGTGGATTTCGCAATTGACTTGATACCCATCAAATTGGGAAGTTTTGACGTGATTGTCGGTATGGACTGGTTGACCAAAGTAAAGGCCGACATTATCTGTGGAGACAAAGCTCTTCGTATACCACAAGGAGACGGTGAGCCATTGACTATTTATGGAGAGAGATGTAACTCGAAGCTGAACCTCATTAGCTGTATGAAAGCGCAGAAGATCATGAAGAAAGGACGACTTGCTGTTTTAGCACACGTGAAGGCTTTAGAATCAGAGGAGAAGAGTGTGAATGACGTGCGAATCGTGAATGAATTCCCTGACGTCTTTCCAGAAGAGTTGCCTGGATTACAGTCACCAAGAGCAGTGGAGTTCCAGATCGATCTAGTACCGGGAGCTGCACCCGTAGCTCGCGCACCTTATCGACTAGCACCTTCCGAACTGCAAGAGTTGCAGAGTCAACTGCAGGAATTTCTCGATCGAGGGTTTATCCAACCGAGCTCATATCCTTGTGGCGCGCCCATTTTATTCGTGAAGAAGAAGGACGGATCCTTCCGCATGTGTATCGACTACCACAAACTCAACAAATTGACGATCAAGAATCGATATCCTCTTCCCCGAATTGACGATCTTTTTGATCAACTACAAGGATCGAGCGTGTACTCTAAGATTGATTTGCGATCCGGTTATCGCCAGTTGAAGGTGAAAGAGAGTGATGTGATGAAGACCGCGTTTAGAACCTGCTATGATCATTACGAGTTTCTCGTGATACCGTTCGGATTAACCAACGCACCAGCCGTGTTCATGGACCTCATGAATCGTGTCTGCAAGCCTTATCTGGATAAATTCTTTATCGTATTCATAGATGATATCCTCATCTACTCTAAGAGCGAAGAAGAACATGAGCAACATCTCCGGTTAGTGCTTGAACTCTTGAGACGAGAGCAGCTTTATGCCAAATTCTCCAAGTGTGAATTTTGGCTGAAGGAAGTCCAATTTCTGGGTCATATTGTGAGTGATCAAGGTATCAAAGTTGACCCCACCAAGATTGAAGCTATCAGCAAGTGGGAGACATCCACTACTCCAACTCACATCCGCCAATTTCTAGGTCTTGCCGGTTACTACAGAAGGTTTATTGAAGGTTTTTCGTTGATTTCGCGTCCTTTGATCGCACTGACTCACAAAGGAAAGAAGTTCGTTTGGGAAACCGAACAAGAAGCAACATTTCAAACCCTGAAGCAGAAGTTAACCAACGCACCTATCTTATCTCTTCCCGAAGGTAGTGACGACTTCGTTGTGTACTACGATGCTTCGAAGAATGGTTTTGGTTGTGTATTGATGCAAAGAACGAAGGTCATTGCTTATGCATCTCGCCAGCTGAAGATTCATGAGTGAAACTACACTACTCATGATCTCGAACTTGGAGCCGTGGTCTTCACATTGAAGCTGTGGAGACACTATCTCTATGGAACAAAGAGTACCACATTCACCGATCACAAAAGCCTCCAGCACATCTTTGATCAGAAGCAACTGAACATGAGACAACGACGATGGATTGAGACGCTGAACGACTATAATTGTGAACTTCGTTACCATCCTGGTAAAGCCAATGTTGTAGCCGACGCTCTGAGTCGAAAGGAGAGAACGGTACCTCTTCGTGTTCGGGCTCTGAACATCACCATCTATTCGAACCTCCACAGTCAGATCCGAGTAGCCCAAGAAGAGGCTCTCAAGGAGGAGAACATACCTCGTGAATACTTGAACATTCTAGTCTCTAAATTCGAGGTTAAGGAGTCTGGACTCCGATGCTATGCCGGAAGGATTTAGGTACCACGTTATGGAGATTTAAGAAGCCTTTTACTTGATGAAGCCCACAAGTCGAGATATTCGATTCATCCAGGAGCCGACAAAATGTACCACGATCTCAAGGAATAGTATTGGTGGCCAAATCTTAAGAAGGATGTTGCAACTTATGTTGGGAGATGTTTGACTTGTTCGAAGGTTAAAGCTGAACATCAGAGGCCATCTGGATTACTCCAACAACCAGAAATCCCACAATGGAAATGGGAAGCAATTACAATAGATTTCATCATGAAGCTACCAAAGACGGTGGGCGGATACGATACAATCTGGGTTATCGTTGACCGTCTTACCAAATCTGCTCATTTTCTAGCGATGAAAGAAACAGACACAATGGAGAAACTTGCTTAACTGTACATCAAAGAAGTTGTATCTCGTCATGGTGTGCCTCTATCAATTATCTCAGATCACGATCCCCGTTTTGCTTCCAGATTCTGGCATTCATTGCAAGAAGCCTTGGGAACTCGTCTCGACATGAGCACCGCGTATCACCCCTAGACCGACGGTCAGAGTGAACGAATGATTCAGACTCTAGAGGACATGTTACGTGCCTGTGTTATTGACTTCAGAAAGTCTTGGGAAAGGCATCTGCCGCTAGCCGAATTCTCTTACAACAAAAGTTATCATTCGAGTATTAAAGCCGCGCCTTTTGAAGCGTTATATGGTCGCAAGTGCCATTCTCCTATTTGTTAGGCTGAGTTAGGCGAAGTGCAAATCATCGGACCCGAGATAGTCCATGAAACGACGGAGAAGATTTCTTAGATTCAAGCGAGACTTAAGACGGCCCGCGATCGCCAAAAGAGTTATGCTGATCTTAAACATAAAGACTTCGAATTCAATGTGGGTGACCGAGTAATGTTGAAGGTCGCACCTTGGAAGGGGGTAATCCGTTTTGGAAAGCGCGGAAAGTTAAACCCACAATATATTGGTCCTTTTGAAATTTTGGAACGTGTTGGACCCGTTGCTTACCGTTTGGATCTTCTGACTCAGTTGAGTGCCGTTCATCCTACCTTTCATGTATCAAATTTAAAGAAATGTCTTGCTCCACCGGAACTTATCATACCATTGGAAGAACTTACCATTGATGACCAACTCCACTTCGTGAAAGAACCTGTCGAAATTATGGACCGTGAGGTCAAAACCTTGAAACGCAATAAGATTCTAATTGTCCGAGTTCGATGGAATGCCAAGCGTGGACCTGAGTTTACCTGGGAGCGAGAGGATCAAATGAAGCAGAAGTATCCTCACCTTTTTCCGACTCCATCACCATCAGCTTAAATTTCGGGATGAAATTTCCAATAACAGGTGGGTAATGTAACGACCCGACTTTTTTGACTTGCTTTTATGCCTTGTATTTTAGCGAAACTACGTATTTGTGCGTACTGTATTACTTTATTACTCCGGAACCTTGGCACACATGTTTTATATTCATATATACTTAAAAACGTGCCCTGGGGTATGTAGAATGCTTAACTTGTCCATTGGATGCTTTATAACCGTTTGTGTTACTTGCCGTTACGAATAAATCGCGGACTGCGCGCACGTTTGACTTTTGTCGGAACCGGAACTTTTGGACTGCGAAATATTAATTATTATTTTCTAATAATAATTACCTGGGCTTTTGGATGCTTAATTTTATTTATTTAATTGCTAAAGCCCAATAGTTAGTCTTATTGGACTTTCTACCTTGTTGGGCTCAAGCCCACCCTACTCTATCTAGTGACCCAATTAATTAGCCCAAGTATTATTACTAGTGGCCCATAATAATAAATAAATAATAAATTAATTAATTAATTAATGAGTCATACTAGCATAATGGATAATGTTTATCTAAATGTTACATAAGATTCTAGCAAAAGGACACACTTTAGACACCATTAGCCAAAAAACAAGTTTTTGTCTCCCCCTCCCCCCTCTAAATGCCGTCCACCACCACCACCATGGTCTTGGCCACCTCATCAATCCATGTGATCTTCATTTGCCTATAAATACTAGCCTTTAGTCCCTCATTCCAACACTTGATCATTTTGGCTTTTCACACACTTATTCTTTCTTTCTTTCCTACCTTGTAAGTTTTTCTTTTCCTTCCTCTTTCCTCCTTAAATTCATGTATATCATCATCATTATGTGGAAGATCAAGTTCCTTCTAGCTTTGATCTTACTTATATATTATTAATTCAAGCATGAATCTTTCAAGAACAACAAAGATTCAAGCTTTCTAGCTTGAATCTTCATATCTTTTATAGATCTACTTCTTTTATACTTTAATCTTTCTATTTTACGATAAAGATTCAAACTTTTGTTTGTAATCTTCATGCATCTTCAAGATCTAAGCTTTATGCTTCAAGATCTTCAAGATTAAACAAGATTCAAGCTTTCTAGCTTGGATCTTCATATCTTTTTGTTAGATCTAAGTTATTTTTGCTTTAATCATGTTGTTTTGTGAAAAAGATTCAAACTTGTGTTTGTTATCTTCATATATCTTAAAGATCCAAGCTTTATGCTTCAAGATCTTCAAGAACACTTAAAGGTTCAAGCTTTCTAGCTTTGTAACCTTGTAACTTGTGTGAAATGGATCCAAGCTCTCTAGCTTAGGGTTCCATCACCTCTTTTGACTTGGATTATGCTTATACTTGTTGAATTGATGTAAAGTTTGTAGCTTTAGTTGTTATTGTGACTTGTATTAGTGTTAAGACTAAGGATATGATGTAACCTTGGTTCATCATCCATCTAAGACTCATGAATGAGTTGTATTCTTACTTGGTCTTAACATATTGTGTATTGATGGTGAATCTTGGTCAAAAGTGATGTTAAACCATCAACGAGTTGTACACTTGAAGCTACAAGCATCAAGGATGAGAACCGTGATGAGCATCAAGTACTAAAAACCCCACCGGAGCACATAACCCACTGATTTTCGTATCTGATCAGACCACCTGGGCTACTGGAAAGTTGATTTTCAGTTATTTCGGTTTGATTAGATGATTTTTTGTTTAGGCCTCGTCTTAATCCGAGTTACGGTTTAGAATTTATGGCCCTCCGAGAGTCACTACACCCTATTAACGTTGTGCTGAAATTTCTGACCTACTCGCACTTAAACCATCACCACTGTCAAACGAAGATGAGTTAGGTTCTGAAAATTGGTCAGCTGTTAGGGGACTCATATACAGAGCCATAGCCACTGACCATGCATCTTTTCAATTTACGTAGACGTCGTAGTAGCTGACCGAAATCAGCCTATTGTTTCGATCTCTATTCTCGTCAAACTTACTTAGCTTTTATGATGATGAATGATGATGATGATGACACTTAAACTTATTTTATGCACTATTAGAATTTATAAAGACAACCTACTGACCTAGTAACATTTGATTTAGGTTGACGACCTTTCGGACCGACTTACTACTTGCGTACTTTCATTACCGACTTTACCGCTTTTATCACTGTGAGTTATAGCATCCCTTTTTACTTTAACTATTTTGGGACTGAGAATACATGCGCTTTTTATTTTTTACATACTAGGCACGAGTACTTAAACTTTATATGTGTGTGAGTTATACAACGGCATAAACATTCCCCTTAGCACGGTAACGTTTAGTCATTGGTTTTTGAACCGGTGAACGCGAATCTTAGATATGGATCCATAGGGTTTGACATCCCCACTCGGGCTAGTCGCGCTAGCATTTAACGGGTGTTTAATACTTCGTGAACATACGCACTCACCAAGTGTACTTTCAGGGGGTTATAAACATTAAGTCTAGTTACCGGGTGCCCACGGTTATACATATACTTTTCATATTGTTTGTTACACTGAAATCTCGTGGCCTACCTTACGTTATTGTTACAACTTAAACTATAGCTCACCAACATTCGTGTTGACTTTTAAGCGTGTATTTCTCAGGTTCCTAGAGGTTTATTGCTTCCGCAGTTAGACTTGATGTCATGCTGTTAGATTTGCTGTCTTGCTGTTAAGGACCTGCTGTATTAGTTATTCGCTGCATTACTAGAGATGTCTCATTCATGGAACTTTTCTGTTGCATTCGTAGTTTATGTTAATTTCAAACAATGGCTTTATAACGACCTTAGGGTCAATTAATTATGTTTATGCTCCTATTCGTAGGATGCGCGCTATCCTTTGTAAAACGTTATCTTTTTATGAATGCAAATCGGTTTTCAAATAGCATATAGTGTTTGACCATGTAATGATCCTGTTGATTGATGATCCGTACACGATGGTTTTGTACGGGGCGTCACATATATAATAATAATAATTCAAAACAAAATATTATATTATGTAGTTATTAAAATTAATTTTGTAAAATAAAATAAAATAATATAAAATAATAAAATCTATTATTAAAATATATATATATATATATATATATATATATATATATATATATATATATATATATATATATATATAATGCATATAGAATATAAATATTGAATTATTCTAATAACCATTAGTCATTTCGATTGATATTAAACAAGTAAGATGCGAGCTCGTGAGTGTATTAAAACAAATAATGGACGAACCTTTTTAATCACATTTTACACACTTAATGACTAAAATAAATGAATATATTTTTTCGAATACTTTTGTCCGCCACTGAATTAATCACTGAGGGCGATATAGCATTCCGTGAAAACCGTCAGCCTAATATTACAAATATGAGAGCTGTAAAGTCATATCACACATTTTATTTATTAAGGATTTGAATTAAATAATATATTTTTACTTTGTTCGTTTCTTTCTTTTTGTCATGACCCGGAAATTTCGGTCAAATTTAAACTCTGATAACTCCGACAAGATAAGCAAATTGATGAGTTGCATGAAAATATTTTTCTTACATTTAATTAACTATTGGACTTCACCCTATGATTCACGAACAACCTATAATTTAAAACTCGAACCCGTCATGATTTATATATGATTTTACTTTCTTAAACGAAGACGTTTTATGATATAATAATTTCTATTATTATAGCTTCTTAATAAAATGATTTTGAATATAATTAGTCCTAGAAAACTAAATTTTATAATATTTATATATGAAATGATAAAAATTTACTATTAAACGATGCTATTTCAAATTAAAATTTTTATGTATTAAGTCATTTTATTTTTATGATATAATTTTTGTAATTTTTTTTAAGAAACGAAGTTAAATTAAAAACGTACAATTTGTGAAGCACAATGTACAACAACGTGTAGCTTAAATAGTTAAATTTAAATTAATTGATTTACTATTCATTAAATAGTAAATGAAATGAAATTAATTCATTTACTATTCACATGAAAACGACATGATAGAAATTATTAATTATAAGTTACGTAATATACCCCTAGATTATTTGAGAAATACGACTTTTTAAAAATTTACGATTCAAATTTGATTCAAAATTATTATTATATTATTATATTTTATTTCAATATTATTATATTATTATATTTATTAAAATATTATATTTAAATTAATATTACATTATATATCTTTAACCAGTCAAAAACTAGGAAAACACATATTACGCGTACAAACTTTATAAACGAGCCTTTTTACAACTAATTTTATAAAGTTTAAGATCAAAATAGATATATATATATATATATATATATATATATATATATATATATATACATATATATATAAATTCAAATTCAAATATAAAAAGTAGAATTTTTACTCATACTTTTACCCTTCAATTATTAGCAACAGAGTACGAAATACCGGTCCGTGAAAACTGTCGGTAGAAATTGACAAAATGAATTTCGAACGTTTTTTTTATTATTATTATATTATTACTTTATTATATTATTATATTATATTTATATTATTATATTTTATTTCAAAATTATTATGTTATTATTTTATTAATCTATATATATGAATGATCGATTTCTCATTCTGACTCATTCAATTTTTACTCCGCATATTATCATTAGTATTTATATTATTATTATTATTATTATTATTATTATTATTATTATTATTATTATTATTATTATTATTATTATTACACTTATTATTAATCATTATTAACTAGTATTATTATTAGTATTATACATAAAATACTATGATGGGGGTATGCTCGGGTGATTTCAAAATGGGTTTCTCAAATGGTTTAAAGCTAAGGAATTCATGGGTATTAAATAAGGAGTTTATGGGTATTGATCGGGGGTATTGTTCGTGAATCAAAGGCCAACCTTGCATTTATCATTTCCGTTGCGTCTGCATACTTTTCCTACAATATTGAATCACAATATTGATACGTGAGCATTCATATCTTATCTTTTATATATTAATAGTGTATCCCTGATTAGTGCTCGAGTATATATGATTATGCATGCTTTTATGCTTAATTTCATCGTTAAATAGTTTATGATAAATCACGAATTTGATACATATGCTACTGAGATAAGGTATATGATATGCATGTCATTGAAAAGCTGGCGAAAAACTAATAACTTTTTATTTAGAAATCGTGTGGTTTCGATGAACGGATTAAAAGATATGGCCAACTGAATTATCATTAATTTTAATAATATTATTAAAACGATTATTATAATTGTTATCAGTTGATATTATTACTAAAATTATCTTTATTACTAAAAATTAATATTTTTATCGAAACTATCATTTTATTATTTTTATCATTATTATTATTATTATCAAAAGTATCATTTATATTAAAACTATCATTTTTATTAAAATTATCATTTTTAATAGAAATATCATTGTTATTATAAAATATCATTATTATTATTATTTTAGTATTATTACTACTAAAAATTATCATTTTGAATAGAATTATAATTATTACAGTTAATATTAAAAATTATCGTTATTTTTAAAATTATCAAGCTTAGAATTATCATTTTATTATAATTAATATCATCATTAGTAAAAATAAATATTGTTATTATTATTATTAGTAGAATAATAATAATAATTATTATTATTATTACAAAATAATACAACTTTTACTCATTATTATTATTATCAATATTATTTTATCAAATAAATATGCGATACTGATGATGTAGCGTGAGGGTACGAAATAGTATTATTTTTACTAGGAAATACTACAAAATATGACACAAGTTTTATTAATTTACGGATGGGATATACCTAAACCTTGCTACAACACTATAGGCAGTGTACCTAATCGTAGAGTAGTGTAGTTTTTAGTAAGTCCGGTTCGTTCCACAGGGAGCTGGTGATACTTACTATATTTTTAAAAACTATATTTATACAAAATATATATAATTATATAAGTAGTAATATTATTATAAAAGGGGGGTTTTACCGTTTAATGACCGGTTTGTCGATTTTAAGCGTAAAAATAAATGACAAAAATTAAAGTGCGTAAAATAAATTGCGATAAATAAAATGACAGAAAATAAAATTGCGAGTAATAAAATGACAGTAAATAAAGATACGATGAGAAATATAATAAAAGAATTATGCTTATTTAAACTTCCGTAATCATGATGTTTGACGTGTTGATTTTAATTTATTACCATGGGTTAATTGTCCTTTGTCCTGGTTTATTTGATACGTCTATCTGGTTTTTGTCCATAATAGTCCATCGGTCATAAATATAAAGTGCGAGTATCCTCGTCAAATTACCCTTATACCCGAAGTCAAATATTCCTACTGATTAAGGATTTAAACTATGACGCAGTTATCACTTCTGTCAACAATTACACCAGTTATCACTGTATGTAATCCACCCCTGTTTTAATTAGTTTATGAATATTAATTCATCCACTTGATCAGAATGAATAATCAATTACCCAACCCAATTGATTAATTAAATGATTATAACAGATTCCATATGAACGTCACTAAATAGGACAACCATAATCATTATTAATTATTAGGTTAATTAATTTGAAGATAGGTTCGACAGACTCCAATGAGTTGTCACTCAATTAGACAATACCCCCCATCTATTAATAGTCAATAGTCCAATTTCCACAAGTGTCGGTCTTTTGCCCAAACCTTAATTATGGTACAAAACCCAATTACCCAATTTTAGTAATTAGCCCAACATCATGAGTACTTCATTTTAAATAAGCATAATAATAACTTAGCTACGAGACATTAAATTAAAAAGGTTGAACATAACTTACAGTGATTAAAAATAGCGTAGCGTTACACGGACAGAATTTCGACTTACACACTCAAACGATCTCTATCATAAATCTTATTATTATCATAATTTAAAATTAAAATTAAGATTATTGTTATATCTGATTACATTAACATTATGATAGAGAATTATAAATATAGATATTAATATTTGATATAGAAAAATAAGAAAAAGATAGAAAGAAAAAAAGATCGTAAAAAATATCTCCCCCTTCTCATCGTTACAATCGTTCCATTTATAGGCTAAATTGTAAATTGAATTTTCATTTACGACCCCTGAACTATGCTCAATTAACAACTTTTTATTATTTAATATTATTCTTATTATGATTTATTTAAATATTATATTTTATTCTTGTGCATAGTTGACTCGTAATTTTTACACCGTTGCGTCGAGCGTTGAGAGTTGGTTCATGTCCTGGTTCCGGATTTTCGAACGTCCTTTCGTACAATTTTATATCGTGTACTTTGCGTTTTGTAACTTGTACTCTTGTCATTTTTAGACGTTCTTCATCAATAATTTGAACCTTTTGAATTGTATCTTGTACATTTGAGCTTTTTGGACCTTTTGGTCTTTCAAATCTTCGTTTTTGTCTTTAAATCTTCATTTTCGAGCGATTTGCGTCTTTCGTCTTCGCACTTATTTATTTAACTATTACAACTAAAAATAAGGAAATTACATTTAAAAACTTTACATATTGGAACGATATTGCTACTAAATATATGTTCATTTGGAGCACTATCAAATATCCCCACACTTGAGCGTTGCTTGTCCTCAAGCAATACAGAACTTGAAATAAAAACATACATGAATCACTTTTTTATTCATCACATTTTGTACATTAGTGATTTTGATATAGCGGTATAAACAATGACAGTAATGATGGTTAAAGGTGGGTGTGTCATCCACAGTTGCCTCGGGTTTAGGTCAACGACACTTGCAATCAAATAGCCGATTTACTTTCGGTTTCCAAAGCAAAGTGCACATTTGAAAGGCGGTTTACAGTCCCACATGACTATAAAAATTTAGATCCTTTAAGGAAATTGGATCTTTATGAAAACATTTGATCTTTTGAAAATTCAAGCTAGATTTTACCCTAGATAAGTTTTCTGATTTGATCCACCATTGGTGTTGCAAAATATATTTGTGGATCAATATTTTGGCTAAAAACATTTAGGTTTGTGTAATCCACTGCTATCCCGGTATCGGAAAGCACACATCCAGTTTACGTGTTCCGTATATTACCTTTCGGCAAACTACCGTCCGGTTGTAAAGGAAAGCGATGAACAAGAAACTGTTAAGGCAATGTCCCGTGACATGCAGATGATTATGGTCTTTTAACGTGTCGGATGCTAGAACTATCCTTGGTAGGAGCGATAGTAAAGATCATCCTATGATTTTTCGGTCTGGCACAAGGTCCTGGCTCCGACCATGCTATGCAACCACCGTTCTTACGGTTGACACCCGATTTGGTTCAGGTGACCTAATGAATTCCAGGTGAATTTCTTAGGATTTTACGTTCAATGGTAATGAACGCATTGAAAATGGTTTTTCAGAAAACAAATCGGTTTGTATTTTTGATCAAAATATTTTCTCGTTCATGCTCGAGTTTAGATATCATTGAATTCCATGAGTTTGAATTCTCAATCTTTAAGGTCAATCTCTAGGATTGAGTATTATCAGTCTTAAAAGCTGATTTTTAATCTTTAAGGAGATTATCCTTTTCTGGGGATCTGATTCATTAGTCTTATCAAGCTAATTTGCACGGTGCCTCCCCATTATACGAGATAAATCCTTCTCATGGTTAGGATAAATCTGACCACTTGGCAACCCTGTTTGATGCTGAGGTCCGTGGATTTCCTGCTGATTTTAGAGATGACTTTTCTAGATTTTTCGTCAACCTACAGCTGGTCTGGACGACAACTTCATGACCTAAGTCAAGAAGCGCGTGTCTTTTTCGGAAGACTTTACTTCCTTCAAATGATGGAATTGATTCATCGTGTAGATCCATCTTTCTTACAGTAAATCGGGTAAAACTGATTAAAATCGTCCAAAGCAAAAGTACCTGCAATAATCTTGTACAAAAATATGTGATATATGTTTTAAATTGAATAACTTGGTACATTCTTCCCACACTTAGTTTCTTTCTTTGCCTTTTTATTTTCTTCTATTTCATTTTAAATGAATTCAAGCGTTTTAGGGTGTTTCTCAATTTATGTCCTTTTCGAGGTAACGATAATTTCGGTATTATCACCTAGTTTTCATCGTTCATAAATATGTATAAACATGATTTTAAATTCATTTAGCTGAAAATTTTTCAAATTTTCACAAAATTTGGCAAATAAACTAAGTGCAAACCCGAGAGAATTTATAACCCTTCCCCACACTTGAGATCATGCAATGCCCTCATTTGCATGAAATCAGACTATAATTATAAATTCATGAGGGTGATTAGTGTAGAAAAGTGATTAAAAATACCCAGTTTGTAAGCATATTATTTTACATCACATTTGATATTTTGCTTCTTGTCGTCAAAATCAGTAGCTATTGCTGAACTTAATGTTAGTCTTTGAAAGTGCGTTGTTCTACCCTGTTTTGTACATAATATAAAATACAAACATATATATACATATTTTTGAAGTTGGGTATATTACCCCACGTTCAAAAATTTATAAAGTCTAATATCTTTTTGGCATACTTTAGATCAATAAAATTAAAAATAATGATAACAAAATTTGCCGTCCCACCCTCGGGTAAAGCAATTTCGGCTTAATGACCTAGTCGACGAATTTTAGAAATCATTTTTTCAACTTAATGAATTAAAGTAAATTTTGTTTTTAAATATCACACAAAACTTAAAAGCATATTAATTTCATATAAAACCAAAAAAAACAAAAATTCAGAATGGGGGGAGAAAACTAGTTCTTTAGTGTCTGCTAGCGGAAAAGACCAATCGGATTCCATTCTCGGAACTACACGAGAACAGAACAACTAACTCTAGATAACATTTTCTTAGAACATTTGAATCTCCCCACACTTAGGTAGCTGTGGTGTCGAAATTGTGATTAACTTCATCGTCAATTTCTTTTGGTCCATAATCAACTTGCCTATCTGTGACTTTTTCTTTAAGCCAGTGCCCGGCTTCTTCCGTAATATCCCATAATTCAACTAGCTTCACCTTTTCTTTAGGCGACAGATTGGATACTAACCGGTTACATAACTTAAAGTTCCCCTTACTTCTAGCATCGATAGCCCGTTTAAAAAGTTTCTTCATTGAACTGTTAATAACGGGGTCATCTAATTTCGTATCAACAACGGGGTCCTTTATTATTAAGTCATCATTAGGTTTTACTTCATTTTCCCCACACTTAGGCGTTTTATTATTGCTAAGCACTACCGTTGGAGTTGGTAAAACAACATGGTTATTACCAATCGTTTTTACTGGTTCAACGGTTTTAGTTGGTGGAGATTTAGACTTTCGAATCATAAAGGTGATTGATTTGTTACCACTTTTAAGTGTCATTCTTCCATTTCCTACATCAAATAACGCCCCGGTGGACGCTAAGAATGGCCGACCTAAAATTAGAGGAATGTTTGGGTCCTCTTCTATGTCAATGACAATAAATTCGACTAGAAAGGTTAAATTGCCTACTTGAACGGGTAGGTTGTCAGCAATTCCAACTGGGTGCTTAATGGTTTGATCAAAGAGTCGAACACTCATATCCGTTGGACTTAACTTACCTACACCTAATCTCTTATATAAGGAAAGAGGCATAACACTTACACTCGCACCTAAATCTGCTAATGCATCATACATGACACAATCACTAAGTAGACAAGGAACAATAAATTCACCCGGATCACCTACCCTAGGTGGAGGTTTTGGTGGAACTGTCTTCACCGGGTTTATATTTACGGATTTTGTTTCTTGCACTTTCTTATTCTTTTTCTTCTTCTTCTTTCCAGAGGTATCACAATCTTTATTACCTATCACTTGCTCATACTCAACTCCTTTTCTTGGAAACGGGATGGGTGGTTTGTATGGTGCCACCACTGGCTTTACATACTCGGATGGTGGTGGTGTAACTTCTTCATTGTTACTCTCATCTAAAACCTTCCCATCTTCTGGTGCTGGTTTTTCAGAATTCGTTGAAACCATATTAACATTCTCATTCCGAGGATTTACTTCAGTATTACTCGGTAGCTTTCCTTGTTCCCTCTCACTCATCATGCTAGCAAGAGTACCTACGTGTTTTTCTAGATTCAAAATGGAAGCTTGTTGAGTTCTTAATGACTGATCAAATCTCTCGTTCGTTTGGGTTTGAGTTTCAATAAATTGTGTTTGAGATTCAACTAGCTTGAATACCACGTCTTCCATATTTGACTTTTTCTCTTCGGTTTGTTGTGGTGGTTTATACAAGCCATGTCTTTGTGGATTGAAAGTGTTGTTTTGAGTTGGTTGGTTATTCGGACCTTGTTGGTTGTACGAGTTATTGTCGGGTCCTTTTGGATTGTAAAGAATGTATTGATTTCGATTAAAGTTTGGCCTTGGCGGTTGATAATTATTCTGGTAATCATTTCCCGGCCTTTGGTTCATATAGGAAACATTCTCTCGTTGTTCCATCGTTGGTTCAATGTAACAATCTTTCAATAAGTGTGGTCCACCGCATTGCTCACAACTGATTCGTATTGCGTGAATATCTTTATTCATCTTTTCCATTCGTCTTTCGAAAGCATCTATTTTTGCTGAAACGGAATCAAAGTCATGACTAGAATCGGCTCTAGCCACTTTAGATGAACGAAAAATATCTTTTTCTTGGTGCCACTCATGCGAGTGGGAGGCTGTGTTATCAATAATTTTGTAAGCTTCAGTTGCGGTTTTCTTCATAATGGATCCACCAGCGGTTATGTCGATGTCTTTTCGTGTGGCGATGTCTACGCCTTTATAGAAGATTTGTACTATTTGAAAAGTATCTAATCCGTGTTGAGGACATCCTCTCAACATCCTTCCGAATCTTGTCCACGCCTCATATAATGTTTCATTTGGATTTTGCGCGAACGTAACAATTTCTCCTTGAAGTCTCACGGCTTTGGATGCCGGAAAGAATCGTTTAAGAAATTTTTCAACTAAAACATCCCATGTGTCAATCGCCCCTTCAGGTAACGATTCTAACCAATCTTTGGCTTCTCCCTTTAAAGTCCAGGGAAACAACATGAGATAGATCTGCTCATCTTCCACTTCTCGGATTTTGAATAGTGTACAAATTCTTTTAAACGTACGAAGGTGTTCGTTTGGGTCTTCATTCGACGTACCACTATATTGGCACTGATTAGTTACCATGTGTAGAATTTGTCCTTTAATTTCATAATTTGGAGCATTAACTTCTGGTTTAATAATGGCGTGACCTTGGCCAGTGCGCTTAGCTCTCATTCGTTCTTCCATACTTAGAGGTTCTAGATTCTCCATAATTGAATTTGTTGAATCGGTATCACTAGATGCTTCAGATTTAATAGTTCGTTCCTCAACAATCTCTGTTTGAATGATTGGTGGTTCCGGAGGAAAGTTTAATGGTTCAGGATCTATGAACCGTTCCTGAATATTCTCCGGATTCTCAATTGTGAGGTTTGTTTCAAAAACTGGATTATCGGAAATTTGAGTTTGAGGATTTGGTCGACTTGATGACGATTCTAAAGAAAAATCAACGGCGGCGATATTCGTTAAACGATGTCTTGATCGAGTTACAGGTGGTGAACGTATGACCGGCGGCGAACGTCTTGCTCGGTGCATTCACTGAATATCCTATTAGTTTTTAAAAAGGAAAGAAAAATTATAATAAGTTATCCAACCAATAGACTTTTCTGATTTTGCCCACGTTTCGAATAGCCAAAAGATGCAGCAGAGGGGCAGGATTCGTTTGGTCTCAATATAATTGAGGACTGTTTGGCTCCAATAACCCGGTCCACGTACAAATCCAACTATTACTACGAACCAGAAAATTTTTATGTCTATCAATTTAACCACTTAAAATAAATTTTCGTAATTTTAAGAAATTTAGAGAAGAAGTAGAAAAAAAATTCTAAGTCCTAAAAACTAGAATGGCGAGAAATAAGAAAGAAATAGATTGCGCGTCGAAAAATGTCGAAAAATAAAAGGTCGAAAAATAGGCGTCGAAAAATAAAAATAAGAAAGTAGTGCGAAATACGGCGTCGTAAAATTCTAAAGCACCTAAAACTTAGTCTAAGGAATAAGCACTTAAGGGATTTTACGGCAAAGCCTAAAAATTCTAGAAGTAAAAATAACTATGGCAAAACTAAACTTAATACTAAAAGTTGCGACTATAGTCTAAAAATCTAAAGGTAATAAAACTAAAAAAAAACATTTTTTTTTTTATAGACAAAATTTTAAAAATATATATATTTTTTTTTTTAATAATTTTTTTTTTTTTTTTTTTTTTTTCTTTTTTTTTTTTTTTTTTTACGTTTTTTTTTTTTTTTTTTTTTTTTTACGTTTTTTTTTTTTACGTTTTTTTTTTTTACGTTTTTTTTTTTACGTTTTTTTTTTTTTTTTTTTTTTTTTTTTTTTTTTTTTTTTTTTTTTTTTTTTTTTTCGTTTTTTTTTTTAAATTTTAAAAAAACGATTTTTTATTTTTTTTTTTACAAATTTTTTTTTTTAAAAACGATTTTTTTTTTTTCTTTTAAAAAAAACGATTTTTTTTTTTTTTTTTTTACACAAAAAATTTTTTTTTTTTTTTTTTTTTTTTAAAAACGAAATTTTTTTTTTTTTTTTTTTTTTTTTTTTAAAAAAAAACGATTTTTTTTTTTTTTTTTTTTTTAAAAACGATTTTTTTTTTTACAAATTAATAATTTTTTTTATAATTATAATTTTTTTTTTTTTAAACTTTTTTTTTTTAATTCATTTACTATTCATGAATAGTAAATGAAAATAAATTAATTAATTTACTATTCACATGAAAGCGACATGATAGCAATTATTAATTATAAGTTACATAATATACCCCTGAAGTATTTAATAAATACGACTTTTTTTTTTTAAATTTTACGTAAACTTTTATTCTTAAATATTTTTATATTATTATATTCTATTTCAATATTATTATATTATTATATTCTATTTCAATATTATTATATTATTATATTTTATTTCAATATTATTATAATTAAAAATATAGCGTTTTAGCGCTCCCCGGCAGCGGCGCCAAAAACTTGATGATGTAGCGTGAGGGTACGAAATAGTATTATTTTTACTAGGAAATACTACAAAATATGACACAAGTTTTATTAATTTACGGATGGGATATACCTAAACCTTGCTACAACACTATAGGCAGTGTACCTAATCGTAGAGTAGTGTAGTTTTTAGTAAGTCCGGTTCGTTCCACAGGGAGCTGGTGATACTTACTATATTTTTAAAAACTATATTTATACAAAATATATATAATTATATAAGTAGTAATATTATTATAAAAGGGGGGTTTTACCGTTTAATGACCGGTTTGTCGATTTTAAGCGTAAAAATAAATGACAAAAATTAAAGTGCGTAAAATAAATTGCGATAAATAAAATGACAGAAAATAAAATTGCGAGTAATAAAATGACAGTAAATAAAGATACGATGAGAAATATAATAAAAGAATTATGCTTATTTAAACTTCCGTAATCATGATGTTTGACGTGTTGATTTTAATTTATTACCATGGGTTAATTGTCCTTTGTCCTGGTTTATTTGATACGTCTATCTGGTTTTTGTCCATAATAGTCCATCGGTCATAAATATAAAGTGCGAGTATCCTCGTCAAATTACCCTTATACCCGAAGTCAAATATTCCTACTGATTAAGGATTTAAACTATGACGCAGTTATCACTTCTGTCAACAATTACACCAGTTATCACTGTATGTAATCCACCCCTGTTTTAATTAGTTTATGAATATTAATTCATCCACTTGATCAGAATGAATAATCAATTACCCAACCCAATTGATTAATTAAATGATTATAACAGATTCCATATGAACGTCACTAAATAGGACAACCATAATCATTATTAATTATTAGGTTAATTAATTTGAAGATAGGTTCGACAGACTCCAATGAGTTGTCACTCAATTAGACAATACCCCCCATCTATTAATAGTCAATAGTCCAATTTCCACAAGTGTCGGTCTTTTGCCCAAACCTTAATTATGGTACAAAACCCAATTACCCAATTTTAGTAATTAGCCCAACATCATGAGTACTTCATTTTAAATAAGCATAATAATAACTTAGCTACGAGACATTAAATTAAAAAGGTTGAACATAACTTACAGTGATTAAAAATAGCGTAGCGTTACACGGACAGAATTTCGACTTACACACTCAAACGATCTCTATCATAAATCTTATTATTATCATAATTTAAAATTAAAATTAAGATTATTGTTATATCTGATTACATTAACATTATGATAGAGAATTATAAATATAGATATTAATATTTGATATAGAAAAATAAGAAAAAGATAGAAAGAAAAAAAGATCGTAAAAAATATCTCCCCCTTCTCATCGTTACAATCGTTCCATTTATAGGCTAAATTGTAAATTGAATTTTCATTTACGACCCCTGAACTATGCTCAATTAACAACTTTTTATTATTTAATATTATTCTTATTATGATTTATTTAAATATTATATTTTATTCTTGTGCATAGTTGACTCGTAATTTTTACACCGTTGCGTCGAGCGTTGAGAGTTGGTTCATGTCCTGGTTCCGGATTTTCGAACGTCCTTTCGTACAATTTTATATCGTGTACTTTGCGTTTTGTAACTTGTACTCTTGTCATTTTTAGACGTTCTTCATCAATAATTTGAACCTTTTGAATTGTATCTTGTACATTTGAGCTTTTTGGACCTTTTGGTCTTTCAAATCTTCGTTTTTGTCTTTAAATCTTCATTTTCGAGCGATTTGCGTCTTTCGTCTTCGCACTTATTTATTTAACTATTACAACTAAAAATAAGGAAATTACATTTAAAAACTTTACATATTGGAACGATATTGCTACTAAATATATGTTCATTTGGAGCACTATCAGATACAAAGATATTTTTATCACACGTAATATAATTACATTAATAATACATACCACTATATTTGTATGATATTAAGTGAATTTTATAAATTTTATTACTTGAGATATATAAAAGTATATTTTTATCATATATGAATTTTAATATAAATTTTTATTTATTAATAAATGACTTGTATTATTTACTCTAATAAGATCTGATAAATATATTTAAATATATAAAACGACTATATATAAGTTATATAATAAACATGTATAGATTTTGAAAGTCATTTTGGGTCAAGTTGACTTTTGTTGACTTTTGCATGTCGGTCTCGAGCATTAGGATTGTGATACACTACGACTTGACCTAAATTGTTAGACAGATATTGACCAACATATAAATATATATACTTAATATAGGTTCGTGAATCCGAGGCCAACCCTGCACTTGTTCAGTGCCGTCATATACATAATTACTACGAAATATAGTATTGTGAGTTTTATTTGCTCCCTTTTTAATTGCATTTGCAATATATATTTTTGGGCTGAGAATACATGTGTTGCTTTTATGTTTGACGAAATAGACACAAGTACTTAAAATATATTCTACGTTGAGGTGTACCACCTTGCATATCTTCCCTAATAGCTTGGTAACTAATATTTACATGTTGTAAGAACATGTAAGCGTGAATCCTATTGATAGATCTATCGGGTTTGACAACCTCAACTGGGCTAGTCGCTCTAGTATCGTAAACGGTTGCATAGTACTTCGTTTTTACTACACTTGGCACAGTGTGGGGAGATTTCATAATAAAGGGAATATGCCACATTAATTGTTAAGTATGGTTACCGAAGCGCTCAACAACTTATAGAATACTTTTATACACTTGCGAGTGTACGAATATTTATGGAAACTAAAATCTTGTGGTCTATTAAAATTATGGAAATGATTGATTATGATAAATTAATAAACTCACCAACCTTTTGGTTGACACTTTTAAGCATGTTTATTCTCAGGTATGAAAGAAATCTTCCGCTGTGCATTTGCTCATTTTAGAGATATTACTGGGAGTCATTCATGGCATATTTTAAAAGACGTTGCATTCAAATTATTTGAGTTCAAAAAGATTGTTAATAGATGAATGTCAGATTAGTCAATTATATTTGGGAAACATGATAATATCATTGGTATGCATATTTGTAAACTTTCGTTGAAATGAAAGTTAGTCTTTTAAAAAGAATGCAATGTTTGTAAAACGTATCATATAGAGGTCAGTACCTTGCAATGTAATCAACTATTGTGAATCGTTTATAATCGGTATGAACGGGTCCTTTCAGTTGGTATCAGAGCGGTGGTATTAGCGAACCAGGTCTTGCATTAGTGTGTCTAAATGATAGTTGATAAGATGCATTAGTAAGTCTGGACTTCGACCTTAGCTGCATGTCAAAAGTTTTGCTTATCATTTCTTGTCGGAAATTACCTGTTTGTCATCTTAAGTCTAGATGCGTGTTATTGCATTTATTACATAGATAGTGTATAGACAAATTTCATATCTTAAACATATCTATTACGGTAAACTTTGCCTGACATCTTCCGAAAATTTCTCCGTAACTTATGGGATTTTGGTATCATATATACATATGAATTATGTGTTGAAGAATACCAAACTAAGTCCTATAATCTAATTCATTTCAAATCCATTTTCCTGATCGTACGAGATGAATTCTGCAACCAGTTCAAGTTCCTCGGATTCCGATATGGATTTCCACTTGAGCTCCGAAAGCAGTGTGACCGAAATGGATCAACCAATTAGCCATCATCTATTCTAGATGAATTGGGGATGGGTTCGTATTCTACTTAATCATTGGAGACAAGAAGAAGGTGATCCCTTCCATCCACCATATTGCCCTCTTGGCGAAGAACCTGAAGCACTTACCGGCGAACCAGTCCGAAACACCATTTTCTCTCTCATTTCCAGAGTATCTCATCACGATTATATGCTATATAAAATTTTAGATCTTATTCATCCACTCGTTCCTACCGCCAATCATCCCGGTGTAATAGAAGAAGTCAACGAGCTTCGCGCTAGATTGGTAGCTTTGGAGAATATGATGCAGAACTTATAAGCATTACAAGCCCCACAAACACCAACTGCACCACCCGAATCAACACCAACAGTACCGTTACCACCACCAACAACATCCGCATCGCAAGCCCCAACATTACAATCTGTCCCACGAGCATCAACGTCATACGCCCTGTAGATACCAAGGAATACCAACAACAACAAACAATGAAGTATTGATTCATAACTTCATCGGAGAAATATTCTACGGTGATTATGTAATCTCTAAAGTTTTAGAGATTATCTATTCTAATCATAACCATAAATCAAGATGAGTGGAAGGATAGAGATGATATAGGGGAGAATCGAAACCCTGACAAGAATGGTGCGTGCGTTACAAAATAGACTTGTTAAACAAGCAGCACCAGCAGTACAGACAGCATCACCAGCACCAGCAGCATCTACAACATCACAAGCTCCGCCAGTCCTATAATCTCCGACATCATCACAAATCAACAACGAGTATATCGTATCAACGAGTTATGAAGTATTAACTCATTCCCTCTGAAAATTTATATGTATATCTTATATATATAAATTTTGAAACCATAATAAATCTTTTTGTACTAAGCTATTACTTATGAATCTTAACTGGTAGGTACTACTCGGTTAATTCATGTTGCTAATATGCTATGATATACATCCTTCGTTAGCAATTTAACAATAGTTAACTATAATATCTGCTTCAACTTAATAGATTCCATTTCATAATAAATCACGTGTATTATTCAAATACATGTTTGATTTTACACTTTCATTTTCGATATACTCGAAACTTTCTAGAAATCATCATTCGTGTCTTGCGAAGTTCACAAGGATTCCACGAGCACCAACATCATTCACCGAGGAATGTCAATAAGAATAAATACTGAAATATTGACTACATTAATAAAATACTCCACGAAGATTATGAAATCTCTAAATGTTTTGGAGATTATTCAATTCTAGTTTCAGCCGAAAATCAAATGAGCTTAATATGATATTAAATCTGTATTACATCTGAAGAAAATATACATACATATATTTTCATAAAGACTGTAATGAAAATCTTGGTACAAAATATTATTTGTGAAATTTTTAACGGGTAGGTAATACTCGGGAAATATATAAGTTTACAATTAATATGTTACACTATACCTTCTTCAATTATTTAATAATTGATATCTATACTCACTACTTTCACAACGATACACATTCTTTCATAAAAATCAGAACAACCATTTCGATTACATATTCTGATCTTAACATATCAGAATCCAAGTCAAGATTTAATAGAAGACATCATTCTTAGATCCCTACATCTTTTAAAGCTATACTTTGACTTCAAAACTGTGTTAGAACATCATGTATATTGACGATTTCAATCTGTGTTCAGACCCTTCTTGATTCTTGAAAACACCTCGGATTGATAACCAATGATTCAGATTCATTAACCTTGAGAATGCTGATAAAGCATCAAAAGCTATAGATGGTCTTGATGACCAGAAGTTTGATAATAAAGAATGGTGTGTTGAAAAAAAAATCCCAGTTTTGATACTGAAAAACGGATAGAGCAACCCATGAAAGAGGCTGTGGACAAATCACAAAGACTAAATCTACCTTCAAAGAATCCAAATGATTCAGTGTCTACTAAAGTCTTTAGCGAACACCTTGCTCATTATTCTAAACCTTCGCAGACAAATTTTCTGCATCATCCTTTGATTCCAGATATTTTAAAATTCTAAAATATCATTGAATCTTTCAGTATAAATATCCTCGATATTTCTGAAGATATCTTCATAGCTATCATTGACCGGGATTATTTATCTCTCTGCGCTATCTGTGTTACATCAAAAAAGGAAACCTTTTTAGTTTCTAAACTTCTGAAACCTTCGAATTTAAATTATGAATGTTTTTGGAGAAGTATTGGGAATTGAAGCATGAGTTAGTATAATATAATGGCGCCTGGCCAACGTGATTATATTACAGTAAGTCATGCTGAGTTTCTAATGGAACGTGATAAAGGTTCACAGATCATACCCTAATCATGGACCATGTTACATAACTCTTTCATTCTATTTAACCTCTAAACACATCAAGAAAATATTTTTCTTGATTATTCGGTCTTTTTCGGATATTCTGGTAATTTGACAAATCAAATCGTGCTATTACCTTTCCTTTCTGCTTTGTATATTATGATCATTCGAAACTCCATACCTACAAATTCTGGACCATTATTCGCTTGACATGAAGTTGGGAAGAAAAAACAAAAGCATGGAGCTCCTAAATATAAGGGAAAATATAAAGCCTGACAACAACACATAAATTACAAACCGTGTATATCAATACGTATTGCAACGTAAAGATACGGGAGAACTAAAAATACTATAAACCCAAGAGCATAGTAGAAGTAAACAGATTTCTCCGGTGGTAAGTGAAAAAGAAGAATGACAGATATGAAAGTTACGAGTATATCAAGGATCAGAGCTTGATGAAGCATTTTCACAATCTTTTGAAAGTATGAAAAGAGGAAGAAGATGTAGGAGTGATGAAAATAATGGAACGGGAGAGGTTGATTTATAGTGAAATAACGGACATAACAATCGAGGCAGATTACGCATTTAATCAAAGAAAATCATAATTTTCTTAATCATCGAAGAATCAAATCTTATTTAGATTTCAAAGATTTTCTTTAATTTCCTTAAATTTTGGAAATCAACCGTGATTACGTCACCGGTTAAGACGAATCTGCATTTACTCATTTCACTCTTTTATGATAGCTTCAGTCGTACTCTTCATATAAACGAATTATTTTATTCATACTACTCACTGATGATAAAACTAAAATCTTCAACTCGTATTCGTCATGAAAACATACTTATTGTCAGCCATGACAATCCCAATCAAATTTCGAGACAAAATTTCTTTTAACGGGTAGGTACTGTCATGACCCGAAAATTTCGGTCGAATTTAAACTCTGATAACTCCGACAAGATAAGCAAATTGATGTGTTGAGATATATAAAAGTATATTTTTATCATATATGAATTTTAATATAAATTTTTATTTATTAATAAATGATTTGTATTATTTACTCTAATAAGATCTGATAAATATATTTAAATATATAAAACGACTATATATAAGTTATATAATAAACATGTATAGATTTTGGAAGTCATTTTGGGTCAAGTTGACTTTTGTTGACTTTTGCATGTCGGTCTCGAGCATTAGGATTGTGATACACTACGACTTGACCTAAATTGTTAGACAGATATTGACCAACATATAAATATATATACTTAATATAGGTTCGTGAATCCGAGGCCAACCCTGCACTTGTTCAATGTCGTCATATACATAATTGCCATGAAATACAGTATTGTGAGTTTTATTTGCTCCCTTTTTAATTGCATTTGCAATATATATTTTTAGGCTGAGAATACATGCGTTGCTTTTATGTTTGACGAAATAGACACAAGTACTTAAAATATATTCTACGTTGAGTTGTACCACCTTGCATATCTTCCCTAATAGCTTGGTAACTAATATTTACATGTTGTAAGAACATGTAAGCGCGAATCCTATTGATAGATCTATCGGGTTTGACAACCTCAACCGGGCTAGTTGCTCTAGTATCGTAAACGGTTGCATAGTACTTCGTTTTTACTACACTTGGTACTATGTAGAGAGATTTTATAATAAAGGGAATATGCCACATTAATTGTTAAGTATGGTTACCGTAGCGCTCAACAACTTATAGAATACTTCTTTACACTTGCGAGTGTATGAATATTTATGGAAACTAAAATCTTATGGTCTATTAAAATTATGGAAATGATTGATTATGATAAACTAATGAACTCATCAACCTTTTGGTTGACACTTTTATGCATGTTTATTTTCAAGTATGAAAGAAATCTTCCGCTGTAAATTTGCTCATTTTAGAGATATTACTGAGAGTCATTCATGGCATATTTCAAAAGACGTTGCATTCAAATTATTTGAGTTCAAAAAGATTGTTAATAGATGAATGTCAGATTAGTTAATTATATTTGGGAAACATGATAATATCATTGGTATGCATATTTGTAAACTTTCGTTGAAATGAAAGTTAGTCTTTTAAAAAGAATGCAATATTTGTAAAACGTATCATATAGAGGTCAGTACCTCGCAATATAATCAACTATTGTGAATCGTTTATAATCGATATGAACGGGTCCTTTCACTTTTTCTTCTATATAGTTTCCTGTCAACTTTTTATAGATGCAAACAAAAAGCTTAAAGCAAACCACTTGTTCTTTGTTCCTTGTTTTCATACTCGACAAGTCTCACAACATATATGCATATCTCCAAATATTTACATATACATGATACTTACTTACACTTGAATATATTACACTTAAATATATACATTAATATCATCAAATATCATTACACACAACACAAGAACTCCATCAATTGCAATTCACTTTTAAACAGGCTTACTGTGATTGATTTCAGTCTTCATCTAAGTCTAATATATAAAATAATAAAAGGCATATGAAATATAGACTTATACAATGAAATGCAAATCACCACATTTCCTTCTGTCAATTTTCTGTTTCCTATCACAATCTATATCATTCAAATAACTTACTTTAGTAATGGAATATCATACATATTACATGATACAAGATATACATATATATATCATCGACAACCTTCACTATCTACTTTCTATTATTTTGTTTCTTCTCTTTTCTTGATTGATTCCTGTCTCTAATCTTGGCACATAACGAAATCAAATCACATTAACAAATGAATTTAGTTGCACATCATTATCTACTTTATATTTTTTTTTGTTCCTCCTTGTCTCGAATATTGCTGTCGACTCCTTCAATGGATTATAACAATCGATCAACCCATATCACCTTGGAGGGAATACCACACTGATCTTCTTCTTCTTCTTCTTCTTCAACTAGTTGACAACCCAAGCCATCCTCCACCGAAATCACCTACCATCACCTTCATTGATCACAATCAAAACCCATTTACAAACCCATCATCATTATCAACTACATACCACCTTCACTACCTTAAACCGAATACTATTATCATCATTTGATACTTGCTGATGAAAGTACACTGTATTTCTGTTTCTATTCATGAAACCACACCTAACAAGAACCATTCGACAATTTGCTATTACCTTTTTTCTATTTTTGTTGATCGAAAATCACCACCAACCTCCAACCGTAACCGTTATTAATTTCTACTGCTAAGCTGCTACTTCCTTCTGTTTTCTATCTATTTCAAACCCAAGTAACCACCATGAAATACTCGAAAGTTGCAGCACCTTCAGGAACACCCATTAAACTTTCTATTCTAAATAAACCACCAACGAACCCTTCATGAAACCCACAAAAGTTCTCTTGTTTCCTGTATGCTCGAGCAGGCTACTGCTATGTTAATTATTTTTTTTTTCTTCTTTTCGAAAACCAAACCACAATTCAACTGCTGCTATTCCTGGACTATTTCTGAGTAAACTGAACTCAAACACCATCCTAAACGGCTGCTAAATTGTTGCTGCTATAATCTATGGTACGATAAACTATCTGTTTTCTGTTTCTTCAGACAAACACCCTAATGGCTGCTATAATTCGGTACAGCTGCAAAATCACTTATGACAAACTAAACTGCTACTATTCTTTTTTCGTGTATATACATTCGAAAACCAAGTAAAAATTATTGACACTTTGTTGGAAACTAAGTTGAAGAGTATGTTAGTAATACAAGTCGACAAGTTGATATAGATAGGGAGTAAGTGGATGGTAGGGTTGGGGTAATTAATTTACTCTAAGGTAAAGCTTCCCAATTTGATGATACAAAACCCCACCCAAGATGTAGTGCGTATGAAAAAGAAAGAAGGTATCCTTGATAATATATAAAAAGGGTCCACGATAATGATAAAAAGAGATTTAGGTGGGATCATTGGTGTTGATATTTGAAACGTTCTCTATATTTTTGATCGAATTAGAATAAGTATGATATGATTGAAATGAATCAAAGAATGATGACGAAGTGATATGATGTTGTTTGATGATAATTGATGATGAACGTACAGAATAGCGAGGGTTAATTGATGTTAGGGTTATGATAATGAATAAGTTTTGATGATCTTATGATACATGATGATGATGAAAACGAAACTAAGAAAGATGATGATGAGATGTTTATGATCATAATAATAATTAGATTAGGATTTGGATTATGATTATGAATATGGCGTTGATGATTTGGTCGATGATTAGGATAAAGAGGGATATTTGATTTTTTTTTTTTTACATAAACAATGAGTGAATATCGATCCCTATTTTTTTTCTTGCTGGAAAAATACTAATTGGGCTACCGATTGTGTTGGGCCGAGGTCCAGCTTATGTGTTCATGTTGGGCCGAATAATATATGGGCCAAAGTAAATGATGAAGTAGAAGCTGAAAATGGAGACTAAAGAAACATGGGTTAATTATATGTAGTTCCATATAATATCAGAAAAATGGATTTGGAAGAATGGTTTAGGTTGTCATCGGGTTAGCGGGACGTCGCGGGTTCAAACCCGGACTTGGGTATTTTTTTTTGGGCTACTTCTTTGAGGTAGTATTACTATTACCATTATTATTAATATTGTTATTATTAATATTGTTATTATTATTATTATTATTATTATTATTATTATTATTATTATTATTATTATTATTATTATTATTATTATTATCATCATCATCATCATTATTAAGATTATTATAATTAGTATAATTATGAACATGCTAATAATATAAACATATTTTTATTAAGAAGTTAATAAAAGATGATATGATAAAGAATATGGAAAAAGATCATAATTATATTGATACATGTACGATTATGATTATGATTAGGAATTAGAATTTTAGAAGTTATAATTACGAGTTTAGGAATTAAACACGAAGATTATTATGACTAATAATATTATTATTAGAATCATCATTATTTTTATCATGATTAGTATTTTTATGAATATTGCTATTATTATTAATTTTATGAATATTGTAATTATTATTATTATTATTATTATTATTATTATTATTATTATTATTATTATTATTATTATTATTATCATTTTTATTATTACTAGTATCATTATTATTTTTATAAAAATCATATTACTATTATTATCAATATTACTACTAATATTATTATCATTACTACAATAAAAATTAGTCATATATAAATATACTTAACTAAACTATATTAACATTCTTAATTATTTAAAGAATATAAAATAAATACATTTAATTAAGTTACTAATGAAACACATAATTTATTAAAGTAACAAGTATATCACTAATAATACATAAATTCGTTCGATTACAGTTATATATATATATATATATATATATATATATATATATATATATATATATATATATATATATATATATATATATATATATATATATATATATATATATATATGTTCGTGAATCCGAGGCCAACCCTGCATTGTTCAGTTTCGTCGTATGCATATTTTTACTACAAAATATCGTATTGTGAGTTCATTTGATTCCCTTTTACTCTTTATATTTTTGGGACAGAGAACACATGCGCTGCTTTATAACTGATTTACAACTGTTTTATTAAATGCCTTTGAAATCTATAGTTTTGGACTAAGAATACTTGAGACGCTTTTATAAATGTTTGACGAGATAGACACAAGCAAAACATTCCTCGAATGAATTATTATGCAGACAGAAGTTCTGTGAATTATTATTAAATTAGTTGGACGTTATAATTGCCACTAATTGATGTGAATATTTCCCCTTGATTATTATAGCTTGGTAACCTAAGAATTAGGAAACGGGTATGGCCCCTAATTCACGCGAATCCTATAGGTAGCTACCAGGTTTAACACCCTCACCCAGAATGTTCACTAGACGAAAGAGCTAGTGGGCGTGGTGTTTAGTACTTCAAAGTTTATATATATTGATTACAGACTGAAAGTTCTGTTTATTTTGGGGATATTTATGATGCGCATTAAATGTTAAGGTCGGTTACCAAGCAACGAAAGCAATGAAAAGTGAATGTTATGTATCGAGAGAATGATTTTATACACAGGTTATGTGTATGATATTTTTTACACGAGATATGTGTACGGTTATGAAGCATTTTGAAAAAAAAAGATTTCGTACACGAGATATGTGTACTGTATTTAAAAGATATCGCATGTACATTACAGGTGGGTATAGAATTCGGGCCCATTTGTACCATGCACGTTTAAATCTTGTGGTCTATCAAAATTATGAATTTTATTGTTTATGATAAACCTATTGACTCACCAACCTTTTGGTTGACACTTTTAAAACATGTTTATTCTCAGGTATGAAAGAAATCTTCCGCTGTGCATTTGCTCATTTTAAAGATATTACATGGAGTCGTTCATGGCATATAGAGGTCAGTACCTCGCAATAGGACCATCTGTCTAGGACATCGTCCAGGTGGATTAGGACGGGTCACTACATAAGGAGATGCTTAGTAACACCAAGGCTTATACTCTTCCAAACCTTGTCATAACCGTTACCACGGTTACCTTTCCACATAAATTCTATGACACTCGCTACACGCACCGCATCAAACCGCAATCGTGGTTAACAAAAATGCCTCTCGAATGGTATACCACGCATACACCCGAAAATCATAGAAGAAAAGAGTGGCCGTCAAGAGCGTACCGCATTCGCCACATCTTATCCAAGCCAACAAAATTGAACCACCAATTAACATGTATATACCTCCTAGCATGTTAATATCGTCAAACGTACAACTACACTCCGGTTACGCCCTAATTGGTTTCATTATAATGCTCAACACAATCTACAAATCCTACGGGTCTCACTCGAACGAGTTTAACGACCCAAAAACCACAACGTAAAAAGCCTAGACAACCAAAGACTCAGCAACAGAATCAAGACACAACACAACGACCTATACAACCAATCTCCTCATCAATCATAGCCCACGAATTTTCTCGAATTTCTTTTACCACAACATTGACGCTCACTTCACCCGTTGGTGTCAATTAAGCAACGACCTACCGGCAACATGACTCGTACCTCGTATAATTAAGATGCCGCTACCCGCATGGTAGACTTTCCAACCAGTGGGTTCACTCGACTCATTGTACCTAAATTTGTCTGACCGACAATACACCTATGCTTCCCCTCTGGGAAAAGAGTGAACAATGTTAACTTAACAATTGCGTTACCCGCATCCTCACCATCAAACACCGTCCTTAACTTGTTCGACCGTCAAGTCCGTGTCCGCATCCCTGACAATCTTGCACATCCATCTCGTAAAAGGGAGATGAAATTTACCAGTCTAGTATCTCACGACTCGTACGTCAATCACATTGTTCCATTCATCCTATGCTACCAGTCTCAAGACTAATATGACTTCAATCATATCCAACCTATGAACCTTACAGTTCTTCAACTTCCGACACTATAATGAACACACGTTATCAACCCAATACTAAAGCCCATTTATAAAGGTTGGTAAAACCAAACCCCTTACTCCACCCTAGGAATGCTTAGAAACTTAAGTCCTTCGCCCTTCATCCGTCAATCCGGCCGTTAATCGTAGGGTAATTCCATTAGAAATGCTACCCATAATAATACTATGTATTAACACCATGCACCCGACCCAGGTCACACTATCACAAGTCAATGACTCAAGCATTACCCCGGTGTACCATCATCGAACTCACTAACAAATCAAATCGTCACTGAGTTCACTAACTCCGGACCCTTATGGGTACTAATTACATACACGTTCACTCGAGACTAGTTAGATCTCGAAACGAGAGTTAAGTCTTCTAACACACACCTGAATCCATCGACACTCAACAAATAATCATAAGGCATTTTTGTATCGAAAACGAAAGTACCCGAAGCAGCATCATTGGACTTTCGCGCTTCACTATCCATCGAATACTCGGGTTCTAACCTCTTAACCCGATCGACAAACAATTCAGAACACTCTGAATTTCGGTGTCCCTCCTTCTGGCAAATAAAGCACTTGATCGTGCTTAAAGGCATACTCGCACAATCCCGTGCCAAATGACCTCGTTGTAGACACTTATAACACGTAGGCGCGAAATCTCCCAACTTACAAGTCTGTTTAACAACCAATTCGGGACACTATGACTTCTGGTGCCCTTCCTTCTGACAGTAAAAACATACAGTCTTGCCCGACAGACACTCGCAAGACTTATGTCCCTTTTGCCCACAATTGTAACATTTTGACACACTGGATCCCGACATTCCCTTCACCATACTACCCGTGCTCTCCACTACACTTTTACCTTGATCATTAAACAACTCGAGACACTTCACCTTTCGGTGTCCCTTTTTTGACACTTAAAACATGTCTCGTTGTTAGAATGTGCATTTGGGCAATCACGCGACAGATGACCCCTTTTTGCATAATTAAAGCACGTAGGTACATAACCTCCCTTACTCCTCTTTTTCACGTTCCCCGCACCTTCAGGCATACTCCTCGCCCTCTTACCAGGAGCGCCATGTGACTCTAACCTTGCAGGTACTCCTTCATCACCACTACCTTGAGGTTTAAGAAACCTCTTTTCCAACTCTTCCCTTACGACCTTAGTCACTTGGTCTCGGACCATCTCGGTTACTACTCTCTCGAACGACTCTCGGACAACTTGTTTAACCTTGTCGGCGAAGATCGAGATATAGTGTTCGAACTCGGCCTCAATCCTTAACGTTATTTCATCCTTCCCTCCTTGAGTAGGCCCGTCCGTTCCATATTCATCTTCTGTCTTCATTCTAAGGAATGCAAAAATGATTAACCCACGAACGCATATAAACTCACTCGCACTACAACGCCTCATCTTGCTCAACAATCATCGTACATCGCTCGTTTGGCACGATTTGAACCTGTAACAATGGTATCTAGTCATTGTTTAGCGAGCATTCCGCGTTAACTTGCTAGTACAACATCTATCTCGCTTGATGATTACAAACACAACACAAAATAATTAGCGCATGGTTAGTTCACCTAAACCTAGGCACCAACCAAACCCGGTCCGACCCGTCTCCTACAAGTCCCGTATAAAACACATACACAATAAAGTCTAAGTCTAGACACTTATCTCAAGTCGCCTAAATCCCTTAGACCATGCTCTGATACCATTTGAAACAACCCAACCCGTATGCCACCTGATAAATTTTTTTTTTTTGAAGTAATAAACCATTAACGCGCCATTTAATGGTTACATGATGTAAACCGTTTCATATCACCCATTTAAACATACAACAAGTTTAACGTTTACATAAAAAGGTACAATGGCCTTTAATCAAATGTTTACAAGATCGACTCATTAATGACAGTTTTAAAGCAAACAACACCCGAGCATGGTTTGGGGCTAAACTACCCAAAACACTAAGTCAACTTCCAAAAGCTTTATCTAGCAACCAACATGGGAATATCTAATTTCCGACCACCCCTTTCCCTTTCTCCATGTCCGTAACTAAAAAGTAAACAACGAGAGGGGTAATCAAAGCTTAGTGAATGCAATTATACACATACATATATAATATACCTACTTGCAAACACTTACTCATATACCGCATATACGCTAGCAATATGTGACGACCCCGTCAAAACACTTAACGGATCCGTCAGTTGGTCCCACAGCTTGATCGGACTTAAATGAATTAAATAAACAAAGTTGCATTCTTTTATCTCAAAAGTTTCCCAAAAAGGAAACAAATCAAAATATGTAAGTTTAAACAACCAACCATAGTAATAAACCAAAAGTTGACACAAAACCTTGCCAACAAACCCACAAGTTTAAATTATCCAAAAATAGAATGCAAGCTTAAGTTTCATAAAATGTTTTATAAAATCTGCCCAAATGCATGCAGACTCTTCTAAACACAGCGGAAGCATCACAAAACTCAAGTACCTGTGAAAACATGCAAGTAAACTGTCAACACAAAGGTTGAGTGAATTATAGGTTTAAATAAATAAGTAAACTTTAGACCACAAGATTTAAAAATGTTAGAAAACATTAAACATTATTCCATTATCAATGAGCCACCTGGTAACCACTTAACCCTTTATTTACCCTTGCTAAACACAATAAAAATATACACTTGGACAGTGTATCTACAACAAATTACGAAGTACTAAACATTCCGATTATAAATTGCTAGCGCGACTGGCTCGAAATGGGGTTGTCAAACCCGATAGATCTATCCATAGGATTCGCGTTCTCCAGTAGAAACCAATGATTACAGTTACCAGACTAGGGAATATTTTGTCCAACTCACAATGAATAATTAAATTTAACTGTTACTTGTGTCTAAACGTAAATGAAAATGCATGTAATCACATCTCAAAAATATACTTTGAAAAGTATGTAAAAACGGGACTATAACTCACCTTAAAAGCAACTGAAGAAACCACACAAACAAGCGAACAGCAAATAGAATAAAGTGATCAGGAATGATCACAACGTCGACCTATAAATAAAGCAGGCCGATATAAATAACTAACTTAGGTCAAGTCTTAGTATGATAGCTATTGTACATGTTGCAAGTAGACATAGAACAATACTCGGCAAGCATCAGTTTGACTGGAACAGCGTACGGACACATACATTCTATTTTTAGAAAGTTTCTATTTTTAGCAGGTTTCCATTTTTGGAAAGTTTCTATTTTTAGAAAGTTTCTATTTTTGAAAAGTTTCTATTTTTGGAAAGTTTCCAAATTTAGAAAGTTCTATTTTTAGAAAGGTTTTTAGTTAGGAAAGTTTCCTTATTTAGAAAGTCAACAAAAGTCAATTGAAAGTCAAAGTCAACCGAACGTCAACTCAAAAGTCAAACTTGGTCAAACATAGTCAACGTTAATTTGAAAAGTGTAAGTTATAATAGTAACATAAGTTATAATGTTTATTAAAGTTAAAAGTGTATAATTATGTCATAACATAAGTTTAATTAAATAAAATGAATTATTAAAGTTAATATAAGTTGAAATGATATAATTAATATAACATAAGTATTTAATTAATTAATTAAATATTAGTCATAATATAAATATTATTAATTAATAATAAATTTTAAATCATATCATAAGTATTATTAATTAATAATGAATTATTAATCATATCATAAGTTTCTAAATATAATTATTAAATCATAAGTATTTAATAATTAAATCATAATTAAATAATAATTAAGTCTTATAATAATTAAATAATTATTTAATCTTTATTATAAGTCTTATAATAATATTCTTATAAAATAAATTTAATACTTATCATAAGTATTTTCCATTAATAATAAAAGTGTTATTAATCATAAGTTAAATTAAAAGGTTAATTAAATCATAAATAATAATTAAGTGATATAATAAATATTTATATCATAATTTTTAAATAATAATAATTACTTCTTTTATCATAAGTAATTAATTAATAATGAGTTTCATTATTTTTATCATAAGTTTTAGAATTAATCATAAGTTTTAATTCAAAAGTTCATCGGGTTGTATCTTGAGCCCCGGGTGTCGATTTCTGGCGAGCCTTATATGCATCTCCGCCTATTCAAACCACCCGACACAAAGGTGCACTCAAGAATACACCAAGAACAGTCCACAAGTCATGGTAATCAGCCATGACTCCACTTGGACCTTCAATTTACTCAAAACCGTGTTTTAGTCGTAACGGGTGAACCGTGGCTTGGATTTAGGTGACCCGAACATGAAAGTTCATCCCACCATCAGTCCTAACACACTAACACACCCTAAAGACATCAAGGATGGTCACAAAGTCGGACCAAACCTGTTTCATGTCAATCCACATTTCAATTTTAACAAAATAGTAATTTGATCATAACTAGGGCTCCGGGAATCGAAATGACATGGATCCGGAGTCTAAAATTAATGTCTTGATGAGAGGAAATCATTTACATACTTTATTTTAACATTTATCTCAGTCACAAACCCAAAATACACGAAATATCTGCTGTCCAGAATTTAACAAACCGAAAACATGTGATTATGAGTACATCTATGCATACAAACACCATTACAATAATCCACAAACATCATACTACTAAATAATCATCAAAATACAGTAAATAAATGAAAAATTGAAAATTCTAGGGTTAGGGTTTATACCCTAATCGAGAAACGATCTATGTAATCGCTTAGAGAAGAACGAGAGGAACGCGTTGGTACTAATCACTCCTTGATCCAAGCTTTAATTTTAGATGATGATGGTGATATAGGTGATGGTTGGCGATGGCACAAGCAAAGGGGAAGAGAGAAAAAGAGAGCAAAATTGTATTTTTAGGTTTAGGCTTCAAGTTTTGTGAAATAAAACAAAAATAAGAAAAATGGAAAAGCAAGGGAGATCCCCCCCCCCTATTTCGGCCGATGGGTGGGTTGTGGGGTGGGCCCCATGGCCCAAATTTGTTAAATGATTATTTCCTGTTGGCCCGTAAGCCCGAACGAGGCCCGAAACGCGAAAACGCACTTACGCGATTAAAAATCCGGAGAGATAACAAACGCGCGACGAAAAATAAATATAAATACACTATATAATAATATGATCTTAAAATATCATATTTAAAATATTTAGGATTTAAATGTCCCAAAAACTCGACCGTTGGTTTGAAAACCAAAAAGATTCGCCGGATGGAAAATCAGCGAGACGTAGAAACGTATAAATTAAAATATGAATACAAATATTCACATAACACGTAATAATTAATATATATATATTATTACAAAAATAATAATATAGGTCATAGAAATGACGTAGCACACTAACAGTTAACGGTCGTTAAATAATTAACGGAAAAGATAACGGAAAAAGTAGGGTCGTGACAGTACCTTCCCGTTACGGAAATTTCGTCCCGAAATTTAAGCAGGCGCAGGGGTTGACTCGGCATCTGAGAACAAATGCGGGTACTTCTGCTTCATCTGGTCTTCACGCTCCCAAGTGAACTCGGGACCGCGTCTAGCGTTCCATCTGACTCGAACAATAGGAATTTTGCTCTGTTTAAGAGTCTTAACCTCTTGGTCCATGATTTCAATAGGCTCCTCAATAAAATGCAATTGCTGATCAACTTGAAGTTCCTCCAAAGGAATAGTCTGATCAAATTCAGCCAAGCGCTTCTTTAAATTCGAAATATGGAAAACATCGTGAACAGCACTGAGTTCTTGTGGCAATTTCAAACGATAAGCCACCGGTCCAACTCTTTCAATGATCTCAAACGGTCCCACGAAGCGAGGACTTAACTTCCCCCTTTTACCAAACGGATTACGCCCTTCCAAGGTGAAACCTTTAACATAACACGATCACCGACTTGAAATTCAACATCTTTCCTTCCCTTATCGGCATAACTCTTTTGCCGACTTCTAGCAGTTCTCAACCTTTCTTTAATTCGTACAATCTTCTCAGTAGTCTCGTGAATAATCTCTGGACCTGTAAGTTGAGCATCCCCAACCCCATTCCAACAAATAGGAGACCTACATTTCCTACCGTACAAAGCTTCAAACGGTGCGGCTTTAATACTTGCGTGGTAACTGTTGTTATAAGAAAACTCAGCTAGCGGCAAATATTTATCCCACCCATTTCCAAAATCAATGACGCACGCTCGCAACATATCTTCTAATGTCTGAATGGTCCTTTCACTTTGACCATCCGTTTGAGGATGATAAGCGGTGCTCATATCCAACCTAGTACCCAAGGCTTCCTGTAAAGATCGCCAAAACCTCGACACAAATCGACTATCTCGGTCAGAAATAATGGACACGGGAACACCATGCCTAGAAACAATCTCTTTCAAATATAAACGGGTGAGTTTCTCCATCGAATCCATTTCCCTAATCGGCAAAAAGTGAGCCGACTTAGTGATTCGATCTACAATCACCCAAATCGCATCATAGCCACCCGAAACTCTTGGTAACTTAGTAATAAAATCCATAGTGATACCTTCCCACTTCCACTCGGGAATTTCTGGTTGCACCAAAATTCCAGACGATTTTTGATGTTCAGCTTTGACCTTAGCACAGGTCAAACACTTAGCCACATACGTAGCCACATCACCTTTCAAATTATGCCACCAATACAGCTCCTTAAGATCCTGATACATCTTTCCTGAACCAGGATGAATAGAGTATCTAGACTTATGAACCTCATCCAAAACAAGTTGTCGAAGACCTCCAAATTTCGGAACCCTAAGACATCCCGCAAAATACCTAGTACCATCAGCTCGTACTTCAAACTTCTTAGCTACCTTTTCTACATTCTCCTTCACGAAATTCTCTTCCTTTAAGGCTTCTTGTTGTGCCTCAAGAATTTGCCTTGTGAGGTTTGATCTAACTGTCATATTCAAGGCCCTAACCCTGCGAGGTTCAGTCCTTTCTTTACGACTCCATGCATCAGCCACAACATTGGCCTTACCCGGGTGATACAAAAGGTCACAATTATAATCATTCAACGTCTCAATCCATCTTCGTTGTCTCATGTTCAACTGTTTCTGATCGAGAATATGTTGAAGACTCTTGTGATCGGTGTACACAGTACTCTTAACACCATAAAGATAGTGTCTCCAAATTTTAAGCGCAAAAACAACAGCCCCCAACTCTAAATCATGAGTTGTATAGTTCTGTTCGTGAATCTTCAACTGTCGTGACGCATACGCAATAACCTTCTTTCGTTGCATCAAAACGCAACCATAGCGTTGTCGCGATGCATCACAATAAACAACAAAATCGTCATTACCCTCTGGTAGTGACAAAATCGGAGCGGTGGTCAACTTCTTCTTCAAAATCTGAAAAGCATTCTCTTGTTCATCCTTCCACTCATACTTCTTCCCCTTATGCGTTAAAGCAGTCAGAGGTTTCGCAATACGAGAGAAATCCTGAATGAACCTTCGATAGTAACCTACCAACCCTAAGAACTGACGAATCTGAGTAGGAGTTTTCGGGGTTTCCCACTTTTCAATCGCTTCAATTTTAGCAGGATCAACTTGTATTCCCTGTTTGTTAACAATATGACCAAGGAACTGAACTTCTCTTAACCAAAAAGCACACTTAGAGAACTTAGCGTACAACTCTTCTTTCTTTAACAAATCAAGCACTAACCTCAAGTGTTTTTCGTGCTCTTCATAACTCTTAGAATAGATAAGGATGTCGTCGATGAAAACAATAATGAACTTGTCCAGATAGGGTCTACACACACGGTTCATGAGGTCCATGAACACAGCAGGTGCATTTGTCAATCCGAACGGCATAACAAGAAATTCAAAGTGACCGTAACGGGTGCGAAAAGCAGTTTTTGAAACATCGGATTCTTTAACACGCAACTGATGATAGCCAGAACGAAGATCAATTTTTGAATAAACAGAAGAACCCTGCAGCTGATCGAACAGATTATCAATTCTCGGAAGAGGATAACGATTTTTAACAGTGAGCTTATTCAGTTCACGATAATCAATGCATAAACGAAAAGAACCATCTTTCTTCTTAACAAACAGAACGGGAGCTCCCCAAGGGGATGAACTAGGACGAATAAAACCTTTGTCTAACAACTCACGGAGTTGACTCGACAATTCTTGAAGTTCGGAAGGCGCAAGATGATAAGGAGCACGTGCGACAGGAGCAGCGCCGGGAACAAGATCAATTTGAAATTCTACCGCGCGTTGCGGCGGAAGGCCAGGTAAGTCATCGGGAAACACCTCGGGAAAATCCCTAACAATGTGAACGTCATCAACGTTCTTTACTTCCTTACTAGGATCAACAACATGAGCAAGAATAGCATGACAGCCTTTGCGGAGATGTTTACGAACTTTCATACAGCTAATAAGATTTAACTGTGTGCATTTCTTATCTCCAAAGACCATCAGTGGCTCTCCAATCACATCAGTAATACGAATAGCCTTATCATAACACACGATCTCAGCACGGTTCGCAGACAACCAATCCATACCAATAACAATATCAAAACTACCAAGTTCAATCGGTATCAAATCTATCTCAAAATCCCTACCACCCAGATTAATGTTACATTTACGATGTACAGTCTTAGCAGTAAGTTCTTTACCATTAGCTACTTCAACAACATAAGTATTGTCTAAGGGAGTTAACGGCGTTTTGATTCTCGGACTTAATTTACTCGACACGAAACTTAAATCAGCCCCTGAATCAAATAGTACATAAACTGATAAATCGTTGACTGAGAACGTACCAGTAACAAGCTTAGGATCTTCCTCCGCATCCTTAGCATTAATGTTGAACGCTCGGCCGCGTGCAGTTTCAGCAGTCTTCTTATTGGGACAAGCATCTCGAAAATGCCCCGGCTTCCCACACTCATAACAAACCCTTTGATTACTTCCATTATTCGATTTCCCATTACCGTTACCGTTACCACCTCTATTACCAACATTATTATTATTACCACCAGTCGCGGGAATAGCAGACCCCGGCAAAAGCACTGTACAATCTTTAGCAATGTGCCCTTGCTTAGAGCACCTCTTACAAGTAACTGTGCAGTAACCATCATGAGCTTTATAGCAACGAGGACACACACGCTAATTTCTGCTATTAGCACCTGAGGTATCCTGTTTCTTCTGCTGACCCTGGTTTTGATTGCGGTTGTTATCCCACTTTCGTTTCCCATTATCAGCCTTCTTGACAACCTCCTCACTACTTTCAACAAATGTAGTCTTGCTTCTTCTCAACACCTTGTCATTAAGTTTGTGGGCCATAGACATAGCCGCCTCAATAGTCTGGGGTTCACTAGACTCAACCCCGTGTTCAATCTTCTCGGACAAACCATCAATGTAAGCCTCAATTTTGCGGTCCTCATCCGCATAAACCCTAGGAACCAGCAAAGTTAACTTGAAAAACCTTCGTTCATAGGCATCTAACTCGGTGCCATGCATTTTCAAATTCTTGAGCTCAACCTCTAGCTTCTTAAGCTCACCCCGAGGTCTATAGCGGGTGATCAATCTTTCCTTAAAATCATTCCAGGCCAAACCATAAGCTACATCGTTCCCCAAACTACTAACCAGATTGTTCCACCATGTCAAGGCACTATCCTTGAGAGTGCAACTAGCGAAACTAACTTTGTCCTCTTCACGGACCCGACTGACCCTGAAAATAGATTCGATTTTCTCGAACCAACAAGTAAGCCCTATTGGTCCTTCCGTACCACTGAATTCTTGGGGTCGACCAGCCATAAAAGTTTTATGGGAGCATCCCACGTTGTTGTTCACATTGGCATTAACATTAGCATTTGCTGCCATAGCAGCAGCAATTCCTTCATTGATCAGGCGTTGCATACGCGCTTCAGTGGACTCTCTTGGAGGCATGATCTTCAAAATAGAATAACACATCGTTAGTACCAAGAATAATACTAGTGTCATAAAGGAATAGATCAAAACACGAAAAGACTAACCATTAAGATATTAGTCAACTAACACTATGTGTAATAACATGACAGTTATGATTGTTATAGAAATAACCATCACATGCATACATATTTTATGATAACATCATACAACATACATAGCACCTAACATACATGAACATATATTACGCATAATATAACATGCCAAGAGCCATAACATCAGAAATAAAACATGATAATGATAATAGACGTCATAAAAATAACCATCCATACATAATGAAAAAATATCCCATAACAAAATCTTAATAAAATCCTCGGCAAAACGCCGTACATAACCCAAAATGTATGTATAAAAAGGACATTAAGTCTGATGAAATAGATAATCAATATGAATAATCATATCACATTCGCTTAGAGCGGGTGTGATAAGCTGGTCCAGCATGAGTCTCGGCAGGATCCTCATACTTACGCAACTTCCCTTTCACAACATCCAACTCTTCCTTCAACCCACGGACAGTGCTCTCGAGAGCCTCGAACTTAGCCTTAACTTCTCGATCACGCTTACGGTTCTCATCCTCAACCCTATGCTTGAAAGTGATAAAGTTACCCATGTCGGCACGGATCTCGTCCATAACTTCATTATGTGGCAAAGTGCGCAAACAATCACTAAGGGCGTTAATACGTGTCACCTCATTATAAGCCCGGTTCATATGAGTAATGGTAGAAAAATAGTAATGAACAGGATCATCGATCTCTAGTTGATTAGCACGACGTCTAGCAGGAGACGGTGGAGCAGGAGCAGCAACAGAGTTATCGCTCGAAGTCGACAACTGCAAACAGCAAAGCCGCAAACCACATACCAAAAAGATATAAAAGCTAATAATATAACTTATACGAAATGAAATGCATAATAATGCTATAGCAAAAAGGTCGGGCTGTAGACTAGACTCTAATGCACCCTAATAACCACGGGTTGACCACATTAAGACCGCCTAGTTCCCTACAACCAACGCTCTGATACCACATGTGACGACCCCGTTAAAACACTTAACGGATCCGTCAGTTGGTCCCACAGCTTGATCGGACTTAAATGAATTAAATAAACAAAGTTGCATTCTTTTATCTCAAAAGTTTCCCAAAAAGGAAACAAAACAAAATATGTAGTTTTAAACAACCAATCATAGTAAAAAACCAAAAGTTGACACAAAACCTTGCCAACAAACCCACAAGTTTAAATTATCCAAAAATAGAATGCAAGCTTAAGTTTCATAAAATGTTTCATAAAATCTGCCCAAATGCATGCAGACTCTTCTAAACACAGCGAAAGCATCACAAAACTCAAGTACCTGTGAAAACATGCAAGTAAACTGTCAACACAAAGGTTGAGTGAATTATAGGTTTAAATAAATAAGTAAACTTTAGACCACAAGATTTAAAAATATTAGAAAACATTAAACATTATTCCATTATCAATGAGCCACCTGGTAACCACTTAACCCTTTATTTACCCTTGCCAAACACAATAAAAATATACACTTGGACAGTGTATCTACAACAAATTACGAAGTACTAAATATTCCGATTATAAATTGCTAGCGCGACTAGCTCGAAATGGGGTTGTCAAACCCGATAGATCTATCCATCGGATTCGCGTTCACCAGTAGAAACCAATGATTACAGTTACCAGACTAGGGAATATTTTTGTCCAACTCACAATGAATAATTAAATTTAACTGTTACTTGTGTCTAAACGTAAATGAAAATGCATGTAATCACATCCCAAAAATATACTTTGAAAAGTATGTAAAAACGGGACTATAACTCACCTTAAAAGCAACTGAAGAAACCACACAAACAAGCGAACAACAAATAGAATAAAGTGATCAGGAATGATCACAACGCCGACCTATAAATAAAGCAGGTCGATATAAATAACTAACTTAGGTCAAGTCTTAGTATGATAGCTATTGTACATGTTGCAAGTAGACATAGAACAATACTCGGCAAGCATCGGTTTGACTGGAACAGCGTACGGACACATACATTCTATTTTTAGAAAGTTTCTATTTTTAGCAGGTTTCCATTTTTGGAAAGTTTCTATTTTTGGAAAGTTTCTATTTTTGGAAAGTTTCCAAATTTAGAAAGTTTTTAAGTTAGGAAAGTTTCCTTATTTAGAAAGTCAACAAAAGTCAACTAAAAGTCAAAGTCAACTGAAAGTCAACTCAAAAGTCAAACTTGGTCAAACATAGTCAACGTTAATTTGAAAAGTGTAAGTTATAATAATAACATAAGTTATAATGTTTATTAAAGTTAAAAGTGTATAATTATGTCATAACATAAGTTTAATTAAATAAAATGAATTATTAAAGTTAATATAAGTTGAAATGATATAATTAATATAACATAAGTAGTTAATTAATTAATTAAATATTAGTCATAATATAAATATTATTAATTAATAATAAATTTTAAATCATATCATAAGTATTATTAATTAATAATGAATTATTAATCATATCATAAGTTTCTAAATATAATTATTAAATCATAAGTATTTAATAATTAAATCATAATTAAATAATAATTAAGTCTTATAATAATTAAATAATTATTTAATCTTTATTATAAGTCTTATAATAATATTCTTATAAAATAAATTTAATACTTATCATAAGTATTTTCCATTAATAATAAAAGTGTTATTAATCATAAGTTAAATTAAAAGGTTAATTAAATCATAAATAATAATTAAGTGATATAATAAATATTTATATCATAATTCTTAAAGAATAATAATTACTTATTTTATCATAAGTAATTAATTAATAATGAGTTTCATTATTTTTATCATAAGTTTTAGAATTAATCATAAGTTTTAATTCAAAAGTTCATCGGGTTGTATCTTGAGCCCCGGGTGTCGATTTCTGGCGAGCCTTATATGTATCTCCGCCTATTCAAACCACCCGACACAAAGGTGCACTCAAGAATACACCAAGAACAGTCCACAAGTCGTGGTAATCAGCCATGACTCCACTTGGACCTTCAATTTACTCAAAACCGTATTTTAGGCGTAACGGGTGAACCGTGGCTCGGATTTAGGTGACCCGAACATGAAAGTTCATCCCACCATCAGTCCTAACATACTAACACACCCTAAAGACATCAAGGATGGTCACAAAGTCGGACCAAACCTGTTTCATGTCAATCCACATTTCAATTTTAATAAAATAGTAATTTGATCATAACTAGGGCTCCGAGAATCGAAACGACATGAATACGGAGTCTAAAATTAATGTCTTGATGAGAGGAACTCATTTACATACTTTATTTTAACATTTATCTCAGTAACAAACCCAGAATACACGAAATAGCTGCTGTCCAGAATTTAACAAACCGAAAACATGTGATTATGAGTACATCTATGCATACAAACACCATTACAATAATCCACAAACATCATACTACTAAATAATCATCAAAATACAGTAAATAAATGAAAAATTGAAAATTCTAGGGTTAGGGTTTATACCCTAATCGAGAAACGGTCTATGTAATCGCGTAGAGAAGAACGAGAGGAACGCGTTGGTACTAATCACTCCTTGATCCAAGCTTTAATTTTAGATGATGATGGTGATATAGGTGATGGTTAGCAATGGCACAAGCAAAGGGGAAGATAGAAAAAGAGAGCAAAATTGTATTTTTAGGTTTAGGCTTCAAGTTTTGTGAAATAAAACAAAAATAAGAAAAATGGAAAAGCAAGGGAGATCCCCCCCCTCCCTATTTCGGCCGATGGGTGGGTTGTGGGGTGGGCCCCATGGCCCAAATTTGTTAAATGATTATTTCCTGTTGGCCCGAAAGCCCGAACGAGTCCCGAAACGCGAAAACGCACTTACACGATTAAAAATCCAGAGAGATAACAAACGCGCGACGAAAAATAAATATAAATACACTATATGATAATATGATTTTAAAATATCATATTTAAAATATTTAGGATTTAAATGTCCCAAAAACTCGACCGTTGGTTTGAAAACCAAAAAGATTCGCAGGATGGAAAATCCGCGAGACGTAGAAACGTATAAATTAAAATATGAATACAAATATTCACATAACACATAATAATTAATATATATATATATTATTACAAAAATAATAATATAGGTCATAGAAATGACGTGGCACACTAACAGTTAACGGTCGTTAAATAATTAACGGAAAAGATAACGGAAAAAGTAGGGTCGTGACACAATATAATTAGCATACCATCTTAAGTACAAAGCTAATAACCTCCAATACTGCAACTAGCATAATCAATAGCATATAATCGAAACAATACAATATGCTACACTACAACACATAACCATGGTTAACCAATCGTACAAGGGAATGGTACTCGAATTTCTCATCGGTGTTCATAACAACCATTAGAGTACTTAACACGTCGTACACTAATCCCACATGTGGCATCTTAACACGTCGATACTTCACCCCGGGTGGTGTCTTAACACGTCGACACTTCACCCGTGATATTTCTTGAAGTGGCATCTTAACATGTCGATACTTCACTCCGAGTGGTGTCTTAACATGTCGACACTTCACCCGTGACAATTCTTGGAGTGGCATCTTAACACGTCGATACTTCACTCCGAGTGGTGTCTTAACACGTCGACACTTCACTCTTCATATTACTTAGAGTAGTGTCTTAGCACATCGACACTTCACTCATTACGTGAAACGTGGTGTCTTAGCACATCGACACTTCACATCTCACGCTACACAAATAAATATATTATATACCTACGCATATAATTATTCCACTCACCTTAACGAATCGGTGACGGTTTTATACTTTCGCAAGCTTCAAAGCAAAGTACCTAATACAATAAGTACTAAAATCAACATACAAACTAGTGGAACTAACCACCAACACTTAACTCTTGAGCATTTAATGACCCATGTGACGACCCGAAAATTTTTGACCAAATTTAAACTTAATTTTTATATGAATTCGACACGATAAGCAAGTTTGTATAGTTGAGTCTCAAGAAATTTTGGAACTATGTTCATGTATTCAATTGACCTTCGACTGTTCTCTACGATTCACGAACAACTATTTGTAAATAGATATGTGTGTATCATATAAATAATAATTGGAAGTATAATTTGAAATATTATATGATGTTATTAAAAGTAATTATGTAAAATAAAATAAAGATATGATATTATGATAATTATTATTTAAAACACATCTATATAAATAAAGTATATTAAATATATATTTTGTGATTTCGAATCTATTTAGTAAATGATTGTAACACTCAATTATCATTCGATTGATAATAAACAAGTTATAAACAAACTTATGTGATTTTAAAATAAACGGTGATACGAAAATGAGTTCTATAAATTTTAGGCTTATTAAAAATGTATTTAGGAACTATTTGTTAAGTTTTAACACTTTTTATATTTTACCCAGAAATGAGAGGGACAGTTGATGTAATTTTTATTTAACAAATTAAGGATTGAATTTTATACCATAATGACCAAAATAAATAAATGGATTTAATTTTAAAATTTGGGATTTTTAGGAACACTTTTATATTTTAACTGTTTAGCAATGGACACGATATAACATCCCAATCAAACTGTCGGTAGATAAATTCCAAAGTTAAGACTGCTTAACTATTATGTCACTGTTTCTTAAAGTCTCGTTCATTGCATATTCCTTTCAATCATATAACCAATTTATATATATATACTTATTATTATACTTATTATATTTATGTACATATAATATACTTAAACATCTCCATATGAAAACTATCATCACTATCCCTCTCTTCACTCTTGTTCTGTGAACAAATCACCCAACAACAATGAACCACCATCACCCGCCAACTCCTTTCATCACCACCGAGAACAACCATTACCTCTTCCACCTCTCTCTTACTCATCTCTCTCTATCTTCCTCTTTTATTCGTGACCCAAACCTTTCACCACCGTCTTCTATAACCACCACATCACCGGAGTCACCACCACCACTACTACAACCGTTTTTATTATCTGTTTTAATCATACCCGCTACCTCTCCTTGTTCTTAAAATTTTTTCTTTCTTCCTGCGTGAATCATCTCTAACCACCACCTTCATCATAACAATCAAACCACCACTTAAAACTTCTTTCTTCTTCGATGATCAACACCACTGTAAACCCATCGAAGCTACTACAAAATATTTAGTTAATTTCTGTTTCTGGTTCATTCGCAACCCACAAAAAGACCACCATATTGAACCAACAAATAACACCACCATCGAACGTCTCTTAAACTTGCTGCTATGCTATTATTCTTTTGTTTCCTATTTACAACCGTTTCAAACAACCACCATTAAATCACTTATGGCTGCTACAGCTTCGATGCTTCTGTATTCATGTTTAAAACCGAGACAAATACCCATCATCATCATCACCACAAAACCATCGCGGGTAACTATGTTTCTGTCTCGTTGAAGCACCACCTTGAACGAAATCATCAATTAAACCCATTTGATAGGTGTTAATAATTTGAACTGAAATGTGAAATCCTTTCTTCTTTTTGGCCGATATTTACTAGATATACAACCCTACCTCTCCCACTTGTGGTTTAAAGATAAAGGTATAATTATTATAGTTATTATTAATTATTTTTATTATATATTTACTATAATTAATATCATTAAATGATAATGATTATGAACGGAATACGCGTGATGTAGGATGTATAGAGAACGATGATGATGATCACACAAAATGAGAATGATGATGAACGGTGATGAGGTTAAAAACCGTAATTAAAATGATAATGGTGATTGATTCAATAATAAAACGTATAGTGATAATGATAATGTTGCAGTGATTGATTAAAACCATGATGGTTAATACGCTGGTCGTTGGATTTTAAAAAGAAGATGAAAACAGATTAGATATATTATATACTTAGATATAGGTTGGATATTAAATCAGAATAGCAGAACTAGTGGAATGGTTTGGAGTGTTGTTGGGTTAACAAGTGGTCTTGAGTTCGAATCTTGGCTACTACGGTTTATTTTTCTTTTTCAACTAATAACTGCACTAGTCGGGCTAGGTGTTGGGCCGTGTATATGTTGTTGGGCCAAGTGTGATTGGACTAATCGAACTTGAGATAGAAAATGGGTTATAAGTAATTTAATTGTGTTTAAATCAGAAAAACAAGGATGGTCTGGTGGTTTGGAAGGGTGTTGGTTTAGCAATGGGTCACGGGTTCGAGCCCGATCTATGGCATTTTTTTTTGGAAGCTTGTTCTTCAAAGGTTGTACTCTATTATTATTACTATTATTATTATTAGTTTTATCATTATTAATATTATTATCATTATTATTATTATTTTCAAATCTAATTATTATTATTATTATCATTATTTTATTATTATTATTTTTACAAACAAAAGATATCTATATAAAAATATATATTTATTACATATATCATAAGTATACTAATATTAGATTTTTAATATATTAACTATTATAATATTATTAATATCACATTTATTAAAGTATATATATATATATATATATATATATATATATATATATATATATATATCATATAAGTATTATAACAAATAATAAGGATTAATATAATTGTATATAAGGATATTAATCTATATATATAATAAAAATAGATAAACTTAGTTGATTAAAATTACAATGTGTTAATATACATAATTGAATATAGGTTCGTGAATCCGAGGCCAACCCTGCATTGTTCAGTTTCGTTGTATGAATATTTTTACTACAAAATATTGGATAGTGAGTTTTATTTACTCCCTTTTTATATATATTTTTGGGACTTAGAATACATGCGCTGCTTTATAAATGTTTTACGAAATAGACACAAGTAATCGAAACTACATTCTATGGTTGGATTATCGAAATCGAATATGCCCCTTTTTAGCTTGGTAGCCTAAGAATTAGGGAAATTGCCCCTAATTGACGTGAATCCTAAAGATAGATCTATGGACCTTAACACGTCCCATTCGGGTTACGAATGCTTTAATACTTCTATTATCATGTTCAATGAGAGTCCCTGAATGATGGGAATATTCTATATGCATCCTGTTAGTTCGGTTATCAAGCGTTCAACATATGAATGATTTTTATCTCTATGCCGTGCGAAATGCCTGATATGAGATTATGTTTATGAGAAATGGAAATAAAAATCTTGTGGTCTATTAAATTATGGAAATGATTGATTACGATAAACTAATAACTCACCAACCTTTTGGTTGACACTTTAAAGCATGTTTATTCTCAGGTATTAAGGAAATCTTTCGCTGTGCATTTGCTCATTTTAAAGATATTACTTGGAGTCATTCATGGCATATTTCAAAAGACGTTGTATTCGAGTCGTTGAGTTCATCAAGATTGATAATAAGTCATTCACAGTTTGGATATATTATGAGATAGCATGCATGCCGTCAACATTCGATGTAATGAAAGTTTGTCTTTTAAAAACGAATGCAATCTTTGAAAAATGTATCATATAGAGGTCAAGTACCTCGCGATGTAACCAAATGTAATGTATTCGTCCAGATGGATTAGGACGGGTCGTCTCAACCCAAATGCATTAAATGACCCATTTAAACCAAAACTGCCCATTAATGGCCAAGACTCATCATAAATCACTAAAAGCTAGTGATTAAGGTCCACTAACACCAACTAACACAAACTTAGGGGATTTCATACCCATCTTACCCAACTAGGTCAACCGTTACCCATTTGACCCATTTTAACATCAAGACTTATATTTTGGTCAAACTTGCACCCATTTACAATCTTTCACTAACGCACAAGTGTATTATTGACTTAACAACACCATTAACACTTACAAACCTCAATTTACATGACCAAACCCTAGATTATAACCATTAGGGTTTCCTTACATCAATTTAACCCAAATTCACCCATTTAACCCCTAAATGAGTCTTACAAGTTCCAAATGAACAAACCCTAGCTATAAATCAATTAAAACTCAAAACATGGAGTTAAGACTTACCAACACTATCACAACGTAGCTAGAGACGTAGGGAACAACTTTAAGACTTGAGACTTGACCCGATTCACCCGTGGCTTAAAGGGTGATTTTAGTTCACATTTCCAAGCTTTCTAACCCTCAAAATAGGCAAAAGTCGCGCCGTGGAGATCCTGGTCGCGCCGCGGAGTTAGCCTATTTCATTCGAACTTCAGCAACTTGTTTAGGCCATAACTTTTTTTACCGTAACTCCATTTTTGATGAATCAAATATCGTTGGAAACGTAATAAGATTTCCTTTCTAATGGTAAGGTTTTGAAACATCAAATCAAACTTTGTTTGGGGTCGAAAAGGTACGTACACACCTTGTAACTCAAACAACGTCCAGTTTTCTTCGACATTCGAACAAGCAACACGTACTTGCTTGGTACCCTTCATACACGCATCGTACAATCATCTCTATACAATTATACAACCAAGTATGAACATTCTAAAGATCAATTACGTACCTCGGACATGTATGATGAAAAACGGGATGTTACATTATCGTAATCAAATTCATAATTATAATTATGAATTACTTATATCAAGTAATTAAATAAACATTATCTATATATTTACATGTATAAGAAACGTTACACCTATAATAATCATAGTTATATGAATTATAACTAAAATATAATAATAATGAAAAAATAATCCAAATCATATACATAATTATAATTATGAATTATAATCATAATAATAATCATAATCTTAATTATTAATCATATAAGTTATACAAATATACAATATAATAATGTTAAGATCATAATATTAACATTAAAAGGAGAAGCTTCAGATGAATCGATCTAACATAGAGTCAACCACGTTTCTTCTTGTCTTGTCTGCGGTTTACAATATTTTTGAATTGGTGTATCATCGATACCTACAAAAACAAACATACATACATACATACATATATATATATATATATATATATATATATATATATATATATATATATATATATATATATATATATATATATATATATATATATATATATATATATTACTATAATATTTTATATATCATATCTTCTTCTTTCTTACAAAAATGTCGAGAATACAACATTAGTAATATGGTGTACTCTTGTGTATGATTGATATGAAAAAATGAAATGGAGATGACAGATTTATAGGCTAACAAAAATAACTTACGTTACTTAGAAGATGAAAGGTTTATATATTTATTGATTATTAATTACTTAAGATGTATTTATGACATTTTTATTTAATAATGTATGTTTTTTTTTACTTTTTTACCATAATAATTGTTAACCTTTTTTACCAGTCTATTAAATTGCATGGGTAAATTTTATTGAGTTAACCGTATTTAATACACCATACTACTTATGATTCTATGACTCAATTACTATATATATATATATATATATATATATATATATATATATATATATATATATATATATTCACGCAAAATCAATATCGTCTAATTAAATTAAATTTTAATTAAAATATATTCAAAAGCAATGATGAATTAAATTTTAAGTTTTAAAAATCAACATAATAAATTTAGTTAATTTAAATCTCAAAATGTAAATGAAGATAAAATAAGACATACACTATTGAAAAATGACCGTCTTCCAAGTTTGTTAGGACAATTTTAATTTTCTTCATGCAAACGAGTAAAAAAGATGACATGGTACTTACTACGTTATTTAATTTTGCAATATGGCGGAGCCAACGAGGTACCGTTGGCTCCAGTCTAAGAAGGTACTCCTTAGTCTTAATTTAATTATTTATTATTTTTTACTTACTCAAATTAATTATTCACTTTTTTAAATAATTAACAAAAAGTTACTGTTATTTTATATTTTTAATTTATGTATGTATAACAAAAAGATAAATGAGTAAGTGATATAATTTTAAAATGAATAAACGATAGTGTATTAATAATAACTAGTCCGGATCCGGCCCGCGCGATGCGGCGGGGGATTTCGGCTTGTGTATTCATATTTAACATAGCTTTCTGTATTTACAGAAGGGAAAACGGCTCATGTGTTAAGCGCCGTTATAGATGTTGATGTCTTTAGCTTTTTCTTAAAAAGTGTCCGGTTCGAACGTAGTTAGTTTCGTTTCGTTCATAAAATTATTTCGAGTCTGACGGTGCTGTCGAAAAAATTTAACTCGCGACGAGCAGGAAGATACGGGCTGTCGTTGTGTTTAGCGTTTTTTAATAAGTGTTCGTTTCGAACGTAGTTAGTTTCGTTTTGTCATAAAATTAATTCGAGTCTGACGGTGTTGTCGAAAAAATTTAACTCGCGGCGAGCAGGAAGATACGGGCTGTCGTTGTGTTTAGCGTTTTTTAAAAAGTGTCTGTTTCGAACGTAGTTAGTTTCGTTTTGTTCATAAAAATATTTCGAGTTTAACGGTGCGGTCGGTGGAATTTAACTAGCGTCAAGCAGGAACATACGGGCAGTCGAAGCGTTTGAGTGGAGTTTTTTATTTTAAGTAAGAGAATTTATGTTTTACCCTCCTGAAATTTGGTGTAGTTTTTGTAAGTTGGTTATAATTGAGGGGGGTGTTTTGCATTTTTTGGGGTTGGATTTTGTGACGATCGCTCCAAATCCATATGGACGAACACGTCATTCATTGATTTCATTGCGAGGTATTTGACCTCTATGTGATACATTTTGTAACATTGTATTCGTTTGAAAAGGTATTTCATAAATGAATATATAAATTCCAGGTTTTTAACATCTGATGATTTCTACGTATAGACAATCACCATTTAATGGTTTACAATAATACATCTGTTGACAATACAGTCAAAATAAGATACATGGTAATGGTTTGGTGAATGCAAGTTTCTTGTATATAGCATGTATGACTCCAAGCACATATCTTGTATCACGTATAAGCAAACAGCGGAAGACTTCTAGAATCCTGAGAATAAACATGCTTCAAGTGTCAACACAAAGGTTGGTGAGTTCATAGTTTTAATATTACACATAATCCGTATATCAATGTGGATTACAAAAGTTCAGTTGTTTTATTTAAAACGTTATCAATAGGTTTTACATAAAAGGTGGATCACAAGATTTCAGTTGTTTCATCCGAAACGTTTATCAATCGGTTCTACAAAATTGAGCACCCTGGTAACTAAACTTTAATGCTTATATTATTTGTACCCTTTGTATAATCATCTTAATAATACACGCAAACCAACGTGTACGCTTCTCAAATAGCATACGTCCGTTAAAAGGCTAGCGCTCTAGCTCGGACGGGGATATCAAGCCCTATGGATCCATATAATACTACTCGCGCCCACCAGTTCTTATAACCGGCAGTTACTAGTTACCAAAGCTAAGGGATTTTCGGTTCAAACTCGGTGTAGAATTTAGTATGTACTTGTATCCATTGCGTTTAAAATAAAGTGCATGTATTCTCAGCCCAAAAATATAGATTGCAAAAGCAATTAAAAAGGAAGCATATGAAACTCACACATATAAATATTGTATATCGGTTAATAAAACATTTGCATGTATTCTCAGCCCAAAAATGTAGAGAGTAAAAGGGATCTTATGAAACTCACAGTTAAATATTGATATACAATATTGTAGGAAAGCACGTAGACGCATCGGAGATGATAAACACGAGGTTTGATTCACAAAAAAATACCCCCGAACATTACCCATAACCTCCTTGGCAATAACCCATAATTTCCTTAGCTCTAGCTTGCTCGAAAACTCATTTTGAAAATTACTTGGACAGCACTCCGTCGTAATATTTGATGTACATTATTATTTTTGTATCGCAAAAATAATAACACTAATAATAAAAAAAATAATAAGATTAATAATAATCTTATTAATAATAATAATAATAATAATAATAATAATAATAATAATATAAATAATAAATAAAATAAATACGGAGTAATATGTATGTGTATGTTTTTTTTTTCTTTCTTTACTCGGCAGAAAATGTTGCAATTTATAGAACCTGGCCTGAAATCTGGAGTCATGCGACTCGCATGGAAATGGCCTTCTGGCCATGCGACTCGCATGAGGACCAGGGACAGCTCACATTGTTTTGGCTCCTAGCTTGTCGACATAATATAAAATAAATATAAATATATAAATAATTAATATAATTATTTATATATTATATTTTATTCTTGTGCATAGTAGACTTGTAATTTTTGTTCCGATAAGTCGTACGTCATCACTCGACTTATGTCCCGGTTCCGGTTTCTCGAACGCATTTTCGTACGCTTAGAAAACTTGCATTTTACATTTCGTGACACGTACCTTTGTCGAAATATAGCCTTAAATTATCCCTTAATTATATCACTCAAAGTGTATCTTAAACTTTCGAGTGTTTTGGTCATTTACTTCTATAAATCATCGTCTCGCTATTTGTTAAAATATATTTTTATAATAGCGTTTTACTGTAGCAAAGTTACTGTAGCAAAGTCAAATTTTACTGTAGCAATTCACTGTAGCAAATAGTGATTTTCGAAAACACTGTAGCATTTTGAGTAATGTGGCAATTTGAAAACACTGTAACAAATTAGTGTTTAACTGGTTCATCTTAAACGCTTTAGTTAACTTATCTAAATATCAATTGAATCAATAAACGAATGTTACTATCGTTTATTATATATATGTATATATCTTTTTAATATACATAAATCAGTTTTTAAATACACATTGGAAGTTATTTATAAATAAATTTTAATAATAAATATTTCAACTTATCATATACATTCAAATAGATATTTAAACCAATAAGTTTAATGTACGGTATCAAACAATTAATACATTGTTACCTTTTCATGTTATAGTATATATGTATCTATTTACATATAATTGTTCTCGAATAGTCGAAAATAACCGAAGGGTATTTAAATATATAAAAGTAGTTCAAAAATTTTGAGATTCAGTTTTACAGACTTTGCTTATCGTGTCGAAAATGTTAATCATACAAAGATTAAGTTTAAATTTGGTCAGAAATTTCCGGGTCATCACAGATTTGGTTGGGTGTCGTTTGTTAAGGTGGGGGTGGCTGAAACGACCACAAACCCCACCTCCTTTAGTATACCCCACCTCCTTTAGTATATAAAGAAAATTTATGTTTTACCCCCTTGAAATTTGGTGTAGTTTTTGTAAGTTGGTTATAATTGAGGGGGTGTTTTGCATTTTTTGGGGTTGGATTTGGTTGGGTGTCGTTTGTTAAGGTGGGAGTGACCAAAACGACCACAAATCCCACCTCCTTTAGTATATTGATAATAATGTTTTTTAAACTACATTTTTTTATAGGTACAATTATATGGAGACCAAGGGAGTAAATGTGAATATCTAGATATTGAATGAATAATTTTTAAAGGACAAACTTACAATTTTAACACTCATAAACATTATTCTCATTGTGAATATGACAATTTATCGTCTCAAGTGAAACTAGAACGATCAACCACTTATCTGAATGAAGGTAAATGGTTCCTCTTTGGGTGTCGTTTGTTAAGGTGGGGGTGGCCAAAATGACCACAAACCCCACCTCCTTTAGTATATTGATAATGTTTTTTAAACTACATTTTTTTATAGGTACAATTATATGGAGATCAATGGAGTAAATGTGAATATCTAGATATTGAATGAATAATTTTTAAAGGACAAACTTACAATTTTAACACTCATAAACATTATTCTCATTGTGAATATGACAATTTATCGTCTCAAGTGAAACTAGAACGATCAACCACTTATCTGAATGAAGGTAAATGGTTCCTCTTATATCCTAAGGCGTGAGAATTTTAAGTTAGTTATCCGATTCTTAAGTTAAAACCAATATGCACACAATCATAAAATGGTCCCATGACTCGTATGTGATAAAGGTAAATGGTCTCAGTCGGATGACATTTTGTATGGTTAATGTGTATGGCCTCAAAATTTTGTTAATAAAACGGCGTTAGGGCATACTCAGATACTCTTAATTCGTTTATGCTTAATCATAAATAGTTTTTTTTTTTTTTTTTTTTTTTAGAAAAAACCCTTCCGTCTTTGTCTTGGCGATTCAACTGCCTAGCCGCCGTCATCCAATTTTGAACTTTTTCCGGTGATCTTCGGCGGGTTCAGACGCCACCTCACCATGGTCGGCAACACACGTAACGTTCCTACTAACGATGGGTGGTTTCTCAAACAATGAAAAGCTGGTAAATCGGTTTACAGGAGGATTGATATTAATTTTCAGAAAGCTGAGAAACCGTTTAATCAATCGTTCTATGTGACGAATTTCACCGATTATGCAGATGCAGATGCTCTTCGTAAGGTGTTCGATCATTATGGTTGTCTTTTGAACGTGTACATCGGTAAGAAACGAGCAAAGACGGGAAAAAGATTCGCGTTCGTTAGGTTTATGGGTCTGAAGTGTTGGAAAATTTGGTTGGAAAAGTATGTTCCACCAATTTTTGGACACAAATTAATATATAATAAAGTGATATATATTAACGACTATGTAGTGGGTTTTGTAGCCACTAATGAGAGCTTTAAAAACAAACTAAAGCGTGTCCAAAATGGGTTAATGGTGAATGAGATATCGCGTCTCAAAGTTGTTAGTTTAAGTGCAAAGTAAGAAAAGATTTGATTTATCAACCAAGAATTTTGTAAATCTATTCTTAGATTTTGTCAATATTTTCTTTTCCTTTTAATATCCTAAAAGATTTGACATGTAATTTTGTAAATCTTTTGTTATCAATTTAGATTATGTTTGCATTATAAATACCATACTTTGGTATTTAGAAAAGGATTAACTAACAAACACCTTTCCATAACCTTAAACTTCTTCTTCTACAACTTCGGTCACCCCGCTTCCGGTTACCTTTCAGACAAGTGTTCAAGTCCGGCAGTACGCTGCTTCGAACCGGTGTACCCTGGGAACAGACGTCGAATCTGTTTAAGGGAATTGTGTCAAACACAAGCCCGGTTCAACCTTCAATTCGGTTAGATCGTTCTATCTTTCCGCTCTTATTCTGATTATTTATTATACATATTTTCTATATGTTTGTGATAATATGTATAATTGTTTCAGTTTCGTGTACTATATTCCTACAAACTTAAACAGATTCGTTATATTAAACTGATATGTTTATAATCGGATCACGAAACTATTATTCAACCTGCTACTTTTATAACTTGCTGTTATTTAAATCTTTTGTGGTTGTTTGAATTGATAGAACTGATTTAGATATAAGCTGATCTCGTCATCTGCATATGCTGCTATAAATATGATGTTGGCTCATATATGGTTAACATTGGTTGTTGTGAAATCGTTAGGTTGATCTTCTTTTACTGTTTTTACGTACTGTTATTATCAAGTATATACATAAAGCTATTTTGATCATGTATATAAGTATATGTTTGAATGTTATTAATAGTAGACGTGATTTTAGCCATAAAATCTGCCATTATATTAGGCTTGATTTCTTTTGTATATTAATTGTAATTTTCCACATGATTTATACGATTTATTGTAATTATGTGGTTAAATACTTTCCATACAAGAATGATGTTAGCTACACAATATTCTGTATTCTGTATATACTCTGTAAAAGATATTCATGAATAAGACTAAGGCAAGGTAATTAATAAAGGTATTCACAATTCATGAATGAGATTATGGCAAGGAATTTAATTTAATATTTTAATGAAACATGTGATCGTATATTAACTGACGCTGAATTTAATCATTTAGTGAAACCTGGGTTGATTAATCATTTAATTGATTTAAATTGATTGATGATTGATGATTAATACGTCGCGGATTAAATTGCATATTATTAAATTGTAGCGACATGTTGTTACTCATATGCTATTATAACTTGAATATATATGATAGAGAATTCAATTCTATCATGCTTTCCAAAATCTATATTATATTACATACATATGCATCGTGGCTATTTGATAGTACTCGTGATTTGGCTTTATTGGATTTTGATATTGGATAATGCTTAGTTTAACCTTGTATGCATAATTGACATGATAAGGGTTCACCATGATATATGTGATTTAAGTTCTAAAAGTATTTATGGTGAGGATTTTATTTTCCTTTGTACATATGGACTTTTAATTTCATAAATATTCGTGATAATTAAATATTGATAATATTTATTTAGATAAATCTTACTCCGTAATAGATGTGCAAGTAAATATGAATATATTTACTGGAATTTATTAATAAATATTGGTTGGGACATTTGAATTATAATACAATACAATACAATACTCCGTATTGATTATACGTGTTTGCATAACTTGCGATATAATCGGATTGTATATGTGCTATGATGCTTGTTCCATATTTCCCGCAATGGCTAGAACATGATCACGTTAATAATTAGGTGAGAAAATCGTGGCATGACTTGGACCGAAAGTAATTATCCTATGATACTTGCTGAATATATCTATTTGCATATATGGTATATAATATAAAATACAATATAATTATGATTATGTATGACTATCGATCAGAGGGATTATGTTTGAGCATATTTCTCTAAATATTTGATAGTGACTAGTTGATATTAATCATATTTAATATTATATTAGAAGATATGGAATAAAGGTGAATCATATATATATTATTATAATTATAATATATCTTGTATGATGATGTATAGATAGTGAAATTGTTTTAACACATTACAATCTGTTACTACTTGTATACATTATATATGCATAATTCGGAATCTTGTTCAACAAGTTGTTATGTAGACTAAAGATTCAACAAATAATTCATGAAAGTCGTGGACAATTACTTCCCTGTCCAAATAGGATTCAAGCGGTAAACATCTTGTTTTATTTGTTGGCTAGATCAATATTAATTTATGAATCATATGTCGTAAGCAGATTATGTATAAACATGTTGATAGAAGAAGATATTTATGTCAAGTAATCTATGGATTTGCGTTACATATGGATTTTTATATTCAGATATGTAGATATTGATGATGAATATAAGGAATTATGCATATTTGATAATGATCGTGACATTTTAAGATATTAAATATTAAATATAATTGGGCTATATTGTTTCAAAAGCATGTGTATCGGCGAGGATATGTTAGCCCTGTGAAACAATGTATATTTGTTGATGTTAGCCCTGTGAAACAATGTATATTTGTTGGTGAATTGCAAATTACCTATTTCAAAAAGTAGGGTTTGCATTGCTACCTATAATAAGAATTCGATATCATCCATGGTTAAGGTTGCTTGTAATGACGTTGAAGTGGAGGTGAAAATAAATGAAGTTGGTTCTTGGTTATTTGATATCGATTCCACAATTAAAGTTGAGAATAAAGACGATAGTAGGTCGGTGGATGATGAGACGTCAAGCAATTCACATAATGAAAGTGAGGAGGATTCGGTTATGGATCACCTTAAAGAATTCGTGGGTGTGGATATCACTTCGCCTTCTGAGGTCAGTAGCGAAAAACAAACAATTAATGTTCATCCCATTAGTACTCCTAGTTTGGAAGTTCATGGTGATTCTGTTTTTTCTTCATCAAATCTGGCAGAGGAGCTTCCAAATTCAAATTCTGCACATGACCCTACAGTGCAGATAGTCAACGATAAGCCTTCTGATGATACATCCATTTCTACAAAACCCATTAACGTTAGTAGAAGTGACTCACACCCCCCGGGCTTCACGCAAGACAAAGATAAGAATGTAAGTCATTGTTCCGTGCCTTCTGTTAATTGCCACACACCTTTTATCTTACTTAATCATGACGTTGACGATTTTAGTAATGATAAAAGTGACGATAATTTTGGTATTGGTGAGTTACTTGGTTTTTCTTCCAAAGGTAATAAGAAGTTGTTGAATCGTGATCATGAAAACTTTGTTTTATCATGAAGATATTATCCATCAATAGTTGCGGGTCGTTGTGCTTCGATAAAAGAAAATGGATAAAAGATCTTTGTGTTACGCATAATATTGAATTCTTGGCTATTCAAGAATCCAAACTGTCTCGGTTACAAATGTTTCGTCTTAAATCGTTTTGGGGTAACCCAAATTTTGATTATGCATTGAGTTTGGCTCGAGGTTTTTCCAGAGGCATCATTTCGATATGGGACCCGAAAGTGTTTGTCAGAAGTGATATTTGGTGCGATGATAACTTTGTTATTGTTAAAGGTAAATGGCTTCGGTTCAATTTGGATATTTTTATGGTGAATGTGTATGCTCCTCAATCGTTAGCGGACAAACGTAGTTTATGGGAGAAATTTTCCCTTTTTATTTCTTCTCATCTGGGTGATTATATTTGTATGGGAGATTGGAATGCGGTTAGAATTTCGGATGAAAGATGTTGATCGGTCTTTTGTTCTCAAGATGCTTACTTTTTTAATGAATTTATTGATCGTAATGATTTATTTGAGGTTCCATTAGGTGGACTGAATTTCACTTGGCGGAATAAATCGGAAAGTAAGTTTAGCAAGATCGATATATTTTTCATTACCGAGAATGTGCTTAACTTCATTCATGACCTAAAAGGGCTTGTTCTTCCTCGTGGTTTTTCGGATCATTCCCCGCTTATCTTATTTCAAGACAAGGTCGATTTTGGACCAACGCATTTCAAGATCTTTGATTCTTGGTTTGACCGCCATGACTTTGATGATACGGTTAAAATAGCGTGGGACTCGATTAGTGTTGATTCCAATCTTGATATTGTAGCAAAATTTAGACTTTTGAAAGGTCATTTAAAAAATTGGATTCATAATACACGATCAAATTAAGCGAAGAGATTCAAAGAGGTCACAAGTAAGATTGACGAGTTAGACATTATTATTGATTCGGGTTATGCTATAAATTCCGAAATTGATACTCGTAATACTTTAGCTTCTGAAAAAAATGATTTACTTAAAATTATTGATCTTGACTCTCTTCAAAAAGCTAGAGTTAAGTTGGATGTCGAGGGGGATGAAAATTCAAAATTCTTCCACTCTTCCTTGAAACGTACCCGACGCATCCAACATATTCAGGGCCTCATTGTTGACGGGGTTTGGTTAGATGATCCTAATCTTATTAAGCAAAGTTTTTTGATCATTACAAAGTCAAATTCGACATTAATGAAGCTAATCTTTTTTGCTCCGATTTGCAGCCTGTTTATCGTCAATGCTTGAAGTCGAGATAGATGATGAGGAAATTAAATGTGCGGTGTGGAGTTGTGGTAGTTCAAAAGCCCCCGGGCCGGATGGTATTTCTTTCCGATTTATTAAAAAAATTTGGGAATTACTAAAGTTTGATTTTTGTAGGGACATTCGAAGTTTTTTTTCTTCATGTTCCATGCCTCGTGGTGCAAATTCAGCTTTCTTTTCCCTTATTCCGAAGATTCATAATCCATTGTTGATTACTAATTTTCGTCCTATATCTTTGGTTGGTTGTTTTTATAACACAGTCACTAAGATCCTCACGAATCGCCTACAAAGTATCATCGATAAAATTATTAGCCCGGTTCAAACGGTGTTCATTGTCGGACGACATATTCTTGATAGCCCACTTATGTTAAGTGAGATCATCGATTGGTACAAAAGAAAACATAATAAGATGCTCATGTTTAAAGTCAATTTTGAGAAGGCATATGACTCGGTTAATTGAGAGTATCTTTTATCTATGTTATCAATTTTGGGGTTTGGCAACAAGTGGTGTTCTTAGATCAGGGGTTGCCTTTTTGCAGCTCGCACGTCTGTCCTTGTCAATGGCTCTCCGACACGTGAATTTCCCTTGAAACGGGGATTGAGACAAGGTGATCCTCTTAGCCCATTTCTTTTTATTATTGTCATGGAAGGCCTTCATTTAGCTTTTAAGCAAGCCATGGAAAGAAATTTTATCCGTGGGATTAAAGTGGGTACGGAGAATATAAATCTTTCTCACTTTATCTATGCGGATGATGTCATTATATTCTCGGATTGGAACGCATGTGAATTAAGGCGTATTCTTCTTATTTTAGAAGTGTTTTATATGGCCTCGGGCTTGAAACTCAATATTAATAAGTCTCATGTTTTCGGTATCGGGGTGGATCAAGAGGAGGTAGAATCATTGGCGATTTCAATCGGCACTCGTGTTGGTTCTTTTCCTACTTTCTACTTGGGAATTCCTATTGGTTCGAATATGGAAATTGTGTCGAATTGGAATTCTTTATGCGAGAAGTTTCAAGCTAAACTTTCGACATGGAAGGCGAGTCTTGTCTCGGTAGGTGGTAGATTGACTCTTATTAAATCCGTTTTGGGGAGTTTAGGGATTTATTAGTTTTCTATCTTTAAATGTCCCGAAACTGTTCTCAAAAGCCTTGAATTGATAAGAGCTATTTTCTTTTGGGGTGGAAATAATTTAAACAAAAAAATGTCATGGGTTAAATGGGAGAAAGTTTTATCTTCTTTTGATAAAGGCGGGCTTAATATCGGAAGTCTTAAAGCTTTTAATATGGCCATACTATTTAAATGGTGGTGGCGTTTCTTAAAAATCCGAACGTTTTGTGGACCAAAGTTATTAAATCAATTCATGGTCAGCTCTTTTTTTCGAAATTCGGTTACACATCGATGTGGTCTGATATTGTGACAACATGTTCTAGGATCGTGAACAATCATTGGCTGCCTTCTGATTCTTTTCGCATGCTAATGGGAAATGGTTGTAATATCCGTTTTTGGCACAATTTATAGGTTAGGACTGAGCCTCTTTCGCATCTTTTTAATAGATTATATCATTTAGACTCCAACCCGAATGCTTTCATCTCTGAGAAATGGGTCAACGGTAATTGGCTTTTCACTTGGGTTAGAGATAATTTGGGTGGAAGAAATGAAACTAGTATTAATAATCTTTGTGAGATTATTGGTAAACCTATTTTATGTGATCGTCCGGATTCGTGGACTTGTTCGTTGAATAATGATGGTTGCTATACGGTTTAAAAAGCTAGAGATCTTATTGATAACATGATTTTACCGACGTCGCAGATTAAGACAATTTGGTACGTTTTTGTCCTTAGAAAAGTTAATATTTTTTATGGCGTTTTCGTTTGGACTCTCTTCCTGTCCGTTGGAACCTATCCGCGAAAGGGATTGATGTGGCGTCTATAGTCTGTCCATCTTGTAATAATGGGGTGGAGACTAGAGACCATTTGTTTTTCGAATGTGAAGTTGCTAGGGACTTATGGCATAAAATACGTGTTTGGCTTGATTGTGACATGCCTCGTTTATCTTCATGGGATTCTTTTTTGGCATGGTTGGAAGGTATTCGGTTACGACAGTTATCTAAAGATCGGATCATTGCGGTGACGATGACGTGCTTATGGACGTTATGGAGATTTAGGAACGGTCTCATTTTTGTAGATTCTTTTTGTAACAAAAGTAGTTTATTTGATTTCATTAGATTAATTACTTTTCGTTGTATTAAACATAGAGGTCATCTAGTGTCTAGTTGGAACTTGTGGCTTTCTATGCCGTTGTAATTATCCCTTAGCGTCTTGCTAGGGATTGCTTTATTTTAATTTAATCATTCTTTGGCCGTTAAAAAAAATCATAAATAGATTTTACATGCTTTTTTTTTTTTTTTGTTGTTGTTGTTGTTGTTTTTGTTTTTGTTGTTGTTGTTGATTGGAATGTAGTCCGAGAGGCAGATGAGGTATGATCTTTAATAGGCATTTTTAGAATTATTCATATATTAGTGTCCCAACTTATTTATATGTCAAAAATTATATTGATTTAATATAAGTGTTAAATACACATTAACTTACTAAGTTGCTGAGTTATTATGATTAATCATCCTCTTATATAATACTATGAGGTTATAATGATTAGTATCATTATATATCACTATAATGACGAGTCTTAATTTTCACTGCTCTTAATATGTCTTGATGAGACTACAACTCCTTAATGCATTGGAGTTTATCTCTATCTTGACATCTCATATAATAGCGGCTTAGGCATACCTAGGGATGACATTGGGCGGAAAAAATCAGCGATCCGCGGGTATCTTGTAAGACCCAAATATTTCATAGTACATATGTGTGAATAAGTGATTCAAGTTATGGGGTTTACGTAGTATATAATTAAAAGGCAAAAGAAGCTAAACTGGGCATTTGGCGCGCCGCGCCATTACGGGCTGACAGATTCCTTTTTCTTTTTAAATTAGATATTTTAAGGGCATTTTGGTAAAACCACTTAAGGTCCGACTTTAAGGCTTGGATCAGTTGTTTGGAGTGTCATTTACTCCATATTCACCCACCTTATCATCTTCCAATTAATTCTAGAGAGAGAGTTAGATTCTAGAGTGAGAGAGCTCAAATTAAGGAAGAAGAAACTCGAATCGGGTCAAAGTGCAAGCACTAAAGTTGTTCATCTCCTCATTTACTACGTTTTGATAGTTGTGGTAAGCCCTAAACCTAATTTCCTTGTTTTAATTGTTTAAGAGTTAGGGTTTGTGTAGGTAATGAACACTAAGACCCATTTGTTAGTGAATTTGGGTGTTTTGGGTGAATTTGGGTCATGTAGACCCAAAGATGATTAACTAGGGTTTTCAAAGTAGTAAACTATGTTTATGAGCCTAAATTGGTTAGTTAAAGTACTAGCACACTTATATATATGTAAATGGGTGTTAAGTGGGTTAGTGGATGACCCGAAATGGGTGTATTGACTTTTAAGTGGTCAAATGGGTCATAATGGACCTAAGATAGTTAGTGTATGTTTAAGATGCATAGACCTTGTGTTGAAAAGTGTTTTAAGACCTAATTTGGCAAATGATAGGGTTTTGGTTATGTGATAATGCTAAAAACGAACATATATTTCATAGCATTATTCCTCAAGAAAGACAAGCTTTTAGTTGCAATTGTTCTATTTACAAGTGATATTCGTTTAAATAATAAAAGGTGAAGACAAAAGGAAGATTCGACGAATTGAAGACGCAAACGACCAAAAAGCTCAAAAGTACAAAATACAATCAATGAGGTTCCAATTATTGATAAGAAACGTCTCAAAATTACAATAGTACAAGATTCAAAACGCAAAGTACAAGATATTAAATTATTCGCAAGGACGTTCGAAAATCCGGAACCGGGACCAGAGTCAACTCTCAACGCTCGACGCAACGGACTAAAAATTACAAGTCAACTATGCATATGAATATAATATAATATATAATTAATTCTTAAAATTAATATATATATTATATTATATTTAAATAAACGTCGGCAGAAGAAAACAACCAAATGTGGCTCTCCCCAGCTGGCCATGCGATCGCATGGCCTTGAAGGGTAAAGCTCATGCGATCGCATGAGCATCTTTTCCAGATCACATGCCTATAAAAATCGAGCTTTGGTGTAACACAAAACACATCTTTTTCTTCTCCTCATTCATACGTAGTATATATTTATATTTATATTTTAATTTTAATTTTAATTTTAAATCCTAATAATAAGGGTGTGTTAGCGAATGTTGTAAGGGTGTAAGTCGAAATTCTGTCCGTGTAACGCTACGCTATTTTTAATCATTGTAAGTTATGTTCAACCTTTTTAATTTAATGTCTCGTAGCTAAGTTATTATTATGCTTATTTAATCCGAAGTAATCATGATGTTGGGCTAAAAATATTAAAATTGGGTAATTGGGCTTTGTACCATAATTGGGGTTTGGACAAAAGAACGACACTTGTGGAAATTAGACTATGGGCTATTAATGGGCTTTATATTCGTTTAACTAAATGATAGTTTGTTAATTTTAATATAAAGATTTACAATTGGACGTCCCTATAAATAACCATATACACTCAATCGGACACGATGGGCGAGATATTTATATTTATGAATAATCGTTCATTTAACCAGACACGGGAATGGATTAATAGCCACTAGAATTATTAAAACAGGGGTGAAATTATGTACAAGGATACTTGGCATAATTGATAACAAAGTATTAAAACCTTGGGTTACACTCAGTCGACATCCTGGTGTAATTATTAAACAAAGTATTAAAATCTTGTTACAGTTTAAGTCCCCAATTAGTTGGAATATTTAACTTCAGGTATAAGGATAATTTGACGAGGACACTCGCACTTTATATTTATGACTGATGGACTGTTATGGACAAAAACCAAACGGACATATTAAATAATCCAGGACAAAGGACAATTAACCCATGAGCATAAAATTAAAATCAACACGTCAAACATCATGATTACGGAAGTTTAAATAAGCATAATTCTTTTATTTCATATTTAATTTCCTTTATTTTATATTTAATTGCACTTCTAATTATCGCACTTTTATTTATTGTTATTGTATTTAATTGCACTTTTAATTATCGTACTTTTTAATTATCGCAAGTTTATTTTATCGCACTTTTATTTATCGCAATTTCATTATCGTTATTTACTTTACGCTTTAAATTAAGTCTTTTATTTATTTAATATTTTACATTTTGTTTTAACTGCGACTAAAGTTTTAAAATCGACAAACCGGTCATTAAACGGTAAAAACCCCCTTTATAATAATAATATTACTTATATATATATTTGTATTTTTATAAAATAAAACTAATATAGCGTTAAGCTTTGATTAAAAGATTTTCCCTGTGGAACGAACCGGACTTACTAAAAACTACACTACTGTACGATTAGGTACACTGCCTATAAGTGTTGTAGCAAGGTTTAAGTATATCCATTCAATAAATAAATAAATATCTTGAGTAAAATTGTATCGTATTTAATAGTATTTCCTTGTAAAATATAAGCTATTTTATATACACCTCACATAACATCAAGTATTTTTGGCGCCGCTGCCGGGAATTTCTCTTTGTTAAAAGCCGGAAGCGCAACGCTAATATATATAAAAAAAAATTATTTTTAGTTTACTTTTATTAAAATACGCTTTTGTAAAAATACGTTTTAATATATTCGAAAATATAAAAAGAAAAATATAAATATAAATATTTTTAAGAGTTTGTTAAATATTTAAGTTCTATAAAAGTTTCTTTATATTTATTTTATAAAAATATAAGTTTTATTTAATTTATAAAAATATATTATATAAATATTTAAAACAGAAAAAATAAACACAGCAATATAAAAAAAATAAAAATAATAATAAAACATTCGGCCTGCTACTGTAGCAGCCCGTAACCTGGTCCAAAATCCTGGCTCATGCGATCGCATGAGCCCGAAGGCATAAACTCATGCGATCGCATGAGATCGTCTGACACGCCACAGTTTACCCTAATTCAGCATTTATTACGGTTATTATTTATTATTATTAATTTAAAACCCTAATTAGGTTATATATATTATATTATTTAGTTTAGTTATTTTATTATTTGTATTATTTAGTTTAATTAGTGTAATTAATTTATAAAATTAATAGTTTTATTAAATAAATAATATAAAAATAATATATTTATAAAAATTGTACTTTTTACAACTTTTAGTATATTTTTATATTTTATTTTTTTTAATTGTTTTTAGCGTAATATTTGTATTTTTCGCTCGTATTTAGTTTTAATTCTTAGTTTTTGCCATAGTTATTTTTATTTATAGATTTTTAGGCCTTGCCGTAAAATCCCTTAAGTGCTTTTTCTTTAGACTAAGATTTAGGTGCTTTAGAATTTTGCGACGCCTTTTTAAGTTTTAGTTCCTTTTTAAGATATTGCCATTTGGGATACAGTTTTACTTGTAAGCTTTAATATTTTTAGACGCCTTTTACCTATGTATCAATTATCATTCCAATTAGTAATCTCAATTTGCGATTATAATTTTAAGTTAGTGATAGTAATAAGGTTGGGTTAGTCGAGTGTTTTTAAGTTCTATAAGTCATTTTTTTTCTTTCTTATTTTTCGACCTTTTTCGACGAGCTCTTTTTCTTTCTTATTTCTCGTCATTCTAGTTTTTAGGACATAGATTTTTATTCTACTTCTTCTCTAAATTTCTTTAAATTACGAAAATTTATTTTAAGAGGTTAAATTGATAGACATCAAAATTTTCTGGTTCGTAGTAATAGTTGGATTTGTACGTGGACCGGGTTATTGGAGCCAAACAGTCCTCAATTATATTGAGACCAAACGAATCCTGCCCCTCTGCTGCATCTTTTGGCTATTCGAAACGCAGGCAAAATCAGAAAAGTCTATTAATTGGATAACTTATATAATTTTTTCTTTCCTTTTAAAAACTAATAGGATATTCAGTGAATGCACCGAGCAAGACGTTCACCACCTTTTGTACGTTCACCACCTGTAACTAGATCAAGACATCTAGCAAATATTACCGCCGTTGATTTTTCTTTAGAATCGTCATCCAGTCAACCAAGTACTCCAGTTCAAATTTCCGATAATCCATTTTTTGAACCCGACCTCACAATTGAGAATCCGGAGAATATTCAGGGACGATTCATAGATCCTGAACCATTAATTTTTCCTCCGGAACCACCAATCATTCAAACAGAGATTGTTGAGGAACGAACAATTAAATCAGAATCTTCTAGTGATTCCGATTCAACAAATTCAATTATGGAGAATCTGGAACCTTTAAGTATGGAAGACCGAATGAGAGCTAAACGCACTGGCCAAGGTCACGCAATTACTCATCCTGATATTAATGCGCCAGATTATGAAATCAAAGGACAAATTCTACACATTGTGACTAATCAATGCCAATTTAGTGGTGCGCCGAAGGAAGATCCAAATGAACATCTTCGTACCTTTAATAGGATCTGCACTCTATTTAAAATCCGAGAAGTGGAGGATGAACAGATATATCTCATGTTATTTCCCTGGACTTTAAAGGGAGAAGCCAAAGATTGGTTGGAATCGTTACCTGAAGGGGCGATTGATACATGGGACGTTTTAGTTGAAAAATTTCTTAAACAATTCTTTCCGGCATCTAAAGCCGTAAGACTTCAAGGAGAAATTGTTACGTTCACACAGAAGCCAAATGAAACTCTATATGAGGCGTGGACAAGATTTGGAAAGTTATTAAGAGGATGTCCGCAACATGGTTTAGACACCTGTCAAATAGTACAAATATTCTACCAAGGATGCGACATCACTACAAGGAAAGACATCGATATAGCAGCTGGTGGTTCTATTATGAAGAAAACCGAAACTGATGCTTACAAAATTGTTGATAACAATGCTTCCCACTCACATGAGTGGCACCAAGAAAAAGATATCGTTAGATCATCTAAAGCAGCTAGAGCCGATTCTAGCCATGACTTAGATTCCATTTTCGCAAAGATAGATGCTGTCGAGAGACAAATGGAAAAGATGACTAAAGATATCCACTCAATACGAATTAGTTGTGAGCAGTGTGGAGGACCACATTTGACAAAAGATTGTCTCAGTATTGAATTAACAATGGAACAAAGAGAGAATGTTTCATATCTAAACCAAAGGCCTGAAAATAATTATCAGAATAATTATCAACCGCCAAGACCGATCTACAATCAAAACCAGAATTATAATCGAAATATTCCATACAACAACCAACAAGGTCCTAGCAATCAACAAGTATCCAATAATACTTACAATCAGCAAAGACCTAATTTTCAAAACAAACCACCACAAACCGATGATAAAAAGCCGAATTTAGAAGATATGATGACGAAGCTAGTTGAAACTCAACGCAGTTTTTCACATCTCAGAAACAAACGAATGAACAAAATGCTCAAGCATGTAGAAATCAACAAGCTTCTATTCAAAAACTTGGAACAAGAAGTAAGTAACCTAGCAAGGTTAATAGGTGAAAGAAAACCGGGAAGTTTACCTAGTGATACAAATGCTAACCCCCGGAATGAAACAGCTAAAGCCATTACCACAAGAAGTGGTACAACACTTAAACCACCTGAAATACCTGTAACTTCTGATGAAACTATTCCTACTCCACAAGAACCACAACCTGATCAAGATAAGGAAAAAGAACCGGTAGTTGAAAAGGTTAATGAAGATAATACAGTTAAGGCTAAACCTTATGTTAAACCATGCCAACCACCACTTCCTTACCCGAGTAAAATGAAGAAAGAGAAACTTGAAGCCGAGCAATCCAAATTCTTGGATATGTTTAAACAGATAAATGTAAATCTTCCTTTCATTGATGTGATTTCAGGAATGCCTAGATATGCTAAATTCTTGAAAGATCTAATCTCAAATAGAAAGAAAATGGAAGAACTCTCGGCTGTTACTATGAATGCTAATTGTTCAGCAGTGCTGTTGAATAAGATACCAGAAAAACTATCTGATCCAGGAAGTTTCACAATTCCATGTTTTCTGGGTAGTCTTAGTTCAATAGAAACATTGGCAGACTTAGGTGCTAGTATAAATCTAATGCCGTATTCATTATACGCTAAACTAGACCTTGGAGAATTGAAACCAACCAGAATAAGTATACAACTAGCCGATCGATCAATAAAATATCCTAGAGGGATAATGAAGAACATGCTAGTTAAAGTTGGTACTTTAGTATTTACAGTAGATTTTGTTGTTCTGGACATGGAAGAAGATTCTCAAGTTCCTCTCATATTAGGAAGATCATTCTTAAACACGGCTAAAGCAATGATAAACGTGTTCGGTAAGAAATTGACCCTAAGTATAGAGGACGAGAGTATTACCTTTTCAGTTGATAGAGCAATGCAACAACCGCAATATGCAGATGATACATGTTATTATATTCAAACTATAGATTCACATACAGAATTGTTAGAAGAATTTCCAGAATTACAAGGAACAGGAGAATGTTCTTTAGGAGAAGGAACTGAACCAATTGATGAAGCTGAAATGTTAGCTACACTAATAGCTAATGGATATGAACCAACAACAGAAGAAATTCAAATGCTAAAAGAAGAAGACAGATATCGATATAAATCATCGATAAAAGAACCACCGACATTAGAGTTAAAGCCACTTCCAAACCATTTGGAATACGCTTATTTACATGGTGAATCTGAATTACCTGTAATAATATCGTCTTCTCTTACTGAAAATGAAAAATCTCAACTCATTTCTGTGTTGAAAGCTCATAAACCAGCCATTGCATGGAAGATTCATGATATTAAAGGAATAAGTCCTTCGTATTGCACACATAAAATCCTTATGGAAGAAGGTCATAAAACGTATGTGCAACGCCAACGAAGACTAAATCCGAATATGCAAGATGTAGTTAAAAAAGAAATTATTAAACTGCTAGATGCAGGTTTAATTTATCCAATTTCTGATAGTCCATGGGTAAGCCCAGTTCAATGCGTGCCTAAGAAGGGTGGCATGACTGTCATTACAAATGAAAAAAATGAGCTTATTCCTACTAGGACTGTAACAGGATGGCGTGTATGTATTGATTATAGAAAATTAAATGACGCCACCAGAAAAGATCACTTTCCCTTACCTTTTATTGATCAAATGTTGGAAAGATTAGCCGGAAACAGTTACTATTGTTTTCTTGATGGATTTTTCGGATATTTTCAAATTCCAATAGCACCTGAAGATCAAGAGAAAATCACGTTCACGTGCCCTTATGGTACTTTTGCTTACAAACGCATGCCATTTGGACTTTGCAACGCCCCTGCAACCTTTCAAAGGTGCATGATGGCGATTTTTCACGACATGATTGAAGAATGCATGGAAGTTTTCATGGATGACTTTTCAGTCATCGGTGATACTTTTGAATCATGTCTAGTTAATCTGGAACGAATGCTTATTAGATGCGAACAATTAAATCTAGTACTTAATTGGGAGAAATGCCATTTCATGGTTAAAGAAGGCATCGTTCTTGGTCATAAAATTTCAAAGGAAGGAATTGAAGTGGATAGAGCTAAAGTAGATGTAATTGCTAAACTTCCACATCCCACCAATGTTAGAGGAGTTAGGAGTTTTCTAGGGCATGCCGGTTTTTACCGACGTTTCATAAAAGATTTTTCTAAAATTGCCACTCCTATGAATAAACTCCTAGAAAAAGATGCTCCATTCATCTTTTCAGATGAATGCATCAAATCTTTTAATATTCTTAAAGAGAAACTCACTAATGCGCCGATCATGATAACACCGAATTGGAATCTACCGTTTGAACTAATGTGCGATGCAAGTGATTTTGCAATGGGAGCCGTTTTAGGACAAAGGATTGAAAAACGATTTCAACCTATATATTATGCTAGTAAGACGTTACAAGGAGCACAAACGAACTACACAACTACTGAAAAAGAACTCCTTGCTATTGTCTTTGCTTTTGACAAATTTCGTTCATATCTCGTTCTAGCAAAAACGGTTGTCTATACCGACCATTCTGCTCTTAGATACCTATTTTCGAAACAAGATGCCAAACTAAGATTAATCCGTTGGATCTTACTCTTACAAGAGTTCGATATTGAAATCTGAGATAAAAGAGGAGCAGAAAATCTCGCCGCTGATCATCTTTCTCGTCTTGAAAATCCCGAATTAGAAGTTCTAAATGAATCGGCCATACAAGACAAATTTCCTGATGAATATCTATTGAAGATAGATTATAATGAAATTTCATGGTTTGCAGACTATGCAAACTACTTAGTATGTGGATTCCTTAAAAAAGGATTATCGTACCAAAAACGAAAGAAATTCTTCGGTGATATAAAACACTATTTCTGGGAAGATCCACATTTGTTTAAAAGTTGTCCCGATGGAATAATACGCCGATGTGTATTTGGAGATGAAGCTAGTAAAATTTTAAACCATTGTCACACAGGACCAACAGGAAGGCACTATGGGCCTCAACTAACAGCAAAAAAAGTTTATGATGCTGGATTCTATTGGCCTACAATTTACAAAGACGCACACCTTCTTTGCAAATCCTGTAATGCTTGTCAAAGGGCCGGAAAAATAAGTCAATGTGATGAAATGCCACAAAATGTCATTCAAGTATGCGAAGTATTTGACATTTGGGGTATTGACTTTATGGGTCCATTTCCAAAATCTCATAATAATCTCTACATTCTCGTAGCCATTGATTATGTATCTAAATGGGCGGAAGCACAAGCTCTCCGAACTAACAATGCACGAGTTGTAGTCAACTTTTTAAAACGTCTTTTTGCAAGGTTTGGAACACCGAAAGCTTTAATAAGTGATCGGGGTACTCATTTCTGTAATAATCAACTTGAGAAAGTTCTCAAAAGATATGGAGTAACTCATAAAATCTCCACCGCATATCATCCACAAACAAGTGGACAAGTTGAAAATACCAACCGAGCTTTAAAACGTATTCTAGAAAAAACCGTAGGATCAAATCCGAAGGAATGGTCCATTAAATTGGAGGATGCACTCTGGGCTTTTAGAACAGCCTACAAAACTCCAATTGGAACCACACCTTTTAAACTCGTCTACGGAAAAGCATGTCATCTTCCAGTAGAAATTGAACACAAAGCATTTTGGGCTTTGAAGACATGTAATCTTGATTTACATGAAGCCGGACGTCTACGATTAAGTCAATTAAACGAATTAGAAGAATTAAGACATGAAGCATACGAAAATTCGTTAATCTATAAGGAAAGAACGAAGAAATGGCATGATAAAAGAATCAGAAGTTCAAAAGAATTTAAAGAAGGAGACAGAGTTCTTCTTTTCAATTCACGATTCAAGCTATTTTCTGAAAAATTGAAATCGAGATGGTCTGGACCATTCATAGTCAAAAGATTTTTCCCATACGGAACAGTAGAATTGATAAATTCAAATGGGATTAAATTTAAGGTTAATGGTTACAGAGTTAAACACTACATAGATAGTCCGATGGAATTCGACAACAAAGTTAATCACAATTTCGATACCACAGCTAACTAAGTGTGGGGAGAATCAAGTCTTTAAAGGATAATATGTATTTCTGTTAGAGTTAGATTGTCTGTTTTCGTGTAGTTTTCGAAAATGGAACCCGAATGGTCTTTCCCTAGCAGACCCTAAAGAACTAGTCTTCTCCCCCCATTCTGAATTTTTATTTTTTTTAGGAAATGAAGACTTCCTGTGAACTAAACCATGGTCTAATGCTACACGCTTTGATCACTAAACGTAATAATGACACACTTCCGAGTGAACTAGTATCAGTAATCAGAGAAAGATTGGACGGAGTAAGAAAAGAATCCAGATGCGAAGATAATAAGTTACAATTTGGTAAAGGAAAATCAAAATCCGCAGCGAAAAGAAGAGCACGACACCTAGAAAGATGTCACAAATGCGGAAAATGGTCACATGGAGGTAAATGTTCAAATAACCAAACCTATTCAAACACCGAATTTGTTACTTTATGCAGAGACGGACCGTTCATATGTTTAGAAGAAAAAAAACTGAATGCTCGAGGTTACGCCTATGTAGCTATGGAAAACCAATTAAACCGACTATCTTATGAATGGGATAGATCATATAACTAAGAATACTATCTCACAGGTAAGTCTGTACAGTTTTTATTTTTTATTTTTATTTTTAACCTTTTGATAATAAACGCTAATTTGTTCGCTATAAAGTATTAAATTGGTATTGAATAAAATTAGGTTTGGCGACCAAAATTATTGATATCATTCAAAAATTTATTACATCACTGCGAAATTTAACGTTTATTCTTAAGGTATAAATATCTTTAATCAATCAACTCAAAATATTTCAAAAATTCGTCATGAGTTAAATTAGGTCATGGAGCCGAAATTACTTTACCGAAAAGAGGGGCGCATATTTTTGATAATATTTGATTGATTAAAGTGGGATAAAAGCCAAAAAGATTTTTAATTTTATTTTTTACCATGTTTTTAAAATTAATATATAAATATTAAATTAATATTTTAAACTTTGTAAAATCAATATATTTAAGTTTGTAAATATTTGAAAAATTAATCTTTTTAATATAAGTTTGTATGTATAAAAACAAAAATATAATATAAGTTTGGTGTAAATTTATAATATGAATTTTTAATTAAGTTTAATATGAATTTTTAATTTTATGCATTTTAAATTTAAGTTTGGTGTGAATTTAAAAACAAAAATTTACTTTATTTCGCTAAGTTAAAAATATGATTTTTAAAATTCGTCGTGAGTTGAAGACTAGGTCGTTGAACCAAAATTGCTTTACCCGAGGGAGGGACGAGAACTTTTATTATCATTTAATCTTATCGGATTAAAGTATGCCAAAAACATTAAAAAAATCCAAAAATCTTTACTTTTAAAAACCGCGCTTTGATTTGCAAATTTTAAAATTTTGTCGAGGGACAGACTAGGACTTCGATCCGAAATGCTCTCATCCTAAAAAGAAACAAAATTTTAATTTTTAAATTAATTTTATGTTTTATAAAGTATAAGGTTTTAATAAAATAAAAAAAAAAAAAAAAAAAACTTAAAGTACTGTACCCGGAACCCCATGCGATCGCATGGGGTTTACTCTTCAACCTCATGTGATCGCATGAGGCTGGATTCTAGGCCAGTTTGATAAAAAGAACAGCCCGCTGTTCTGCACAAAAAACACACACACATATACGAACCAACCCCAAAATCACCTCTAAAATTCGCAATTTTCCACCGTAATTCGTCATTTTTCTTGCTCTAATCATGCCTAGATTCTCATTCTTCAGCAAAATGGTAAAAATTACACCCCTAAACTCTATAAAATCCTAGTTTTTGTGATAATTACCAATTTTTTACCTAATGCAATTTTGTTAATTTCTAGTGTAATTAGTGTTAAATTGTTAGTATTTTATGCATGTATAACCTAGATTGATGCTATTTAACATGATTTGAAGCCAAAAACTTCAAAATTTTTAGAAATCTAGGGTTTGTGTTCTTGAGCAATTTGGGACTTTTTGATATAAACAGGTTATGGCCGATTTTCGTCATGAATTATTGCTAAATTGAGTAGTGTAACATGTTTAGATAGTTAAATGATCCAAACATTGATCCTAAACATGATTTTTAGAGATTAAAGTGGACTTTTTAAGTCCAAAATTCATGAACTTGATTAATTTGATATATTTGCCATTTGAGACTTGTTTAATTATTAGTAATGACTATTTTGATATGTTATTTGAGTTAAATGCTTATGAATTTTGTATACATTTTCATATGTGCTTATTTGAAAAGTGTAGAATTGTGAAAAATTGTGAAAATGTGTATAAGTTTAATTTTGATTTAACATGTTATAGTGATTGTTTTAAGTTGTTATTTTACTAACACTAATGCATATTTGGATGCACAAATTTTGTGTTTAATGTGTTTTACAGAAAGCCGATACGGAAGGTTCAGGAGCATCATCATCTAGACGACCAGCACCAGCACCAGAACCAGAACCAGAACCAGAAATGCAACACGAACAAGAACCACAACAAGAACAACAACAATAGCCTGATCAGCAAGTACCTTATTATGATCCGGTACAGTTTGTTGATGAATTCATAGTATTCCCAATGAGGCCGCTAGTAGAATTCCCAACGATTCCTGAGCACACTCTGCATCCTAATCTAAGATTTGATAGGAGATGGAGAGATTACGAGACATATCAAAGGAACAAATTCAAATTGGTAACAAAAATGTAGAGGTGCCAAGGGTAATTGATTGGGCCCCTTTAGAAACGGTCCACCTAGCTGACCGTGTTAGAAAGCTTTTGGTACAAAGGTATGGCAGTTCTTCTTTTACAGATTGGGAACGTCTTTTCACCATTCGTAGACCTGTATATAAGGAATGGTGTGTTGAGTTGATGAGTACTGTATCACTTGATACAAATATAGTTAGAATAGATGATAGATGATTTCTTAGGTTTATCCTTGGCGGTAGGATGTACAGAATGTCCATGCTGGACATGGCCAGGGCCTTACAGATATATACTCATGGTGAGTTGCTATTACCCGATTGTACAAATTTGATTCATTATAGTGAAAGGGTAGATAGCAACTTTGACGCTGACGCCATTTGGAGGCGTATGTCACATTTTGATGTTTTTACACGAGCAGGAGGACACTCCTATACACATATTGACAGAGCCGAGCTTCGTATTATTCATAGATTTTTAGCTAACTCGATTACACAGAGAGGTCACAATAAAGAAAAAATTACCTTACATGATTTATTCTACCTAAAGTGTATTCGGGATCCTAGAAGCTTTGTCAATATCCCTTACTGTGTTGCTTTTTATTTATCTAAAATGGTAGAAGGAATGCAGGATGGGAGTATAATAGGAGGAGGTATTTTTGTTACTCTCATTGGAGAGTATTTAGGTGTTGATAGGAACCAAGGGGGTCCATTACAGCTATGTAGAGAACAGGTTGAGCCCTTAGGATTGAAAGTTTATGTGGGTGCTAAGGTATTGAAAAGTAGACGTAACCAGGCAGTACCCTATGAGGGATCTCATCCTCAGGTAGAGAGAGGCTCAGACGAGGAAATGGAGGAGGCGGAAGACATTAGGGATGTCTTTCGAGATGCTATTCTTGACGTCCACGTTCGTATAGATGAGGAAGCAATGACGAACGCGGCCAGACATAGTATGTACGAGCAGTGGAACTCCGAGCGAGTATACGAGGATTATAGGCGACGCCAACACGATAGCTGGGTAGTTCATCAGCACCAAATCATGAGCCAGCTATCATATCAGGTACCAAATAACTATGTACCTACTCGACCTGCTCATTTTCCGCCACACAGCCCCGATATCCGACCACCCTTTAACCGGTATGACTATAACCAAGCCTATCAGAACACCTATAACCAACAATGGAACCCACCTGATGAGATGAACTGGAACCCCTATCCACACTGATTTGGTTCCATTTGATTATTTATATGATTTTTATATTTTTATCTTTTTACTTATTCATGTTTAAACTTATGTTATTGAATATACTTATGTAATCTTTATCATTTTTTTTATTATTGTGTACTAATATTTCACATTTAGGATTTGAAAGTGGGATATTAAGTCCCATTTCAAATTGCCATGCATGTTTATATTTGTATGTATGTATATTGTAAATTGTACAAAACAGGATAAAATAGCGCATTTTCAAAGACTGGCATTAAGTTCAGCAAAAGCTACTAATTTTGACAACAAGATGACAAATAAATGTGATGTAACAACAGACGGAATGAACAAATGATATGCACCATTTATCATTCAGCAAACAAACGCCAATATGTTTGAAAACTTTGGTAAAATTTAATCATTTTCACACTAATCACCCTCAATAATTTAAATTGTTACTGATTTTTGCAAATGAGGGCATTGCAAGATCTTAAGTGTGGGAAGGGGTTAAATTCTTTCGGATTTTTAAATTTTTTACTTTATACACTTGGTTACCATTAGAAATACTAGTAAAGTAGTAGTTGTATTAGAATCTAGTGCTCTCTGATAAAGAACAGCCCTAGTCTTATATACTGACTACCCAATTCTAGTAAAATTTTTCAAAATTTTCAATTAAATGAACTCAAAATCATGTTTATACATATTTATGAACGATAAAACTAGGTGTTAACACCGAAATTATTGTTACCACGGAAAGGACATAAATTGAGAAACAAACCAAAATGTTAAAATTCATTTAAAATGGAATAGAGGACAATAAAAAGGAAAATAAAAGCCAAGTGTGGGAAAAATTATCAAGTTATCTTAAACATATGTCACATATTTCTGTAACAAATAATTGAAGATACTTTTGCTTTGGACTAAACTAAACTGTTTTACCCGAGGAAAGAAAAGAAGAGATGGATCTACATGATGAATCAGTTCCATCGTTAAAAGGAAGTAAAGTCTTTCGAAAAAGAAACGCGCTTCTTGATTTAGGTCATGAAGTTGTCGTCCAGACTAGCTTTAGGTTGACGAAAAACCTAGAAAAGTCATCACTAAAATCAGCAGGAAATCCACAGACCTCAGCATCAAACAGGGTCGCCAAGTGGTCAGATTTATCCTAACCATGAGAAGGATTTATCTCGTACAATGGGGGGGGGCACTATAACAACCCTCATATTTCCATACCTGAATTGACTAATTTGACTATAAGGTTGTTATCCATACGTAATATATAATTAAATTTGACATTGATCAAATATTTATTTTTAGTCGACACTTTTTGTTAACTAAAGTTTACACTAATTATATAAAATAACTTTTGTTAATATTAATATTAATGCGTATTATATTTAAAACTATATGAAACATAATTATTAATTAAATGATAAGTTATTTTAATCATTATATATATATATATATATATATATATATATATATATATATATATATATATATATATATATATATATATATATATATATATATATATATATATATATATATATATATATATATATATATTTAGCTTATAAAAAAGAGAGATTTTTTTTATAAATTAAATAATGAGCCCATGAATTTTGACTAAATATTTTCAAAAACAAAAACTTATTAAAAATATTTTTAACATATTTTTATTTTTTGTCAAAATTGGCACCTTTATTTTATTTATATTTATTTATTTTCACCAACTATTTTTTTCCTATAAATACCCACTTCCATTTCATAAAAAAATGTATCAAATCTTTGGAAAAACTCTCTCACAAACTTGGGAAAGTACTTGAGGTATTTTCTATATTTTTTATCGAATTGCTTTTATTTTTTTGTATATTCTTTAAAAATTCGAATTTAATATATATAAATTATTTTTACATGTTATAATTAGTATTATAAGTATTATGATGTATAAAAATAATTTTTATAATTTATGGAATATTATTTATAATTAAATACGAATTATGTAGTATTTAAACATAAAAACAATATAAAATTCGTAATAAAATATTAAACAGTAATAAAAATAATTATAATTTTTTTTTGAGATTATTATACTTTTATAAACAAGCGAAAATTATAAGACTTAAATAAATGGGACGATTAGTATTTAAAAAGAATTTACTTTTTTATTATTCTAAACCGAGAGAAATAATAAATAAAATACAAAATAAATACAAACGTGTATTAAATATTTTTATAAAATTTTTATATGATTAATAGCATCACTAGATACTTTAAAAAAAAATATAAAAATTAATTTTCCTATTTATTTAATTATAGGCTGATTACAATGGTTAAATAATTAGAAAACATTAAATAAATAATATTTTGATATAAAATTTGATTTAATAATTTTTATAACATTTTTACATAATATAGAACCTGTAAAAAATATAAAATTATTTATTTAGGTAGATTTAATATTTATTACCTAATTAAATTTGATTAATATAAACCGAGTATATATATAAAGAAAAGAGGGAAATAAATACAAAAACTTGATAAAATTATTTTTATAAAATATCCTACTAAATTGTATAATTAACTAAGTTTATAAAAATTATAAATATAATATTTAATGAATTAATATTCGAATTAACATATATTAGTATGATTTTCGATTAACATAAGTATATTACATACACTAAATTAATATTATTATTATAACTTACGATTAATAACTAAGTATGCTATATAATAAAGTATAATGCTTATAATGTAAGTTAATAACAATACATTATTAATAAACACTTATTTTATAACTATACTAATTTAATAATAATAACTTATAGTATATAATATAAGATAATCAAATTGTTAATACATTAATAAATATAATATAACATATATAACAACATATAAACCTAAAGTGAAGGTTAATCAAAGATAATGTACAATTCATGTGAACTTCATCGCTACTCACGGTCGTAAGTGAATGATGTCTAGGTTGCCATTTATGGGTAAGCTTGTGGATCTCGAATGCCATGACTTAGATTCTGGTCAAGAGTCCTGGGCCCCTGGTTACATCTGGTCATTCCTGAATTATTTAATAGCAACGAAGTTTGAGTAAAATTATACAACGTCTTGCTAAAGATTAACCCGAACTTTCTAAAATTGAAAAATTACTATAAGTGGAAACTTTCCATAAATAGTAACCTTCCGAAAATGGAAATTCTTTAGTGAACCATTACTATCAATATAGTACTATATACTATTGTCTATTAGGCAATGTCTGATCATACGTTCTATCTCTAGGTTGAGATCTCGGTCACGTCCTTCCGGTCAATTCTTTCATGGAATACTCTTTTGTGCTACTAAGGTGAACTTCATAGCCCCACTTTTTACTGTTTCATAACTGTTTTACAACTTTTGGGGTGAGACACATGCTTGCTTTATAACTATTTTACGCTTAGACACAAGTACTAAATTGTTAACTATGCTGTCATGCTTTGATTCATGCTAAATCCCTACCGTAATATTGTTAATTGCTACGTTTAAATGCAAACTTAATTATTGTGAGTAGGCCTATTGAGAGTAACGTCTCTAACCATTCGACCGTTGGTCTTTGGTTACATAATAATGATTCCACGACACTGACAGTACAAGGTGTCATAGGGTAAACTTGTTTAGTAGCGATATTACAAAATGCAGCAACACTTTTAGATTGATATTTCTATATCAATCAACTTTAAACTAAATCTTGCGGTCTAAAACTTTGGATATTATTTATAAACCTGTGAATTTCACTCAACCTTTTTGGTTGACACTTTAAGCATGTTTTGTCTCAGGTGATGATTGAGCTAGCTGTTTGCAACTTTGTGATGATAGATTTGATGCTTGCATGGAGTCCACATCGCATATTATATTTTAGTTCATCAACATTTATTTTATGTTTTAATAATAATGTAAACATGTATTACTGCTTCCGCTCTTTTATTAACAAAGGTTTTATTTAAAAAGTCTCATATAGAGTCGTTCTCGTTTATACAACTATGTTATGATATGATTGGTCACAATTACCCCTGGTCCATTTTGGGGGGTGTGACAGATTGGTATCAGAGCAGTGCTGTTGTAAAGAACCAGGATTGCATTTTAAGTGTGTCTTATACAATTAGGTACCTTAGCAATGTAAGACTACAACTTTCCTTGACTATAGTGCCTTTAATTGTTGCCTTTAATTATTAAATGCTACACTATACTTTAGAAACTTTACTTATCTTAGAATGCCAAGTCAATCTAAGAACTCTATTCACTTTCTAAGTACTATCCAATTACGCCACCGCGTTTAAATGAGACACTACGATTTATGAAATTCTTGACATTCCTAAGTCATCTATCATGGTTTGTGTATTGCATATGTATTACATGAAATATTATCCATGAATTTTGAAACTCCTATATTTGTTACTATTCATACTCAAACGTATATAACTCCCTGTTATATCACGTACCTATATGCCTTATGCCTTTATGCATCGGTTTGCGAACCAAAAAATGTTATTGAGTTATCGAGAATCTCAAAGACATTACAATGTCATCACTATTTATATTCATTACTTTCTTTGCTTTCTTGTTGTTTTGATCATTGAATTTTCCTGACGGATGACGTCTACGAAACTATAGAATAGAAAGCGTTTGGATTACTGATTTAAAGGATCTTATAGCTCAAGCCCTGGACCTGAATAGGACATTACGAATTGAAAATCTTTAATCAAAAGATTATCAGATTACATACTTATCATCTAGACACGTCATACTACCATTATTAGAGTATAGACACATCATATCTTATTATATCTTATCGTATCTATCCCAATAATCTTTGTCTAACACTTTTCCTAAATTTCCTCCGTAAATTACGAAAATCTTTTTGCTACATATACATATTCAAGGAGATGAATATATCATCCAGTATTCAACACTAATCTCATATCAAACCCTAAATCAAATCACATAATATGGATTTCACAACCGATTCCTAGAGCTCCAATGGCAGCGTAACCGGAACAAACGAACCAATCAGCCATCATCTATTTTGGATGAATTGGGGATGGGTTCGTAGTAAACTTAATCAATGGAGACAAGAAGAAGGTAATCCCTTCCACCAACCGAATTCACCTCTTGGTGAAGAACCTGAAGCACTTACCGGCGAACCCGTTCGGAACACTATTTTCACCCTCATTTCCAGGATATCCAGTCACGAATATATAATATCTAAAATTCTAGATCTTATTCATCCACTTGTCCGAATCGCCTATCATCCCGGAATAATAGAAGAAGTCAACGAGCTTCGTGCTCGAGTGGTGGCTCTGGAGAATATGGTGCGAAGCCTACGAACACCAGCGGCAGCACCAGCAGCATAACCAGTACCATCAGCATCACCACCAACAGCATAAGCATCACCAACAATAACATCTGCATTTCACGCCTCAACATCACACTCAGTACCCCGGATATCAACATCATACGCCCCATAGATACCAAGGAATATTAGTAATAATGAGTTAAGATGTATTGACTCATTCTTCCTGAAGAATTATATATGTATACTTTATATATATATGGTTTGAAACAATAATAAATCTTTTCGTACTAAGCTATTACGTGTAAATCTTAACTAGTATGTACTACTTGGTTAATTCATATCATTAATATGCTATAATGTACATCCTTCGTTAATGACTTAATGATCGTTAATCACTGCTTCAGCACAATAAACTCCATTTCATAATAAATCAAGTGTATTATTCAAATACATGTCTGATTTTATACTTCCATTTTCGATGTACTCGAAACTTTTTAGAAAACATTATTCGTGTCTTGTGAATTTCACAAGAATTCCACGAGCACCAACATCATATATCGAGGTATATCAATAACAATGAACGATGAAGTATTGATTCATAACTCCATTAAAGAAATATTCCGCGACGATTATGTAATCTCTCAAGTTTTGAAGATTATTTATTCTTGTTCCAACCTCAAATTAAATGATTTTAATATTATATTAACTCATTAAATCTATATTATATTTGAAGAATACATATATGAACGTATATCTCCATAAAGATTGTAATTAAAGTTCTTTTGTACAAACTGTTAATTGTGAAAATATTTTAACGGGTAGGTAATACCCGAGAAATATTTATATCTCACATTAATATGTTGCATTGTACATTCTTCAATTCTGATTCAATAATCAGTAACTATACTACTTACGTTCACAAGATATATGTATCCGTTCACTAAAGAACAACCATCTTCATAAAAATTCAATTATCTATTCTAATTTTGACATATCAGAATCCAAGTAAAGCTTTAGCAGGTGTTATCCTTCTAAAAAAAATCACTACATTCATGAATTATATTCATTCGTATTCTATGATGAATTATCACATCAAACCACCAAAATTATCGTTCATTTCTTTTGAAATCAACAACGCCTATTCATCAACCATTAGATCCGTTGATGATTACAATCAGCGTTTAATCATCTAAAAATGAAATTTCTTGAAACCATCTCGGATTGATAACCAATGATTCAAATATGGCTGCATTAAATGCAGAGAAAACAGCAAAATTGTAGATGGTCTCAATGGTCAAAAGTTTTATAATAAAGAATGGTACGTTGGAAAAGCTCAAAAGAAAATTAGGAACTGAAAAATGGATTGAGCTAGCCATGGAGGAGACCAAGGACAAATACAAGGACCAAACCCTATATTCAAAGAATCCAGGTAATTCTGGATCTGATGAATTCTTTAGAGAATATCTTGCTTCGAAGTCATGTTAAAAGCTTGCGGAAAATTTTTCTTCATCAACTTTTGAACTTAGAAATTCTAAAATATCATCATAAATATCCTCTATATTTCTGATGATATCTTCATAACAATTCTTGTCCGCAATTAATTATCTCTTTGCGATATCTTTATCACATCATAAAGGAAACTGTATTAGTTTCTATATTCTGTAAAATTCAAGTTTAAATTATGAATGATTTGAAGAAGTGTTGGGAATTGAAGTATGAGTTAGTATAATATAATGACGTCAGGCCAACGTGATTATATTACAGTAAGTCATGCTAAATTTTTAATGGAAGATGACGATTCACAGACTGTATAAATCACCATTCGCCATGTTACACGACTCTTACATTCTATTTAACCTCTAAACATATCAAGAAAATATTTTTCTTGATGATTCGGTCTTTTCCGAATATTCTGGTAATTTGACAAATCAAATCGTGCTATTACCTTTCCTTTCTACTTTATAAATTATGATCATTCGAAACTTCATACCTACGAGTTCTGGACCATTATTCGCTTGACTTGAAGTCGGGAAGAAGAAACAAAAGCATAAAGCTCCGACATATAAGGAAAAATATAAAGCCCGATAACGACTCCGAAACTACAAACCGTGTATATCAATGCGTATAGCAATATAAAGACACGGAAGAATTAAAAACACTATAACCCCAAGAGCATAGTAGAAGTAAACAGATTCCTCTGGTGTTAAAAGAAAACGAAGAATGACTGCATATATGGTCAATATAATAACAAGTATCAATACAGGATTGAGCATATTAACAAATCTTTTGGAAGTATGAATTTAGGAAGAAAGTATAGAAGTGGTGAAGATAATGAAACGGAAGAAGCTAATTTATAGCAAAATTTCCAAACACGTCAATCAAGGCAATTCACCGCATTTAATCAAAGAAATCTCAAAATTCCGTGAATACCGGAGAATCAAATCTTATAGATTACGAAGATTTCCTTTAATCCCTTGAATTCCGGAAATCAATCGTGACTACGTCAAAAGTTAAGGCGAACATTTAATTTTCTCATTCACTCTTTTACGATAGCTTCGTTTATACGCTTCCTATAATCGAATTGTTTTATCCATATTATTAAATAGTGATAAAACTTTATTTTTCAACTCATATTCATCATTAAGATATTCTTGTTGTAAACAATGATGATCTCTATCAAATTTCATGAATATGATTTCACGAACTCCTCTCTGTCTTATCTGCCCTAATATTGTGGCATAAACGCTCAAGGTTTTAAATGAGCACAATATTATTCATAACATATTTCATGTATCTAATTTACTGAAATGACTTGTAAAACATCATCATTTTGAATGATCTCCGCATTAATAATAAAATGCACTTTGTAGAAGAACTTGTAGAAATTGTGGTTTGTATGATTTTAATTCTTGAAACAGAACAATATTCTATCCGTTGGAATTCACGCAAGGCCCCGAGCATACCTGGGAACGTGAAAACCAAATAAAACGTAAATATCCTCGTCTATGTACGAACAACACCGATTAATGGCAACAACTAAATTTCAGGACGAAATTTCTTTTAACGGGTAGGTACTATAACAACCCTCATATTTCCATACCTGAATTGACTAATTTGACTATAAGGTTGTTATCCATACGTAATATATAATTAAATTTGACATTGATCAAATATTTATTTTTAGTCGACACTTTTTGTTAACTAATTATATAAAATAACTTTTGTTAATATTAATATTAATGCGTATTATATTTAAAACTATATGAAACATAATTATTAATTAAATGATAAGTTATTTTAATCATTATATATATATATATATATATATATATATATATATATATATATATATATATATATATATATATATATATATATATATATATATATATATATTTAGCTTATAAAAAAGAGAGATTTTTTTTATAAATTAAATAATGAGCCCATGAATTTTTACTAAATATTTTCAAAAACAAAAACTTATTAAAAATATTTTTAACATGTTTTTATTTTTTGTCAAAATTGGCACCTTATTTTATTTATATTTTTTCTTTTCACCAACCATTTTTTTCCTATAAATACCCACTTCCATTTCATAAAAACTTGTATCAAATCTTTGGAAAAACTCTCTCACAAACTTGGGAAAGTACTTGAGGTATTTTCTATATTTTTTATCGAATTGCTTTTATTTTTTTTGTATATTCTTTAAAAATTCAAATTTAATATATATAAATTATTTTTACATGTTATAATTAGTATTATAAGTATTATGATGTATAAAAATAATTTTTATAATTTATGGAATATTATTTATAATTAAATACGAATTATGTAGTATTTAAACATAAAAGCAATATAAAATTCGTAATAAAATATTAAATAGTAATAAAAATAATTATAATTTTTTTTTGAGATTATTATACTTTTATAAACAAGGAAAAATTATAAAACTTAAATAAATGGGAAGATTAGTATTTAAAAAGAATTTACTTTTGTATTATTCTAAACCGAGAGAAATAATAAATAAAATACAAAATAAATACAAACGTGTATTAAATATTTTTATAAAATTTTTATATGATTAATAGCATCACTAGATACTTTAAAAAAAATATAAAAATTAATTTTCCTATTTATTTAATTATAGGCTGATTACAATGGTTAAATAATTAGAAAACATTAAATAAATAATATTTTGATATAAAATTTGATTTAATAATTTTTATAACATTTTTACATAATATAGAACCTGTAAAAAATATAAAATTATTTATTTAGGTAGATTTAATATTTATTACCTAATTAAATTTGATTAATATAAACCGAGTATATATATAAAGAAAAGAGGGAAATAAATACAAAAACTTGATAAAATTATTTTTATAAAATATCCTACTGAATTGTATAATTAACTAAGTTTATAAAAATTATAAATATAATATTTAATGAATTAATATTCGAATTAACATATATTAGTATGATTTTCGATTAATATAAGTATATTACATATACTAAATTAATATTATTATTATAACTTACGGTTAATAACTAAGTATGCTATATAATAAAGTATAATGCTTATAATGTAAGTTAATAACAATACATTATTAATAAACACTTATTTTATAACTATACTAATTTAATAATAATAACTTATAGTATATAATATAAGATAATCAAATTGTTAATACATTAATAAATATAATATAACATATATAATAACATATAAACCTAAAGTGAAGGTTAATCAAAGATAATGTACAATTCATGTGAACTTCATCGCTACTCACGGTCGTAAGTGAATGATGTCTAGGTTGCCATTTATGGGTAAGCTTGTGGATCTCGAATGCCATGACTTAGATTCTGGTCAAGAGTCCTGGGCCCCCGATTACATCTGGTCATTCCTGACTTATTTGATAGCAACGAAGTTTGAGTAAAATTATACAACGTCTTGCTAAAGATTAACTCGAACTTTCTAAAATTGGAAAATTACTATAAGTGAAAACTTTCCATAAATAGTAACCTTCCAAAAATGGAAATTCTTTAGTGAATCATTACTATCAATATAGTACTATATACTATTGTCTGTTAGGCAATGTCTGATCATACGTTCTATCTCTAGGTTGAGATCTCGGTCACGTCCTTCCGGTCAATTCTTTCGTGGAATACTCTTTTGTGCTACTAAGGTGAACTTCATAGCCCCACTTTTTACTGTTTCATAACTGTTTTACAACTTTTGGGGTGAGACACATGCTTGCTTTATAACTGTTTTACGCTTAGACACAGGTACTACATTGTTAACTATGCTGTCATGCTTTGATTCATGCTAAATCCCTACCGTAATATTGTTAATTGCTACGTTTAAATGCAAACTTAATTATTGTAAGTAGGCCTATTGAGAGTAATGTCTCTAACCATTCGACCGTTGGTCTTTGGTTACATAATAATGATTCCACGACACTGACAGTACAAGGTGTCATAGGGTAAACTTGTTTAGTAGCGGTATTACAAAATGCAGTAACACTTTTAGATTAATATTTCTATATCAATCAACTTTAAACTAAATCTTGCGGTCTAAAACTTTGGATATTATTTATAAACCTGTGAATTTCACTCAACCTTTTTGGTTGACACTTTAAGCATGTTTTGTCTCAGGTGATGATTGAGCTAGCTGTTTGCAACTTTGTGATGATAGATTTGATGCTTGCATGGAGTCCACATCGCATATTATATTTTAGTTCATCAACATTTATTTTATGTTTTAATAATAATGTAAACATGTATTACTGCTTCCGCTGTTTTATTAACAAAGGTTTTATTTAAAAAGTCTCATATAGAGTCGTTCTCGTTTATACAACTGTGTTATGATATGATTGGTCACAATTACCCCTGGTCCATTTTGGGGGGTGTGACAGGCACCGTGCAAATTAGCTTGATAAGACTAATAAATCAGATCCCCAGAAAGGATAATCTATTTTAAAGATCAAAAATCAGCTTTTAAGACTGATATTACTCAATCCTAGAGATTGACCTTAAAGATTGAGAATTACAAACTCATGGAATTCAATGATATCTAAACTCGAGCTTGAACGAGAAAATATTTTGATCAAAATTACAAACCGATTTGTTTTCTGAAAACCCATTTTCAATGCGTTCATTACCATTGAACGTAAAATCCTAGGAATTCACCTGGAATTCATTAGGTCACCTGAACCAAATCGGGTGTCAACCGTAAGAATGGTGGTTGCATAGCATGGTCAAAGACAGGACCTTGTGCCAGACCGAAAAATCATAAGGGTGAGCTTTACTATTGCTCCTACCAAGGATAGTAATTGCGTCCGACACGTTATAGACCATAATTAAAAGCATGTCAGGAGACATTGCCTTAACAGTTGCTTGTTCAAATGCTTTCCTTTACAACCGTATGGTAGTTTACCGAAAGGTAATATACGGAGCAAGTATACTGGACGTGTTGCTTTCCTAATACAAGGATAGCAAGTGGGTGACACAAAACCACAAGTTTTGAGCTAAAATTTTCAAATATGAAACCCACCAAACCCACAAAAATATTTTGCAAACACCGGTGAAGGGTTATTCTGGAAAACTTATCTAGGGTAAAAGCTAGATTGAATTTTCAAAAAGATCAAATGTTTTCATAAAGATCCAATTTCTTAAAGGATCTAAATTTTTATAGTCATGTGGGACTGTAAACCACAACGTTACTACCATTGTTTATACCGCCGTAAAGAAATCACTGATGTACAAAGTGTGAAGAATAAAGAAGTGATTCTTATATTTCAAGACTATATTGCTTGAGGACAAGCAACGCTCAAGTGTGGGAATATTTGATAATGCTAAAAACGAACATATATTTCATAGCATTATTCCTCAAGAAAGACAAGCTTTTAGTTGCAATTGTTCTATTTACAAGTGATATTCGTTTAAATAATAAAAGGTGAAGACAAAAGGAAGATTCGACGAATTGAAGACGCAAACGATCAAAAAGCTCAAAAGTACAAAATACAATCAATGAGGTTCCAATTATTGATAAGAAACGGCTCAAAATTACAAGAGTACAAGATTCAAAACGTAAAGTACAAGATATTAAATTATTCGCAAGGACGTTCGAAAATCCGGAACCGGGACCAGAGTCAACTCTCAACGCTCGACGCAACGGACTAAAAATTACAAGTCAACTATGCATATGAATATAATATAATATATAATTAATTCTTAAAATTAATATATATATATTATATTATATTTAAATAAATGTCGGCAGAAGAAAACAACCAAATGTGGCTCTCCCCAGCTGGCCATGCGATCGCATGGCCTTGAAGGGTAAAGCTCATGCGATCGCATGAGCATCTTTTCCAGATCACAGGCCTATAAAAATCGAGCTTTGGTGTAACACAAAACACATCTTTTTCTTCTCCTCATTCATACGTAGTATATATTTATATTTATATTTTAATTTTAATTTTAATTTTAAATCCTAATAATAAGGGTGTGTTAGCGAATGTTGTAAGGGTGTAAGTCGAAATTCTGTCCGTGTAACGCTACGCTATTTTTAATCATTGTAAGTTATGTTCAACCTTTTTAATTTAATGTCTCGTAGCTAAGTTATTATTATGCTTATTTAATCCAAAGTAATCATGATGTTGGGCTAAAAATATTAAAATTGGGTAATTGGGCTTTTTACCATAATTGGGGTTTGGACAAAAGAACGACACTTGTGAAAATTAGACTATGGGCTATTAATGGGCTTTATATTCGTTTAACTAAATGATAGTTTGTTAATTTTAATATAAAGATTTACAATTGGACGTCCCTATAAATAACCATATACACTCAATCGGACACGATGGGCGGGATATTTATATTTACGAATAATCGTTCATTTAACCAGACACGGGAATGGATTAATAGCCACTAGAATTATTAAAACAGGGGTGAAATTATGTACAAGGACACTTGGCATAATTGATAACAAAGTATTAAAACCTTGGGTTACGCTCAGTGGACATACTGGTGTAATTATTAAACAAAGTATTAAAATTTTGTTACAGTTTAAGTCCCCAATTAGTTGGAATATTTAACTTTGGGTATAAGGATAATTTGACGAGGACACTCGCACTTTATATTTATGACTGATGGACTGTTATGGACAAAAACCAGACGGACATATTAAATAATCCAGGACAAAGGACAATTAACCCATGGGCATAAAATTAAAATCAACACGTCAAACATCATGATTACGGAAGTTTAAATAAGCATAATTCTTTTATTTCATATTTAATTTCCTTTATTTTATATTTAATGGCACTTCTAATTATCGCACTTTTATTTATTGTTATTGTATTTAATTGCACTTTTAATTATCGTACTTTTTAATTATCGCAAGTTTATTTTATCGCACTTTTATTTATCGCAATTTCATTATCGTTATTTACTTTACTCTTTAAATTAAGTCTTTTATTTATTTAATATTTTACATTTTGTTTTAACTGCGACTAAAGTTTTAAAATCGACAAACCGGTCATTAAACGGTAAAAACCCCCCTTTATAATAATAATATTACTTATATATATATTTGTATTTTTATAAAATAAAACTAATATAGCGTTAAGCTTTGATTAAAAGATTTTCCCTATGGAACGAACCGGACTTACTAAAAACTACACTACTGTACGATTAGGTACACTGCCTATAAGTGTTGTAGCAAGGTTTAAGTATATCCATTCAATAAATAAATAAATAAATATCTTGAGTAAAATTGTATCGTATTTAATAGTATTTCCTTGTAAAATATAAGCTATTTTATATACACCTCGCATAACATCATTATGATTGACCCAAATATTTGGGTTAAGGGTGCAAATGGGTCGAGATTGCACCATGGGTCAAAATGACTATAGAATGGAGTTTGAGTTGGTTGACCAACTTGAGTTTGTGATTGACTTTATGTATAATGTAATAGGTACGTTACATTGAAGGTTTCCGAGCTTGTCTATCTCTCATCAAGACTTTGAGGTGAGTGGAAAATCTATATATGTATGTATATGATTTACGTGCCGTATTAATGGTGTCACATAGCCGTTTTGTGACCGTAGTTGTGAGACATAGCCGTTTTGTCCACGTTTTATATTTATGCACATAGCCGTGTTTGTGCATATAGTGGCGAGTAATAGCCGTGTTTTACTCCCACATTATTATCCGAGTTATTGTGCACATAGCCGTGTTTGTGTACATGATTGTGAGTAATAGCCGTGTTTTACTCACACGTTGGTCAAGTGATGCCATAGCCGTTTTTGGGAACACTTGGGGGTGATGCCATAGCCGTTTTTGGAACACCTCGGGGGTTAGCATACCATAGCCATTTTTGGGAGCTAACGGTTGTTATGAACATCGATGACTTGTTTCGCGAAGTCATTCCCTTGCGAAGATATTGGTTAACCATGGTTTATAGTTGTTGACGTTAGCATTAAATTATCATTATGAATATTGTGCTATTGATGTTGCTAGTTGTACGATTTGATGGTACTAGCTTGTTTATTGAGGCGTTATGCGTTTGTATGCGTTATAGGATATCGTGGATGCGAGTAGGTAAGTCTTATATGCATGTATATATTTATTCTACTCACTAAGCGTTAGCTTACCCTCTCGTTGTTTACCATTTTATACGTTCCGGCGTGGATAAGGGTAAGGGCATACGGTTGGATTAGAGATCCCGCTTGTTAAGGGACGCCTCTTGGATGTGTTAGCTTTTGGAGTTTGACCATGACTTGGGTAGTTTAATCCCAAACACCATGCTCATCGTGTCGTTTGGTACTTAAACTTTTTGGTGGTCGAAACTCACGTTATGTATTAAACTCGTAAAACGGCCAAAGTGGGCCCCGCTTTGTAATATGTTTGAATTGTGTTAGTTTTACATGTTTGAATATGTTGTTAAAAGCGTATTGTCTAATTATGTCGGGAAGTGGCCGATCTTTTTCGCATTTCATGACTTTTGGGACAGACCAGTTTGGCGCGCCGCGCCATATGCTGTCCCAGCAAAAAAAAAAATTATTTTGAGATTTTAACGCGGGTCATTCATGGTTTGGTTTGGGTTGTTACGTATCTGCACCCGTGATGAGAGGGTAAATTCAAAAAGTATACCCGCGGGTACGGGTCGAGTAAAATTTTGTAGTAGTTGATGGGTCGCGGGCGAGTGATGATATATAATACCCGCAACAGGTAAAATCTGACCCATGAATCAGTAATACCCGTTTTAGAATTCTGCGAGAATACCCGTTAACCTGCATAAATATATTTAATCACACATCAATATGATTATATTTTAAATGTAAATCTATAATTATTTTTTAGTTTACCTGCGAATTATGAGTCGGTGAACGGAAGCCCCAGAAAATTGCAGATGCCATAACCAAACACTTAAACTTAGAGGATGTGTTTTCGGGAGACGAGAACGACGAAGACGAGGATGGTGAAGTTGGTGTTGAGTGGCATTAGTATCTCGAGGTTGTTTGATACTTGTATTAAACTACTTTGATTTAGGATTTTGAACTTGTGAATTTGTTAGCCACTTGGACATGGTTTTTTGATATCGATTTTATTGTTGTTCACTGTTTTTATTGGTTATATTGTTGTTGGTATTGTATTGTGATAAAATTGAAAATAGCATGAAACAAGAAAAACGATTTGGAAAACTGGTTGCAACAGACTGAATTAGGGCCTAGACGTAAGTTATTTTATTTCCCTTAGATTGTTATGTGTTTGAATATATAGTTATTTTAATTGTGTGTTTACAATTATTTGATGGTTTGATTAGATGCATTTTGTGACAAGGGTCACAAAGCATATTTGTTTATTAAATGTGGACTCCGTTAGGGTCGCATAATGAAGCACATTAGATATCCGATAACTGGTAAATACTCGTGTGACATGGGGTATGATAATTACACTTATATATAAGAAGAGTTTGGACATTTGTTATTTTTCCTAATCGAAGAACACATACATAGTTCTTACCTAACTAGCTTCCATCAAACCCTAGTGTGATTATTGAAGTGCGATTGTGCTAATTGAAGCTTAGATTGCTGATTTTTGCATTGTTCTTATCTCTAAGTCAGGGTTGTCTTCGTTTTTAGTGATTAAACTCATGTTTAATCTAGAGTTTGAGTTCATGTGGGTTTTTGTGTTCTTGAGCCTTGAATCTTGTTGTTTAATGTGTTTAAAGCTTGTTTGATGTGAGAATATCATTGTATATATGTTTTATAAGCTTCGTGAACCATCAATCGACCTTAAACTGTGCAAAATCTGGATTTTTGGGTTTGAAAACCGTGAAACTGTTGCCGCAACCTGTTCTTCATCATTCGTGCAAACGAACTTTTGTTCGTGCGAGTGAGGCAGTGGTGTGCGAAGCACTTGGTGGCTTATGCGAACCAGAGTTTGAACATGGTCAGATTTTGCTAAGTCCTGATTCGTGCGAGGGAAATGTGGTTTGTGCTAAGGAGGTCTTCGTTCGTGCGACCTACATTGTGATTCGTATGACCCAAATGGTTTTGCACTTTACTTGTGGTTGAGCTCATTCGTGCGAATGAGATTGCTCATCCGTATGAATGTGGTTCCCTCGTGCGAGTGACCTGTGTGTTGAATTGTGTGAATTTTTGATTCTATTTTTCTGATCTGATGTTAGTATTGTGATACGGTTACTGACTTGATGATGGCTTTCTCAGGTGAAAAAGATAAAGATAAGGCTCAGAAAGATTAGACCTCTGAGAACCTTCTGCTGTTGGTAAACGGTGAATGTAACTATTCGTGGTTAAGTATAAAGTAGAAGATTATGCTAGATTTATTATATTTCCTTGCGATTAGCATGAATTAGACTGTGACTGCTTGTAACTTTTCTATGCACATGTAATGTTCCCAACTGAGTTAGAAAGGTTGGAAGGGACCAAATGAGTCACAAAGATTGTGTCCAGAAGTGTTCAACTAGGTCAGACGGGTTAGGTTCAAGTGTTACTATTCGCGTAGTATAGTTTGAATGACGCACCTCATGCGTCTGGATTACCATACGAGGGAGACAGTAACAGAAACTATCAGTAACTCTAACCCGTTCAACCAGTAGTTGCAGGCTCGTACAAGCTGTCGATCCTCTTATTGTGTGTGTGTGTGTGTGTGACTATAATGTGTTAGACTAATTAATAGTTTGTGATGTGGTGCTTTGTATATCGCTTTGTTTAGTTTCATTCACATATCGTCATGCTAACCCCCACATCCTCATTTTCAGGTTTCGGAGCTTGAAGTTAGATGAAAGGGAGACTTGATGGCGAAGATATGTTTGACAAGGCAAAACTCTAATGTATTTTGTAATAATGAAACAACAGTTTTTACGTAACACCCGTTTTCTCAACTGTTACCTTAATGACATGTAATGACAAAGCTTTCAATGTAATTAATGATGTGTTTGTTATATATATATATATATATATATATATATATATATATATATATATATATATATATATATATATATATATATATATATATATATATATATATATATATATATATATATATATATATGCTGTGATTTTTTTTAAAAAATAGCCGGAGTTGCACTGGTCATGAAGCTACAAGTACAGCAGGATTCCGTTGTATTTGCAATTACTCTTTTGCGTGAACATGTCCACGAAATATGTTAATTGTGACAACACGTCTTGCCTGCACATGTCCGTGCCATAGGTTTATTCTGAGAACACTTCTATCATGGATAAGTTCAAGCTACTTATTTGCATGGACATGTTCACGCGATAGGTAATTTCCTTTTCTTTTCCCTTTTCCTTTTAAATGACTTGTAGCGTGGACGATGTCGTCACATCAGATATCTCGCGTCGCGTGTGTGGCGAGAACCCTTTTGCGTGAACGTGTCCACTTAAAACACCTATAGCTTGGACATGTCGATCTATTGCTAGGACAAATGTTCACGCGCTAGTTATGTCAATTCTTGTACTAACGTCGTAAAACAGATGGTCATGATGAGAACATGTGGCATTTTGATGGAAGAGTCGAACCAAAAGCAACAAGGTTTCATAACACTTCAAAGGTCACCCCATTAAATGCGTACACATAAAATAAGGGTGAACAACCTACGTTTATTTTTAAAAAATGAATTGAAAGTATAGGTACCACTTTTAAAAAGTTCGGTAAAATGAATGATAAAAAGGAAGGCTTGTAACATGACGAGTAACACTTTATGAAGTTAAAAGATAGTTGTAAAAGGTTGTGAAAGATGGTTATAGAAGCTTGTGAGTGATACGTTAAAACATACTCTTAAATTATTTTAAAAAATTTAAAAAATTTAAAAAATATATTAACAAATAATTATTTTTATGTGTTATATATACTTGTCGAACGTTATGCCATTAAAAATATATTAACAAATAATTAACTGATATAAATTTTATCGAATAATATAGAATATAAACAAAAATATTTAAAGTTAAAGTTGAATTTTTTTTTTTTAATTAAAACAGAATAATAAATTTGGTGGCACATAAAATTCAACGGGTGTTGAATCCCCTATAACGCAAGGTTGCAAAATTCGCTATTCGGAAATTAATCGGTCGGGACTTTGAAAGGATTAATCGGCAATTCGGGGATTAATCGGGGATTAATCGGATTGTACTGTATACATTTAAATATTAAATTTTAAAATTCATGTGTGTAAATATAGAAAAAATCATAAATATAAAAATAAACCTCAACGTAATTGTCTAAAATTGTTCATTTTGCTTCAAAACTACAAAGTTTTAGTTTAATTTATGTTAAAATGTTGATCATTTTTTACTTTGATCGACTTTGATTACCAAATTCGATTTTGACTCATCAATTGACGTTGACTGTTTAATTAAACGAATTTTTAAAAATCGAAACGCATTGCTCTTAAAAATGATTAATCGGCGAGTAATCGAGTTTTTTACAACACGTATGGCTCTACTCATAAAATTCTCTATCATATATGGTCTTAATCATAAGTATCTTATCATGGTATCAATTCTTACACTTGGTTTGTTGCAATGATGCAATCGGATAAATGGAAGGTTACAAAGATTGTGATGTGACATTAACTCTTTTCAAATTTCATTTCTATTTATTTATCTTTTAAGTTGCACTCTATTTAATTTTGATTTTTTTTAAATAGTAATTTTAATGAAATTTGATGCAAAAATGGAAAAAACATTTTTTTTACTTAAATGGTAAAATCGAAGTTTGAAACTTCGGTTTTTGCCAAATCCGAAGTTTCAAACTTCGGTTTTGGGTGAGGTGTCAGTAGAAAACCTAAACCGAAGTTTGAAACTTCGGTTTTGGTCAAATTCGAAGTTCCAAACTTCGGTTTTAGGTATGCTGTATTTTAAACCCTAATTCACTTAAATAACTAAGATTTGATAGTTATTTTTACAGTTATATACGCTACTATTACTTTAAAATCAATAATAACATTACAAACAATAAAATATTAATAGTAGTGAGAAGCAAATACAAATTTTTTGAACAACACTTTTATTAATATCAAAATCACGGTTACTTTTTAAAAAAATAAAATACATAATTAAAAACAACACATAGAAATTTAACACATAATTAAATTAGATGCAATGGAAGAGGTTGGTTTTTCACAATTGCTTCGTTTTTGATTAAATTTCATTCATCTTCCTCGCAAAGATGCTCGAATTTTCCTTTAGCTTCATTCCAAAACATCACGCCCGAGTGTTCTACCGTAGTGTTTTTTTTTAGCCACTCAAACACCTTTGAAATTGTCATCTGACTAACATCCACATTTTGAAAGTACTTATATTTGTACCCATAGTAAAACTTGAATTGTGGTAAAAACTGACCATTCCAATAGACATTAATCTGAACAAGAATTGATGACATGTTTACAAATTTAATATTTAGGTTTGGAGAAGAGAGATCCGTTTCTTCTAATAGATGTTGGTTTATATAGAGTAGTTTATAATTGAAAATCGGTATTTCAAAATTCGATTTCAGTAAAAGCTGCTGAACAGTAAAAGGTAACAGTAAAAAGTAACAGTAAAAGGTAACAGTCTAGTACCTGAGAAACCGAAGTTTCAAACATCGGTTTTGCATGCTTTTTCTGAAAGGTCTGAAACCGAACTTTAAAACTTCGAATTATTTGTAGATTTACGCTTATAAAAGTGAATTTTGATTGTTTCATAAACACATAACAAAAATGGATCCGAAATACGTATCAATTGACATGTATCATGGTTGTGATTTTGAATGGAATGACGGCAAAACAGAACTCTCTAAAGGGCATAAAATGACGTTTGATAACGTAGATGTTCGGGGCTTTAATATGGAGAAGTTGAATGAGTTTCTTCGAGAAAAGCTACTAAAGAATCCACGTTCAATGGACATATACTACTACAAACCAGGAGTTGCTGAACCCGAAGCAATGTGCCATGATGAAGAATGGTATACATTAGTAGAAAAATCGTGTATACTTTCAGAAAATATCGAGTTGTATGTTTTATGATGAAGAATGGTATACATTAGTAGGGAAAGCGTGTATATTTGAAAATATCGAGTGGTTTATGATGAAGAATTGTATGTTTTATTTTGTTCTTCATCTCTTCGTTCTTGTTCATCTTCAACAACTGTTGAATGGTAGTTTGATGTTGATGGACTACCTTCCAAAGTTTGAATAAGATCCATAAAACCCGAACTTTGTGTGGTTGAAAAAACTTCCTCAAACTGAATTTCAATTTGAGCCTCGTAATTTGGATCATTCTGAGAATAAAAATATATTATTTCCAAAGTGTTATCGTCAGTAAGTTCACTTTTTCATTCATTTTCATTGAAAAGAACCCACAAGAACATTTTTAACGTGTGTGATCTTTGACTCACACCTACATAATTATACACCATTTGGTTTAACTGCATACAGTTAAACTTGCTGTTCAACACAAAACTCCTTCTAATTGTTGTGTTATTACCAGTAAGCCAACCATTTTGGAATGAAATTTGGCCTCCCCAAAGAAAATGAACCATAAATGGACGAATTATAGACATTTTTGTAATTGTTGATGTATGAAACTGATTAAGATTTGTTTAAATTGTGTTGGTGTTTGAAACTGACTTTAATATGTTTGAATTGTGTTCTTGGTGATGTTTGTGTTTGAGTTGATGATAATGGTGATATAAATAAATGTAAAAAGATGATAAATCAGATTTTGAAATGATAGAGTTGTAGGTTTCAGTCCATAATTGAGACTAGGGTTGCAGGTTTCAGTCCATTATTGAGACTGTTGAAGCAGACTGCAAAACCGAAGTTTGAAACTTCGATTTTACTGTTTATCTGCAAAACCAAAGTTCTAAACTTCGATTTAGGGTTTCCACTGACACAACAGGCCAAAAACGAAGTTTGAAACTTCAGATATGGCAAAACCGAAGTTTCAAACTTCGGTTTTACCATTTCTGTAAAAAAAAACGTTTTTCCATTTTTGCAACTAAGTTGATTAAATTTACTATTTTAAAAAAAATATATTTAATTTTTATAGGGTATTGATCACTTTCATTGTAAAATGAATGGAAGAAATTTAAAGACACGTTTCCATTCATTTATTCAAATTTAATTATTCATCCACATCACACATCCTTGTTGGTTAAAAGGTACTTGGATGTTAGTCATATTTTAAATATAAATTTACTTTATATGATGTCTTATTTACTTCTTAATCACCAATTTGTATATATAGATAGGAATAAAGATATAAAGGTTCTTTCTGCCCAAAATATACGTTTTTAAAACAAAAAAAATAAAATAAAAAATAAATAAAAATTAATGGTAAAATTATAAAGTAACGAAAAATTTATATTTATATTTATATTTATATTTATATTATATACCTATATCTAAAAGGCAAAGGAGAAATAAATAGTACTATTCCTTTTTTTTTTACTTTTCGCAAACTTAACTCCCCAACTTTTATTAAAATACAAATCGCACCCCCATTTTATACTCTTATTAAAATACAAATCGCACCCCCACTTTATACGTATATTTTTTCCCAAAATTCACAAACTTAACCCCCTAACTTTTATTAAAATACAAATCGAACCCCCACTTTACTAACTTTTTTTTTTTTACTAATATTCAATTTTCACAAACTTAACCCCTAACTTTTATTAAAATAGAAATCGAACTCCCACTTTATACGTATATTTTTTTCAAATTTCACAAACTTAACCCCCTAACTTTTATTAAAATACAAATCGAACCCCCACTTTACTAACCTTTTTTTTTACTAATATTCAATTTTCACAAACTTAACCCCCTAACTTTTATTAAAATAGAAATCGAACTCCCACTTTATACGTATATTTTTTTCAAATTTCACAAACTTAACTGTAACATCCTCATTCGGGCCTAGATGTAAGATTACTAATGTGCCTTTAAGTTAGTATTGTGTTACTATGTGCTTTTATTTTTATTTAATATTTATTATTTAATAATAATGTGGTTAGGACCAGTTTGTGACAAGGGTCACAGAACAGGTTTGTTTATTTAATTTGGACTTCGTTTGGGTTACCAAATGATGTACGAAAGATATCAGATAACTGATAAATACCCGTGTGTCACACAGTATGGGATTTAATCCTAAATAATAGACTTGTGTCTATCCCTTTCTTGCATTTTCCAGAATTTTCCCAAACCACCCCGTTCTTCATCTTCTCCAACTACCAAAACCCTAATTCCCCATTGTTGATCTTGAGCTCGAATTGGTCTTGTAATCACGTTCTTTACACTCTACTGATTCTTTTAAGGTATGAATCATGAGCTTTCATGATCAATTTGGTGTTAAAATGGTGTTTTTAAGTGTATTTGTTCAAAAGCTTGAATTAGTGTCAAAACAAGTTATTTAAGTGTTGTTATGGTCAAATTGTTGTGGGTTTATAGTCTATAACATGTAGTAATTGAGTTGTGGTAAGTTTTGATGTCGAAAACGAGCTCTAGATCGAGTTTTGGTGAATTTAGCTTGAAGTCCGTAGCCTATGTTCAGTTTCTGAAGAAGATGAACACAGTCGGCCGACTGTCGACAGTCGATCGACCGACGTAGTGAACCGACCGATTGACAGACAACCGACCGACTGAGTATTGACTTTCGGCCGATTGTGGATATACCAAATGTATCGGCCGACTAGGAATGTCAGTCGACCGGTTGTGTCGACAGTCGACCGACTGTAAGAGTCAGTCGACCGACTGAGTGTCCAGGGCAGAATATTTTACCAAAGTGTTGAGTTTTAGCCGTTATGCTGCCCGTTTGTATTTTGATGATTTTGATGTAAATTTTGAAAGTGCACAAGTGCTAAGGAGAAAAATTTTAGCGGACAGTTTTTCTGACAACAATTTTTATATTGTGTTTTTTGGTGTTAACGGACAGAAACTAACTGGTGTATATGTTTTCTCAGGAGAAAAGGAGAAAGAGAAGGTTCAGTGATTAGATAGCTGAATACCTTCTCGTTTGCTGGTATTTGGTGAGTGGGACTAACTGGAGAATATAGTATATTGTAGCATGTTATATTATGATTGCCATGCTTGTTAGATATACTTATTGTTGTGATTAGTTAGTACCTTGTGATGACTGCATGTTAGTTGATGCTTGTCTGCTGGAGCCCAGTGCGTCCCTATCTTGTGGTAGCCTAATTCGATAGGAGAGATCAACCTGCGGGTTGGGTTCCTCATGTGGTAGCCTATTTGCATCCGTGTAGTATATGTTTAAATGACGCGTACGTCGCGCGTGGATGATTTATGCAGCACGGTATGTAGGAGGAACTTCCGATAAACCCCAGCCCGATCAACTGGAGGTTAATGGTTTGGCCGAACCGCCGGAGTCTCTGTAGACTGCCCTACTGGGTGATGTTTGTGTGTTAGACTATGTGACATGATTAGTATAACACTTATGTATACTATGACCTGTAGTTAGTCGTACTCACTTAGCTTCGTGCTAATTCCCCTCCATCTCCTCCCTGCAGGTTGTTAGCTTTTGTAGATAGTGCTTTTGGGAGAAGACGAGCATGATGATGTTATGTTTGACAGGAGTCAACTCTGATGTTGTCTTGCTTTATGAAAACAATAATCTTTTTGTAAATATGTCTTCTCTGTATAAACAAGTATTTTCTAATGACAGGTGACACGGGTTGTATTAACAATAGTTAATGTGGATATCGTATTAAATTAATATTATGCTTCCGCCACGTATTAAAAAAAAATCAGCGGTGTCACAAGTTGGTATCAGAGCTGAGTTTGGCAGCATGTGCATTGTGATCTACATGTCATGTTCCCAAACTTAGAAGAGTCATGTCAAACATAACATGCTGGGGATGGGTTAAGTGAGTATTAGGACAGGTTATGTGTTAGTTGTTAGTACTAACAGAGTTTATACTAAGCTTTGGTGTGAGTGTTGTGGTAGTGCAGTAATGGCAGATAACAAAGCTAACGCTACTGGCCCCACTGTCCCTGGAACTGGTACTTTTAGAGCTCCTGACGAAGATGGACATGTGTCTTCAGAAGAAGAAACTTCTCAAGAAGTAATAGAACTTCAAAGTCGGTTACTAGAAGCTCAGGAAAAAATTAAGGAATTAGAACAAGAACGGGTGCAATGGAACCCAAATACCACTGCGTTGAACACAACCTTTCCTCCTAATTTTTATAATCAAGCCGGTGGCAGTTCTCAGTCACAATTTCCACAAAATACCTATCAAAACTATCAAATGCCATTTCCGTTTAACCAGACTTTTCCTAATCAAATGATGTACCCATTACAAGTCCCTGAGACAAGAAGGAAGTGTACCTATAAACAGTTTATGGACTGCAAACCTCCTGAGTACAGTGGTCACACAAACCCTACAGCGACGCTCAATTGGTTAAGAGAAGTAGAACGAGCATTAGAAGCATGTTTTTGTGAGCCTGAATCTATGGTACTGTTTGCTAGTAGGCTTCTCAAAGGTGAAGCAATGGAGTGGTGGGATTCTATTACTGTATATTTACCCAAAGAACAGATCAGTCAGATAACTTGGGAACAGTTCGCTGCTATGGTTCGGGAGCAGTATTGTTCTGAGTATGAGATGGAAAGATTGAAAACTGAGTTTCTGAGTATGAAGATGACAGAAAGTATGACGATTGATGAAGTTTTCAGAGATTTTACATCGAAGTTAAGGTTTGTTCAACAGTGGGTACCGACTGAAAAGGATAAGATTCAGCATTTTATGCGGGTGATTAAGCCAGAATATAGAACAGTTGCGAGATTTGCAATCACGTTAGCACAGGCTCATGAGATGGCGAAGATTACTGAAGGTGATATCATGGCAGCGAAAAGAGAAAGTTCAAAAAGTGGATCTTTTGGGGGAAAATCAGAATGTCAAACTGGTGGTCAGTCTGGTCAGCAATCAAGTAAGCAATCAGGATTTCGTGGGAAGAAGTCAGGTGGGTTTAAACAGAAGAGTAAGTCCGGTATAAGCGGATCGAGTTCAAGTCAGCCTGATTGGTGTAATGTTTGTAAGTCGACTCATGCCGGACCGTGTTCTCCAATGACCCGAAGATGTTTGAAATGTGGAGTGAAAGGTCATGAATCAACAGCTTGTTCTTTTAAGTCAAATGTTTGTTGGAGTTGCCATAAGGAAGGTCATAGATCGGCGGATTGTCCATCTGCGTCAAGAGCCGGTTCTGGGGCAGGGTCAGGGGCGAGGTCATCAACTTCTGGGGGATCTTCTGCTTCTACCGCCGGGCAGAAGAGAAAGAATCCTTCAACAGCAGAGGCAAGGGCGTTTTAGATGACGGTAGACACTGCAACCACTACCGATGACGTCATTACCGGTATGTTCTTGGTTAATTCCTTGCCAGCTAGTGTGTTATTTGATTCAGGAGCGAATCGATCTTTTATGTCCTTAGGCTTCTGTGATAAGTTGAAGTTGCCTGTTAGAATGTTAGATGCGCCTTTGGGAATAGAAGTAGCTGATGGTAAAATGGTTCCATGCACATCATCTGTGTCTGGAATTACCATCGAAATTGACGGCCATTCCTTTCCTTTAACCTGTTTGTTGATGCCTATACCTAGCTTTGATGTAGTCATAGGCATGAATTGGTTAAGAGCTAATAGGGCTAATATTAAGTGTGATAAGAAGATGATTTCTTTCCGTTTGGCCGACGGATCCCGAGTGATAGCTAGGGGAGAGCGCAGTGGATTTAACTTCCCTATGGTTTGCCTAATGAAAGCTCAGAAGGCAATAACGAAAGGGTGTGATTCATTCTTAGCCTACGTGATTGATGTTAAGAAAGAGAAGAAGCAGGTGACCGATATTCCCGTTGTGTCAGAATTTTTAGAAGTATTTCCAGATGATTTACCAGGATTACCTCCAGTACGTGAAGTAAAGTATAAAATCGATTTGGTTCCAGGTGCTACACCAGTTGCAAAAGCTCCTTACAGATTAGCTCCATCAGAAATCCGAGAAATGATGTCTCAGATTCAGGAATTGTTAGATAAGGGGTTTATCCGACCAAGTTCTTCACCGTGGGGTGCTCCTGTGTTGTTTGTGAAAAAGAAAGATGGGTCGCTTCGTATGTGTATAGATTATCGTGATTTAAACAAGACAACAATCAAGAATAAGTATCCGTTACCAAGAATAGATGACTTATTTGATCAGTTACAGGGTGCTTCCTACTTTTCAAAGATTGATTTACGTTCAGGGTATCACCAGGTACGTGTTGCAGAGAGTGATATACCGAAAACAGCGTTTAGAACTAGATATGGTCATTATGAATTTTTAGTTATGCCATTCGGGTTAACAAACGCGCCAGCAGTGTTTATGGATTTAATGAACAGGGTGTATCGTCAGTATCTTGACAAGTTTGTGATTGTCTTCATAGATGATATCTTGATATATTCGAAAACCGAGAAAGATCATGCTACGCATCTGAGGTTGATGTTAGAACTTTTGAAACAGGAACAATTGTACGCTAAGTTCTCCAAATGTGAATTTTGGTTGCGGGAAGTAAAGTTTTTGGGTCATGTGATTTGTGAACAAGGTATTAAAGTAGATCAGTCTAAGATAGAGGCCGTAATGAATTGGAACTCACCAAAAACGTCGACAGAAATTAAGAGTTTTCTGGGTTTAGCAGGTTATTACCGCCGGTTTATCAAAGACTTTTCTAAAATAGCAGGTCCATTAAATAAGTTAACCAGAAAAGATGTAGCTTTTCGATGGACTGATGAACAAGAAAAGGCTTTTCAGACCCTTAAGCAGTTGTTATGTCAAGCGCCGGTTTTAGCTTTACCAGAGAGAACAGAAGATTTTGTGGTTTACTGCGATGCGTCACGTGCAGGTCTGGGTTGTGTTTTGATGCAGAGAAATAAGGTTATAGCATATGCTTCACGACAGTTGAAGAATCATGAACGAAACTACCCTACTCACAATTTAGAGTTAACTGCAGTTTTGTTTGCTTTGAAGCTTTGGAGACATTATTTGTATGATACACATTGTGAAATCTATACAGATCATAAGAGTCTTCAATATATCTTTTCGCAGAAAGAATTAAATATGCGTCAACGTCGATGTTTAGAATTGATTAAAGACTATGACTGTGAGATTAAATACCATCCGGGTAAAGCAAATGTGGTCGCAGATGCTCTGAGTCGCAAGAAAACAGTCGAAAATGTTAGATTTATGAGAATTGAGATAGTTTCAGACTTGATTGATCGATTGAAAACCGTACAGTTAGTAGCTTTGAATGACGAAAATCTAAAGACTGAACAAATGACTAAAAGAAAATTTGACCTATGCAATGATTCTAGAGGATTAAAAACCTATAAAGATCGAATTTGGGTGCCTATGCTTGGAGATTTGAGGGATTTAATCCTTACTGAAGCGCATAAATCGAGATTATCAGTGCATCCAGGTAGTACAAAGATGTATAGAGACTTGAAAATATTGTATTGGTGGCCGACAATGAAGACAGATGTTGCAAATTTTGTCGAAAAATGTCATATTTGTGCGCAAGTTAAGGCAGAACATCAGAAACCGTATGGATCTCTAAGATAGTTAGAAATTCCTCAGTGGAAATGGGATCATATAACGATGGATTTTGTAACCAAGTTACCCCGAACCCAGAAAGTACACGACATGATCTGGGTGATTGTGGATCGTTTAACAAAGAGTGCTCACTTTTTAGCTACTCGTGAAACAGCCTCGTTGAGTGATTTGGCAGAATTGTACTTGAAAGAGATCGTTAGTCGACATGGTGTACCGTTGTCTATAGTTTCCGACAGAGATACTAGGTTTGTATCTAACTTCTGGAACAGTTTACAACAGAATCTGGGTACGCGTGTGAATCTTAGTACAGCATATCATCCACAAACAGACGGTCAGAGTGAACGAACGATTCAAACGTTAGAAGACATGTTGATAGCATGTGTCTTAGAGTATGGTGGTTCTTGGGATTCGCATCTTCCATTGATAGAGTTTGCTTACAACAATTCATATCATTCGAGTATCGGAATGCCACCGTATGAAATGTTGTATGGTCGAAAATGCAGAACTCCTACGTGTTGGTTAGAAGCAGGTGAGAAACAATTTGCAGGTCCCGAGATTGTTCAGATAACTGCAGAAAAAGTTGAAATTGCACGTGATAAATTAAAGGCAGCTAGAGATCGACAAAAGATGTATGCTGATACGCGCAGACGTCCGGTAACATTTCATGTAGATGATCGTGTATACTTGAAGGTATCACCGTGGAAAGGGGTGATCAGATTTGGCAAACGTGGTAAACTAGCTCCGAGGTATATTGGGCCATTTCCGATCATAGAGATTTTGAACGATCAAATGGTAGTCTTAGATCTTCCTTCAGAGTTAGCAGGAATTCATAACACGTTCAATGTGTGTTATTTAAGAAAGTGTAAAGTAGACGATGAAAGTCAGATTCTTCCATTGAAAGACTTGAAAGTTGATTTGACTAAGAAGTTAGTAGAAGAGCCAATTCGTATAGTGGACAAGAAAGTCACCAAGTTAAGAAAGAAACAGATTCCAATGGTGTTAGTGGAATGGCGACATAGTTTAGGTTCCAACTTGACCTGGGAAACCGAGGAGTTAATGAGGGCGTGCTATCCCCAGTTGTTTGACCTTGACCAGTTTCTGAGGTCGGAATCTTCTTAAGAGGGGTAGATTTGTAACATCCTCATTCGGGCCTAGATGTAAGATTACTAATGTGCCCTTAAGTTAGTATTGTGTTACTATGTGCTTTTATTTGTATTTAATATTTATTATTAAATAATAATGTGGTTAGGACCAGTTTGTGACAAGGGTCACAGAACAGGTTTGTTTATTTAATTTGGACTTCGTTTGGGTTACCAAATGATGTACGAAAGATATCAGATAACTGATAAATACCCGTGTGTCACACAGTATGGGATTTAATCCCAAATAATAGACTTGTGTCTATCCCTTTCTTGCATTTTCCAGAATTTTCTCAAACCACCCCGTTCTTCATCTTCTCCAACTACCAAAACCCTAATTCCCCATTGTTGATCTTGAGCTCGAATTGGTCTTGGAATCACGTTCTTTACACTCTACTGATTCTTTTAAGGTATAAATCATGAGCTTTCATGATCAATTTGGTGTTAAAATGGTGTTTTTAAGTGTATTTGTTCAAAAGCTTGAATTAGTGTCAAAACAAGTGATTTAAGTGTTGTTATGGTCAAATTGTTGTGGGTTTATAGTCTATAACATGTAGTAATTGAGTTGTGGTAGGTTTTGATGTCGAAAACGAGCTCTAGATCAAGTTTTGGTGAATTTAGCTTGAAGTCCGTAGCCTATGTTCAGTTTCTAAAGAAGATGAACACAGTCGGCCGACTGTCGACAGTCGACCGACTGACGTAGTGAACCGAACGATTGACAGACAACCGACCGACTGAGTATTGACTTTCGGCCGATTGTGGATATACCAAATGAATCGGCCGACTGGGAATGTCAGTCGACCGGTTGTGTCGACAGTCGACCGACTGTGTCGACAGTCGACCGACTGTAAGAGTCAGTCGACCGACTGAGTGTCCAGGGCAGAATATTTTACCAAAGTGTTGAGTTTTAGCCGTTATGCTGCCCGTTTGTATTTTGATGATTTTAATGATTTTGATGTAAATTTTGAAAGTTCAGTGCTAAGTGTATTTTGCTAATGATTTTGAAAATTTTAGCGGACAGTTTTTCTGACAACAATTTTTATATTGTGTTATTTGGTGTTAACGGACAGAAACTAACTGGTGTATATGTTTTCTCAGGAGAAAAGGAGAAAGAGAAGGTTCAGTGATTAGATAGCTGAATACCTTCTCGTTTGCTGGTATTTGGTGAGTGGGACTAACTGGAGAATATAGTATATTGTAGCATGTTATATTATGATTGCCATGCTTGTTAGATATACTTATTGTTGTGATTAGTTAGTACCTTGTGATGACTGCATGTTAGTTGATGCTTGTCTGCTGGAGCCCAGTGCGTCCCTATCTTGTGGTAGCCTAATTCGATAGGAGAGATCAACCTGCGGGTTGGGTTCCTCATGTGGTAGCCTATTTGCATCCGTGTAGTATATGTTTGAATGACGCGTACGTCGTGTGTGGATGATTTATGCAGCACGGTATGTAGGAGGAACTTCCGGTAAACCCCAGCCCGATCAACTGGAGGTTAATGGTTTGGCCGAACCGCCGGAGTCTCTGTAGACTGCACTACTGGGTGATGTTTGTGTGTTAGACTATGTGACATGATTAGTATAACACTTATGTATACTATGGCCTGTAGTTAGTCGTACTCACTTAGCTTCGTGCTAATTCCCCACCATCTCCTCCCTGCAGGTTGTTAGCTTTTGTAGATAGTGCTTTTGGGAGAAGACGGGCATGATGATGTTATGTTTGACAGGAGTCAACTCTGATGTTGTCTTGCTTTATGAAAACAATAATCTTTTTGTAAATATGTCTTCTCTGTATAAACAAGTATTTTGTAATGACACGTGACACAGGTTGTATTAACAATAGTTAATATGGATATCGTATTAAATTAATATTATGTGTGACGACCCAGAAATTTCCGACTAAATTCAAACTTTATCTTTATATTATTCTGACACGATAAGCAATGTTTGTTAAGTTAAATCTCAAGGATTTTAAACTATGTTTATACATTCATTTAAACCTCGACCAAATTCCAATGATTCACGAACCATTAAATGAACATATATGAATATGTATGTATATGTGTATATGTTATAAATTGAAAATGTCAACAAAGTATTTAAAAGTATAATGCTTTATATGAACGTATTTGTTTCAATATGATTATCAACGAAATTAAAAAAAAAATATATTAAATGATTGAATTATCAGAAACATTGAATTATGATTACAAGTCTCTGTTGAGAGGTCCACTATGATTTGAGAAATCTATTCCTCTTAACGATATTCGGAATAATTTGTAAAGCTATTTATAAATAAAAATAAAAAGTGTCATTTACGAAAGTTAGACAAAAGCTAGTGGAGAATTGGTTTCCATAATATTCTATTAATCTATTTTCAAACGTACAAAAACGTTTTCAGTTTAAAAAAAAACTTTATTATTAAACTTTTATAAATATCTAGAATCACTTTTGATAACTCATTACTTAACCAGTATAATAAATATAACGATATTTATATTTTATTTCATTAAATATATATAACGATTTAAATTAATATTATATATATTTATACGCGTATTATACATACATAGTTTTTATACTTTTACTATACTTTAACTTTACCTTTACTTTACTTTTACTTTACTTTAACTTTAATAATTCACTTTAATAATTCATACTTTAATAATTCACTTTAATAATTCATACTTTAATAATTCACTTTAATAATTCATACTTTAATAATTCATACTTTAATAATTCACTTTAATAATTCATACTTTAATAATTCACTTTAATAATTCATACTTTAATAATTCACTTTAATAATTCATACTTTAATAATTCACTTTAATAATTCAAAAATCTATTATAAATAGAATTCAATAGGTTTCATTATTTCATAGAAACTTGAAAATATATTTCTCTAAACTCTCTTAATCGATTTACATATATATATATATATATATATATATATATATATATATATATATATATTTGCTCTGTATTATTTCAAGATATTATTAGTATACATAAAATATTACGATGGAGTGATGTCCGAGTGATTTCAAAATAGTTTTTTGAATGAGTCGAAGCTAAGGAAATTATGGGTTATAGCTATGGAAGTGATGGGTATGGTTCATGGGTATGCTCGTGAGGTCAATCTAGTGTTTATCATCTCTGTTGCGTCTACGTACTTTCCTGCAATATTGAATCTCAATATTGATACGTGAGCACTCATAACTTAACTTTTATATATCAATAGTGTATCCCTGACTAGTGCTCGAGTATATAGGATTATGCATGCTTGTACATTCGATATTGTCCTTAGATAGGTTTGTTGAATCCTGAATTAGATACATATGCTACTGAGATAGTGTCACGACCCTACTTTTTCCATTATCTTTTTCCGTTAATTATTTAACGACCGTTAACTGTTAGTGTGCCACGTCATTTCTATGACCTATATTATTATTTTTGTAATAATATATATATATAATAATTATTATGTGTTATATGAATATATGTATTCATATTTTAATTTATACGTTTCTACGTCTCGCGGATTTCTATCCGGCGAATCTTTTCGGTTTTAAAACCAACGGTCGAGCTTTCGGGATTTTTAAATCCTAAATATTTTAAATATGATATTTTATGATCATATTATTAATAGGTGTATTTATATTTATTTTTCGTCGCGCGTTTGTTATTTTTCCGGATTTTTAATCGCGTAAGCGTGTTTTCGCGTTTCGGGTTTCGTTCGGGCTTTCGGGCCACAAGGATTTATCATTTAAGAAATTTGGCCCACCATGGGGCCCACCCCATCCCAAATTCGGCCGAACCCCATGAGGGGGGAGTGCCATTCTCTTATTTTCTTTTTTTTTCATTTACACTTCACCTTAATTTCCCTAAAAACCTAATTGCACCAAAATTCTCTCAATTCCTCCTCTCCCTCCCTCTTTGGCCGTCGCCCACCACCACTATAATCATCATCATCTTTTTTTTAAAGCTTGGATCAAGAGATCATCTACATAAACGTGTTCTCCTCTTCGTTCTCTACGCGATTACATACTTTGATTCTCGATTTGGGTATAAACCCTAACCCTAGAACTTTTCATTTTTATTTATATTTCTGTATTTTGAGTTTATATTATTAGTATGATGTATATTAGTTGTTGTAATGTTGTTTGGATGCGTAGAATTACTCGTTTGCATATGTTTTCGGTTTGTAAATTTTGGACAGCAGTTTGATTCGTGTTTTCTGACTTTGTAACTGATATGAATGTTAAAATAAAGTACATAAATGAGTTCCTCTCATCAAAGACATTAATTTTAGACTCCGGATTCATGTCGTTTCGATTCTCGGAGCCCTAGATATGCTTAATTTGGTTTTTGTTAAAAATTGAAAGGTGTTCTTGGCATGAACAAGGTTGGGTCCGACTTTGTGACCATCCTTGGTGTCTTTATGGTGTGTCATTTGGTTAGGACTGATGGTGGGACGAATTTTCATGTTCGGGTCACCTAAATCCGAGCCACGGTTCACCCGTTGTGCCTAAATTACTGTTTTGAGTATATTGATTTTTCCAAGTGTGGTCATGGATGATATCCACGACCTAGGGACTGTTCTTGGAGTGTTCTTGAGTTCTTAATTGTGTTGGGTGATTTGATTAGGTGGAAATGCATATGTGGCTCGCCCGAAACCGACACCCGGGGCTCAAGATACGACCCGATGAACTTTTAAACTTAAAACTTATAGTTAATGATTAAACTTATGTTAAAATTAATGGATTTCATTATTAATTAATTACTTATGATAAAAGAAGTAATTATTATTATTTAAAACTTATGATATAAATATTTATTATATCATTTAATTATTAATTATGATTTAATTAACATTTTAATTAAACTTATGATTAATAATACTTTTATTATTAAAGGAAAATACTTATGATAAGTATTAAATTTGTTTTTGAGAAATTATTAAAAGACTTATAATAAAGATTAAATAATTATTTAATTATTATAAGACTTAATTATTATTTAATTATGATTTAATTATTAAATACTTATGATTTAATAATTTTAATTAGAAACTTATGATATGATTAATAATTCATTATTAATTAAAAATACTTATGATATAATTTAAAAATTATTATTATTAATAATACTTATATTATGATTAGTATTTAATTAATTTATTTAAATACTTATGTCGTACTAATTATAACATTTCAACTTATATTAACTTTAATAATTCATTTTATTTAATTAAACTTATGTTAAGACATTATTATACACTTTTGACTTTAAATAACATTATAACCTATGTTATTATTATAACTTACACTTTTAAAATTAATGTTGACTATGTTTGACCAAGGTTGACTTTTGAGTTGACTTTCGGTTGACTTTGACTTTCAGTTGACTTCTGTTGACTTTCTAAATAAGGAAACTTTCCTAACTTCAAAACTTTCCAAAAATAGAAACTTTCCAAAAATAGAAACTTTCTAAAAATAGAAAGCGTGTGTCCTTATGCTGTTCCAATCAAACCGATGCTTGCTGAGTAATGTTCTATGTCTACTTGCAACATGTACAATAGCTATCATACTAAGACTTGACCTAAGTTAGTTATTTATTTGGACCTGCTTTATTTATAGGTCGGCGTTGTGATCTTTCTTGATCACTTTACTTTACTTGCTGTTCGCTTGTTTGTGAGATTTCTTCAGTTGTTATTTAAGGTGAGTTATAGTCCCGTTTTTACATACTTTTCAAAGTATACTTTTTGGGATGTGATTACATGCATATTTTTATTTACGGTTAGACACAAGTAACAGTTAAATTTAATTATTCATTGTGAGTTGGACAAAAATATTCCCTAGTCTGGTAACTGTAATCATTGGTTTCTACCGGTGAACGCGAATCCTACGGATAGATCTATCGGGTTTGACAACCCCATTTCGAGCTAGTCGCGCTAGCAATTTATAATCGGGATGTTTAGTACTTCGTAATTTATTGTAGATACACTGTCCAAGTGTATATTTTTATTGTGTTTGGCAAGGGTAAATAAAGGGTTAAGTGGTTACCAGGTGGCTCATTGATAATGGAATAATGTTTAATGTTTTCTAACATTTTTAAATCTTGTGGTCTAAAGTTTACTTATTTATTTAAACCTATAATTCACTCAACCTTTGTGTTGACAGTTTACTTGCATGTTTTCACAGGTACTTGAGTTATATGATGCTTCCGCTGTCTTTAGAAGAGTCTGCATGCATTTGGGCAGATTTTTATTGAAACAATTATGAAACTTAAGTTGGCATTCTATTTTTGGATAATTTAAATTGTGGGTTTATTGGCAAGGTTTTGTGTCAACTTTTGGATTATTAATATGTTGGGTTGTTTTAAACTACATATTTTGGTTTGTTTCCTTTTTGGGGAAAACTTTTGAAATAAAAGAATGCAACTTTGTTATTTAATGCATTTAAGTCCGATCAAGCTGTGGGACCAACTGACGGATCCGTTAAGTATTTTGACGGGGTCGTCACATGTGGTATCAGAGCTCTGGTTGTAGGGAACTAGGCGGTCTTAATGTGGTCAACCCGTGGTTATTAGGGTGCATTAGAGTCTAGTCTACAGCCCGACCTTTTTGCTATAGCATTATTATGCATTTCATTTCGTATAAGTTATATTATTAGCTTTCATATCTTTTTAGTATGTGGTTTGCGGTTTTGCTGTTTGCAGATGTCGACTTCGAGCGATAACTCTGTTGCTGCTCCTGCTCCACCGTCTCCTGCTAGACGTCGTGCTAATCAACCAGAGATCGATGATCCCGTTCATTACTATTTTTCTACCATTACTCATATGAACCGGGCTTATAATGAGGTGACACGTATTAACGCCCTTAGTGATTGTTTGCGCACTTTGCCACATAATGAAGTTATGGACGAGATCCGTGCCGACATGGGTAACTTTATCACTTTCAAGCATAGGGTTGAGGATGCGAACCGTAAGCGTGATTGAGAAGTTAATGCTAAGTTCGAGGCTCTCGAGAGCACTGTTCGTGTGTTGAAGGAAGAGTTGGATGTTGTGAAAGGGAAGTTGCGTAAGTATGAGGATCCTGCTGAGACTCATGCTGGACCAGCTTATCACACCCGCTCTAAGCGAATGTGATGTGATTATTCATATTGATTATCTATTTCATCAGACTTAATGTCCTTTTTATACATACATTTTGGGTTATGTACGGCGTTTTGCCGAGGATTTTATTAAGATTTTGTTATGGGATATTTTTTCATTATGTATGGATGGTTATTTTTTTTTTATGATGTCTATTATCATGTTTTATTTCTGATATTATGGCTCTTGGCATGTTATATTATGCGTAATATATGTTCATGTATGTTAGGTGCTATGTATGTTGTATGATGTTATCATAAAATATGTATGCATGTGATGGTTATTTCTATAACAATCATAACTGTCATGTTATTACTCATAGTGTTAGTTGACTAATATCTTAATGGTTAGTCTTTTCGTGTTTTGATCTATTCCTTTATGACACTAGTATTATTCTTGGTACTAACGGATGTGTTATTCTATTTTGAAGATCATGCCTCCAAGAGAGTCCACTGAAGCGCGTATGCAACGCCTGATCAATGAAGGAATTGCTGCTGCTATGGCAGCAAATGCTAATGTTAACGCCAATGTGAACAACAACGTGGGATGCTCCCACAAAACTTTTATGGCTGGTCGACCCCAAGAATTCAGTGGTACGGAAGGACCAATAGGGCTTACTCGTTGGTTCGAGAAAATCGAATCTATTTTCAGGGTCAGTCGGGTCCGTGAAGAGGACAAAGTTAGTTTCGCTAGTTGCACTCTCAAGGATAGTGCCTTGACATGGTGGAAAAATCTGGTTAGTAGTTTGGGAAGCGATGTAGCTTATGGTTTGGCCTGGAATGATTTTAAGGAAAGATTGATCACCCGCTATAGACCTCGGGGTGAGCTTAAGAAGCTAGAGGTTGAGCTCAAGAATTTGAAAATGCATGGCACCGAGTTAGATGCCTATGAACGAAGGTTTTTCGAGTTAACTTTGCTGTGTCCTAGGGTTTATGCGGATGAGGACCGCAAAATTGAGGCTTACATTGATGGTTTGTCCGAGAAGATTGAACACGGGGTTGAGTCCAGTGAACCCCAGACTATTGAGGCAGCTATGTCTATGGCCCACAAACTTAATGACAAGGTGTTGAGAAGAAGCAAGACTACAGTTGTTAAAAGTAGTGAGGAGGTTGTCAAGAAGGCTGATAATGGGAAACGAAAGTGGGATAACAACCGCAATCAAAACCAGGGTCAGCAGAAGAAACAGGATACCTCAGGTGCTAATAACAGAAATCAGCGTGTGTGTCCTCGTTGCTATAAAGCTCATGATGGTTACTGCACAGTTACTTGTAAGAGGTGCTCTAAGCAAGGGCACATTGCTAAAGATTGTACAGTGCTTTTGCCGGGGTCTGCTACTCCCGCGACGGGTGGTAATAATAATAATGTTGGTAATAGAGGTGGTAACGGTAACGGTAATGGGAAATCGAATAATGGAGGTAATCCAAGGGTTTGTTATGAGTGTGGGAAGCCGGGGCATTTCCGAGATGCTTGTCCCAACAAGAAGACTGCAGAGACTGCACGCGGCCGAGCGTTCAACATTAATGCTAAGGATGCAGAGGAAGATCCTAAGCTTGTTACTGGTACGTTCTCAGTCAACGATTTATCAGTTTATGTGTTATTTGATTCAGGGGCTGATTTAAGTTTCGTGTCGAGTAAATTAAGTCCGAGAATCAAAACGCCGTTAACTCTCTTAGACAATACTTATGTTGTTGAAGTAGCTAATGGTAAGGAACTTACTGCTAAGACTGTACATCGTAAGTGTAACATTAATCTGGGTGGTAGGGATTTCGAGATAGATTTGATACCGATTGAACTTGGTAGTTTTGATATTGTTATTGGTATGGATTGGCTGTCTGCGAACCATGCTGAGATCGTGTGTTATGATAAGGCTATTCGTATTACTGGTGTGATTGGAGAGCCACTGATGGTCTTTGGAGATAAGAAATGCACACAATTAAACCTTATTAGCTGTATGAAAGTTCGTAAACACCTCCGCATAGGCTGTCATGCTATCCTTGCTCATGTTGTTGATCCTAGTAAGGAAGTAAAGAACGTTGATGACGTTCATATTGTTAGGGATTTTCCCGAGGTGTTTCCCGATGACTTACCTGGCCTTCCGCCGCAACGCACGGTAGAATTTCAGATTGATCTTGTTCCCGGTGCTGCTCCTGTAGCACGTGCTCCTTATCGTCTTGCGCCTTCCGAACTTCAAGAATTGTCGAGTCAACTCCGTGAGTTGTTAGACAAAGGTTTTATTCGTCCTAGTTCGTCCCCTTAGGGAGCTCCTGTTCTGTTTGTTAAGAAGAAGGATAGTTCTTTTCGTTTATGCATTGATTATCGTGAACTGAATAAGCTCACTGTTAAAAATCGTTATCCTCTTCCGAGAATTGATGATCTGTTCGATCAGCTTCAGGGTTCTTCTGTTTATTCAAAAATTGATCTTCGTTCTGGCTATCATCAGTTGCGTGTTAAAGAATCTGATGTTTCAAAAACTGCTTTTCGCACCCGTTACGGTCACTTTGAATTTCTTGTTATGCCGTTCGGATTGACAAATGCACCTGCTGTGTTCATGGACCTCATGAACCGTGTGTGTAGACCCTATCTGGACAAGTTCGTTATAGTTTTCATCGATGACATTCTTATCTATTCTAAGAGTGATGAAGAGCACGAAGAACATTTGAGGTTAGTGCTTGATTTGTTAAAGAAAGAAGAGTTGTACGCTAAGTTTTCTAAGTGTGCATTTTGGTTAAAAGAAGTTCAGTTCCTTGGTCACATTGTTAGCAAACAAGGAATACAAGTTGATCCTGCTAAAATTGAGGCGATTGAAAAGTGGGAAACTCCGAAAACTCCTACTCAAATTCGTCAGTTCTTAGGATTGGCAGGTTACTATCGAAGGTTCATCCAGGATTTCTCTCGTATAGCGAAACCTCTGACTGCTTTAACGCATAAGGGGAAAAAGTATGAGTGGAAGGATGAACAGGAGAATGCTTTTCAGATTTTGAAGAAGAAACTGACTACCGCTCCGATATTGTCTCTACCGGAGGGTAATGATGATTTTTTTGTTTATTGCGATGCATCACGACAAGGCTATGGTTGCGTTTTGATGCAACGAAAGAAGGTTATTGCGTATGCGTCACGTCAGTTGAAGGTTCACGAACAGAACTATACAACTCATGGTTTAGAGTTGGGAGCTGTTATTTTTGCACTGAAGATTTGGAGACACTATCTTTTAGGTGTTAAGAGTACTGTGTACACCGATCATAAGAGTCTTCAACATATTCTCGATCAAAAACATTTGAACATGAGACAACGAAGATGGATTGAGACGTTGAATGATTATGATTGTGACCTTTTGTATCATCCGGGTAAAGCCAATGTTGTGGCTGATGCTTTGAGTCGTAAAGAAAGGGCTGAACCACGAAGGGTTAGAGCTTTGAATATGACAGTTAGATCAAACCTCGTTAGGCAGATTCTTGAGGCACAACAAGAAGCCTTAAAGGAGGAGAATTTCGTGAAAGAGAATGTAGCCAAAGTAGCTAAGAAGTTTGAAGTTCGAGCTGATGGAACTAGATACTTTGCAGGACGTCTTTGGGTTCCGAAGTTTGGAGGTCTTCGACAGTTGATTTTAGATGAGGCTCATAAGTCTAGATACTCTATTCATCCTGGTTCAGGGAAGATGTATCAGGATCTTAAGGAGCTGTATTGGTGGCATAATTTGAAGGGTGACATAGCTAAGTATGTGTCTAAGTGTTTGACCTGTTCTAAGGTCAAAGCTGAACATCAAAAACCGTCCGGATTGTTGGTACAACCAGAAATTCCCGAGTGGAAGTGGGAAGGTATCACTATGGATTTTATCACTAAGTTACCAAGAGTTTCGGGTGGTTATGATGCGATTTGGGTGATTGTAGATCGACTCACTAAGTCGGCTCACTTTTTGCCGATTAGGGAAACCGATTCCATGGAGAAACTCACCCGTTTGTATTTGAAAGAGATTGTTTCGAGGCATGGTGTTCCCGTTTCTATTATTTCCGACAGAGATAGTCGATTTGTATCAAGATTTTGGCAATCGTTGCAAGAAGCCTTGGGCACTAGATTGGATATGAGCACCGCTTATCATCCTCAAACGGATGGTCAAAGTGAGAGGACCATTCAGACATTAGAAGATATGTTGCGAGCTTGTGTGATTGATTTTGGGAATGGGTGGGATAAGTATTTGTCGTTAGCTGAGTTTTCTTATAACAACAGTTATCACGCAAGTATTAAAGCCGCACCGTTTGAAGCTTTGTACGGTAGGAAATGTAGGTCTCCTATTTGTTGGAATGAGGCTGGGGATGCTCAACTTACAGGTCCAGAGATTATTCACGAGACTACTGAGAAGATTGTGCAAATTAAAGAAAGGTTGAGAACTGCTAGAAGTCGGCAAAAGAGTTATGCCGACAAAGGAAGGAAAGATGTTGAATTTCAAGTTGGTGATCGTGTTATGTTAAAAGTTTCGCCTTGGAAGGGTGTTATTCGTTTTGGTAAAAGAGGGAAGTTAAGTCCTCGTTTCGTGGGACCGTTTGAGATCATTGAAAGAGTTGGACCGGTGGCTTATCGTTTGAAGTTGCCATAAGAACTCAGTGCTGTTCACGATGTTTTCCATATTTCGAACTTAAAGAAGTGTTTGTCTGAATTTGATCAGACTATTCCTTTGGAGGAACTTCAAGTTGACAAGTAATTGCATTTTATTGAGGAGCCAGTTGAGATCATGGACCGAGAGGTTAAGACTCTTAAACAGAGCAGAATTCCTATTGTTCGGGTCCGATGGAACGCTAGACGCGGTCCCGAGTTCACTTGGGAGCGTGAAGACCAAATGAAGCAGAAGTACCCGCATTTGTTCTCAGATGTCGAGTCAACCCCTGCGCCTGCTTAAATTTCGGGACGAAATTTCCGTAACGGGGAGGTACTGTCACGACCCTACTTTTTCCGTTATCTTTTTCCTTTAATTATTTAACGACCGTTAACTGTTAGTGTGCCACGTCATTTCTATGACCTATATTATTATTTTTGTAATAATATATATATAATAATTATTATGTGTTATATGAATATATGTATTCATATTTTAATTTATACGTTTCTACGTCTCGCGGATTTCTATCCGGCGAATCTTTTCGGTTTTAAAACCAACGGTCGAGCTTTCGGGATTTTTAAATCCTAAATATTTTAAATATGATATTTATGATCATATTATTAATAGGTGTATTTATATTTATTTTTCGCCGCGCGTTTGTTATTTTTCCGGATTTTTAATCGCGTAAGCGTGTTTTCGCGTTTCGAGTTTCGTTCGGGCTTTCGGGCCACAAGGATTTATCATTTAAGAAAGTTGGCCCACCATGGGGCCCACCCCATCCCAAATTCAGCCGAACCCCATGAGGGGGGAGTGCCATTCTCTTATTTTCTTTTTTTTTTCATTTACACTTCACCTTAATTTCCCTAAAAACCTAATTGCGCCAAAATTCTCTCAATTCCTCCTCTCCCTCCCTCTTTGGCCGTCGCCCACCACCACTATAATCATCATCATCTTTTTTTTTTAAAGCTTGGAACAAGAGATCATCTACATAAACGTGTTCTCCTCTTCGTTCTCTACGCGATTACATACTTTGATTCTCGATTTGGGTATAAACCCTAACCCTATAACTTTTCATTTTTATTTATATTTCTGTATTTTGAGTTTATATTATTAGTATGATGTATATTAGTTGTTGTAATGTTGTTTGGATGCGTAGAATTACTCGTTTGCATATGTTTTCGGTTTGTAAATTTTGGACAGCAGTTTGATTCGTGTTTTCTGACTTTGTAACTGATATGAATGTTAAAATAAAGTACATAAATGAGTTCCTCTCATCAAAGACATTAATTTTAGACTCCGGATTCATGTCGTTTCGATTCTCGGAGCCCTAGATATGCTTAATTTGGTTTTTGTTAAAAATTGAAAGGTGTTCTTGGCATGAACAAGGTTGGGTCCGACTTTGTGACCATCCTTGGTGTCTTTATGGTGTGTCATTTGGTTAGGACTGATGGTGGGACGAATTTTCATGTTCGGGTCACCTAAATCCGAGCCACGGTTCACCCGTTGTGCCTAAATTACTGTTTTGAGTATATTGATTTTCCCAAGTGTGGTCATGGCTGATATCCATGACCTAGGGACTGTTCTTGGAGTGTTCTTGAGTTCATAATTGTGTTGGGTGGTTTGAGTAGGCGGAAATGCATATGTGGCTCGCCCGAAACCGACACCCGGGGCTCAAGATACGACCCGATGAACTTTTAAACTTAAAACTTATGGTTAATGATTAAACTTATGTTAAAATTAATGGATTTCATTATTAATTAATTACTTATGATAAAAGAAGTAATTATTATTATTTAAAACTTATGATATAAATATTTATTATATCATTTAATTATTAATTATGATTTAATTAACATTTTAATTAAACTTATGATTAATAATACTTTTATTATTAAAGGAAAATACTTATGATAAGTATTAAATTTGTTTTTGAGAAATTATTAAAAGACTTATAATAAAGATTAAATAATTATTTAATTATTATAAGACTTAATTATTATTTAATTATGATTTAATTATTAAATACTTATGATTTAATAATTTTAATTAGAAACTTATGATATGATTAATAATTCATTATTAATTAAAAATACTTATGATATTGATGTTATGCGAGGTGTATATAAAATAGTTATTAATTTTAGCAGAAAACACTATTAAATACGATACAATTTTACACAAGATATTTATTTATTTAGAGAATGGATATACCTAAACCTTGCTACAACACTATAGGCAGTGTACCTAATCGTAGAGTAGTATAGTTTTTAGTAAGTCCGGTTAGTTCCACAGGGAGCGGGCTTATTGCACACTATATTTTTAAACAACTATATTTGTACAAAATATATATAATTATATATAATAATATATAAAAGGGGGTTTACCGTTTAATGACCGGTTTGTCGATTTATATTTTAAGCGAAGCGTATAGTAAATGATGATATTTAAATAACAATAAAATAAATAACAATAATTAAAATGACAATAAATAAAAGTACGAGAAAAAATGAAATAAAATATATTATGCTTAATTAAACTTCCGTAACCATGATGGTTGACGTGTTGATTTTAGTTTTATGCCCATGGGTTAATTGTCCTTTGTCCTGAATTATTTAATATGTCCGTCTGGTTTTTGTCCATAACAGTCCATCGGTCATAAATATAAAATGCGAGTGCCCTCGTCAAATTATCCTTATACCCGAAGTTAAATATTCCAACTAATTGGGGATTTAAACTGTAACAAGATTTTAATACTTTGTTTAATAATTACACCAGGATGTCGACTGAGTGTAACCCAAGGTTTTAATATTTTGTTATCAATTATACCAAGTGTCCTTTGTACATAATTTCACCCCTGTTTTAATTATTCTAGTGGCTATTAATCCATTCCCGTGTCCGGTTAAATGAACGATTATTCGTACATATAAATACCCCGCCCATCGTGTCCGATCGAGTGTATATGGTAATTTATAGGGACGCCCAATTGTAAATCTTTATATTAACATTAACAAACTATCATTTAGTTAAACAAATATAAAGCCCATTAATAGCTCATAGTCTAATTTCCACAAGCGTCGTTCTTTTGTCCAAACCCCAATTATGGTACAAAGTCCAATTACCCAATTTTAGTAATTAGCCCAACATCATGATTACTTCGGCTCGAATAAGCATAATAATAACTTAGTTAAGAGACATTAATTTAAAAAGGAGAACATAACTTACATTGAGTATTTATCGCGTAGTGTTACACGGACAGAATTTCGACTTCAAAAACCCGTAAAATAACCTTTACATAACCCGAACTAATCTAATATAACACTAATCTATACTATATATATATATTTATTTATTTATTATCTTATGGAGTATTATTATTATTATGTTATAAAACTCGTCAGAATTCGCGACCTTTTATAGGGATTCTGAAATTTCTGTGCTCCGCGAGTCGCGGCACTTTGTGCCTGAGAACTCCGCGAGTCGCGGGGATATGGAATACAACTCACATCCCTTTGGATCTTCTTTGCCGATGTTTTATATATATAAATATAAAATATAAATAATTAATATAATTATTTATATATTATATTATATTCTTGTGCATAGTCGACTTGTAATTTTTAGTCCGTTGCGTCGGGCGTTAATAGTTGACTCATGTCCTGGTTCCGGATTTTCGAACGTCCTTGCGTACAATTTAATATCTTGTACTTTGCGTTTTGTAACTTGTACTCTTATCTTTTTTAGACGTTCTTCATCAATAATTTGAACCACTTGGATTGTATCTTGTACATTTGAGCTTTTTGGTCATTTGCGTCTTCAAATCGTCGTTTTCGCCTTTTGTCTTCGCACTTATTTAATATAAACGATTACAACTTAAAATAGGACAATTATAACTAAATAATTTACATATTGGGAGGATATTGCTACTAAATATATGTTCATTTGGAGCACTATCAAATATCCCCACACTTGAACGTTGCTTGTCCTCAAGCAATACAGAACTTGAAATAAAAACATACATGAATTACTTTTTTATTCATCACACTTTGTACATTAGTGATTTTGATATGGTGGTATAAACAATGATAGTAACGATAGAACCATGGTTAAAGGTGGGTGTGTCATCCACAGTTGCCTCGGGTTTAGGTCAACGACACTTGCAATCAAATAGCCGATTTACTTTCGGTTTCCAAAGCAAAGTGCACATTTGAAAGGCGGTTTACAGTCCCACATGACTATGAAAATGTAGATCCTTAAGGAAATTGGATCTTTATGAAAACATTTGATCTTTTGAAAATTCAATCTAGCTTTTACCCTAGATAAGTTTTCCGGAATAACCCTTCACCGGTGTTTGCAAAATATTTTTGTGGGTTTTGTGGGTTTCAGATTTGAAAATTTTAGCTCAAAACTTATGGTTTTGTGTCACCCACTTGCTAACCTTGTATTAGGAAAGCAACACGTCCAGTTTACTTGCTCCGTATATTACCTTTCGGTAAACTACCGTCCGGTTGTAAAGGAAAGCGATGAACAAGCAACTGTTAAGGCAATGTCCCGTGACATGCTTTTGATTATGGTCTATAACGTGTCGGACGCAATTACTATCCTTTGTAGGAGCAATAGTAAAGCTCACCCTTATAATTTTTTTGGTCTGGCACAAGGTCCTGTCTTCGACCATGCTATGCAACCACCGTTCTTACGGTTGACACCCGATTTGGTTCAGGTGACCTAATGAATTCCAGGTGAATTCCTAGGATTTTACGTTCAATGGTAATGAACGCATTGAAAATGGGTTTTCAGAAAACAAATCGGTTTATAATTTGATCAAAATATTTTCTCGTTCAAGCTCGAGTTTAGATATCATTGAATTCCATGAGTTTGTAATTCTCAATCTTTAAGGTCAATCTCAAGGATTGAGTAATATCAGGCTTAAGAGCTGATTTTTAATCTTTAAGAAGATTATCCTTTCTGGGGATCTGATTCATTAGTCTTATCAAGCTAATTTGCACGGTGCCCCCCCATTGTACGAGATAAATCCTTCTCATGGTTAGGATAAATCTGACCACCTGGCGACCCTGTTTTATGCTGAGGTCCGTGGATTTCCTGCTGATTTTAGTGATGACTTTTCTAGATTTTTCGTCAACCTACAGCTGGTCTGGACGACAACTTCATGACCTAAATCAAGAAGCGCGTTTCTTTTTCGGAAGACTTTACTTCCTTTAAATGATGGAATTGATTCATCGTGTAGATCCATCTTTCATTACAGTAAATCGGGTAAAACAGTTAATTTAGTCCAAAACAAAAGCACTTGCAATAAACTTTACAGAAACATGTGATAGATAGTTTTTAATTGAATAACTTGGTACATTCTCCCCACACTTAGTTTCTTTCTTTGCCTTTTTATTCTCCTTTATTCTATTTTAAATGAATTCAATCGTTTTAGGGTGTTTCTCAATTTATGTCATTTCCGAGGTAACGATAATTTCGGTATTAACACCTAGTTTTCATCGTTCATAAATATGTATAAACATGATTTTGAATTCATTTATTTGAAAAAAAAATTTTTAAAAAATTTTCACAAAATTTGGCAAATAAACTAAGTGCAAATCCGAGAGAATTTATAACCCTTCCCCACACTTGAGATCATGCAATGCCCTCATTTGCATGAAATCAGACTCTAATTATAAATTCATGAGGGTGATTAGTGTAGAAAAATGATTGAAAATACCCAGTTTGTAATTACAAAGCTCGTCGAATGATAGATGGCGCGCCTCATCGTTCATTCCTTCATGTTTTATCACACATATTTTTCTTCAAAAACGGTTGCTTTTCTGAACTGTTTGCTAATCTTTAAAAATACGTCTTTTGCCCTAATTTATTATGCATGTTTATTAACGAGTTATGCACTAACCTGAACCCCTAATTTAACGTTAAGTGGGGTTAAACTTCCCCACACTTAGCTGACGACATGTGAAGTCAGTAGAATAAGTTCCAAGAATTAAAATAGTGAGCCAGTTATTTACATCTCGAGTGGTATATAATATATCAACGGTTTTAAAGTTTAGAACCACCCAATCGCCACTACTTAATTCTTTTTTAATTGTAGCTTTTAGTAAATGGATATGTCTCTTTTCTGGTTCTTGGTCAAATGGATCGATATACACCGTCATACTTATTTCTATAGGGTGGACAATTCCTAATATTTCCTTCCTTTTATTCTCGTGATCAAAGTTTTCACCTCTATTACCCAATTGGGTGAAATTTGAGGTGTCATTATCTATTACAGCTCGTAGTTCATTTCCGGTTGATGACTCGTCTATTGAGAATATTGGGTTGGAAGGTTGTGGAATGGTGAAGTTCGGTTTGGCCTTGGGGGTAAAATTTTCAACGTTATCGTATTCCCAAGAGTACCAATTTATTACCCTTACTTCTTCTTTATCCATTGATGGATCGATGATTTCGTCGGTAGAGGCTAATGTGTCGATATGTTGTGAAATTGGTAAGACTGAATAAAAAGTATCATCGGGATAGTTGGTAATTTCGGAGCTCTCGAATTCATCAAAATTCGATGATATGAGATTTTCTTGCACAATACTCCTCAGATCAACAGGCGTGTAGTCTGATAGAGTTTCAGCTTGCCGGTTTACAAACTCTCTCATTTGTTCATTTTGAGCATTGAGTTCTTTGAGTTTGATTTTCATATTGTCTAATAAATTTTCAGACACGTAATTTTCCTCGTCTACTGGTTGTTGAGTTTGGAAATATTCTTGGGAATAATCCCAATTTGAATTGTATTCTTCATAATCATTCCATTCAGGTTCCGTGGGTGCGTAATTTTCCATAGGAACGTAATAATAACATTCCCATGTTGAGTGATAATCTCCACAGATTTCACAACCAGTTATTGTTTCGTCATTCGTGATCCAAGATTGACCGAACGAATTGTCATCAACACCCGTTTGAGAGTATTGATTTAATTGATTTTGGATATCAAAAAGAGTTTCCATAGCCTTGTTTTCAAAATTTTCCATTTTATTGCGATGGCCAAATTTTAGCTACAATGTGGTGCATTTACTAATTATCCTATTAGTTATAAAAATAGAAAAACTTATATAAGTTGTCCAATTAATAGACTTTTCTGCTTTTGCCCACGTTTCGAATAGCCAAAAGATGCAGCAGGGAGCCAGAACCCTTTAAATCGGAAGCTCACAACTCAGCCACTAACAAATCCAACTATTACTACGAAGCAGAAAATTGTCAACGTCTATTAATTTAATCACTTAAATAATTTTTCTTTCCGTTTGAGATATTAGATAAGAAATAGAGAAAATTTCTAAGTCCTAAAAACTAAAGCGTCGAGAAATAAGAAAGAAAAAGAATGCGCGTCGAAAAACGTCAAAAAAAATAAATAAAAATAAAAATAAGAAAGTAGCGAGTCGTGACTTAAAAGGCACTAAAATTTTAAAATCGTCGCAAAATTCTAAAGCACCTAAATCTTAGTCTAAAGAAATAGCACTTAAGGGATTTTATGGCAAAGCCTAAAAATCTAGAAATAAAAATAAGCTATGGCAAAAACTATGTCTTAAAACTAAATACGAGCGAAAAACATACAAATATTACGCTAAAAACAAATAAAAAGGGACAAAATATAAAAATATACAAAAAGTTGTAAAAAATACAATTTTTATAAAAATATATTTTTTTTATAATAGTATTAATTTTTATATATAAATAAAACTAATTAAAACTTAATATTACAAATTAATTAAAAACTTAAACTAAATAATATTATATATAAAACCTAATTAGGTTTAATAATAATAATAATAATAAATAATTAAAACCTAAATCGTATTAATTGCTGGACCAGGTTCGTGTCAGACGGCTCCGCGAGTCGCGGTTCCCGAAGCTGCAAACCCCGCGAGTCGCGGGGTTCCAGAATTCAACTCTGGTACAGTTTGAAATTCGAAGTTTTTTTTTTTTTTTTTTTTTTTTTTAGGATTTTATATTGTTTTTCTAAAAATAATATATATTTATACAAAAATGAATTAAAAATATAGAGTTTTGCCAATTCCCCGGCAGCGGCGCCAAAAACTTGATGTTATGCGAGGTGTATATAAAATAGTTATTAATTTTAGCAGAAAACACTATTAAATACGATACAATTTTACACAAGATATTTATTTATTTAGAGAATGGATATACCTAAACCTTGCTACAACACTATAGGCAGTGTACCTAATCGTAGAGTAGTATAGTTTTTAGTAAGTCCGGTTCGTTCCACAGGGAGCGGGCTTATTGCACACTATATTTTTAAACAACTATATTTGTACAAAATATATATAATTATATATAATAATATATAAAAGGGGGTTTACCGTTTAATGACCGGTTTGTCGATTTATATTTTAAGCGAAGCGTATAGTAAATGATGATATTTAAATAACAATAAAATAAATAACAATAATTAAAATGACAATAAATAAAAGTACGAGAAAAAATGAAATAAAATATATTATGCTTAATTAAACTTCCGTAACCATGATGGTTGACGTGTTGATTTTAGTTTTATGCCCATGGGTTAATTGTCCTTTGTCCTGGATTATTTAATATGTCCGTCTGGTTTTTGTCCATAACAGTCCATCGGTCATAAATATAAAATGCGAGTGCCCTCGTCAAATTATCCTTATACCCGAAGTTAAATATTCCAACTAATTGGGGATTTAAACTGTAACAAGATTTTAATACTTTGTTTAATAATTACACCAGGATGTCGACTGAGTGTAACCCAAGGTTTTAATATTTTGTTATCAATTATACCAAGTGTCCTTTGTACATAATTTCACCCCTGTTTTAATTATTCTAGTGGCTATTAATCCATTCCCGTGTCCGGTTAAATGAACGATTATTCGTACATATAAATACCCCGCCCATCGTGTCCGATCGAGTGTATATGGTAATTTATAGGGACGCCCAATTGTAAATCTTTATATTAACATTAACAAACTATCATTTAGTTAAACAAATATAAAGCCCATTAATAGCTCATAGTCTAATTTCCACAAGTGTCGTTCTTTTGTCCAAACCCCAATTATGGTACAAAGTCCAATTACCCAATTTTAGTAATTAGCCCAACATCATGATTACTTCGGCTCGAATAAGCATAATAATAACTTAGTTACGAGACATTAATTTAAAAAGGAGAACATAACTTACATTGAGTATTTATCGCGTAGTGTTACACGGACAGAATTTCGACTTCAAAAACCCGTAAAATAACCTTTACATAACCCGAACTAATCTAATATAACACTAATCTATACTATATATATATATTTATTTATTTATTATCTTATGGAGTATTATTATTATTATGTTATAAAACTCGTCAGAATTCGCGACCTTTTATAGGGATTCTGAAATTTCTGTGCTCCCTGAGAACTCCGCGAGTCGCGGGGATATGGAATACAGCTCACATCCCTTTGGATCTTCTTTGCCGACGTTTTATATATATAAATATAAAATATAAATAATTAATATAATTATTTATATATTATATTATATTCTTGTGCATAGTCGACTTGTAATTTTTAGTCCGTTGCGTCGGGCGTTAATAGTTGACTCATGTCCTGGTTCCGGATTTTCGAACGTCCTTGCGTACAATTTAATATCTTGTACTTTGCGTTTTGTAACTTGTACTCTTATCTTTTTTAGACGTTCTTCATCAATAATTTGAACCACTTGGATTGTATCTTGTACATTTGAGCTTTTTGGTCATTTGCGTCTTCAAATCATCGTTTTCGCCTTTTGTCTTCGCACATATTTAATATAAACGATTACAACTTAAAATAGGACAATTATAACTAAATAATTTACATATTGGGAGGATATTGCTACTAAATATATGTTCATTTGGAGCACTATCAGATATAATTTAAAAATTATTATTATTAATAATACTTATATTATGATTAGTATTTAATTAATTTATTTAAATACTTATGTCGTACTAATTATAACATTTCAACTTATATTAACTTTAATAATTCATTTTATTTAATTAAACTTATGTTAAGACATTATTATACACTTTTGACTTTAAATAACATTATAACCTATGTTATTATTATAACTTACACTTTTAAAATTAATGTTGACTATGTTTGACCAAGGTTGACTTTTGAGTTGACTTTCGGTTGACTTTGACTTTCAGTTGACTTCTGTTGACTTTCTAAATAAGGAAACTTTCCTAACTTCAAAACTTTCCAAAAATAGAAACTTTCCAAAAATAGAAACTTTCTAAAAATAGAAAGCGTGTGTCCTTATGCTGTTCCAATCAAACCGATGCTTGCTGAGTAATGTTCTATGTCTACTTGCAACATGTACAATAGCTATCATACTAAGACTTGACCTAAGTTAGTTATTTATTTCGACCTGCTTTATTTATAGGTCGGCGTTGTGATCTTTCTTGATCACTTTACTTTACTTTCTGTTCGCTTGTTTGTGAGATTTCTTCAGTTGCTATTTAAGGTGAGTTATAGTCCCGTTTTTACATACTTTTCAAAGTATACTTTTTGGGATGTGATTACATGCATATTTTTATTTACGGTTAGACACAAGTAACAGTTAAATTTAATTATTCATTGTGAGTTGGACAAAAATATTCCCTAGTCTGGTAACTGTAATCATTGGTTTCTACCGATGAACGCGAATCCTACGGATAGATCTATCGGGTTTGACAACCCCATTTCGAGCTAGTCGCGCTAGCAATTTATAATCGGGATGTTTAGTACTTCGTAATTTGTTGTAGATACACTGTCCAAGTGTATATTTTTATTGTGTTTGGCAAGGGTAAATAAAGGGTTAAGTGGTTACCAGGTGGCTCATTGATAATGGAATAATGTTTAATGTTTTCTAACATTTTTAAATCTTGTGGTCTAAAGTTTACTTATTTATTTAAACCTATAATTCACTCAACCTTTGTGTTGACAGTTTACTTGCATGTTTTCACAGGTACTTGAGTTATATGATGCTTCCGCTGTCTTTAGAAGAGTCTGCATGCATTTGGGCAGATTTTTATTGAAACAATTATGAAACTTAAGTTGGCATTCTATTTTTGGATAATTTAAATTGTGGGTTTGTTGGCAAGGTTTTGTGTCAACTTTTGGATTATTAATATGTTGGGTTGTTTTAAACTACATATTTTGGTTTGTTTCCTTTTTGGGGAAAACTTTTGAAATAAAAGAATGCAACTTTGTTATTTAATGCATTTAAGTCCGATCAAGCTGTGGGACCAACTGACGGATCCGTTAAGTATTTTGACGGGGTCGTCACAGATAGGGTATATGATATGCATGTCATTGGAAAGCTAGCGAAAAATTAAGAACTTTTCATTTAGATATCGAATGGTTTCGATGAACGGATTTGAAGTTATAGTCAACTGAATTTTAGTATTATTGTTAAAATGATTATTATTACTATCGTCGTTATTATTTTAATAGAAATATCATTGTTATTATAAAATATCATTATTACTATTATGTTAGTATTATCATTTTATCATAATAACATTTTTAGTAAATATAAATATTGTTATTTTTTTATAGAATAATAATAATTATTATTACAAAATAATACAACTTTTACTTATTATTATTATGATCAATATTATTTTATCAAATAAATAGGGGATACAAAGATATTTTTTACCACGCGTAATATAATTACATTAATAATACTTACCACTATAGTTTTAAGATATTAAGTGAACTTTATAAATTTTACTACTTAAGATATATAAAAGTATATTTTATCATATATAAACGTTAATATAAATTTTTATTAATAAATGACTTTTATTATTATAAAATCTAATAAATATATTTAAATATATAAAACGACTATAGTTAAGTTATATAATAAACACGTATAAATTTTAGAAGTCATTTTGGGTCAAGTTAACTTTTGTTGACTTTTGCATATTAGTCTCGAGCATTAGGATTGTGGTACACTATGACTTGACCAAAAATTGTTAGACAAATATTGACCAACATATAAATATATATAATTAATATAGGTTCTTGAATCCGAGGCCAACCTTGCACTTGTTAAATGACGTTATATGTATTTTTACTACGAAATACAGTATGGTGAGTTTCATTTGCTCCCTTTTTAATTGCTTTTGCAATATATATTTTTGGGCTGAGAATACATGCGCTGTTTTATAAATGTTTTACGAAATAGGCACAAATACTAAAACTAATTCTATGTGGGTTTAAACCAGAAATATACCCTTAGCTTGGTAACATTAAACTACTTGTCTATGTACGGTAGGCGCGAATCCTAAAGATAGATCTATTGGGCCTGACAAACCCCATCCTGACTATGGGATGCTTTAGTACTTCGAGGTTATTTTAAACACACCTGATCTGGTGTACTTCAGAGGGTAAAACATAAACGTTAAGGCTTGTTACCGGGTGCCTACAACTTATAGAATACTTTTATACACTTGCGGGTGTACATATATTTATAAACGGAAATCTTGTGGTCTATTAATATATTGAAATGATTGTTATGATAAACCTATGAACTCACCAACCTTTTGGTTGACACTTTAAAGCATGTTTATTCTCAGGTATTAAAGAAATCTTCCGCTGTGCATTAGCTCATTTTAAGGATATTACTTGGAGTCATTCATGGCATATTTTAAAAGATGTTGCATTCGAGTCGTTGAGTTCCTCAAGATTATTATTAAGTCAATTATAGTTGGATGTATTATGAAATGGTGTGCATACCGTCAATTTTCGTTGTAAAGAAAGTATGTCTTTTAAAAACGAATGCAATGTTTGTAAAATGTATCATATAGAGGTCAAATACCTCGCGATGTAATCAACTATTGTGAATCGTTTATAATGTATATGAACGGGTCCTTTCAGTTGGTATCAGAGCGGTGGTCTTAGCGAACCAGGTCTGCATTAGTGTGTCTAACTGATAGTCGTTAGGATGCATTAATGAGCCTAGACTTCGACCGTGGCTGCATGTCAAAAGTTTTGTTTATCATTTTTGTCGGAAATTGCCTGCTTATCATTCTTAGTCTAGACACGTCTTACTGCATTGATTGCATGAATAGTGTATAGACAAAATTCATATCTTAGCGTATCTGCTAATCCATATCTTAGCGTATCTGTTACTGTAAACTTTGCCTGACATATCCCGTAATTTCCTCCGTAATCTACGAAATCTTTTGCGCTATATGTATAGATATTCTATGTAATTAGAATACCACCCGATAGCCGAAAAATCATTTCATATCAAAAAATTCTTTATTCAATCGAACGAAATGGAATTCGTCATTAGTTCAAGTCCCTCGAATTCCGATATGGAATCCCACTCAAGCTCCGAAAGCAGTGTGACCGGAATGGATCAACCAATTAGCCATCATTTATTATGACTGAATTGGGGATAGGTTCGTAGCCTCCTCAATAATTGGAGACAAGAAGAAGGTGATCCCTTCTATCCACCACATTGCCCTCTTGGCGATGAACCTGAAACACTTACCGGCGAACCGGTCCGAAACACCATTTTCTCTCTCATTTTCAGAGTATCTCGTCACGATTATATACTACATCAAATTCTAGATTTTATTTATCTGCTCGTCCGAACCAACAATCACCCCGGTGTAATAGAAGAAGTCAACGACCTTCGCGCTCGAGTAGTGGCTTTAGAGAATATGGTGCAAGGGTTACAAACACCAACAAATAACGAAGTATTAATTCATAATTTCAATTTTATTGAATAAATACTCCGTAAAAGTTATGTAATTTCTAAAGTCTTTAGGGATTATTCAGTTCTAGTTTCAACCGTAAATCAAATGAGTTTAATTTAATATTAACTCATTAAATCTATGTTACATCTGAAGAAATTATGCACATATATATTTTCATAAAGACTGTAATAAAATTCTGTTGTACAAAATATTAATTGTGAAATTTTTTTTTAACGGGTAGGTAATACCCGAGAGATATATAAATTCACAATTAATATATTACATTTTTCGAATCTGATTAAGCAAATCATCAACTATACTCCCAAAATCTCACAACAATATACATTCTTGTATAGAAATCAAAACAACCATTCTCACCCAAATTTGATTACGCATTCTGATTTTGACAAATTAAAATCCAAGTCATGATTTAACAGAAGACATCACTCTTAGATTCCTACATCTTTCAAAGCTATACTTTGACTTCAAAACCGTGTTAGAACATCATATGTATATTATCGATTATAAACTGTGTTCAAACTCTCCGAAGTTTTCGAAGACACTTCAAACAATGAACAATCGAGATGATGATCCAACCACATATTACCCACATTTATGTACCTAAAAAGCTCTCGAAGCCAAAGTCATAGTTCGACGCGTATCCGTGTCAGACCCTTTGGCATTTATTAGCTAAAATGACTTTTCAATTCCTTTTCAAAGTAGACAGTTTTGTCACATCTCCAGCAAGTCAACTTCGACTTTTCAGTCGGACTAGTCTTATTATAACCTCGATAGATACGTTGCCCTTTCGTCATCGTTACTGGGGACCTTTCATATCTCGCCACCTTAGCAATAAACTTACCAACAACTTCAATTATCTTTGACTTTTCGAAAAATCATTATATTTATTGAAATCACATCATTTACTCATTCGCATCTTGTAACGAGAATTGTCATACGAATCGTCGAAAAACAGTAACCAGTATTTTGAAATCTCGCAGCATGTCTACTCCAACAGTTATATGTGTACGTAAAACGTCTATCTCCTGGACTTACATACTTTGAATGTGAAGTTCTGAAAAATATTTTGAACTGCAAACTAGTTCTTGAAATGCTGACCAAGCATCAAAAACTGTAAACGATCTTAACAGTAAAAAGTTTAATGACAAAGAATAGTAAGGTGGTAAAGCTGAGAAAAAGAGAAGGTTTGGAACTGGAAAACGGATTGAACAGACTATGAAGGAGGCTGTGGACAAATCACAAAGACTAAATCTGCCTTCAAAGAATCCAAATGATTCAGTGCCTGCTAAAGTCATTAACGAATACCTTACTCTTTATTCTAAACCTTTACAGACAAATCTTCATCATCATCCATCAGTATTAGAAATTCTAAGATATTATCATATCTTTCATTATAAATATCCGCGATATTTCTGAAGATATTTTCACAACTAATCTTATCTGAAGTCATTTATCTCTTTGCGCTATCAGTGTTACATCATATAAGAAACTATTAGTTTCTATATTCTATAAACTTTCGAGTTTAAATTATGAATGTTTTGAAGTAGTGTTGGGAACTGAAGCATGAGTTAGTATAATATAATGACACTTGATCAACGTGATTATATTACAGTAAGTCATGCTGAGTTTCTAATGGGACATGACGATTCACAGACCATGCCGTCATCATGTTTCATGTTACACGACTCTTGTATTCTATTTAATCTCTAAAAATATCAAGAATATATTTTCTTGATGATTCGGTCTTTTCAGGGTATTCTGGTAAATTAACAAATCAAGATCGTGTCATTACCATTTTCTTCTTAGAACATTAACTATGTTTATTCTGAAATTCATATCTGCGAATACTGGACCATTACAAACGTTGCTTAATCGCAAGAAGAAGAAACGAAAGGACAAAACTCCAAAATAGAAATTGGAGTATAAATCGCAGCAAATAGAAGGGAGCATTAACTGTAGATGTCAATGATTATAGAAGACAAAAGCAGGGGCTTTGAAATATAAGGGAAGATATAAAACCCAACAACCACCCAAAAATTATAAACCGTATATATCGATGCATATAGCAATATAAAGACACGGAAGAACTAAAAACACTATAAAACCGAGAGTATAGTAGAAGTAAATAGATTCTTCCGGAGGCAGATGAAAAAGAAGAACGACAGATATGAAAGTGAGGAGTATATCGAGAATCAGTACTGGATGAAGCATATTGACAAATACTTTAAAATATGAGTTGAGGGAGAAAGAATAGAAGGTGTGAGTTGTAAGGAAACGAAGGAGGTGGATTTATAGTGAAATACCCGACAGAGAAATCAAGATGGATTATCGTATTAATTCGAAGAGAATCATAATCTCCTTAATCATCGAAGCATCAAATCCAACATAGATTACAAAGATTTTCTTTAAATTCGGAGATCAATTGTGATGACGTCAAAAGATATGACGAATCAATATAATCTTATTTCCTTCATTTACGATAACTTCCCTCATACGCTTTGAGTAATCGAATTATTTTATCCATACTTCTTAGACATGATAAAACTTCATAATCGTCATATTAACATTTTCATTGTTAGCCATAACGACCTCTATCAAATTTCGGGGACGAAATTTCTTTAACGGGTAGGTACTGTGACGACCCGGAAATTTCCGACTAAATTTAAACTTTATCTTTATATTATTCTGACACGATAAGCAATGTTTGTTAAGTTAAATCTCAAGGATTTTAAACTATGTTTATACATTCATTTAAACCTCGACCAAATTCCAATGATTCACGAACCATTAAATGAACATATATGAATATGTATGTATATGTGTATATGTTATAAATTGAAAATGTCAACAAAGTATTTAAAAGTATAATGCTTTATATGAACGTATTTGTTTCAATATGATTATCAACGAAATTAAAAAAAAATATATTAAATGATTGAATTATCGGAAACATTGAATTATGATTACAAGTCTCTGTTGAGAGGTCCACTATGATTTGAGAAATCTATTCCTCTTAACGATATTCGGAATAATTTGTAAAGCTATTTATAAATAAAAATAAAAAGTGTCATTTACGAAAGTTAGACAAAAGCTAGTGGAGAATTGGTTTCCATAATATTCTATTAATCTATTTTCAAACGTACAAAAACGTTTTCAGTTTAAAAAAAAACTTTATTATTAAACTTTTATAAATATCTAGAATCACTTTTGACAACTCATTACTTAACCAGTATAATAAATATAACGATATTTATATTTTATTTCATTAAATATATATAACGATTTAAATTAATATTATATATATTTATACGCGTATTATACATACATAGTTTTTATACTTTTACTATACTTTAACTTTACCTTTACTTTACTTTTACTTTACTTTAACTTTAATAATTCACTTTAATAATTCATACCTTAATAATTCACTTTAATAATTCATACTTTAATAATTCACTTTAATAATTCATACTTTAATAATTCAATTTAATAATTCATACTTTAATAATTCACTTTAATAATTCATACTTTAATAATTCACTTTAATAATTCATACTTTAATAATTCACTTTAATAATTCATACTTTAATAATTCACTTTAATAATTCAAAAATCTATTATAAATAGAATTCAATAGGTTTCATTATTTCATAGAAACTTGAAAATATATTTCTCTAAACTCTCTCAATCGATTTACATATATATATATATATATATATATATATATATATATATATATATATATATATATATATATATATATATATATATATATATATATATATATTTGCTCTGTATTATTTCAAGATATTATTAGTATACATAAAATATTACGACGGAGTGATGTCCGAGTGATTTCAAAATAGTTTTTTGAATGAGTCGAAGCTAAGAAAATTATGGGTTATAGCTATGGAAGTGATGGGTATGGTTCATGGGTATGCTCGTGAGGTCAATCTAGTGTTTATCATCTCCGTTGCGTCTACGTACTTTCCTGCAATATTGAATCTCAATAGTGATACGTGAGCACTCATAACTTAACTTTTATATATCAATAGTGTATCCCTGACTAGTGCTCGAGTATATAGGATTATGCATGCTTGTACATTCGATATTGTCCTTAGATAGGTTTGTTGAATCCTGAATTAGATACATATGCTACTGAGATAGGGTATATGATATGCATGTCATTGGAAAGCTAGCGAAAAATTAAGAACTTTTCATTTAGATATCGAATGGTTTCGATGAACGGATTTGAAGTTATAGTCAACTGAATTTTAGTATTATTGTTAAAATGATTATTATTACTATCGTCGTTATTATTTTAATAGAAATATCATTGTTATTATAAAATATCATTATTACTATTATGTTAGTATTATCATTTTATCATAATAACATTTTTAGTAAATATAAATATTGTTATTTTTTTATAGAATAATAATAATTATTATTACAAAATAATACAACTTTTACTTATTATTATTATGATCAATATTATTTTATCAAATAAATAGGGGATACAAAGATATTTTTCACCACGCGTAATATAATTACATTAATAATACTTACCACTATAGTTTTAAGATATTAAGTGAACTTTATAAATTTTACTACTTAAGATATATAAAAGTATATTTTATCATATATAAACGTTAATATAAATTTTTATTAATAAATGACTTTTATTATTATAAAATCTAATAAATATATTTAAATATATAAAACGACTATAGTTAAGTTATATAATAAACATGTATAAATTTTAGAAGTCATTTTGGGTCAAGTTGACTTTTGTTGACTTTTGTTGACTTTTGCATATTAGTCTCGAGCATTAGGATTGTGGTACACTATGACTTGACCAAAAATTGTTAGACAAATATTGACCAACATATAAATATATATAATTAATATAGGTTCGTGAATCCGAGGCCAACCTTGCACTTGTTAAATGACGTTATATGTATTTTTACTACGAAATACAGTATGGTGAGTTTCATTTGCTCCATTTTTAATTGCTTTTGCAATATATATTTTTGGGCTGAGAATACATGCGCTGTTTTATAAATGTTTTACGAAATAGGCACAAGTACTAAAACTAATTCTATGTGGGTTTAAACCAGAAATATACCCTTAGCTTGGTAACATTAAACTACTTGTCTATGTACGGTAGGCGCGAATCCTAAAGATAGATCTATTGGGCCTGACAAACCCCATCCTGACTATGGGATGCTTTAGTACTTCGAGGTTATTTTAAACACACCTGATCTGGTGTACTTCAGAGGGTAAAACATAAACGTTAAGGCTTGTTACCGGGTGCCTACAACTTATAGAATACTTTTATACACTTGCGGGTGTACATATATTTATAAACGGAAATCTTGTGGTCTATTAGTATATTGAAATGATTGTTATGATAAACCTATGAACTCACCAACCTTTTAGTTGACACTTTAAAGCATGTTTATTCTCAGGTATTAAAGAAATCTTCCGCTGTGCATTAGCTCATTTTAAGGATATTACTTGGAGTCATTCATGGCATATTTTGAAAGATGTTGCATTCGAGTCGTTGAGTTCCTCAAGATTATCATTAAGTCAATTATAGTTGGATGTATTATGAAATGGTGTGCATACCGTCAATTTTCGTTGTAAAGAAAGTATGTCTTTTAAAAACGAATGCAATGTTTGTAAAATGTATCATATAGAGGTCAAATACCTCGCGATGTAATCAACTATTGTGAATTGTTTATAATGTATATGAACGGGTCCTTTCATTATGCTTCCACCACGTATTAAAAAAAAATCAGTGGTGTCACATTAACCCTCTAACTTTTATTAAAATACAAATCGAACCCCCACTTTACTAACTTTTTTTTTAAATAAAACCCGAACGCTAAAAGAAGCAACTTTTACAAAAGGAACAACCCTTCAATGTTAGATGTCGAAAAAATTCTCTTTTACAAAATAGATCAAGACTTTTTTTTAACTCGCATTCAAAACGGAGCCCCCGGCGCGAAGCGAGGGCTCCACAACTAGTTATTATCTAAAAGATAAAACACTATTTCACTATTCATCAATAGTAACCAGGGGTATTTCTGTGATTTTACCTTTTTTTTTTTTGTCTCCAATTTATATTTATATTTATATATTATCTAAAAGACAAAACACTACATTACTATTCATCAATAGTAACCAGGGATATTTCTGTCCTTTCACCTTTTTTTGTCTCTAACGATAAAAGAAGCAACTTTCGTAAAAGAACCAACCCTTCAATGTTTTACCAAAAGATGTTGAAATTTTTTTTTTTACAAAAAATTCAACTACCTTTTTTTTTCCCTCAACGATAAAAGATGCAACTTTCATAAAAGTATTTCACTATTCATCAATAGTAACCAGGGGTATTTCCGTCAATTCACCTTTTTTTTGTCTCCAACGATAAAAGAAGCAACTTTCGTAAAAGAACCAACCTTTCAATATTACCAAAAGATGTCGAAATTTTTTTTTTTTTTACAAAAAATTCAACTACCTTTTTTTTTCTTTTTTTTTCCCCTCAACGATAAAAGAGGCAACTTTCATAAAAGGAACAACCCTTCAATGCTACCAAAAGATGTTGAAAAACATTTTTTTTACAAAATAGATCAACTAACTTAAAAAAAAAACGCTAAAAGAAGCAACTTTCGCAAAAGGAACAACCCTTCAATGTTAGATGTCGAAAAAAATTCTTTTTTACAAAATAGATCAAGACTTTTTTTTTAACTCGCATTCAAAACGGAGCCCCCTGCACGAAGCGACAACTAGTTATTAGACTATACTATTAGAATATTAGTGTTGGTTCAACCCGAAGTATAAATGAGTTTGATCCATTAAGGTTTCGCTAAGTATATGCATTATACTCTATAAATATTGTATTTTTACCGGGTCTCCAAAATGCTCCCTTAACTTTCCCCCATTCCCACCCCATCCCAACAGGTTTTGCAACAACTCCACCGTAGCGAGTATTTCCGGCAACATATCCGAACAACATCCGACTTTCACGTTCATTCTATGCAACACCTAAAGATTCCCCACCACTTCCGGCAAACCCACAAATGCAGACCACCATCAACCCTACAAACACTTACTTCATCCTTTCCTCATTATAAATCTACCAACAACATGTATCTCGTGAGAAGGCAAGAGAACTAATAAGGAGATATGGCAACCCGCAACATGAACAAACCAAAAATCAGAACAATAACACCAACGACATCAATTATCAAAATAACATACCCAAAAAAGAAAAGAAAAACCTAACTTCATCTATGATTTACAACTTCCCGGAAACTTGGACTATTGTTGCACTTTAGAAACTATTCAAGAAGAAGGGATTAAAATGTATTGTGCCGAAAGATTTGCCAAACTCCCTATGTAATACTGATGCATGCGGCTTATCAAGGCATTCATTGCCAAAAACAGAGTTAAAATTACCCAGGAATCAGAAAAATAACGTTAACAAAGCAAAGATCGTTCCAAATAAGTTTATTGACAGCCACAATTATGATGATGTTCTGAATTTAACGGTTCAACACGGGAATAAAAGCTACATTCGAAATATAGATGTTGACATTTAACCCCAAGAAGATGTAACACGTACGGCTAATGCAAGTGAAGTTGACAACATCAAAAGCATCCCGGAATTCGCTATAATCGGTGAAGCAAAGAGCATTGAACATGTGGAACAATTCTACAATCTATGTGAAGCGGAAGGTCTAAAAGGCTTCTCGATTAAATACATTGTTGGAATGGATATCATGTTAATCTTGAACAACCTGAATGATGTGAATAATGTGCTACAAGATGAAAATCATACAATCAGAGAATGACTACATAACTTAAGGAAATGGGAAGCGGGTGAACTTTCAGCAGGACGTCTAACCAGGCTAAACATTAGTGGGGTACCAATCTAATACTAGAACGAGAAAACATTTAGGGCCATAGCATATTGGTGGGGACAAATAATCGATCTGTGATCAAGCCAAAACTGACCTGAGTGCATCTTGTGGGGAACCGCCTCTTTACACTCCGGGTGGCCGTGTTAACCCGTCGAGATAGTTCTCATCGAGGGTGGTAAAGAGGGCGGTTTGGTGGTGGTAGACTTTTGCCGAGCCTCCATGAATATTGATGAGAGGCGAAGAGGTTCTCAATCTCATGTTGTATCTTGTGTGTTTGTGTAGAATGAGTAGAATGCCTCCTGAAAATCTCATAGTCTTTATTATATAGCAAAGAGTGGGCCAAGCCCACTAAAGATGGTACACTAAAAGGAGCCCACCAATAAGTAGTCAAGTAATAAATAGTAGGCCAAGGATAGTCCTAGACTAAATAATATGGAAGCCCATCAAGGGTGACCCATTAACATAGCGAGTTAAATTGGCCCGTGAGTATTTATGATACACACGTCATTAAGTCCCCCAAGTTCGATATGATAGGCTCATACATGTCATGTCGAACTTCATCAATCATATCGTCGATGCGGACGACCACAAAGAACTAACGAGCTAAGTACCTCCAAAAAATGTCATCACTGATGACGAGCTCTCAACGAGCCAAATAACGAAATGAGTATGAAACCTATATCTCAACAAACGTCTTGCGCAATAGACGTCGTCAAGTCCCCCAAGTTCAATATGATGGACTAACACGCGTCATGTTGAACTTTTTCACAAATCATTCTAAATAACCCCAAAATATATCATCTCAGTCGATGATGAATCTGTAACGAGTTCAAATAACGAAAGTACGACAAATAGCGTTTGAAACCTCCATCAATACAAAAGAAACAACAATCGCGAGCTTGTAGTTTCTCAAAAGGCTAATGACGAGTTCAATCGTCTAAGTGCAACTATCTCGGTTGTCTTCTCTAGGGGCCTTGTTGCTAACAACTGTAACTGTTTTGAGAATTTTGTTTTTATTGTTGATGGATGTAATCAAACAATATTATGAATGAAAATATGTAATTATATCTACTATATTGCAATTACTTTCATTGATGTGTATCATTTCTATAATATTCGACACGCTGTCGTCGTCACGGTAGCGTGGTATTTCAAGGTTATACTTGATAAGTTTGTCATGACTTGCATGTATCTAGACCATGCCGGGATGGACACGACGGGTACGAAACCCGAAGGCATCCCGTTACGGTGTCACTTCGACGTAGGTTCAACGCGAAGCGCCGTTCATGCCGTTCGAAAGCTAGAATATTCTTTGTTCAAGGCATGTGTAACATATGAATGAACTTACATTATTATACTCTTACGAAACACCGAAGTGCTGCCATAGACAGTTACATAACATGTTCGTTAAAATTGGGAAACGAAATGTTTAAAATAATAAGCAACCAAGAAGAAAAGTCTGATGCGCAACGCGTACACAAAGTTTGGTGATCAGCCAAACAAAATGAGAACTTATCAGTTCGTCAAAGGTAATACATCTTCGAGTGATTTGCGTGCCAAGCTCGTGGCACAAGTATTTCATTAGGCGTTCCCAAGTGGCACGGTAACGTTTCAACCACTACATAGGGGCCTTCCCAATTTAGCCGAAATTTACCAACATCCTCTACCCGGTTCACATGATTATTATGCCTAAGTAAATCACCGGAAAGGAACGAACGTGATTTCACACGCTGGTTATAATGACGCTAGGAATACATCTCGCAAAAGCGTACCGTAATATGAACTATAGCAGATATAGCATCTCAGTCCCCCAAGTTCGATGTGATACTATGAAAAAGTATCACATTGAACTTATATATCATGCCTGTCAGCTTTAAGCCCAGATCAAGACTCGTGATCCATTACCCGGAGGGGCGATATAGCTCTTATCCAATGACATCACGTGAGCTAGTACTCAGAGGCACAACGTGGCTCTCACTTGATGACGTCACGTGAGCTATTACTCGGTGGCGTATAGTAGCTCTTACCCGATGGCGTCACGTGAACACTTACCCGACGACGCGACGTGGCGCTTACCCGATGGCGTGACGTAGCTCTTACTCGGAGGCTCGACGTGGCTCTTACCCGATGGCGTGACGTGGCTCTTACCCGGAGGCGTGATGTGGCTCTTACCCGATGACGTGACGTAGCTCTTACTCGAAGGCGCAATGTGGCTCTTACCCGATGGCATCATGTGAGCTCATACTTTGTGATATCATCATAGTTGCGTGTTACCCCTTTAAGACACAATGTAACAAAGACAGTGATACAACTTTCACAATGCTACGGGCATACGCAACACAATCATGAACTTATAAAATAACGTCATGGACTTGCACTCAATAACCATGGACTTATACTTTATCTCCATAACAAACTTCGTATATGGCTCCGTTAGGGTCTTATTTTGTTGCCATAACTAATTTAGCGAAACCTCTGTAGCAATCTTCAAGCGTATGACATGGTCTTACACTAAAGAGCCATGAACTTTAAATAGGTAGCCTTGAACTTACAGTAAATAGTCATTAACTTGTAATATGATGGCAGGTTAATGATATATTGTTACTTCCTTTTCATTTTGCTGTGATGACGATGTAAAATATCATAGTGCATTACTTAATTCAACTTAAGCTTTAGGAAGCATCTCAGTCCGATCCATGTACATAAGATAAGAAAAAACAGCCAGTCAATGAATGCCATAGTAGACTTATCCTCCTTGCACGTGTTCAACATTTAAGGCGACATTAAACTATTGCCACATAAGTAGCACGTAATTGCCTTGAAATGCCTTCCTTTTTTTTAACAAGGCATGACCTTCTGTTTTGGCTTCTTTTCGAGATTTAATACATGGACCTCAGATCTTCAAAAGGAAGAACGCCTCCATACACGATCATATGATCAAGCTCTACCCAGAATAAATTAAGCACTGGTCACTTAATAACATCCGGAACTGTACAGACATACCATATATATTACAGTAACGCTATCACATTCGGGATGGTACAGACGTACCGTATTACATCCGTGATGCTATCATATCTTAAATAATATCACACCGTCACGGCATCGCATGGCGGAATGGTACTGCATTTGAAAGGGCATCACATTCATGATGGTATCACGCGGGAATGGCATTTCATCCGGAATGACTTCGCATCCCAAATGACATTACCCCGTAACGGACTGAACTATACCTGTACCACAGTCTTCAAAGTTATGACATGGTCACTAAACAGCCATGAACCTCCAAAATGATGACATGGGCCGATGGAGGCATGACACAACGTACGATGTTAAGGGTGTACGTAGCACAACCATGGATTTATGAGACGACGTCATACATAGGCTTAGACTAAACAGCCGTGTACCTATAAAATAATTCTATGAGTACACTAAATAGTCATGGGTTCACAAAAGATGTCATGTACCGATGGCATGACAGCCGTTATTGGCGTATCATAATGGCGGTGGCTTGACACCTTGACATTGAAGAAATAATCATGACTGTCTTTCCTGGATGAAAGAAAATATTGCAAAAGACCCTGTGGACCCTTCTGCGCACGTGTTACATCCCAAGGATTGAGTGCCCGAAACGCAAGCTTATGCCGGTGCCATAACGCGTGTATTGAAAGGGCTTCATAAACCTCAGTGGACTTCAAATGTGTTGCAGTTACGGCATTGCCTTCATGCCGTAACGTACTTATCACCGCCGTAGCGGATCAACCTCCAATGCGGTAACAAGCCAACGTTTGATGTCATACGGGACTGACCGCTGTCAGACCTATTTTGTTTCCGTAATGGACTTGGTATCATTGTCATGTCGTCTTCAAATGTAGAAGTTGAAAAGTATCACTTCCTTAGCATCACCTCCATAGCTTTATTGTCACTGCTGTAGCTAAAGCATTTTTTATATTCTCTATCTACCAAGTTGAACTTTACCACAAAGCTTGTACATTATGCATCAATCTAAATACATGGTGTTCAGAAATGTGAGTAGTATTTATCATCCATATATAAGGTAATTAATATGGTCATGTCGTGACAAGTGGAGCGGATCAATCTATCTTCCAACTGCACTACACGTGCTAGTAAACCAAAGCTAGAATAAGCTTACCTTTGTACACATGTTTAATCCTTCAAAGTCATATCAATTTTAGGTAACTTGCAGCAAACAAAATTTGGCATCTTCTTCTATGTTTCATCATTTTTTTTATTTTTATTTTTTTATATATAGCGTCACAGTAGTGGTATGAGATCCCTTTATAGCATGACATGCTCTGCTCTTTCGCTTCTCTTGTATTCTTCATCTCTTCTCTATTTTTTTTTTTGTACGTTTCATTTGACTCCAATCCGGCACTTTAACTCGACATCACCAAAGTAAGGTAACAAACGCAACGGCATGACAGAATTGCGGCTGGACATTGGTCGTCGCCTTCATTTTATAAAGTGCACGCCGTGTGAATAAAACCAGTGGGAAAATCACTGTATGCGCCTCCTGGGCGCAGGTGTGACGTCAACATGATTCAAAACGGCATCACATCCAAAATGACATCACTTCGTACCGGTACTACGTGCCGGAATGGCATCACGTCCCACATACCCTATAATTATCTCGTGACGCCATGGTCTGAGTATCCGCATAATCACCAAACGATTTGCGTGATGCCAACTTTCAGTCCCAAGTTGTCCACGGCGGAATGAGTGTAATGGACCTAGCACGGCACAGCGTCAACACCATAGTGGAATTCAAACATGGTGGCGTTACAGACTTACTCTTCTATATTGGTACCGTAACAGGTTTAGCACAACGTATATACCTGATGTGCGTAGAGGTGTATACAAAATAGTTATATTTTTACAAGGAAATACTATTAAATACGATACAATTTTACACAAGTTATTTATTTGTTTATAGAGTGGATATACCTAAACCTTGCTACAACACTTATAGGCAGTGCACCTAATCGTACAGTAGTGTAGTTTTTAGTAAGTCCGGTTCGTCCACAGGGAACTCGCCAAGTTTAACGCTATATTTTTTAAAACTATATTTGTAAATATATAAATATATAAGTAGTATTATTATTATAAAAGGGGGTTTTTACCGTTTAATGACCGGTTTGTCGATTTTAAAACTTTAGTCGCAGTTAAAACCTAATGTAAAATATTAAAAATAAATATAACTTAATTTAAAGCGTAAAGTAAATGACAATAATTAAAGTGCGATAAATAAAATAACGGTAAATAAAAATTGCGATAATTAAAAAGTACGATAATTAAAATGACAATAAATTGAAGTGCGATAATTAAAAGTGCAATTAAATATGAAATAAAGGAAATTAAATATGAAATAAAGGAATTATGCTTATTTAAACTTCCGTAATCATGATGTTCGACGTGTTGATTTTAGTTTATTACCATGGGTTAATTGTTCTTTGTCCTGGATTATTCAATATGTCCATACGAATTTGTCCATAATAGTCCATCAGTCATAATCATAAAATGCGGAAGTCTTCGTCAAATTATTCTTATTCCCGAAGTTAAATATTCCAACTAATTGGGGATTCGAATTGTAACAAGGTCTTATTACTTTGTTTAATGAATACACTAGGTTATCGACTGCGTGTAAACCAAGGTTTTAATACTTTGTTAACAATTACACCAATTACCCTTGAATGTAATCCACCCCTGTTTTAACTAGTCCATTAACTATTAATCCAATCCCGTGTCCGGTAAAATGAACAATTATTGGTATTTATAGATATCCCGCCCACCGTACCCGATTATGCGTATGTGGTTATATATAAATATGTCAAATTATAACATTTATATTAAATTAACGAGGTATCGTTAAGTTAATATAAAACCCATTAATAGCCCATAGTCTAATTTCCACAAGTGTCGTTCTTTTGTCCAAACCCCAATTATGGTACAAAGCCCAATTACCCAATTTTAATATTTAACCCAACATCACGATTACTTCGGCTTAAATAAGCATAATAATAACTTAGTTACGAGACATTAATTTAAAAAGGTTGAACATAACTTACAATGATTAAAAATAGCGTAGCGTTACACGGACATAATTTCGACTTACACCCTTACAACATTCGCTAACATACCCTTATTATTAAAATTAAAATTATAATTTATATATATATATATATATATATATATATATATATATATATATATATATATATATATATATATATATATATATATATATATATATACGTTGATAGATAGGAAGAGAAAAAGATGTTGAAAACTGGCCAAAACACGCGAAATTTATAGGAGTGTGGCCTGCTACAGGAGCCATGCAATCGCATGGTTTTCCTTCTTCCTGGCCATGCGATCGCATGGCCAGCTGGGAGAGTTCACATGTTGTTGTTTGCTTCTTGCCGACGATTTTTAAATAATAATATAATATATAAATAATTTTAAGAATTAATTATATATTATATTATATTCATGTGCATAGTTGACTTGTAATTTTTAGTCCGTTGCGTCGAGCGTTGAGAGTTGACTCTGGTCCCGGTTCCGGATTTTCGAACGTCCTTGCGTACATTTTAATATCTTGTACTTTGCGTTTTGAGCTTGTACTCTTGTACTCTGTACTTTGATTATACTTTAATCAATAATTTGAACCACTTTGATTGTACTTTGTACTTTTGAGCTTTTTGGTCGATTGCGTCTTCAATTCGTCGAATCTGTCTTTTGTCTTCACCTTTTATTATTTAAACGAATATCACTTGTAAATAGAACAATTGCAACTAAAAGCTTGTCTTTCTTGATGGATAATGCTATGAAATATATGTTCGTTTTTAGCATTATCAATACCAAACTTCAAAGGTAGTGTCGTAACGGACTTAGCTTGATCCCGTTACGGAAATGTTGTCATCTCCGTAGCTTTCTTCAAACATAGTCCCGTAACGGAATTCATCTCAATTCCGTAGCGAACTTGTCGTCATCTCCGTAGCGTACTTCATTGTAACGCTGTAACAAAATATTTTTTTTATGCCGCTACGGGCTCATCGTCATCTCAAATGTGAATCCGCAACGGATTTATCTTGATGCCTTGGCATATTTTTTTTTATCGTAGTAGCAAACTTCATTTATGGTGCCGTAGCACTCATTTGGTGAATGGTGTCGTAACAGACTTAGCACGTCGTAGCAGAATGAGCGTCGACTCCATAACGGACTTCAAACTGGTGCGCCAATCGATGGCAGACAGATCGAACGCTGCCCAATGACATGGCGGATCGAATGTTGCCCATGTCTTGACGGACTGATTACTTCCAGGCGTTCGCTAATGAAATGACGTCATGTTTCCGGCATGGCACGCCGTCACGTATAGGTGAAGACGTCATGCTTTTATCATCGTCACGTCTTAGAGCATGTCGCAACGGATTTATGTTGGATGTTGGCACCGTTAGAGAATTACAAAGCATGCCGCGACGGGCTTATGCTGGTACCGAACTTAGAAAGCATGCCGCAACGGACTTAACGTCACCATTGTAACTAGTGTTAGGACCATATCACCTATTGTTGGTAGCATGTCGCGGCGTACTTAAAATGTGGCGCCAACACAGATTTTTGTGATGCCGTAACGTTCGTTGTGGTTCCAACTAAAGATGTTATGTGAATAAACGTTCCAACAACATTTCCTTTATGCTCCGCAAATATATAGCCAATTCCACGTCCATTCCATCTAATAACAAAATGAAAGTTTGCTTTTCGTTTTCCAGAAGAGCAAGAAGTTCGATACTCCCGTATCAAAGAAGTGGCATGTAACCACTCACCTTCCGCCTTCACTTCTTGTCGTAGCGGGATTACCTTGGATTCATAAGAAATTTATCTGTCTAGCCTAATTATGGACTTACCCGCCATCATCGTAGCGGATTTATTTTTTGTCAGAATAATGCACTGCCATACATGGCGGACTTCAAATCACGTATTGCCATGACGGAATTAAGTCATCAAATGAGCGTGACAGAAAAACATGTAGTAATGGAATGATCATAACGGACTACGTTGGATATATCTTGGTAACGGGTTACAATTGTCATAACGTAGTAATTGTCACTAGCGTTGCGGGCTTATGAGATGCCGCAACAGACTTCCTACCGCCACTGTAGCAGGTTTAATTATTTGTTTATATGGCCATAGCGCGTGTATCTTTCACCTGTAACGGGTTTATTATCATCTCCGTAGCGGAGTGTAAATCTGATGCCATAGCGGATTTGCAATATTGGTGTTGTTGCACTCTTTTGTAATCGCTTAGCACTGTCTTGACGAAACGGAACCTATATCCTCCCCGCGTTGTGCGTCAATACATGTTCGGTACTTGAAAGCGTTACATCAAAGCTAACTTAAGACCCGGAGGCACCTCCATGACGGATGGCACCACTATCAACAAACTTGTCACGTCCTGGAGGGTTCCCCAAACATACCATTTTCTTCACTTAGATGTTGGTTCTTGACACTCAATATGTTAGGAGAATTTCACAAGTGTATTTCTAGCAAGTCATGCTTTCATCTTAGGAGTTCAAGAGTGCCCAGACTTGTCCTCAAAGGAAATGATTAGAAATCTAGAATTAATGAATTATTACAACTCAATAAAATTGAAGAGCACACCACAACTTGTGTTCCACATTGGAATTTCCTGAAGCACTAGGAAAAATGCTTAGATCATCCCTGAATAAAATTGATTAACCGTTAAAGAATACATGCAAGTGGTCACCAAGTAATTTGGACAATTATTTTGGTGACAACGATTAAAAGTAAACGGTTACCTGAGTTAACTCACATATGTCGGTTACGAAACTAACAGTTAAAACAAACAATTGTGAAACTAACGGTTACGAAACCAACGGTTACGATAAATTTAATGTAACCGACAAGAAATATTACAGTTGCCCATCACTTAATCAAGTGACTGGCAATTGCCTGATCAATCAATAACAAGAACTTAATAATTAATACTAAGGATTATGAATAATGAGGCAAACCGTACGTATCATATGATCCGTCATGCTTGAATAATATGAACAACTCATGTATTTCCGAGAGAAGACACCATGTAATTAATCCTTTCAAGATGCCTCATATCTCATCCACTTCCCTTTTCAGAATTTCAGTTGATGGTGAGAACTGATCAATCCACCTACTATTACTCAAGCTACTATGCTAAATTAGAAATGGTTGATATGGTAGTAATTAAGTCACATAAACACTTATCATATATCATGGAACAGTTCAATGAATATATTATACCTTATATCTAAAAGGCATAGCTCAAATAAATAGTAACCTGAAAAGTTTCACACACCACCCCCACTCTTTTACTCACTTACATTTTAGCCCCCAAAAAAAAATATAACAGCTAACTTTTTGTTTTTTTCAAACTTATCACAAACTTTTTACATTTTACTATGATTTTTACAAACTTATTATATCTAAAAGGCATAGCTCAAATAAATAGTAACCTGAAAAGTTTCACACACCACCCCCACTCTTTTACTCACTTACATTTTAGCCCCCAAAAAAAAATATAACAGTTAACTTTTTGTTTTTTTCAAACTTATCACAAACTTTTTACATTTTACTATGGTTTTTACAAACTTATCACAAACTTTTACCATTTTATACTTTAAACATTAAACTTCTCATTCATTATAAATCGACTACATACTTTATATACTACCTAATAGACAAAAGCGATTAATAGTCACCAGGGGTGCTTTCGTTCTTTCACTTTTTCCCCCCTTTTCCACCTTTTTTTTTAAAAAAAGCCCAAACGATTAATAGTCACCAGGGGTGCTTTCGTTCTTTCACTTTTTCCCCCCTTTTCCACCTTTTTTTTTTTAAAAAAAGCCCATGGCATAGCTCAAATGAATAGTAACCTCAAAAGTTTCACAAACCACCCCACTCTTTTACTTACTTACATTTTAGCCCTCAAAAAAAAAATATAATAGTTAACTTTTTATTTTAAAGGCATAGCTCAAATGAATAGTAACCTGAAAAGTTTCACAAACTACCCCCACTCTTTTACTTACTTACATTTTAGCCCCCAAAAAAATATATAATAGTTAACTTTTTGTTTTTTACAAATTTATCACAAACTTTTTACATTTTACTATGGTTTTTACAAACTTATCACAAACTTTTAACATTTTATACTTTAACCATTAAACTTCTCATTCATTATAAATCGACTACATACTTTATATACTACCTAATAGACAAAAACGATTAATAGTCACTAGGGGTGCTTTCGTTCTTTCACCTTTTTCCCCCCTTTTCCACCTTTTTTTTTTAAAAAAAGCCCAAGACATAGCTCAAATAAATAGTAACCTCAAAAGTTTCACAAACCACCCCACTCTTTTACTTACTTACATTTTAGCCCTCAAAAAAATATATACTACGTAATAGTTAACTTTTTATTTTTTACAAAGTTATCACAAACTTTTAACATTTTATTATGGTTTTTACAAACTTATCACAAACTTTTAACATTTTATACTTTAACCATTAAACTTCTCATTCATTATAAATCGACTACATACTTTATATACTACCTAATAGACAAAAACGATTAATAGTCACCAGGGGTGCTTTCGTTCTTTCACATTTTCCCCCCCTTTTCCACCTTTTTTTTTTTAAAAAAAGCCCCCATAGTTTGTTCAAATATTAAAATCGACCCCCCAAACAGGGGGTAAAGTGTCAAATACTCATTTTTATAAAAAAATTTAAAAAAACTACACCCAAATATTCAACGGGCCATATCTTCTCGCTCGCACCGAGTTAAATTTTTCTGAAACCATCGTTAAACTCGAAACAATTTTAGGAGCACACTATCACTAACTATACGCAAATCGGACACTTTTTAAAAAACGCTAAATATTTGAGGTACTTTTAATACACGTCGATTTTGCGTTAAATTTTTAAAAGTCGACAATTTCATAGTGAAACGCGGAGATGTACATATATTGTTAATTTAAAATAATATTTAAATCTTTTACGGATTATACCTTTTAGTTCGACTCGAGTTGCGCTTCAACGATATCATCGTTAGCCACAAAATAATTTTACAAACTAAACGCAATATAATACATTGAAAACCGAACCCCGGCGCGAAGCGAGGGTTCGAACACTAGTTTGTAACAAAAACAGTTATCGATGAGTACTTCGACGGTTACATAACAAAACCGACGGTTACATGAGAAAATTGACGGTTATAAAATCAACTAGTATGCTACCTTCGGTCACTGTACCAAATTGAAACCTATCATAATTGCATTTAGTTAAAATCATTTGGAAGATATGTACATGTTTATCGAACATACTGTCGTAAACTCCGATTTTAACAATTTAATGGAAATTAATGCCCAAGTGCATGAGTGGATGTATTAATTAACCCAATTAGGTATATTCAAGCAATAACACTGAACATGGACGAAAACGTGATTTCACCACATGTTTAGTGTAAAATCAGCCAATTCAGTCAAATAAATGAGAACTTACAGACACGAGTCGGTCCAGACTCGTTATCTAATTCCCGGTAAGAACGTGAGACTTGTTGTTGCGGTCCTATGGATGGCGCCAAATGATCAAGCCAAAACTGACTTGAGTGCATCTTGTGGGGGAACCGCCTCTTTACACTCCGGGTGGCCGTGTTAACCCGTCGAGATAGTTCTCATCGAGGGTGGTAAAGAGGGCGGTTTGGTGGTGGTAGACTTTTGCCGAGCCTCCATGAATATTGATGAGAGGAGAAGAGGTTCTCAATCTCATGTTGTATCTTGTGTGTTTGTGTAAAATGAGTAGAATGACTCCTGGAAAACCTCATAGTCTTTATTATATAGAAAGGAGTGGGCCAAGACCACTAAAGATGGTCCACTAAAAGGAGCCCACCAATAAGTAATCAAGTAATAAATAGTAGGCCAAGGACAGTCCTAGACTAAATAATATGGAAGCCCATCAAGAGAGACCCATTAACATAGCGAGTTAAATTGGCCTGTGAGTATTTATGATACACACGTCATTAATCTGAAAAATTGCAGTCACGATGGTAACAAAAACCTAGTTTTCAGAAAGTCTTGGTGAATACTAAGGAGAAATTCATCATCAACAACATTATATTGATTACCAATCAAGTCCTATCTACGCTTATGTTTCCGATAGAAAAGGACTCCCCATCAGAGAACTCATCTTCTAGGAATAGGAACAAATCTCACAACAAGAATGTTGAAAGCCCTAGTTGGTACAGGAAAGAAAAGAGGCCCGATCAATATAATTTCAAAATGGTCGCTCATGATAAATCCTCAATTGTAACACCTAAGGAGCAAAACAAACATAAACGCAATAATAAGATATATAACTGGCAAAGTTCCTCTAAATTCTTATATGTAAAACGTTTTGCAAGGAGTGGAGCTAAAATCATAAAACCCCTTCCAATCAAAATAAATGAGGCATCATCGAAAAGGGGAAGTAGGAAATCGAAAGATAACTCGATAGACAACAAAAGGAGTACAAATTCCTCAACATCATCTAGCATCGGCACAAAAGAACTCTCAAGAATTTAGGTATTTGTTGGGGTAAGTTACTAATGAATACTTTATCACTTAATATCTGTGGTGTAGGTCAAGACGAGAAGCTAAATTGGATGAAGAAACTGTACCGAAGAGAAAAACCTACTATCATGGCAATTCAAGAAACAAAATGAAAACGGGTGGAAAAAGCTGGATTGATGCAATTTGGGGTTCCACAAATTACAAATACGTATCAAAAGAATCAAGGGGTTATTTAGGTGGTATGATTTTAATTTGAGATTCCAACTTATTCATGAAATGCCCTGTTCATATCGATTATAAATGTTACATAATAATTGGTTTCATTGCGAGGTACTTGACCTCTATATGATACACTTTACAAATATTGCATTCGTTTTTAAAAGACAAACTTTCATTACATCGAAAATTGACAGACATGCATACCATTTCATAATATATCCAAACTATAAATGACTTAATAATAATCTTGTTGAACTCAACGACTCGAATGCAACATCTTTTGAAATATGCCATGAATGACTCCAAGTAATATCTTTAAAATGAGCAAATGCACAGCGGAAGATTTCTTTCATACCTGAAAATAAACATGCTTAAAAGTGTCAACCAAAAGGTTGGTGAGTTCATTGGTTTACCATAATCATTCATTTTCATAATTTTAATAGATCACAAGATTTCAAATATTTAACCGCACACGTAACCCGTGTACAAAACATGATACACATAACCTGTGTATAAAAATCATTCATATGGTGAACACCTGGTAACCGATTCATATGGTGAACACCTGGTAACCGACATTAACAAAATGCATCTAGAATATCCCCATCATTCCGGGACTCTCATCGGACATGATAAAATCGAAGTACTAAAGCATCCGTAACCAGGATGGGGTTTGTTAGGCCCAATAGATCTATCTTTAGGATTCGCGTCAATTAGGGTGTCTGTTCCATAATTCTTAGATTACCAGACTAAAAAGGATGATATCCGGTATAATAATCCAACCATAGAATGTAGTTTCAAGTACTTGTGTCTATTTCGTAAAACAGTTATAAAAGCAGCGCATGTATTCTCAGTCCCAAAAATATATATTGCAAAAGCATTTAAAAAAGGAGCAATGAAACTCACGATACTGTATTTCGTAGCAATTATTCATATGACGGCACTGAACAAGTGCAGGGTTGGCCTCTGATTCACGAACCTATATTAAGTATATATATATATATATATATATATATATATATATATATATATATATATATATATATATATATATATATATATATATATATATATATATATATATATATATATATATATATGTTGGTCAATATCTGTCTAACAATTTAGGTCAAGTCGTAGTATATCACAATTCTAATGCTCGAGACCGATATGCAAAAGTCAACAAAAGTCAAATTGACCCAAAATGACTTCCAAAATCTATACATGTTTATTATATAACTTAAATATAGTCGTTTTATATATTTAAATATATTTATCATATTTTATTAGAGTAAATAATACAAGTCATTTATTAATAAATAAAAATTTATATTAAAATTTATATATGATAAATATATACTTTTATATATCTCAAGTAATAAAATTTATACAGTTCACTCAATAACATAAAAATATAGTGGTATGTATTATTAATGTATTTATATTACGTGTGGTAAAAATATCTTTGTATCACATATTTATTTGATAAAATAATATTGATAATACTAATAAGGAGTAAAAGTTGTATTATTTTTGTAATCATAATAAAAATTATTATTATTCTACTAATAATAATTAACAATATTTATTTACTAATGATGATATTAATTATAATAAAATTATAATTCGAATCATGTTAATTTTAATAATAATGATACTTTTTAATATTAACTGTAATAATAATAATATTTTATATAAAAATAATAATTCTATTCAAAATGATAATTTTTAATAATAATAATACTAAAATGATAATAATAATGATATTTTATAATAACAATGATATTTCTATTAAAAATGATAATTTTAATAAAAATGATAGTTTTAATATAAATGGTACTTTTAATAATAATGATAAAAATAATGAAAACGATATTTTTATCTAAATCATTATCTTACAATATTTTAATTTCATCATGATACTTATACTCATTATTTCCCAATCGATTTGTTTAATAGCTTTTAGTCTTCTTTTATATCGCGTTCATAATAATGATAATAATAGTAATCATAATAATTAGATGATACTAATATTAGTTTTAATGATAATGATACTAATGATAATAATTATAATAATACTAATGATAATACTAATAATTATTATAATGATAATAATAATAATAATAATAATAATAATAATAATAATAATAATAATAATAATAATAATAATAATAATAACAATAGTATTAATAATAACAATAACAATTTTAATGATAATACTTATATTGATAACGATAATGATAATGATAATAATAATAATAATAATAATAATAATAATAATAATAATAATAATAATAATAATAATAATAATAATAATAATAATAATAATAATAATAATAATAATAATAATAATAATAATAATAATTAGATAATAATAATAATAATGACGATAACAATAACGACGATAGTAATAATAATAATAATAATATTATTATAATTAATGATAATTCAGTTGACCATATCTTTTAATCCGTTCATCGAAACCACACGATTTCTAAATGAAAAGTTATTAATTTTTCGTCAGCTTTCCAACGACATGCATATCATATACCTTATCTCAGTAGCATATGTATCAAATTCGTGATTTATCATAAACTATTTAACGACGAAATTAAGCATACAAGCATGCATAATCATACATACTCGAGCACTAGTCACGGATACACTGTTAATATATAAAAAATAAGATATGAATGCTCACTTATCAATATTGTGATTCGTATTTGCAGGAAAGTACGTAGACGTAACGGAAATGATAAACACTAGTTTGACCTCATGAACAATATCCTCGAACAATACCCATAACCTCCATAGCTATAACCCATAATTTCCTTAGCTTTAACACGCTCGAAAAACTCGTTTTGAAATAACTCGAACATACCCTAGTCGTAGTATTTTATGTAATAATAATAATAATACTAATAATAATAAAATTAATAATAATAATACTAATAATAATAAAATTAATAATATTAATCTTAATAATAATAATATAAATAATAATATAAATAATAATAATAATAATATAAATAACAGAGGGAGAAATATAGATGTAAGTGTGTGTGTGTGTCGAATGCCAGAACTCGATCGCTTTTATAGACATTTTCTGAAATTCATCCTCATGCGATCGCATGAGAATTGCATTGGGAGGTCATGCGATCGCATGAGTCCCCTGGACAGCTAAGGTTCGTTTGTTTTACTCTGCCGATACCCGATTTATTAATATAAATATATATTTATTAATTAATAATTAATAATCTATATAATTATTTATATATTATATAATATTCACGAGCATAGTTGAATTGTAATTTTAGTTCCAATGATTTGTATGTTGTCGCTCGACTAACGTCCTGGTTCCAGTTTTCAAACGTCCTTTCGTACGCTGAGAAAACTTATACTTTACGTCTCGTGTAATGTACCTTTATTAACAACAAGACTCAAATCAATGAAAAACTATCCCACTCAAAGTGTAACTTATTCATTTGAGTGTTTTGGTCATTTGCTTCTTTAAATCATCGTTTCGCCATATATACATATATATAAAATAGTATTTTTAAATCAAAACGTTTTATATCAAGGTTAATATTATATTTCATCATTTTGTAATATATATATATATAAATTTATATATATTAGAAATATTTATTTAATAGTATTTAGTTTTTCAAATACTAATTATATTTCAAAGTATAATTTAAGATCGTTTACATAATAGAAATTATTATAACTTCTTAAACGTTCTAGTTAACTTATTTAAATATTAATCGAATTAATAAACAAATGTTACTATCGTTTACTTAATTAATTTGAAATCATATATATATATATATATATATATATATATATATATATATATATATATATATATATATATATATATATATATATATATATATATTCAATATTCATAAACATGTTTTAAATACACCTTGCGAGTTATTTATATATTTAATAACCAATATTTCAACCTATTGTATATATTCAAATTATGTTATCAAAACATTTTAATAATCAAATTCTATTGAATCGAAAAACGTTTCTGCACGTTTGAAACTAAATCAATTGAATATTATGAAATCCAATTCTCCACTAACTTTTGTCTAACCTTCGTTAATTGACACATTTGTTTTTACTTGTAAATCATTTTACCATTTTCCGAATAAAACATATTTCTTAAATCACAGTGGACCTCATAACAGAGACCCGTAATCATATCATAATGTATCTGATAATTCGATCATTTGAGATTATCTTTTAATTTCGTCGATAAATATATTAAACATATATTGAAACAAATACGTTCATGCAAAGTATTATACATTTTAATACTTTGTTAACGTTTTCACTTAATATAACTATATATTATATATACATATCTATATGCACATAAATGTTCGTGAATCGTCGAGCACAGTCAAAGGGTGATTGATTACATGAATATAGTTCCAAAATTTTTGAGACTCAATATTACAGACTTTGTTTATCGTGTCGAAATCATATAAAGATTAAGTTTAAATTTGGTCGGAAATTTCTGGGTCATCACAATTCACTATTAACGAAGCCATCGGAGGTGAATTCTACCTTGCAATAAAAGGACATTGGGCGGGTTGTGATTCGGAAATTGCAATTATCAATGTTTACGACCCACATTCTACAGAAAAGAAAATTCAGTTTTGGAACAACTTATATAATCTGAAATGTTTTAAAATTATGCCATGGTTATTTTGCGGAGATTTAACGAATTTAGAAATACACACGAAAGATTTAATTGCACTTTTAATAAATCGTGGCCCGAAAAATTCAACAATTTCATTAGCGATTCATTTCTCATTGATATTCTTTTGGTGGTAAAACTTCACTCGAATAAGTGATGATGGTCTTAACCTAAGCATACTTGATCGATTTATAGTATCCGAGGAATGGATGAACTTATGGCCGAATTCTACAACCATTACCTTAGAAAGAGGGTTTCCCGACATTGCCCAATAGTGCTCAAAAACACATGTTTAGATTTTGGACCTAAACCTGTCCGGGTGTTTAATTCTTGGCTATAAAGCAAAGAAACAGAACAGGTTATTGAATCCACATGGAAAGAAGCGATGGCTGGAAATCATCCTAATTATAATTAAAAAAGTTAAAATCGCGTTGAAAGATAACTACAGGGATGCCCATTTACAGGCCTCGACCCAATGGGAGCAACAAGCATAATCTTGGGCATAAAAAAAGAACAGAAAGACTTCAATGGATGGAGGAAAAAAATAAATGGTTCGAAAAGGAGAAAACAACATCCAAGACGTTGAAACAAAAAATAAAGTAAAATGGACTCTTGAAGGCGACATAAACACTAGTTATTTTCATAACTTCATTAGACGAAGAACAAATAAAAACAACATTCGTGATGTATTAGTCGATGGAAAATGGAATGAAGACCCGATCATCATTAAAGAAAATGGCCTGAATCATTTTATCAGCATCCTTATAGTTAAAGAGTCACATAACACCTATCCTTTTAACTCGGAGCTAAACCATGAATACATATCAAGATTGGGTAATGAAACGCTTGAAGCAAAATTCGAGGAAAAAGAAGTTTGGGATGTCATCCAAAGTTTCGAAAGTTCAAAATCTCCAAGAGATGGTTTCAATATGAAGTTCTTTAAAAAATATTTTTGGCTTATAAAAGAAGATCTCATACGGGCTTTAGATTGGTTTTGGAAAAAAATAGAAATTTCTCGAGGGTGTAATGCTTCATTCATCACAATGATCCTAAAGAAACCTAACCCAATAGGATTGTATAAATACTGCCCAATTTTCCTCATTGGTAGTTAGTGTAATTATTAACAAAAATGCTCTCCATTCCTATGTCAAAAGTGATTAATAAAATTATAGGGATGGAACAAACTGCTTTTCTAAAAGGGTGAAGTATTCTAGCTAGTGTTTTAATTCCAAACGAAATTGTGGATGACCTCAAAGAAAGAAGGAAAAAGGTCTTGTTTTTAAAATAGACTTTGAAAAGGCATTCGACAATATAAGTTTGAAATTTCTCTCCAATACCTTGCGATGTTTGGGATTCGGCCAAAAGTGAATAGGATCATGGCTTGTCTTACATCGGCTTCAATATCGGTATTCGTTAATGGATCACCAACTAAATAATTTTTAATCAAGAACATGGTGTTAAACAAGGAGATCAAATATCATTCTAACAAAAAGGGCTACAACTTGTGGTTTCATAAAAGGTATCGAGGTTGGACATGAAAAAAATCCTTGTCTCGCATCTTCAATATGCCGATGACACCATATTTTTTTGGAGAATGGAGCAAGAGTAATGCCCGTACTTAACCATGCTACTTAAATGTAAGACCGTGTTTCCTGTTTCAGTTCAATGGGATGCCGTCCCAATTACTGGACACCGTCCTTTCCTTTTGTACTGGACGCCATCCCACATTCTGGACGCCGTCCAAATGTGCTGACGGGCCAGCTGTTAGTTTTGTTTTAAAAAGGGGCAAATTGGTAATTTCACTTGGGTGTCGGTTTGGAGCCTTCAAAGCTGATCAATTGGCCATTTGTGGATCGCATTCACCCACACAAACACTCTCTTCAAACCCTAGTGAGAGAAACTCACTTCTAGTGAGAGAGAGCTTGATTTGGAGAAGAAGGAGTCGGATTCTCGCCAAAGCTCGGGTTTTAAAGTTGTTCATCTCGTTCACGGCTACGTTGTGGTAGTATTAGTAAGTTCAAACTCTGAATTTCATTTGTTAGATTTGATATTCAAGTTAGGGTTTGAGCTTGATTAGTTGTGAAACCCTTTTAGATGATGAAGTGGGTTTATGGTGACTAGTTATTCTTGTCACTTGGCGGGTTTTGGGTTGGTTGATGTTTTGGTCAAGTTTAAGACTTGCAAAATAGGTTAAACAGGTTTAGTGATTATGGAAGTGTTGGAACACTTTTGAAGTGTGTTTGGTTGACTAATTTTGAAATGGGTCAAAATTAGGGTTTATGTGTCAAATTGGGTAAGACAAGTGTTTAACACTTGTGTTCGGGTTCAATTGGTGTGTTACGACCATTTTTACGTGTGTTAGTGATTATTGGTTAGTTTGGGCGCGGTTTGTGCTTGAAAGTGCATTTGGGTCGAAATTGCACTAGTTGTCAATATGGGTTGGTTTGTAAATCCACCCTAATTGTGTTGTTGTATTTGTGATAATGGAATAGGTATGTTCCATTGGCGAGTCATGGATTTTCGGTAACATTCATCAGGACGACAAGGTGAGTGTTAATATCCTATGTGCATATGTATGTGTAGGATGGGTGCAAGTCGGGTGAAGTGGTTCTCGATTATAGAGCTCACTTCACATATAGGTGGATTTGATAGACTTGTGTAATAGGTCCAATTGGCACGTTTGTGCGTTTTGGTTGACCACCTTTGACGAGGTGAACACTTCGGGTGTACGTTATCACATGGACTTGTGATGTGGAGTTATATAATCCCGATGGCGTGGGATTGGTATTGGTGTTGCGGTTGAATACCCCGATGATGTGGGTTTTGATTTGGGAAGTGAATCACGTGTGGATGCAGATTCACGATGAGGCGCGTAGTTCGGTCATCTTATTGAGGTAGTGATCTCGTGTGGTTGCGGATTTACTAAGGCTCGTGTAGTTCGGCCAACCTTGATGTTGTTGTGTTATTGAAGATAGTAGTCTCGTGTGGATACGGATTTACTAAGGCTCGTGTAGTTCGACCAATCTTCATTTGGTAATGGGTTAAGGGGTTAACCTTGGGCGGTTTTATGCTTTGTTATACATATGGATATTGTTGTATTGTTGTGTTGTAGCTAACCCTTCGGGTGTAGCTTATTGGCGTGGTACATATCGTCGTTGGTGTACTCACATTGTTGATATTGTTAGCTTGTTATATAGCGATTGTACGGTATGTTTGGTTTAGCTTGCCTTTATGCTTGAATGCTCCGGTATGTGCTATTTCATTATTCGTGTGGCGTCCATTTTATGCATATATATATGTATGTAGTATATTCTCACTCACTAAGCATTAGCTTACCCTCTCGTTGTTTACATTTTTATAGATTCGCGTGGAGGTGGTGGCTCGGGTAAGTGTGGGGACTAGTGGACATGCGTAGTCTGCTTTAGAAGACGTGCTTTTGGATTGATTAGGATTGGGTAGCGTATCCCCAATCGCCATGCTTGGTCTTTATTTTGTGTTAAAACTCACGTGGTCGGAAACTTGTATTTTGTACGAAAGTCGTAAAACGGCCGATGCGGGCCCAGTGTCGTAAAACTCAGTTTTATTGTGAAAAACTCTTAGTTTTAATTATTATAACATATTGTGAAAGTGTTTTCGTGTGAAAGTGTCGGGAAGCGGGTTTTCCGCTCGCGTAAAATTGTAAAACTGATCAGAATCTTTTAGTTCATTTTCGTCCAAAAGGCTTGGACGCCGTCCAGTCCTTCAGAGCTGGACGCCGTCCAGATAACTGGACGCCGTCCAGATACACTGTGTCACAATTTTTTTTGAAGGCATGTTTTTGGTATAACGAGGGTTGGGTCGTTACAAGTGGTATCAGAGCATGGTCTAAGGGATTTAGGTGACTTGAGATAGGTGCATAGACTTAGACTTTTGTGTGTGTGCCTGTTTGTTGCGGGACTTGTAGGAGTACGGGTCGGAACGGGTTGTAGTTAGTGCCTTAGTTTGTAGGCGAACTAACTAGGATTGTAGCTTGCATCGTGATATCGTTTGGTGTATGTTTATATCGCGTTGTGTTTGTGTTTATGTTTTCTTTGCGTATATCATCGAGCAAGGTATTCATTGTATTAACAAGTTGAGTCAGCGTGTGCATGTAATAATGACTAGCTACCATTATTACGAGTACAAATCGGGTCTAAAAAGTGATGTAAGACGATTATTGAGCAGGCGATGTTGTGCGTATATATTTTTATGCGTTTGGTTTAATCGTTTTGCATTCCTTAGAATGAAGACGGGAGATGAATACCGAATGGACGGGTCTACTCATGAAGGGGAGAGTGAATTGACGGTAAGGGTTGAAGCCGCGATCAAACACTATGTCTCGGGTTTGGCCAACGAAGTTAGACAAGTAGTCAAGGAGTCAATCGAAGGACGGGTAACCGAAATGGTCCGAGACCAAGTGGCTAAAGTCGTAAGGGAAGAGTTTGAGAAGAGGTTTTCCAAACCTCGAGGTAGTGACAATGAAGAAGTACTTGCAAGGTTAGAGTCACATAGTGCTCCGGGTAAGAGGGCGCGAAGTACGCCTGAAGGCGTCGGGAATGGGAATAAGAAGAGTAAGGGAGGTTACGTGCCTACATGTTATAACTGTTCACGGCGGGGTCATTTGTCGCGTGATTGCACGGATGCGCCTTCTAACCATAACACATGTTTAAGTGCCGGAAGGAAGGGCACCGAAAGTCAGAGTGTCTAGATTTGATTGCTGAGCAGACCAAAAAGTCGGAAGGTTACGGGCCTACGTGTTTTAAGTGTGCAGAACAAGGTCACTTGGCACGAGGTTGTACGGGTGTACCTTTAGGCACGATCTGGTGCTTTGTTTGTCAGAAGGAGGGACACCGAAAGTCGAAGTGTTCTGAATCATTTGACGATCGGGTTAAGAGGTTAGAGCGTGACTACATGATGGGTAGTGGAGCACGAAAGTCCAACGATGCTGCGTCAGGTACTTTTAGTGCGATATTGTATAATAATAACATGCGGTATGTACATAAGTCTTAGCTAAATTTTATTCTCCGTTGAAGATAATTCGTAGCGAGCGGACGGTTTACGTTTATGGTTTCGAGTTGCCCTCGGTCGAGTGTGGAAGTGGTGTGTTGTGCTTTGACTTTATTGTACGAATCTCCGGGTGCTTTGGCACTTGGTTGGTATCGGGTCATTAAGCTCGTTCGAGCGAGACCCTTAAGGTTTCAATTGTGTTGTGCGTATTATGGCTATGGGTGACATTCCTAATGGAATTACCCTACGGTGACGTTTTGGCAAATGGACGAAGGGCGTAAGACTTGGTGCAACCAAGCATTCCTTGGTGTTTGGGAAATGTTTCTACCAAGCCATGGGAATGGGCTTTGGTGTTCGGTTGTTAAGCGCATGTTCGCTTTTGTGTTGAGGATGGTGAACCATGAGGTTCGTCTGAAAGGACCCGTTCATATACATTATAAACGATTCACAATAGTTGATTACATTGCGAGATATTTGACCTCTATATGACACATTTTACAAACATTGCATTCGTTTTTAAAAGACAAACTTTCTTTACATCTAAAGTTGACGGCATGCATACCATTTCATAATACATCCAACTATAATTGACTTAATAATAATCTTGATGAACTCAATGACTCGAATGCAACGTCTTTCGAAATATGCCATGAATGACTCCAAGTAATATCTTTAAAATGAGCTAATGCACAGCGGAAGATTTCTTTAATACCTGAGAATAAACATGCTTTAAAGTGTTAACCAAAAGGTTGGTGAGTTCATTAGTTTATCATAATCCATCAATTCCGTAATTTTAATAGACCACGAGATTTCATTTAATAAATAATCATACACTCGCAAGTGTATAAAAATCATTCGTATGATGAACACCTGGTAACCGACATTAACATAATGCATATAGAATATCCCCCGCATACTCGCAAGTATGCCATAAATATTGGCAATCGCAATCACCATTTAAATCGAAGTACTAAAGCATTCCAAATTCCAGAATGGGGTTTCTTAGGCCCATAGATCTATCTTTAGGATTCGCGTCAATTAGGGGCCATTTCCCTAATTCTTAGGTTACCAGACTTGAAGGGGCGATATTCGGTATAGTAATCCAACCATAAAATGTAGTTTCAAGTACTTGTTTCTATTTCATCAAACATTTATAAAAACGGTGCATGTATTCTCGGTCCCAAAAATATATATTGCAAAAGCATTTAAAAAGGGAGCAAATGAAACTCACAATACTGTATTTTGTAGTAAAAATACATATGACGATATTGGACAATGCAGGGTTGGCCTCGGATTCACGAACCTATATCATTTGTGTATATATATTAATACACATAATCGTAATCGAATAAGTTTATATATATAACCTATTAGTGATATTATTTTTACATTAAAAATATATTTATATTTCATATATTCCTTTTATATAATAAAATATTTTGTTATGTTATATGTGTTAAATATATATATTTATGTATTTCATTTGTTTATCAAAACAGTAGTTCAAATTATACTAAGTTAATATTAGTAAAAATAATAATAATAATAATAACATTAATAATATACTTATTTTAATAATAACTCTATTATTGATAATAATAATAATGATACTAATATTAATACTTGTAAAAATATTAATTTTACTGTTAATGATAGTTATGATATTGATTTTAGTAATTACATAATAATAATACTCGTGATAACATAAATAATAATACTTATTTCTTTAAAATAATAATAATTATAAAAATATCTATTTTACTACTAATGTTAATAATGATAATAAGTTTAATTATAACCATACTATTAATCGTATTAACAATAATAATGATATTATTACTAATATTTTTCTTGATAATAATGATAATAATACTAACAACTTATAAAATGATACTAATAATGATATTTAAAATAATAAATTGTATTATGTTCATAATAATGATAATAATAATAATAATAATATCATAATTATAATAATAATACATTTAGTAACAATATTAACAATAATACTAAGTAATGATAATAATATTAGTAATACTAACAATTATAACAATAATAATTAATACTTGCAATAACAATAACAATCATAATATTACTAATAATAATAATAATAATAATAATATTAATAATAATGATAATAATAATAATAATAATAATAATAATAATAATAATAATAATAATAATAATAATAATAATAATAATAATATTAAAGGCAGTGATAATAATAAAAAAAAATATGAACTACCTTCCATGAAAAGGCTGTTAAAAAAAATAAATAAATGCTCCTTTAGAGACTCGAACCCACGACCACTCGTTAACCCGCAACAACACTTTACCATTGTACCATTTGTGTTTTTCTGCTTTATAAGCACCATAAATATATATATATTCGTATAACCATTTCCCTTTTCTTCCACAGATTACTCGACCAGAGGCCCAAAAGCATTAATAGAAGCCCAAGCAAGAATTTTGGCCCAACATGAAAACAATACTCGATGGCCCAAAGTAAACAATTAAATGGATTAAAAAAACCCGTTACTTGTTTCATTTAAGTCCACCAGATACCTGGCTAAACTATTTGAGGTTTGAGGTTCGTAAAAAAACAGAAAGAAAGGAAAAGGAAACGCAGTTGTAGTGTAAGGAGTTCCAACAGATACAATTGGTTATAGTTTGAGCTTTTGAAGTTGGAATTCGTTTTAGAAATAGTAAACATGAACAAAAGATTATATGTATAAGTTGCAGCTCTTCTTGGTTCTAAGTAGAAGATAGAAAACAGAAAAATGTAACAGTAGGGGCAACAAGAGGTGGTGATTGGTGGTGGTTCTTGACCTTCTTAACAGAAACAGCCTTCAGTTACAGTAATAACAATGACTTTGTGATTGGTGGTGGTTATGGTTTACAGAGAAGAAGAAAATGGAGAGAGAGAGAAGAGAGAGAGAGTTTGTGGTTGTGGTCTTGACTGGAAACAGGTGCTGAGACCTTGGCTTCGTTTTTATTTGACAGAGACAGAAATAGAAGAAGAGAAGTATAGAAAGGAGAGAAGGATGGATATGGTGGTGGTGGTTTTTCAGTTCGAACAGGAAACAAAACAAAAATGGAGATGGTTTGGGTTTTCCATGGTGGTGGCGGTTGTTTATGGTGGCGTGTTTGATGGTACTGCAAAACAGAAAAATGTACGGAGTATATAACTATCTTTTGAATAGGGTGGTTGTTGATGTTGGTGATCGTTTATAAAACATGAAACATGAAACATGCCTTCGATCGGTTTTCTGGTTAAGTGTTGGTGGTGACTTGAAGAAGGTGGTGATTATTTGGATTGCACGAATAGTAATAACACAAATAAGGTCTCAGTTATGGCTTTATTCGATCAAATTATTAAACGAGTAGTAGCGATTTGGTTTATAAAGATGGGTGTTGGTTTGTGGATTAAGAAATAGAGAACAAGAAGTAGTATTCGGTAGTGGTGTGTGTTTGTAATGATGGCGAAGTGGTGGTCTCTAGTGATGGTTATGGTGAACCGAGAACCAACGATGAGGGAGTCAAATAGAAATGCTCGAGATATTTCCGTTTCTTTACAAAAAATATGGACGCGTGCAAATTAGCTTATAATTCCATATTGCCTATGTTTGCACTTTTGATAGATATGGAGAAAAATGCTTCACTGCCAATTATATAATGGTGAGTGGAAGAATTTAGTGGCCTCAATTATGTTTCTATTATAAATAAAGTTAGGGTAGGAAACAGTAATATATATATTAAATATTCAATCCATATAAAATCAAGCTGTCATTCTTAACTTCATTCTACCGACAGTTTTCACGGACTGTGTATCGTGCGAAATTAGTGGCGGGTAAAAGTGTTCAGAAAAATCCCATATTTTTAAAATAACTATATTTATTTATTTTGGTTATTATGGTATAAAATTCGAGCATTAACTATTAAATAAAAATTACATTAGTTATTCACTCCCAACCCTAAGTAAAATATAAAAAGTTTTAAAATTCAACAAATAACTTCTAAATATATATATAAGAAGCCTAAAATTTATAAAACTCATTTTCGAATCACCGTTTATTTTAAAATCACATAAGTTTCTTTTTAACACATTTATTTTGAATCAATATGAAAATTGAGCGTTAACGTTGTTTACTAAATAACTTTGAAATCACAAAATATATATTTAATATACTTTTTATGTATATATAGATTTATTTTTATTAATAAATTTTATTATCTCTTATATCATTTTATAATTTAAAACATATATTATATCGAACTATATTTCAAAGTATTATATATATATATATATATATATATATATATATATATATATATATATTTAAATATATGGTGAATCGTCGGAAATGGTCGCAGTTATTGATTATATGAAACAGTTCAAAATTTTAAGACTCAGTTTAATAGACTTTGCTTATCTTATCAAAACCATATAAAGATTAAGTTTAAATTTGGTCGAAAATTTTCGGGTCGTCACAGTACCTACCCGTTAAATAAATTTCGTCCCGAAATTTGAGTAAGGTCATCATGGCTAACAATAAAAATGTTTTCATGACGAATATGAGTTGATAAATAGAGTTTTACCATTATTGAATATTATAGATAAAACTATTCGATTACTCGAAGAGTATATGTGAAGCTATTACAAAAGAGTGAAATGAGAAAATAAAGTTTCGTAATATCTTTTGACGTAAATTCGATTGATTTTCTAGAGTTCAAGGGATTTAAAGTAAATCTTTGTACTAAGATTCGATTCTTCAGAAATTAAGGAAATTAGGATCCTCTTTGGTTAAATTCAATAATCTGTTTCGATTTCTCTGTCGGCTGTTTCACTATAAATTCACCCTCTTCATTTCCTTTATATTTTGGAGTTCCATCCTTTTGTTTTATCTTTCCGACTTTAAGTCAAGCGAATAATGGTCCAGAATTCGTAGTTATGAAGTTTTGAATGAACATAACTAATGTTCTAAGAGAGATTGTAATAGCACGATCTTGATTGGCTAAATTACCAGAATTCAAGGGATAAGATAGAACTATCAGGAAGATATGTTCTCGATCTGTTTGGAGATTTTGTAGAATGTAAGAGTCATGTAATATGGCACATGATAACGTGTTGGTCTGTGAATCATCATGTTCCATTAGAAACTCAGCATGACTTACTGTAATATAATCACGTTGATCAAGTGTCATTATATTATACTAACTCATGCATCAATTTCCAACACTATTTCAAAACATTCATATTTTAAATTCTAAGATTTACAGAATATAGAAACTAAAACAGTTTCCTTTTATGAAAGAACACAGATAGCGCGGAGAGATAATTAATATTGGACGAGAATATTTATGAACATATCTTCAGAAATATTGAGGATATTTATAATGAAAGATACAATAATATCTTAGAATTTCTAATATCGAAGGATGATGAGGAAAATTTGTCCGCAAAGGTTTAGAGTTAGGAGCAAAATATTCGTTAATGACTTCAGCAGATACTGAATCATTTGGATTCTTCGAAGGAAGGTTTAGTCTCTGTGATTTGTCCACAGCCTCCTTCATGGTTTGTTCAATCCATTTTCCAGTATCAATTTTCTATTGAGGGTTTCCAACACTCTATTCTTTATCATCATACTTTTGACTGTTAAAATCATCAATAGTTTTTGCTGCTTTATCAGCTTTCTCAAAATTCAAGAACTGATTCGTAGACTAGAGTGCTTTTCAGAATTTCAGAATTGAAGATCATAATTCTAGGATATAGATGTTATATGTGTACATATAACTGTCGATGTAGAACGCTGTGATATTCAAAATACTGATTGCTGATTCCTGGTAATTGGTATGGCAATTATTGTTACCAGATGCGGATGAATATATGATGGGGTTTCGATAAAAATAATGATTTTTCAGAAAGTCAAAGGTCAATAAAGTTACTGGTAAGTTTACTGCTAATGTGGTGGAATATAAAAGGTTTTCCGGTAACGATGATGAAAGGCAAACTTATATATCAAAGTTATAGTAGAGTTAATTCAAATGGAAAGTCAAATTTGATTTGATGAAGCTGTGACAAAATTGGCTACTTTGAAAAGGAATTGCAAAGTTATTTTCGGTAATAACAATGCTAAAGGAGCTAGCATAGATACGTGTTAAACGTTTACTCTGGTTCTGAGAGTTTTTAGGTGCATAACTATATGCATAAATCTTTCCTTCCGTAGATGAAGTGCGGTTGGTCCATCCTCTCGATTGAGGTGTTTTCAAGAATCATGAAAGGTTTAAACGCAGATTATAATCATCAGGATACAAATGAGGTTTAAGATGAAATCAAGTGGTAAACTTGAAGAATTTTTTAGTTTCATATGTTATAATCGATATTTTAATTCATTTTAACTGTCCAATGTTGGTAGTTCACAGTCATTACTAGTCCACAGTTAAAAATTCAATAATTCATATATAATATTCTAATTAATTAATACGTATCATGACCCATTGTATACATGTCTCAGACTCGAACACAACTCAAAGTATATATATTATTTTAGAATCAACCTCAACCCTGTATAGCTAACTCCAGCATTACTGCATATAGAGTGTCTATGGTTATTCCAAATAATGTATATAGATGCGTCGATATGATATATCAAAACTTTGTATACGTGTCCTAATATTTAAAGTGCGTAAAATAAATAACAAAAATTAAATGACGATAAATAAAATTGCGAGAATATAAATTGCGATAATTAAATTGCGATAAATAAAATGTAATCAGTTAGCTAGGAACAGTTAGCTAGGAATAGTTAGCGTGGATTCTTAACAAAATTTCTCGTAGTTAATTAGTTTGTTTCTAACAAATTTTATTTTGTCCAATGTTTTCTTCATTATGCCACTTGTTGGATTTCTGGTAAGTCACAATCTAAATATGAAATTGAATAAAAATGGTTATTCTACGGTGAATGGATACGTATATCTGTGGATGTAAGTAGGATAGTAAATAACTGTTGAATCAGATTCGAAGAATGTACAGTGTAACCTATTAATGTGAAATTTAAATATTCCTCGGGTATTACCTACCCGTTAAAATATTTCAACCATTAACAGTTTGTACAAAAGAATTTTTAATTACAATCTTTATGAAAACATATATACATATATATTTTCTTCAGATGTAATCATGGATTTGATGAGTTAATTGATTTATCGTTAAAACAAGAATATATAATCTCTAAAACATTAGAGATTACATAACTGCCATGCCGAACGAAGATAAATGATGTCGAACGATACGTAGAACGATGATTATGCTCGAGGTACATAATGAGATGTTGAGGCGTATGATGTTGAAACTTGGGTTATTGGTGGTACTGGTATTGATGTTGGTGGTACTGTTGGTGTCGGTGATGTTGCTGAAGCTGGTAAATTTTTGCACCATATTTTCCAAATTGATTACTCGAGCGCGAAGCTCGTTGACTTCTTCTATTACACCGGGGTGGTTATCGGTTCGGACGAGCGGCTGAATAAGATCTAGAATTTGAGATAGTATATAGTCGTGATGAGATACTCTGGAAATGAGAGAGAAAATGGTGTTTCAAATTGGCTCGCCGGTGATCGCTTCAGGTTCGTCGCCAAGAGGGAAATTTGGTTGGTGGAAAGGAATTGCCTTCTTCTCGTTTTCGTTGATTAAGTCGACTATGAACTCATCAGATGAATTGGGGATGGATGATTGGTTGATTCATTCTAGTGACGCTACTTTCGGAGCTTAGGTGAACATCCATGTCGGAATAGCTGCCGGATTCCGAAGAACTTGAACTAATGGCGAGTTCCATTTCGTACGATTGAGTAAAGGGTTTTTCGGTATGAAATGATTTTCGGCTATCAGATGGTATTCTAATTACATAGAATATCTATATATATAGAACAAAAGATTTCGTAGAATACGGAGGAATTTACGGAATATGTCAGGCAAAGTTTACAGTAACAGATACGCTAAGATATGAATTTTGTCTATACACTATTCATGCAATCAATACAGTAAGATGTGTCTAGACTAAAAATGATAAGCAAATGATTCCCTAAGAATGATAAGCAGGTAATTTTTGACAAAAATGATAAGCAAAACTGTTGACATGCAGACACGGTCGAAGTCCAGACTCACTAAGGTATCTAAGCAACTATCTGTTAGACACACTAATGTAAGACCTGGATCGCTAAGACCACCGCTCTGATACCAACTGAAAGGACCCGTTCATATACATTATAAACGATTCACAATAGTTGATTACATCACGAGGTATCTGACCTCTATATGATACATTTTACAAACATTGCATTCGTTTTTAAAAGACAAACTTTCTTTACATCTAAAGTTGACGGCTTGCATACCATTTCATAATACATCCAACTATAATTGACTTAATAATAATCTTGATGAACTCAATGACTCGAATGCAACGTCTTTCGAAATACGCCATGAATGACTCCAAGTAATATCTTTAAAATGAGCTAATGCACAGCGGAAGATTTCTTTAATACCTGAGAATAAACATGCTTTAAATTGTCAACCAAAAGGTTGGTGAGTTCATTAGTTTATCATAATCCATCAATTCCATAATTTTAATAGACAACAAGATTTCATTTAATAAATAATCAAACACTCGCAAGTGTATAAAAATCATTCGTATGATGAACACCTGGTAACGGACATTAACATAATGCATATAGAATATCCCCCGCATACTCGCAAGTATGCCATAAATATTGGCAATCGCAATCACCATTTAAATCGAAGTACTAAAGCATTCCAAATTCCAGAATGGGGTTTGTTAGGCCCATAGATCTATCTTTAGGATTCGCGTCAATTAGGGGTCATTTCCTTAATTCTTAGGTTACCAGACTTGAAGGGGTGATATTCGGTATAGTAATCCAACCATACAATGTAGTTTCAAGTACTTGTATCTATTTCGTCAAACATTTATAAAAACAGTGCATGTATTCTCAGTCCCAAAAATATATATTGCAAAAGCATTTAAAAAGGGAGCAAATGAAACTCACAATACTGTATCTTGTAATAAAAATACATATGACGATATTGGACAATGCAGGGTTGGCCTCGGATTCACGAACCTATATCATTTGTGTATATATATTAATACACATAATCGTAATCGAATAAGTTTATATATATAACCTATTAATGATATTATTTTTACATTAAAAATATATTTATATTTCATATATTCCTTTTATATAATAAAATATTTTGTTATGTTATATGTGTTAAATATATATATTTATGTATTTCATTTGTTTATCAAAACAGTAGTTCAAATTATACTAAGTTAATATTAGTAAAAATAACAATAATAACATTAATAATATAATTATTTTAATAATAACTCTATTATTGATAATAATAATAATAATAATAATAATGATACTAATATTAATACTTGTAAAAAATATTAATTTTACTGTTAATGATAGTTATGATATTGATTTTAGTAATTACATAATAATAATACTCGTGATAACATAAATAATAATATTTATTTCTTTAAAATAATAATAATTATAAAAATATCTATTTTACTACTAATGTTAATAATGATAATAAGTTTAATTATAACCATACTAATAATCGTATTAACAATAATAATGATATTATTACTAATACTTTTGTTGATAATAATGATAATAATACTAACAACTTATAAAATGATACTAATAATGATATTTAAAATAATAAATTGTATTTTGTTCATAATAATGATAATAATAATAATAATAATAATCATAATTATAATAATAATGCATTCAGTAATAATATTAACAATAATACTATGTAATGATAATAATATTAGTAATACTAACAATTATAACAATAATAATTAATACTTGCAATAACAATAACAATCATAATATTACTAACAACAACAACAACAACAACAATAATAATAATAATAATAATAATAATAATAATAATAATAATAATAATAATAATAATAATAATAATAATAATAATAATATTAAAGGAAGTGATAATAATAAAAAAAAATATGGACTACCTTCCATGTAAAGGCTGTTAAAAAAATAAATAAATGCTCCTTTAGAGACTCGAACCCACGACCACTCGTTAACCCGCAACAACACTTTACCATTGTACCATTTGTGTTTTTCTGCTTTATAAGCACCATAAATATATATATATATATATATATATACACACATACATATATATATATATATATATATATACACACATACATATATATATATATATATATATATATCCGTATAACCATTTCCCTTTTCTTCCACAGATTACTCGACCAGAGTAATATTATTATAAATTTTAAAACTTTAATATTATTATCATTATGATGAAAAGGTTTATTATTATTATCATTATGAAAATAATACCAAATTATTATTATTTTCGTAAATATAAGTATTAGTATCTTTGTACAAATAATAGAATTGTTAATATTAACATAAGTATATTATTAATGTTATTATCATTATTGTTACTAATATTAACTAGGTATAAATTGAACTACTGAACAAATGAAATACATAAATATATATGTTTAACACATATAACATAACAAAATATTTTATTATAAAAAAAGGAATATATGAAATATAAATATATTATTAATATAAAAATAATGTCATTAATATGTTATATATATATATATATATATATATATATATATATATATATATATATATATATATATATATATATATATATATATATATATATATATATAACCATTTCCCTTTTCTTCCACAGATTACTCGACCAGAGGCCCAAAAGCATTAATAGAAGCCAAAGCAAGAATTTTGGCCCAACATGAAAACAATACTCGATGGCCCAAAGTAAACAATTAAATGGATTAAAAAACCCGTTACTTGTTTCATTTAAGTCCACCAGATACCTGGCTAAACTATTTGAGGTTTGAGGTTCGTAAAAAAACAGAAAGAAAGGAAATGGAAACGCAGTTGTAGTGTAAGGAGTTCCAACAGATACAATTGTTTATAGTTTGAGCTTTTGAAGTTTGAATTCATTTTAGAAATAGTAAACATGAACAAAAGATTAGATGTATAAGTTGCAGCTCTTCTTGGTTCTAAGTAGAAGATAGAAAACAGAAAAATGTAACAGTGGTGGCAACAAGAGGTGGTGATTGGTGGTGGTTCTTGACCTTCTTAACAGAAACAGCCTTCAGTTACAGTAATAACAATGACTTTGTGATTGGTGGTGGTTATGGTTTACAGAGAAGAAGAAAATGGAGAGAGAGAGAAGAGAGAGAGAGTTTGTGGTTGTGGTCTTGACTGGAAACAGGTGCTGAGACCTTGGCTTCGTTTTTATTTGACAGAGACAGAAATAGAAGAAGAGAAGTATAGAAAGGAGAGAAGGATGGAAATGGTGGTGGTGGTTTTTCAGTTCGAACAGGAAACAAAACAAAAATGGAGATGGTTTGGGTTTTCCATGGTGGTGGCGGTTGTTTATGGTGGCGTGTTTGATGGTACTGCAAAACAGAAAAATGTACGGAGTATATAACTATCTTTTGAATAGGGTGGTTGTTGATGTTGGTGATCGTTTATAAAACATGAAACATGAAACATGCCTTCGATCGGTTTTCTGGTTAAGTGTTGGTGGTGACTTGAAGAAGGTGGTGATTATTTGGATTGCACGAATAGTAATAACACAAATAAGGTCTCAGTTATGGCTTTATTCGATCAAATTATTAAACGAGTAGTAGCGATTTGGTTTATAAAGATGGGTGCTGGTTTGTGGATTAAGAAATAGAGAACAAGAAGTAGTATTCGGTAGTGGTGTGTGTTTGTAATGATGGCGAAGTGGTGGTCTCTAGTGATGGTTATGGTGAACCGAGAACCAACGATGAGGGAGTCAAATAGAAATGCTCGAGATATTTCCGTTTCTTTACAAAAAATATGGACGCGTGCAAATTAGCTTATAATTCCATATTGCCTATGTTTGCACTTTTGATAGATATGGAGAAAAATGCTTCACTGCCAATTATATAATGGTGAGTGGAAGAATTTAGTGGCCTCAATTATGTTTCTATTATAAATAAAGTTAGGGTAGGAAACAGTAATATATATATTAAATATTCAATCCATATAAAATCAAGCTGTCATTCTTAACTTCATTCTACCGACAGTTTTCACGGACTGTGTATCGTGCGAAATTAGTGGCGGGTAAAAGTGTTCAGAAAAATCCCATATTTTTAAAATAACTATATTTATTTATTTTGGTTATTATGGTATAAAATTCGAGCATTAACTATTAAATAAAAATTACATTAGTTATTCACTCCCAACCCTAAGTAAAATATGAAAAGTTTTAAAATTCAACAAATAACTTCTAAATATATATATAAGAAGCCTAAAATTTATAAAACTCATTTTTGAATCACCGTTTATTTTAAAATCACATAAGTTTCTTTTTAACACATTTATTATCAATCAATATGAAAATTGAGCGTTGCCGTTGTTTACTAAATAACTTCGAAATCACAAAATATATATTTAATATACTTTTTATGTATATATAGATTTATTTTTATTAATAAATTTTATTATCTCTTATATCATTTTATAATTTAAAATATATATTATATCGAACTATATTTCAAAGTATTATATATATATATATATATATATATATATATATATATATATATATATATATATTTAAATATATGTGTGTTTATATATATATATATATATATATATATATATATATATATATATATATATATATTTATTTATTTATTTTTATTAATAAATTTTATTATCTCTTATATCATTTTATAATTTAAAATATATATTATATCGAACTATATTTCAAAGTATTATATATATATATATATATATATATAAATATATGTGTGTTTATATATATACTTGTGGTGGTGGTTGGTTAGTGTATTTCGCGATGCTACACTACTCGTTGATTGAGGCCAAAAGAGCATGTGCGATTGGTGGGTTATGGCCATTGACTTAGTCCGCTAACTTCACCTTGAGAGTAGTGTTATATCGGCATGGTATAACGTTATCAGAATGGAAGTACCATTCCTGTGTTGAGATTTGGGAGGTGGATCACGTGTGGATGCGGATTCACGATGACGCGTGTAGTTTCGGTCATCTTATTGAGGAAGTGAGTCTCGTGTAGTTCGGATTCACAATGACACGTGTGGATGCGGTCATTCTATTAGGAAGTTAGTCTCGTGTAGTTCGGATTCACAACGACACGTGTGGATGCGGTCATTCTATTGGGATAGTGACTCTCGTGTAGTTCGGATTCACTAGGGCGCGTGTAGTTCGAACAATCCCGATTGTTGTTGCGGCGGACGTAGTGAGTCGCGTGTGGTGCGGATTCACTAAGGCGCGTGTAGTTTCGGCCAGCCTTCACGTGGTTAGTGTTGAGAACTATAGGTTGTTTTATACGCCGATGGTGGGGTCGTGAAGACCATGTTGTGTGATTAGTGATGCGATAGCCGTGTTTCGCTCACATATTGTTAAGGGTGTGACAATAGTCGATTTTGTACACCTTGAGTTTAGCGTTGCCATAGTCGTTTGGGACGCTAGCGGATTTTAGTCATTTTGCACTCATGATTTCGGTAGTTGCGTATTGGTCGTGTTGCGCACTACAAGGGGTGTTAAGTGGTAAGTGTAATCCGTAAGAATTCGTTTTTATTCGGTCTTCATCGTTTTGGTTGTTGACCTTAGGTTGGAACGTGGTTGCTATTAGCATTGTACTTGGTAAGGATACGCTAAGGGGTTGATATCTTGGTACGAGATTGGTTGAGTTGTTCCCGGTGAGAGGGATTGAGCAAGTTTTAGTGCTCGGATTTGTGAATTTGAGAAATCATGGATGACGATTTAATGTTAAAGGCGATTCATTGAGGAGAATTGCCTAAAGAATTTTGATGAAAACATGATGATTCCGCGTATGCTAGGCGATTGTAGTAGTTTTCGGATGTTGTGTGCATTGCATGTCTCAAAATGCGTGCACGTGTGTAATTGGTAAGTGGAATAATCTTCAAGATTTCCGATAAATGTGGCGGAAGTTGAATTGGAACGCATGTTTGAGGACCATAGAGTATGGGTCTGGTTGGTTAAGTGATGGAGATCACGGGGACGTGATCCAATTTAAGTGGGGGAGAGTTGTAAGACCCTGTTTCCTGTTTTAGTTCAATGGGACGCCGTCCCAATTACTGGACGTCGTCCTGTCCTTTTGTATTGGACGTCGTCCCACATTCTGGATGCCGTCCAAATGTGCTGACGGGCTAGCTATTAGTTTTGTTTTAAAAAGGGGCAAATTGGTAAATTCACTTGGGTGTCGGTTTGGAGCCTTCAAAGCTGATCCATTGGCCATTTGTGGATCTCATTCACCCACACAAACACTCTCTTCAAACCCTAGTGAGAGAAACTCACTTCTAGTGAGTGAGAGCTTGATTTGGAGAAGAAGGAGTCGGATTCTCGCCAAAGCTCGGATTTTAAAGTTGTTCATCTCTTTCTCGGCTACGTTGTGGTAGTATTGGTAAGTTCAAACTCCGAATTACATTTATTAGATTTGATATTCAAGTTAGGGTTTGAGCTTGATTAGTTGTGAAACCCTTTTAGATGATGAAGTGGGTTTATGGTGACTAGTTATTCTTGTCACTTGGCGGGTTTTGGGTTGGTTGATGTTTTGGTCAAGTTTAAGACTTGCAAAATGGGTTAAATCACTAGGTTTAGTGATTATGGAAGTGTTAGAACACTTTTGAAGTGTGTTTGGTTGACTAATTTTGAAATGGGTCAAAATTAGGGTTTATGTGTCCAATTGGGTAAGACAAGTGTTTAACACTTGTGTTCGGGTTCAATTGGTGTGTTAGGACCATTTTCACTTGTGTTAGTGATTATTGGTTTGTTTGGGCGCGGTTTGTGAAAGACCTATTGTGGAAAAATTCACGAAACGACTCTCACATTGGAATGCTCAGTCAATCTCGTTCAGTGGAAGACGTACAATGGTGAAATCTACCCTTATTAGTTTACCTTTATATTATTTCTCATTGTTTCGTGCACTATCTAATAAAATTAATATACATGAATATTTTAGACGTAATTTTTTTTGGGGCGGAAATGATTCAAACAAAAAGATGTGTTCGGTTAAATGGGATTGAGCTTTAAATTAATATAAAAAATGTGGTTTAAATATCGGTTCATTATATGCAAAAAAATCTAACTTTTCTTTGTGAATAGTGGTGGTGTTTTGAAAATGAGCCCAACGCACTATGGGTTAAAATTATTTCAAGTATATATGGAACCAATGGTGGACTCTCAAGTGCTAATCACTATAAGATCTTAAATAACAGCAGTACCTGGAAAGAAATAATAAAATCGGGAAGATTTTTCGATAATATGGAGACAAATTTCACATATTTAATCATTAAGAAAGTTGGTAACGGAGAGAACACCTACTTTTGGAAAGACATATGGACTGGCAATTTTAGTTTATAAATAAAATTTAGCATACTGTACGCACTCGAAGTCAATAATGATGTGTTGAGTTAGGAAAGAATCACAACTTCATCTGGGCAACATATTTGCAGTTGGCAATGGGTGATACCTAAATGGTCGATCTCTATCGGAATTAAATGAACTTATTTAACATATTACACCTTTTCTTTGTTTAACAGGTCGGACTAATGGACATGTAGTCTAGACGCAACTAGAATATATCAGACCTGCACTATGGCTGCTCTGATTGATGAGAAAAGACTAGCTGAAGCTGCAGACATTAAGGAAACATTGCGCAATAAAGACTTGCCGCAAGAATTGATATCTTTATATGGAGAGTAATTTTACGAAGAATTCCAACAAGGGTCGAACTAGAAAAACGTGGAATCGATCTTAATTCTACTATATGCCCACTATGTAACTCCGCTGTAGAAACGGTAGAGCACATTCTTTTACTATGCCTGAAGTCAGAGTCAATCTAGAATTTACTTCTCAAATGGTGGTATCTCCTATCGCTCAATGTAACACCAAGATTTTTAAGCTGCCTGGTGCGCCACACCAGCTTAAGGTTCGTCATACCTGTGCTTGAGAAGGGCGGTGCATCGTACCAACTTAAGGGTGCGCCGCACCTGTGCCATAAAAGGTGTAGGGTGTATTTTGTAATTATTGTAAACTTGGGGATTCGATTGTAATTATGAATGTGCCTGGTTTTAAACCCAATTTCTGTTCTAGAGCTCTCATTTTCATCTACATAGTGTTCTTGAGAGCTCCATGGTTAGAGAGAGAAAGAAGCTTTACTGAGAGAAAGTTAGATGGTGTTAAAGGTGTTGATTTCTATCCAAATGGGTGTACAATCTTGGTGTTCCAGCTTTCAGGCTTCTCTTTAACTTAAAAGGTAAACCTTAATCTGAATTTTATTGTTTGATTTCCATTCTTGTTATGGTTGATGGGGTCATTGGTCATAAACCTCATTTCCTTTGAAATTTGGAAGTTGGCTTGCAAGGGGTGAAATTGGGTTTTGTGACTTGTTTCGGTATGTAAGTACTTAAGTACTTGGATTAGTGTTAAATTGGTGAGTTAGAGGCATAATCACTAATCATTAGTGATTTTGGGTTATTTTAACGTGGGTTTAAGGTGTTAAGTACAAAATGGGTCAATTTTTCACTTAGTAGTTATATTGGGTTGTGTTTGACTTGGTCATGGGAGCTTAAGTGCAATTGGGTTCAAATTGAACTTGTTAAGATTTGGCATATAGTGGTATTTGGGTATGACCACTATCTAGCTAGTGATCTAGTGTCGGGACCTAGTTTGGTGTATTTGAAGTCGAGTACAATCTGGATAAATTGTACTTGTTTGTGTGTGAGAGAGGTACCACCAATAGTGGTAAGTTGGATGTGCCAAATTTTGTGTCATATGGGTGGGTTTTAGCGAGCAAGGTATAATCCCTAGGTTAAGGGATGATTGTGTCGAATTCTCTTATGAGAATGAGTCTTGATGTGTTTTGCATGCCTATGTGTTATATTGAAAGGACCCGTTCATATACATTATAAACGATTCACAATAGTTGATTACATTGCGAGGTATTTGACCTCTATATGATACATTTTACAAACATTGCATTCGTTTTTAAAAGACAATCTTTCTTTACATCGAAAATTGACATGTATGCATACCATTTCATAATATCCAAACTATAAATGACCTAATCTGTCATTTACTTAATAATAATCTTTAATGAACTTCAACGACTCGAATGCAACGTCTTTTGAAATATGTCATGAATGACTCCAAGTAATATCTTTAAAATGAGCTAATGCACAGCGGAAGATCTCTTTCAAACCTGAGAATAAACATGCTTTCAAGTGTCAACCAAAAGGTTGGTGAGTTCATTAGTTTATCATAATCATTTATTTCCATCATTTTAATAGACCACAAGAATTTCATTTCCAGTTCTCATAAATATACGTCCCATGCATAGAGACAAAAATAATCATTCAAATGGTGAACACCTGGTAACCGACATTAACAATATGCATATAAGAATATCCCCTATCATTCCGGGATCCTCCTTCGGACATGATATAAATTTCGAAGTACTAAAGCATCCGGTACTTTGGATGGGGTTTGTTAGGCCCAATAGATCTATCTTTAGGATTCGCGTCAATTAGGGTGTCTGTTCCCTAATTCTTAGATTACCAGACTTAATAAAAAGGGGCATATTCGATTTCGATAATTCAACCATATAATGTAGTTTCGATTACTTGTGTCTATTTCGAAAAACATTTATAAAAATTGCGCATGTATTCTCAGCCCAAAAATATAAAGGGTAAAAAGGCAAATGAAACTCACGCATATAAATATTGTAAAACAGTTAATAAAGCATTTGCATGTATTCTCAGCCCAAAAATGTAATGAGTAAAAAAGGGATCAAATGAAACTCACCATACTGTATTTTGTAGTAAAAATACATATAACATCATTGAACAAGTGTAGAGTTGGCCTCGGATTCACGAACCTATATTAATTATATATATTTATATGCTGGTCAATATTTGTCTAACAATTTAGGCCAAGTCATAGTGTACCACAATCTCAATGCTCGAGTCTGACTCAACAGTATAGTAACATGTTATATTACCCATGCTCAGTTAAAATTCTAGTAAAAGGTGACGTGTGAAACAACGTAACACAAATGGTTTCATAATCATAAAATAGTATTTTAGTATTTAGAGAAAGTCAACACAAAAAAATAACTGAAAAGTTAACGGGAAAAGTCAAAGTTCAAGGTCAAAAGTCAAAGGTTAAAGTAAAAACGAGGTCGCATGCAAAAATACAATAACTTATACAAAAGTGTTTTTTTTCGGTCAAACATGACTAAACGGCCACTTCAGCGATTTTTAGAAAAATTATCGGAACTCCGATTTATAAACGGCCAAAGATAAAAGTTACACATTACCAAAAAGATTAAACATAAATTTTACAGAAGTTAACTAAACCTAGACAACTCGTAGTTGCCAACGTGGTTTCGGCGTTTCAAAGTTAATTTTTCAGCTTTAATAAATTTACAAAAGTGACCGAGTAGCCTACTTTGGAGATTTTTAGAAAATTCCTCGAAACTCGGATTGACAAACGGTCAAAGCCTTTAAATTCTCGTTACAACAAAGATATAACATGATTTTTGGCAAAAGTAAACATACATTAGGCCGACCATGACAACTGATACAAAACTGACATTTTTAATAAAAAAGTTTCAGCTCTTTTTAGAATTTTAAAATGTGATCAAACAGTCAACTTTGATGATTTTTAGAAAAATCGTCGAGACTCGAATTGACAAACGGCCAGAGTCGTTTGTTAGACCTTACAGCAAAGAATTCAGTGGTATTTTTGTTTTAATCTGAAACAACGCAGATCAGCGAGAATTTCAGTTTCCGTATCGACGTTTTATCAAAATTTACAAAACTTCTTTTATCCATAACTTGACAACCGTTCAACGAAACGAGACGTGCTTTATATGAAAATTCATCTACTCGACGAGTAGAATCCAAATAACCACTTTTTATTACCCAGAAAATTAGTTCACTAATTATCATTAGCAATCTTAATTACGAAATTAATTGTTTAATTCATAACTTTCTAACCATTCATCGAATCCATTCGATATCTAAATGAAAAGTTCTTAATTTTTCGCTAGCTTTCCAACGACATGCATATCTTATATCTTATCTCATCCCTAGTATAACAACCTTTAAGATTCAACATAACCTATTTAGGGGCAATATCAAATATACAAGCATGCATAATTTTATTTTCTCGAGCACTAGTCAGGGATACACTATTGATAAATAAAAGTTAAGTTATGAGTGCTCACGTATCAATATTGAGGTTCAATATTGTAGGAAAGGTACGTAGACGCAACGGAGATGACAAACACTAAATTGACCTCACAGGCATACCCATGAACCATACCCATCACCTCCATAGCCATAACTCATAATTTCCTTAGCCCTATCCTACTCATAAAACTTGTCTTGAAATTACACGAGCAGCACTCCGTCATAGTATTTTATGTATAATAATATTAATACTAACACTAATACAACTAATACTATTAAGATTAATAATAATAATCTTAATAATAATAACAATAATAATAATAATATAATTTATATGTGTGTCGAGAGAGATAGATGATTAGAAACTGGAACCAGAATCGTGAGCTTTATACAACTTTTTGGCCAACCACATATGCGATCCCATAATATCTTTTAATAGCTGGAATGCATTACATCTCATGCCGACACTCACATGTAAACATATGATACGTAATATAAGATTATTTATATATTAATTAATATATAATATATTTAATCTTTAGAATTAATTAAATATTATATTATATTTACGTTCATGGTAAAAATATAATTTTTACAAAAATGACACGGTCGTGGTCTCACGACTCATGTACCACTTTCGGTTTTTCGGGCGCACTTTCGTACGTTTAGAAAACTAGTCTTTTACGTTACGTGACGTGTACCTTTTACAAAAATTAGACTTACTCAACAATAAATTACCTTTATAAAAATATAACTTGTAAAATTGAGTGTTGTGGTCATTTCCTTCTATAAATTAAAGTCTCGTTGTTTGTCAAAATATTTTATTTTAAATTAAACGTTTTGTGACATGTACCTTTATTAATAACTAGACTTAAATTAATTAAAAACTAACCCACTTAAAGTGTAACTTTATCTTTTAAGTATTTTGATCATTTCCTTTTATAAATCCTAGTCTCATTGTTTATCAAAACATATATAATAATATTAGTTTAAATCAAAACGTTTTATGACTAGTTTGATATTGTAATTCATCTTTTTGTAACATATAAATATATTTTTATTTAAAATATATAAACTTGTACATATTGTATATCATGGAAGTATTAATATAATAGTATAATAATTAGTTTTTGAAAACTAATAATAGTTCAAAGTTTATTTTAAATTCGTTTAGGAAATCTTATAACACGTAACATTTACACTCTAAACCTATAATTCCTTTATATGCTAACGTTTATTTTAGTTTCCTTAACCTTTCTAAATAAAATAACTTAGTATCGATCGAATCAAATAACAAGGGTTATGAAATTCAATCCTCCACCAACTTTTGTCTAATCCCCAATAATTAACACTTTTGTTCTTATATACAATCACTTTTCCAAATATTTCGAATACCGTTAAAAGTAAGGGTTTTCTAATTCAAAGTGGACCTCATAACAGAGACTCTTCATCCTAATTCAATGTATCTTATAAATCAATCATTTGATATTTTCATCTAAACATCGATAAGCATAATAAACTTATTTTTGAAACAAAATACGTTCTTGTAAAGTATTATATATCTAATACCTTGTTAACGCCTTCACTTATTAAGTATTTATTATATACACATATCTATATACACATAGATGTTCGTGAATCGTTAGGCATGGTCAAATGGTAACTTGATTACATGAATATAGTTTCAAAGCTTTCGAGACTCAACAATACAGATTTTTGCTTATCGTGTCGGATATATATAAAGATTAAAGTTTAAATTTGATCGGAAATTTCCGGGTCATCACATTACCTACCCGTTAAAAGAAATTTCGTCCCGAAATTTGATCGAGGTCGTCATGGTTAACTAATAAAATGTTTTCATGACGAATATGAATCGATAATAGAGTTTTATCATAATTGAGTGATATAGATAAAACGATTTGTTTTTGTGAAGAGCACGAATGAAGCTATCACCTAAGAGTGAAAATGAATAAATGCAGGTTTGACCTAACAGGTGGCGTAGTCAAGATTGATTTCCGAAATTTAAGGAATTTAGAAGAAGATCTCCATAATAAGATTTGATTCGTCGGTAATTAAGGAGATTAGGATCCTCTTTGGTTATACGCGATAATCTGCTTTGATTGCTGTGTCTATAAATCCACCCCCTTCGTTTTCTTACAACTTACACCTTCTATTCTTTCTTCCTCAATTCATACTTTAAAGTATTCATTAATATGCTCCATCTCATCCTGATCCTTGATATCCTCTTAACTTTCATATCTGTCATTCTTCTTTTTAATCTGCCACCGGAAGAATCTATTTACTTCTACTATACTCTTGGGTTTATAGTTTTTCTAGTCGTCCCGTGTCTTTATATTGCTATTTGCATTGATATCTATGGTTTATAATTTACGGGTGGTTGTTGGGTTTTATATCTTCCCTTATACTTCGATGTCCCTACTTCTGTCTTCTATAATCATTGTCATCCATAGTTAATGCTCCCTTCTATTTGTTGCGATCTATACTCCAATTTCTGTTTCGGAGCTTTGTCCTTTCGTTTCTTCTTCTTGCGATTTAACATCTCTTGTAATGGTCCAGAATTCGTAGGTATAGATTTCAGAATGAACATAGTAATTGTTCTAAGAAGGAAATGGTAATGGTAAAATATTGATTTGTTAAATTACCAGAATACCCTGGAAAAGACCGAATCATCAAGAAATATTTTCTTGATATATTTAGAGGTTAGATAGAATGTAAGAGTCGTGTAAATGACACATGATGACGGTATGTCCTGTGAATCATCACGTCCATTAGAAACTCAGCATGAATTACTGTAATATAATGACGTTGATCAAGTGTCATTATATTATACTAACCCATGCATCAGTTCCCAACACCACTTCAAAAACATTCATATTCAAATTTTTCAGAATTTAGAAACTAACACAGTTTCTTTTATGTTGCAGATATTACGGAGAGATAAATGATACTTGATAAGAATAGTTGTGAAAATATCTCCAAAGATATGGAGAATCTGTATAATGGAAGATACGAAGATATCTTATAATATTTTAAATATGATGATGATGAAGAATATCTGTCTGTGAAGGTTTAGAATAAGAAGTAAGGTGTTTGCTAACGAGTTCAGCAGGCACTGAATCATTTGGATCCTTTGAAGGCAGATTCAGTCTCTGTGATTTGTCCATGGCTTCCTTCATACTTTGCTCAATCCGTTTTTCAGTACCAAATTCTTTCTTTTTCTGTGCTTTACCAACTCACTATCTTTTATCATCAGACTTTTGACCGTTTAAACCATCTACCATTTTTATGTTTCCTCTGCATTTAATGCTATAATATCTGAATCTCTGGTTATCAATCCGCGGTGGGTTCAGAAGAATCGTGTTTTAGATGATTAAACGCTGGTGGTAATATGGTGTAATATGAAAGGTTTTCCAGTAATAATGACGAAAGGGCAACGTATTTATCGGGGTTAAAATAAGACTAGTCCGACTGAAACGTCGAAGTTGACTTGCTGAAGCTGTGACAAAATCGGCTACTTTGAAAAGGAATTGAAATGTTTTTTTTTTTTTTTTTTTTTTTTTTTTGCTAATAAATGCTAAAGAATTTGACGTGGGCACGGGTTAAACTACGACTTTGGTTTCGAGAGCTTTTCAGGTACAACACATTGGATAATGTGTGGTTGGATCATCATCTCGATTGTTCATTATTTGAAGTATCTTCCGGAATTTAGAAGGGTTTTAAATGCAGATTGTCATAGTCAATATCCAGATGGTGAAATCTTCCTGAATCTCGAATGATTTTCATATTCCTCTGAGTGTTACGATTAAAAGTGATGTTCTATCACAGTTTTGAAGTCAAAGTATAGCTTGTGAAAGATGTAAGGATCTAAGAGTGATGATTTTGGTCATATCTCAAGTTGAATTTTGAGATTTCAAAATCAGAATATGTAATTAAATTTTGAATGAGTATGGTTGTTTTGATTTCTATAAAAGAATGTATATTGTTGTGAAAGTAGGGAGTATAATGGATGATTTGCTGAATCAGATTCGAAGAATGTAATATATTAATTGTGAATTTATATATCTCTCGGGTATTACCTACCCGTTAAAAAAATTTCACAATTAATATTTTGTACAAAAGAATTTTATTACAGTCTTTATGAAAATATATATATGTATATTTTCTTCAGATGTAACATAGATTTAATGAGTTAATGTTAAATTAAACTCATTTGATTTACGGTTGAAACTAGATATTGAATAATCCCTAAAGGCTTTAAAAAGTACATAACTTTTACGCAGTATTTCTTTAATAATATTGAAATTATGAATCAATACTTCGTTATTTGTTGATGTATGATGTTCGGTTCATGGAATTCTTGTGAATTTCGCAAAGTACGAATGATGTTATCTGAAAAGTTTCGGGTACATCGATGATGAAAGTGTAAAATCAAATATATACTTGATTTATTATGAATTGGAATTTGTTGAATTGCGACAGAGATTGTAGTTAACGCTGGTTAAGTTGCGGCCGAATGACGTACATTATTGCATATTTGTAATATGAATTAACCGAGTAGTTAAGATTCACACACAATAGCTTAGCATGGAAAGATTTATTTTTATTTCAAAATATATAAAATATACATATAATTTCTTCAAAGGGAATGAGTTAATTCTTCATAACTAGTTGATACAATATACGGGTTATTGATTCGTAATGATGTCCATAGTGATTTTTGAGCTGACGGAGTTTGTGATGTTATAGGTGTTGTTGATTCTGATGTTGACTGTACTGATGATGCTGGTGACGCTGACGGTACTGTTGATGCTGTTGGTAAGACAAGTTTAGCTTGTTAATCACACACCATTTTTGTCAGGGTTTCTACTCTTCCTTCTATCATTTTGGTTCGCTTAACTGATTTATGGTTAGGGCTAGATTAGATAATCTCTAAGACTTTAGAGATTACATAATCTGCGCGGAATGTTTCTCCAATGAAGTTATGAATTAATACTTCGTCGGTTATTGTTGTTGGTATTCCTTGGTATCTACAGGGCGTATGACATTGGTGCTCGTGGGACAGAGTGTAAAGTTGAGGTTTACGACGTGGTTGTGGTTGGGGTGGTAATGGTACTATTGGCGTTGATGATGGTGTTACTGGTTATGCTGCTGATGCTGCTGCTGGTGTTTGTAATCTTTGCACCATATTCTCCAAAGCCACTACCCGAGCGCGAAGCTCGTTGACTTCTTGTATTACACCGGGGTGATTGTCGGTTCTGACGAGCGGATAAATAAAATCTAAAATTTGATGTAATATATAATCGTGACGAGATACTCTGGAAATGAGCGAGAAAATGGTGTTTCGGACAGGTTCGCCGGTAAGTGCTTCAGGTTCTTCGTCAAGAGGGCAATGTGGTGGATGGAAGGGATCACCTTCTTCTTGTTTCCAATGATTGAGGAGGCTACGAACCCATCCCCAATTCATCCAGAATAGGTGATGACTGATTGGTTGATCTATTCCGGTCATACTGCTTTCGGAGCTGGAATGAGACTCCATATCGGAATAGCTGTCGTAATCTGAGGAATTCGAACTGGTTGAGGGATCCATCTCGTATGATCAAGGGAATGAATTTTTGATATGAAATAGATTATAGGAGTTAGATTTGATATCTTTCTATACATAATTTACATATGTATATATAATACCAAAATCCCATAAATTACGGAGAATCTTTGAAAAATGTCAGTCAAAGTTCACAGTATCAGATATGCTAAGATAAGAATTCGTCTATACACTATTATGCAATAAATGCAGGAAAGCGCGTCTAGACTTAAAAATGATAAGCAGGTAATTTTCGACACGAAATGATAAGCAAAACTTTTGACATGCAGACACGGTCGAAGTCCAGACTCACTAATGTATCCTAACGACTTATCAGTTAGACACACTAATGCAGACCTGGTTCGCTAAGACCACCGCTCTGATACCAACTGAAAGGACCCGTTCATATACATTATAAACGATTCACAATAGTTGATTACATTGCGAGGTATTTGACCTCTATATGATACATTTTACAAACATTGCATTCGTTTTTAAAAGACAATCTTTCTTTACATCGAAAATTGACATGTATGCATACCATTTCATAATATCCAAACTATAAATGACCTAATCTGTCATTTACTTAATAATAATCTTTAATGAACTTCAACGACTCGAATGCAACGTCTTTTGAAATATGTCATGAATGACTCCAAGTAATATCTTTAAAATGAGCTAATGCACAGCGGAAGATCTCTTTCAAACCTGAGAATAAACATGCTTTCAAGTGTCAACCAAAAGGTTGGTGAGTTCATTAGTTTATCATAGTCATTTATTTCCATCATTTTAATAGACCACAAGAATTTCATTTCCAGTTCTCATAAATATACGTCCCATGCATAGAGACAAAAATAATCATTCAAATGGTGAACACCTGGTAACCGACATTAACAATATGCATATAAGAATATCCCCTATCATTCCGGGATCCTCCTTCGGACATGATATAAATTTCGAAGTACTAAAGCATCCGGTACTTTGGATGGGGTTTGTTAGGCCCAATAGATCTATCTTTAGGATTCGCGTCAATTAGGGTGTCTGTTCCCTAATTCTTAGATTACCAGACTTAATAAAAAGGGGCATATTCGATTTCGATAATTCAACCATATAATGTAGTTTCGATTACTTGTGTCTATTTCGAAAAACATTTATAAAAATTGCGCATGTATTCTCAGCCCAAAAATATAAAGGGTAAAAAGGCAAATGAAACTCACGCATATAAATATTGTAAAACAGTTAATAAAGCATTTGCATGTATTCTCAGCCCAAAAATGTAATGAGTAAAAAAGGGATCAAATGAAACTCACCATACTGTATTTTGTAGTAAAAATACATATAACATCATTGAACAAGTGTAGAGTTGGCCTCGGATTCACGAACCTATATTAATTATATATATTTATATGCTGGTCAATATTTGTCTAACAATTTAGGCCAAGTCATAGTGTACCACAATCTCAATGCTCGAGTCTGACTCAACAGTATAGTAACATGTTATATTACCCATGCTCAGTTAAAATTCTAGTAAAAGGTGACGTGTGAAACAACGTAACACAAATGGTTTCATAATCATAAAATAGTATTTTAGTATTTAGAGAAAGTCAACACAAAAAAATAACTGAAAAGTTAACGGGAAAAGTCAAAGTTCAAGGTCAAAAGTCAAAGGTTAAAGTAAAAACGAGGTCGCATGCAAAAATACAATAACTTATACAAAAGTGTTTTTTTTCGGTCAAACATGACTAAACGGCCACTTCAGCGATTTTTAGAAAAATTATCGGAACTCCGATTTATAAACGGCCAAAGATAAAAGTTACACATTACCAAAAAGATTAAACATAAATTTTACAGAAGTTAACTAAACCTAGACAACTCGTAGTTGCCAACGTGGTTTCGGCGTTTCAAAGTTAATTTTTCAGCTTTAATAAATTTACAAAAGTGACCGAGTAGCCTACTTTGGAGATTTTTAGAAAATTCCTCGAAACTCGGATTGACAAACGGTCAAAGCCTTTAAATTCTCGTTACAACAAAGATATAACATGATTTTTGGCAAAAGTAAACATACATTAGGCCGACCATGACAACTGATACAAAACTGACATTTTTAATAAAAAAGTTTCAGCTCTTTTTAGAATTTTAAAATGTGATCAAACAGTCAACTTTGATGATTTTTAGAAAAATCGTCGAGACTCGAATTGACAAACGGCCAGAGTCGTTTGTTAGACCTTACAGCAAAGAATTCAGTGGTATTTTTGTTTTAATCTGAAACAACGCAGATCAGCGAGAATTTCAGTTTCCGTATCGACGTTTTATCAAAATTTACAAAACTTCTTTTATCCATAACTTGACAACCGTTCAACGAAACGAGACGTGCTTTATATGAAAATTCATCTACTCGACGAGTAGAATCCAAATAACCACTTTTTATTACCCAGAAAATTAGTTCACTAATTATCATTAGCAATCTTAATTACGAAATTAATTGTTTAATTCATAACTTTCTAACCATTCATCGAATCCATTCGATATCTAAATGAAAAGTTCTTAATTTTTCGCTAGCTTTCCAACGACATGCATATCTTATATCTTATCTCATCCCTAGTATAACAACCTTTAAGATTCAACATAACCTATTTAGGGGCAATATCAAATATACAAGCATGCATAATTTTATTTTCTCGAGCACTAGTCAGGGATACACTATTGATAAATAAAAGTTAAGTTATGAGTGCTCACGTATCAATATTGAGGTTCAATATTGTAGGAAAGGTACGTAGACGCAACGGAGATGACAAACACTAAATTGACCTCACAGGCATACCCATGAACCATACCCATCACCTCCATAGCCATAACTCATAATTTCCTTAGCCCTATCCTACTCATAAAACTTGTCTTGAAATTACACGAGCAGCACTCCGTCATAGTATTTTATGTATAATAATATTAATACTAACACTAATACAACTAATACTATTAAGATTAATAATAATAATCTTAATAATAATAACAATAATAATAATAATATAATTTATATGTGTGTCGAGAGAGATAGATGATTAGAAACTGGAACCAGAATCGTGAGCTTTATACAACTTTTTGGCCAACCACATATGCGATCCCATAATATCTTTTAATAGCTGGAATGCATTACATCTCATGCCGACACTCACATGTAAACATATGATACGTAATATAAGATTATTTATATATTAATTAATATATAATATATTTAATCTTTAGAATTAATTAAATATTATATTATATTTACGTTCATGGTAAAAATATAATTTTTACAAAAATGACACGGTCGTGGTCTCACGACTCATGTACCACTTTCGGTTTTTCGGGCGCACTTTCGTACGTTTAGAAAACTAGTCTTTTACGTTACGTGACGTGTACCTTTTACAAAAATTAGACTTACTCAACAATAAATTACCTTTATAAAAATATAACTTGTAAAATTGAGTGTTGTGGTCATTTCCTTCTATAAATTAAAGTCTCGTTGTTTGTCAAAATATTTTATTTTAAATTAAACGTTTTGTGACATGTACCTTTATTAATAACTAGACTTAAATTAATTAAAAACTAACCCACTTAAAGTGTAACTTTATCTTTTAAGTATTTTGATCATTTCCTTTTATAAATCCTAGTCTCATTGTTTATCAAAACATATATAATAATATTAGTTTAAATCAAAACGTTTTATGACTAGTTTGATATTGTAATTCATCTTTTTGTAACATATAAATATATTTTTATTTAAAATATATAAACTTGTACATATTGTATATCATGGAAGTATTAATATAATAGTATAATAATTAGTTTTTGAAAACTAATAATAGTTCAAAGTTTATTTTAAATTCGTTTAGGAAATCTTATAACACGTAACATTTACACTCTAAACCTATAATTCCTTTATATGCTAACGTTTATTTTAGTTTCCTTAACCTTTCTAAATAAAATAACTTAGTATCGATCGAATCAAATAACAAGGGTTATGAAATTCAATCCTCCACCAACTTTTGTCTAATCCCCAATAATTAACACTTTTGTTCTTATATACAATCACTTTTCCAAATATTTCGAATACCGTTAAAAGTAAGGGTTTTCTAATTCAAAGTGGACCTCATAACAGAGACTCTTCATCCTAATTCAATGTATCTTATAAATCAATCATTTGATATTTTCATCTAAACATCGATAAGCATAATAAACTTATTTTTGAAACAAAATACGTTCTTGTAAAGTATTATATATCTAATACCTTGTTAACGCCTTCACTTATTAAGTATTTATTATATACACATATCTATATACACATAGATGTTCGTGAATCGTTAGGCATGGTCAAATGGTAACTTGATTACATGAATATAGTTTCAAAGCTTTCGAGACTCAACAATACAGATTTTTGCTTATCGTGTCGGATATATATAAAGATTAAAGTTTAAATTTGATCGGAAATTTCCGGGTCATCACATATATAGGTAATTACTTGCTCGAACGTGATGGTAGAGATTGTGCATATATGTTGCTTGCGCGTGCAATCGAGGTGAGTACATTATTATATGTACATGGACATGGGTCAGGGTGGGGTATGGACTATGCGTTGGACCACACCGTATGTGGACTATGCGTTAGACCATATATTTGGTGGACTATGCTTTGGACCACCCACTATGTGAAGTATGCGTTGGATCACATGTTTCTGGACTTTGCGTTGGACCACGAGGGAGAGTGGTGAAGCGACCCGTCCTAATCCATAAGGACGAATACAATAACATATGATTACATCGCGGGGTATTTGACCTCTATATGATACATTTTACAAACATTGCATTCATTTTTAAAAGACAAACTTTCATAACATCAAAAGTTGACGGCACGCATACCATTTCATAATATATCCAAATATAATTGACTTAATAATAATCTCGATGAACTCAACGACTCGAATGCAACGTCTTTTGAAATATGTCAAGAATGACTCCAAGTAATATCTCTAAAATGAGCAAATGCACAACGAAAGATTTCTTTCATACCTGAGAATAAACATGCTTTAAAGTGTCAACCAAAAGGTTGGTGAGTTCATTAGTTTAACATAAATAATCATTTCCATCATTTTAATAGACCACAAGAATTTCATAATATACGTCCCATGCATAGAGACAAAAATCATTCATATGGATTGAACACCTGCTAACCAACATTAACAAGATGCATATAAGAATATCCCCTATCATTCCGGGAAATCCTTCGGACATGATAAAAACGAATTCGAAGTACTAAAGCATCCGGTACTTTGGATGGGGTTCGTTAGGCCCAATAGATCTATCTTTAGGATTCGCGTCAATTAGTAGATCGGTTTACTAATTCTTAGGTTACCAAGCAAAAGGGGCATATTCGGCTTCGATCATTCAACCATATAATGTAGTTTCAATTACTTGTGTCTATTTCGTAAAACATTTTTAAAAATTGCGCATGTATTCTCAGCCCAAAAATATAAAGGGTAAAAAGGTAAATGAAACTCACCTAATGTATTTTTAGTAAAAATACATATGACTATATTGAACAATGCAGGGTTGGCCTCGGATTCACGAACCTAGATCATTTGTATATATATTAAAACGTATAATCGTAATCGAACAAATATATATATTATTAGTAGTGATATAATTTTTGGTATTAATATCATATATATGTCAATTTATATATTTTATAACAATATTAAGGTAGTTAGGTTTTGTATTTAATATATTTTTATATAACAATCTGTCGTTTGCAAAAATTAATATTTATAATAATACCCGATTAAGGATATTAATAATAATGATAGTATTAGTAGTAATATTAATAATAAAAATGTGAATAAAAATGTTAATTTTAATAAAAATAATAACTTTAATAATAAGGTTATATGATAGGTTTAATAATAAAAAATTTAAGAATCATATTATTGATACTAATAATAAATATAAAGTTATATTATTTTTACAGTAAAAACATTGGTTTTGATTCTATTTCCTAAGACTTAATAATACTTAGTACTAATATTTTGTAATAATAACTATAAATATGATAATAATATTAATGTTAATGATAATATTAATAAATCGCATTATGATAGTGATAATAATACTAATAATAATTGTTGTTAACACTTAGTGATAATAATAATAATAATGATAATATTAATTATACATATAATCATATTCTAATGTTAATACAATAATAATTATCTTAATAATAACAATAATTAATTATAATCATAATATTAACCTTAATAATAAGATTCATAATAATAACAATATTACTTATAATACTTGCAATTATGATGTTAATAATAATTACTATATTACTAATAATAACAACTATATTACTAATAATAACAATCATAATAATAATAATAATCATAGTAATAACAATAATAATAATCATAATAATAAAATAATAACAATAATAATAATAATGATAATAAGAATAATAATAACAAATAGGAAACTACCTCTCAAGAGTTTTTAAAAAAATAGCTGCCCACGCCCGGGCTCGAACCCGCGACCTCCCGCTAACGCGAAACACACCTTAACCGTTACTCTATTGCTGTCTTTCTGAATTATCTTCTAAACTCTTATATATAACACGTTTTCTTTTTTTCCCTTTTCTTTTATTTTTTTTATACGGAATACCTTATAGGATTAGTGGGCTTCGGCCCAAGTAAACATAAAATTTAAGGAGCCCGTTTGTTTTTAGGAAAAAAAATCTATATGTAGCAGTTATATCCGTAATCACACACAAAATTGTGTTCATCGACTCCCACAGCAATAATCGATACCAAAATTTTAGTTTTTATGAAAATAGCAGAAACAGGAACGTGATTATCATTATTAATCGAGTACTAGAAATTTGCAGTAACAATCAATCGATCACGTATAGGTATAATCGATTCAACAGATTCATCTTAAAAAAAATATATATAAAATCAAAACAATTTCTGATTGTTTATAAGTTATAATTCTTTCATGAAATATATCAGGAATTACCTTTATATTATTCTTCATTCATCAATCATTCCATAAATAGAAACAAGAGTTCGAATTTAACGAAGAACATAACAGTTGACTTTTTGTTATCGAACTTTGACTTCAAAGTTCATAATCAATTGAAGGAGTTGGAAGCTGAAAACTTGCAGGTAGATCAATTGGATGATTCCTAACACTCGTGTATTTTTATATTTTGATGATTGATTCAGATTTGATCTATTGATGAAAAGCTATCGCGTACAGGGGAAATAAATCTGGTTTTTCCTTTTTTTTATTTGAAAAAATAATAGTAATTAATCAGTAGTGTATAATTGATTTTGATGATGGAAGATTGAATGTCTTTTTATCTATAATATGAGATGGTCACTTGAGTTATAAAAATGATGGTTCGACATAAGCTCACGGGTAGAACAGAAATATAGAAAAAAATATATATCTGATTGTGATAGATTAAAGTTTGAAAGTGATCTGTAACAACTAATCCATGTAATTTTCTGTTTTGATGCTTCTTCATATAATTAATATTGATTCTTAATAGATTATTAATAATACTAATTAATAATTATAACATTAATAATAATATTATTATTATTGATAAAAATAATAATGATAAAAAAATAATATGATAACTATAATAATAGTAATAGAAATTTTTAATGATAATAATGTAACAAATTACATATATCAAATCTTATATCTATTTTATATTTTTAATAGTCTTAATATTACTGATATTATTATATATTAATTCTAATAATAATGAAGAGAGTAATAATAATAATATTAGTATAATACTATATTTTAAACTTGTAATTACCTTGTATATATTGATATCACACTTTATTAGATACTACTGTATTTAATAAATTATATATAACATATATTAAATATTGAATATTTATACATTTTATATATTATGAGGTTGCATATTATTTTTATCATACCATATGTATGTAAATATAATGCTTTATCTACATAAGTACTATGTGTTATTTTATAATATTATAAATTTCCAACATGTATTATTTATACTTTTTATCTTACAATATATAGAAACTCTATGTGTGTATATATATATATATATATATATATATATATATATATATATATATATATATATATATATAACAATCTACCATATATAATTACTCATTGTCACTTCGAGTACTAAAATTATTTAATAATATTTGCAAAATACTTTATATACAAAGATTCAATTTAAATATACAGCTTTATTATAACTTATTTTATTTTTTATTTATTTCTAACACTTAAATAGTATTTTATTTCAAATTATATTTTCAATCATAATTTATACATTTAAACATATATGTATCTATTTACAAATAGTGATTCGTGAATCGTCGAAAATGATTGAAAGTCAATTGAATATATGAAACAGTACAAAATTTTTGAGACTTAACATTACAGACTTTGCTTAACGTGTCGGAATTATAATAAGATTAAGTTTAAATTTGGTCGAAAATTTTCGGGTCGTCACAATACCTACCCGTTAAAGAAATTTCGTCCCGAAATTTGAGTGAGGTGGTCATGGCTAACAATAAATATGTTTTCATTACTCATAAAAGCTGATAATTATAATTTTATTACCATTGAGTAATAAGGATAAAATAATTCGATTATTCGAATGGTATGAATGAAGCTATCACTAACTAGTGAAATGAGAAAGACATGTTTCATCATAACTTTTGACTAGTCATGGTTGAATTCCAGAATTCAAGGGATTTGAAGAAGATCTTTGAAATCTGAATAAGATCTGATTTCCTCGGGATTAAGGAAATTAGGATCTCTCTAATTAAATGCAGAAATCTGCCTTGATTTCTTTATCGGTTATTTCTCTATAAATTAACTTCTTCCGTTCCATTATTTTTACCACTCCTATACTAAATTTCCAAATTCAAAAGATTGTGGAAATGCTTAATCCGGTTCTGATTCTTGTCCTTATCCTTACTATCGTAACAATCATTCTCCTTTTCCAACTACCACCGGAGGAATCTGTTTTCTTCTACTTCGCCTTGGGATTATAATGTTTTTAATTCTCCCGTGTCTTTATTTTGCAATAAACATTGATATACACAGTTTGTAATTTATGTGTTGTTATCGGGCTTTATATTCTCCCTTATATTTCAGAAATCTTTGCCTTTTTATTCTCTTCTCGACTTTAAATCAAGCGAATAATGGTCTAGAATTTGTAAATATGAAATTCGGAATGAACATAGTTACTGTTCTAAGAAGGAAATCGAAATGGCAAAATCTTGATTTGTCAAATTACCAGAATTCAAGAGAAAAGATAGAACTATCAAGAATATACTTTCTTGATATGTTCAGAAGTTAAGCAGAATGAAAGAGTTATGTAACATGGCACATGATGACGTTATGATCTGTGAATCATCATGTTCCATTAGAAACTCAGCATGACGTACTATAATATAATCACGTTGATCAAGTGTCATTATATTATACTAACTCATGCTTCAATTCCCAACATTACTTCAAAAAACATTCATAATTTAAACTCGAAAGTTTACAGAATATAGAAACCAAACAGTTTCCTTTATGATATAATACCGATAGCGCGAAGAGATAGATGATTTTAGATAAGAATAGTTATGAAAATATCTTCAGAAATATCGAGGTTATTTATAATGAAAGATATGATGATATCTTAGAATTTCTAATATCGATGGATGATGATGAAGATTTGTCCGTAAAGATTTAGAGTTAGGAGTAAGGTATTCATTAATAACTTCAGCAGATACTGAATCATTTGGATTCTTCGAAGGCCGGTTTAGTCTTTGTGATTTATCCACAGCCGCCTTCATGGTTTGCTCAATCCGTTTTCTAGTTCCAACTTTTCTGAGCCTTACCAACATACTATTCTTTATCATCCAACTTTCTACTGTTAAAGTCATTTACAGCTTTTGCTGCTTCATCAGCACTTTCCAAAAGATAAATATTATATGTATACGTATAACTGGTGATGTAGGCATGCTGCAAGATTTCAAAATACTGATTGTCGATTCTCGATAATTGATATGGCTATTCTCTTTACAAGATGCGAATGACTATATGATAGGGTTTTAATGAACAAATATAATGGTTCTTCAGGGAGACTTAAGCCGATAAGGAATGAAGTTGCTGGTAAGTTTACTGCTAATATGATAGGATATAAACGGTTCCCCGGTAACGATGACGAAAGGCAAATTTATATATCAAGGTTATAATAAGGCAAACCCGAATGAAAAGTCGAAGTTGATTTGCTGGAGCTGTGACAAAATTGTCTAATTTGAAAAGGAATTGCAAAGTTATTTTCGGTAATAACAACGCCAAAGGAACTAGCACAGATACGTGTTAAACGTTTACTCAGGTTCCGAGTATTTTCAGGTGCATAACTATATGCATCAATCTTTTCTTCCGTAGATGAAGTGCGGTTGGTTCATCCTCTCGATTGAGATGTTTTCAAGAATCATGAAAGGTTTGAACGCAGATTGTAATCGTCAAGATACAAATGAGGTTTAAGACGAAATCAAGTGGCAAACTTGAAGAATTGTTTAGTTTCATATGTTATAATCAATATTTTAATTCATTTTAATTGTCCAGTGTTGGCAGTCCACAGTTGATAGTCCATAGTTAGCAATTCAATTATTCATATATAGTTCAATATATAATATTCGAATTAATTAATACGTATCGTGACCCGTGTACATGTCTCAGACTCGATCACAACTCAAAGTATATATATTATTATAGAATCAACCTCAACCCTGTATAGCGAACTCGATCATTACATCATATAGAGTGTCTATGGTTATTCCAAATAATATATATAGATGCGTCGATATGATATGTCAAAACCTTGTATACGTGTCCCGATATTTAAATGCGTAAATAACAGTATTTAAATGACAATAAATAAAGTGAGTAAAATAAATAACAGAAATTAAATGACGATAAATAAAATTGCGAGAATTAAAATTGCGATAAAATAAATTGCGACAATTAAATTGCGATAAATAAATTGCGATAATTAAAATGTAATACGGAATTAACAGTTAGCTAGGAACAGTTAGCTAGGATTTCGTTAGCGTGAATTCTTAACAAAATTTCTCATAGTTAATTTGTTTGTTTCTAAAAAATTTTATTTTGTCCAACGTTTTCTTCATTATGCCACTTGTTGGATTCTAATAGATCAAAAGCCAAATATGAAATTGAATGGAAATGATTATTCTGCGGTGAACGGATACGTATATCTGTGGATGTAAGTAGGATAGTAAATGACTGTTGAATCAGATTCGAAGAATGTACAGTGTAACTTATTAATGTGAAATCTAAATATTCCTCAGGTATTACCTACCCGTTAAAATATTTTTACCATTAACAGTTTGTACGAAAGAATTTTCAATTACAATCTTTATGAAAATATATATACATATATATTTTCTTTAGAGGTAATTATGGATTTAATGAGTCAATATGATATTAAACTCATTTGATTTTCGGTTTGAGCTAGAATAAATAATCTCTAAAACTTTTAGAAACCACATATTCTACGCAGAATATTTCTTCAATGAAGTTATGAATTAATACTTCATCGTTCATTGTTGTTGGTACTCCTTGGTATCTATGGTGCGTATGACGTTGATGTTCGTGTGACAGATTGTGAAGTTGAGGTTTGCGATGCGGTTGTTGCTGGTGGTGGTAATGGTACTGTTGGCGTTGATGATGGTGGTACTGGTTATGCTGCTTGAAATGTCCCGTTCTTATTGATTAAAAACGTTCCATATTAATTGATTTCGTTGCGAGGTTTTGACCTCTATATGAGACGTTTTTCAAAGACTGCATTCATTTTGAAACAAACCATAACCTTTATTTCATCAATAAAGGTTTAAAAAGCTTTACGTAGATTATCAAATAATGATAATCTAAATTATCCTGTTTACACACGACCATTACATAATGGTTTACAATACAAATATGTTACAACAAAATAAGTTTCTTGAATGCAGTTTTTACACAATATCATACAAGCATGGACTCCAAATCTCGTCCTTATTTAAGTATGCGACAGCGGAAGCTCTTAATAATCACCTGAGAATAAACATGCTTAAAACGTCAACAAAAATGTTGGTGAGTTATATGTTTAACCTATATATATCAAATCATAATAATAGACCACAAGATTTCATATTTCAATACACATCCCATACATAGAGATAAAAATCATTCATATGGTGAACACCTGGTAACCGACATTAACAAGATGCATATATAAGAATATCCCCATCATTCCGGGACACCCTTCGGATATGATATAAATTTCGAAGTACTAAAGCATCCGGTACTTTGGATGGGGTTTGTTAGGCCCAATAGATCTATCTTTAGGATTCGCGTCAATTAGGGTGTCTGTTCCCTAATTCTTAGATTACCAGACTTAATAAAAAGGGGCATATTCGATTTCGATAATTCAACCATAGAATGTAGTTTTACGTACTTGTGTCTATTTTGTAAATCATTTATAAAACCTGCATGTATTCTCATCCCAAAAATATTAGATTTTAAAAGTGGGACTATAACTCACTTTCACAGATTTTTACTTCGTCGGAAAGTAAGACTTGGCCACTGGTCGATTCACAAACCTATAACAAATATGTACATATATATCAAAGTATGTTCAAAATATATTTACAACACTTTTAATACATTTTGATGTTTTAAGTTTATTAAGTCAGCTGTCCTCGTTAGTAACCTACAACTAGTTGTCCACAGTTAGATGTACAGAAATAAATCGATATATATTATCTTGAATCAATCCACGACCCAGTGTATACGTATCTCAGTATTGATCACAACTCAAACTATATATATTTTGGAATCAACCTCAACCCTGTATAGCTAACTCCAACATTCACATATAGAGTGTCTATGGTTGTTTCGAAATATATATAGATGTGTCGACATGATAGGTCGAAACATTGTATACGTGTCTATGGTATCTCAAGATTACATAATATACAATAAAAGTTGATTAAGTTTTGGTTGGAATAGATTTGTTACCAATTTTCACGTAGCTAAAATGAGAAAAATTATCCAATCTTGTTTTACCCATAACTTCTTCATTTTAAATCCGTTTTGAGTGAATCAAATTGCTATGGTTTCATATTGAACTCTATTTTATGAATCTAAAAAGAAAAAGTATAGGTTTATAGTCAGAAAAATAAGTTACAAGTCGTTTTTGTAAAGGTAGTCATTTCAGTCGAAAGAACGACGTCTAGATGACCATTTTAGAAAACATACTTCCACTTTGAGTTTAACCATAATTTTTACATATAGTTTCATGTTCATAATAAAAATCATTTTCTCAGAATAACAACTTTTAAATCAAAGTTTATCATAGTTTTTAATTAACTAACCCAAAACAGCCCGCGGTGTTACTACGACGGCGTAAATCCGGTTTTACGGTGTTTTTCGTGTTTCCAGGTTTTAAATCATTAAGTTAGCATATCATATAGATATAGAACATGTGTTTAGTTGATTTTAAAAGTCAAGTTAGAAGGATTAACTTTTGTTTGCGAACAAGTTTAGAATTAACTAAACTATGTTCTAGTGATTACAAGTTTAAACCTTCGAATAAGATAGCTTTATATGTATGAATCGAATGATGTTATGAACATCATTACTACCTTAAGTTCCTTGGATAAACCTACTGGAAAATAGAAAAATGGATCTAGCTTCAATGGATCCTTGGATGGCTCGAAGTTCTTGAAGCAGAATCATGACACGAAAACAAGTTCAAGTAAGATCATCACTTGAAATAAGATTGTTATAGTTATAGAAATTGAACCAAAGTTTGAATATGATTATTACCTTGTATTAGAATGATAACCTACTGTAAGAAACAAAGATTTCTTGAGATTGGATGATCACCTTACAAGATTGGAAGTGAGCTAGCAAACTTGAAAGTATTCTTGATTTTATGTAACTAGAACTTGTAAAATATATGAAGAACACTTAGAACTTGAAGATAGAACTTGAGAGAGATCAATTAGATGAAGAAAATTGAAGAATGAAAGTGTTTGTAGGTGTTTTTGGTCGTTGGTGTATGGATTAGATATAAAGAATATGTAATTTTGTTTTCATGTAAATAAGTCATGAATGATTACTCATATTTTTGTAATTTTATGAGATATTTCATGCTAGTTGCCAAATGATGGTTCCCACATGTGTTAGGTGACTCACATGGGCTGCTAAGAGCTGATCATTGGAGTGTATATACCAATAGTACATACATCTAAAAGCTGTGTATTGTACGAGTACGAATACGTGATGAAACTGAATGAGGATGTAATTGTAAGCATTTTTGTTAAGTAGAAGTATTTTGATAAGTGTATTGAAGTCTTTCAAAAGTGTATGAATACATATTAAAACACTACATGTATATACATTTTAACTGAGTCGTTAAGTCATCGTTAGTCGTTACATGTAAATGTTGTTTTGAAACCTTTAGGTTAACGATCTTGTTGAATGTTGTTAACCCATTGTTTATTATAACAAATGAGATGTTAAATTATTATATTATCATGATATTATGATATATAATATATCTTAGTATGATGTATATACAGTTAAATATCGTTACAACGATAATCGTTACATACATGTCTCGTTTCGAAATCATTAAGTTAGTAGTCTTATTTTTACATATGTATTTCATTGTTAATACACTTAATAATATATTTACTTATCATTTAACATAATTAACCAAGTGTATCAATATCTTAATATGATTCATATGTACCTAGTAAAACGTTGTTATAACGATAATCGTTATATATATCGTTTTCGAGTTTCCTAAATTAATAGTCTCATTTTTATGTATATAACTCATTGTTAAAATACCTAATGAGATACATACTTATAATAAAAACATGTTAACTATATATATAACCATATATATGTCATCGTATAGTTTTTACAAGTTTTAACGTTCGTGAATCACCGGTCAACTTGGGTGGTCAATTGTCTATATGAAACATATTTCAATTAATCAAGTCTTAACAAGTTTGATTGCTTAACATGTTGGAAACATTTAATCATGTAAATATCAATCTCAATTAATATAAATAAACATGGAAAAGTTCGGGTCACTACAGTACCTACCCGTTAAATAAATTTCGTCCCGAAATTTTAAGCTGTTGAAGGTGTTGACGAATCTTCTGGAAATAGATGCGGGTATTTCTTCTTCATCTGATCTTCACGCTCCCAGGTGAACTCGGGTCCTCTACGAGCATTCCATCGAACCTTAACAATTGGTATCTTGTTTTGCTTAAGTCTTTTAACCTCACGATCCATTATTTCGACGGGTTCTTCGATGAATTGAAGTTTTTCGTTGATTTGGATTTCATCTAACGGAATAGTGAGATCTTCTTTAGCAAAACATTTCTTCAAATTCGAGACGTGGAAAGTGTTATGTACAGCCGCGAGTTGTTGAGGTAACTCTAGTCGGTAAGCTACTGGTCCGACACGATCAATAATCTTGAATGGTCCAATATACCTTGGATTTAATTTCCCTCGTTTACCAAATCGAACAACGCCTTTCCAAGGTGCAACTTTAAGCATGACCATCTCTCCAATTTCAAATTCTATATCTTTTCTTTTAATGTCAGCGTAGCTCTTTTGTCAACTTTGGGCGGTTTTCAACCGTTGTTGAATTTGGATGATCTTCTCGGTAGTTTCTTGTATAATCTCCGGACCCGTAATCTGTCTATCCCCCACTTCACTCCAACAAATCGGAGACCTGCACTTTCTACCATAAAGTGCTTCAAACGGCGCCATCTCAATGCTTGAATGGTAGCTGTTGTTGTAGGAAAATTCTGCTAACGGTAGATGTCGATCCCAACTGTTTCCGAAATCAATAACACATGCTCGTAGCATGTCTTCAAGCGTTTGTATTGTCCTTTCACTCTGCCCATCAGTTTGTGGATGATAGGCAGTACTCATGTCTAGACGAGTTCCTAATGCTTGCTGTAATGTCTGCCAGAATCTTGAAATAAATCTGCCATCCCTATCAGAGATAATAGAGATTGGTATTCCATGTCTGGAGACGACTTCCTTCAAATACAGTCGTGCTAACTTCTCCATCTTGTCATCTTCTCTTATTGGTAGGAAGTGTGCTGATTTGGTGAGACGATCAACTATTACCCAAATAGTATCAAAACCACTTGCAGTCCTTGGCAATTTAGTGATGAAATCCATGGTAATGTTTTCCCATTTCCATTCCGGGATTTCGGGTTGTTGAAGTAGACCTGATGGTTTCTGATGCTCAGCTTTGACCTTAGAACACGTCAAACATTCTCCTACGTATTTAGCAACATCGGCTTTCATACCCGGCCACCAAAAATGTTTCTTGAGATCCTTGTACATCTTCCCTGTTCCAGGATGTATTGAGTATCTGGTTTTATGAGCTTCTCTAAGTACCATTTCTCTCATATCTCCAAATTTTGGTACCCAAATCCTTTCAGCCCTATACCGGGTTCCGTCTTCCCGAATATTAAGATGCTTCTCCGATCCTTTGGGTATTTCATCCTTTAAATTTCCCTCTTTTAAAACTCCTTGTTGCGCCTCCTTTATTTGAGTAGTAATGTTATTATGAATCATTATGTTCATAGATTTTACTCGAATGGGTTCTCTGTCCTTCCTGCTCAAGGCATCGGCTACCACATTTGCCTTCCCCGGGTGGTAACGAATCTCAAAGTCGTAATCATTCAATAATTCAATCCACCTACGCTGCCTCATATTCAGTTGTTTCTGATTAAATATGTGTTGAAGACTTTTGTGGTCGGTATATATAATACTTTTGACCCCATATAAGTAGTGCCTCCAAGTCTTTAATGCAAAAACAACCGCGCCTAATTCCAAATCATGCGTCGTATAATTTTGTTCGTGAATCTTCAATTGTCTAGACGCATAAGCAATCACCTTCGTTCGTTGCATTAATACACAACCGAGACCTTGCTTTGATGCATCACAATAAATCACAAAATCATCATTCCCTTCAGGCAATGACAATATAGGTGCCGTAGTTAGCTTTTTCTTCAATAACTGAAACGCTTTCTCTTGTTCATCATTCCATTCAAATTTCTTCCCTTTATGCGTTAATGCAGTCAAGGGTTTTGCTATTCTGGAAAAGTCTTGGATGAACCTTCTGTAGTAACCAGCTAGTCCTAAAAACTGGCGTATGTGTTTCGGAGTTTTCGGGGTTTCCCACTTTTCAACAGTTTCTATCTTTGCCGGATCCACCTTAATACCTTCTTTGTTCACTATGTGACCGAGGAATTGAACTTCTTCCAACCAAAATGCACACTTTGAAAACTTAGCGTACAATTCTTCCTTCCTCAATACTTCTAACACCTTTCTCAAATGTTCACCGTGTTCTTGGTCATTCTTTGAGTAAATAAGTATGTCATCAATGAAAACAATGACAAACTTGTCAAGGTATGGTCCACACACTCGGTTCATAAGGTCCATGAACACAGCTGGTGCATTAGTTAAACCAAACGGCATGACCATAAACTCGTAATGACCGTAACGTGTTCTGAAAGCAGTCTTTGGAATATCATCTTCTTTCACCCGCATTTGATGATACCCGGAACGTAAGTCAATCTTTGAATAAACAGATGACCCTTGTAGTTGATCAAATAAGTCATCGATTCTCGGTAGTGGGTAGCGGTTCTTGATGGTAAGTTTGTTCAACTCTCGGTAGTCGATACACAACCTGAATGTACCATCTTTCTTCTTGACAAACAAAACAGGAGCTCCCCACGGTGATGTGCTTGGTCGAATGAAACCACGCTCTAAGAGTTCTTGTAATTGGCTTTGCAGTTCTTTCATCTCGCTGGGTGCGAGTCTGTAAGGAGCACGAGCTATTGGTGCAGCTCCTGGTACAAGATCTATTTGAAATTCAACGGATCGATGTGGGGGTAATCCCGGTAATTCTTTCGGAAATACATCGGGAAATTCTTTTGCAATGGGAACATCATTGATGCTCTTTTCTTCAGTTTGTACTTTCTCGACGTGTGCTAGAACAGCATAGCAACCTTTTCTTATTAGTTTTTGTGCCTTCAAATTACTAATAAGATGTAGCTTCGTGTTGCCCTTTTCTCCGTACACCATTAAGGGTTTTCCTTTTTCTCGTATAATGCGAATTGCATTTTTGTAACAAACGATCTCCGCTTTCACTTCTTTCAACCAGTCCATACCGATTATCACATCAAAACTCCCTAACTCTACTGGTATCAAATCAATCTTAAATGTTTCGCTAACCAGTTTAATTTCTTGATTCCGACATATATTATCTGCTGAAATTAATTTACCATTTGCTAATTCGAGTAAAAATTTACTATCCAAAGGCGTCAATGGACAACTTAATTTAGCACAAAAATCTCTACTCATATAGCTTCTATCCGCACCCGAATCAAATAAAACGTAAGCAGATTTATTGTCAATAAGAAACGTACCCGTAACAAGCTCCGGGTCTTCATGTGCCTCTGCCGCATTAATATTGAAAACTCTTCCACGGCCTTGTCCATTCGTGTTCTCCTGGTTCGGGCAATTTCTAATAATGTGGCCCGGTTTTCCACATTTATAACAAACTACATTGGCATAACTTGCTCCGACACTACTTGCTCCACCATTACTCATTCCGACACCATTTGTTCATTTCGTTCTATTAACCCCTGGTCCGTAGACCTCACACTTCGCCACGCTATGACCATTTCTCTTACACTTGTTGCAAAATTTGATGCAGAACCCCGAGTGATTCTTTTCACACCTTTGGCATAGCTGCTTCTGATTGTTGTTGTTGTTGCGGTTATTATTGTTGTTGGGATGATTGTTGTAGTTGCTGTTGTTGTTGTTGTTGGGCCGTTTGTTGTAGTTGCGATTGATGTTGCGATTGTTGGGATAATTGTTGCGATTATTGTTGTAATTGCTGTTGTTGTTGTATTGGTGATTCTTATCACCGTTTTCCTCCCACTTTCTTTTGACTTGCTTCACATTGGCCTCTTCAACAGTCTGTTCTTTAATTCTTTCTTCAATCTGGTTCACGAATTTGTGAGCCATTCGACATGCCTGTTGTATGGAGGCGGGCTCGTGTGAACTTATATCTTCTTGGATTCTTTCCGGTAATCCTTTCACAAACGCGTCGATCTTCTCTTCCTCATCTTCGAATGCTCCCGGACACAATAGGCACAATTCTGTGAATCGTCTTTCGTACGTGGTAATATCAAATCCTTGGGTTCGTAACCCTCTAAGTTCTGTCTTGAGCTTATTGACCTCGGTTCTGGGACGGTACTTCTCGTTCATCAAGTGCTTGAATGCTGACCACGGTAGTGCGTACGCATCATCTTGTCCCACTTGCTCTAGATAGGTATTCCACCATGTTAACGCAGAACCTGTGAAGGTATGCGTAGCGTACTTCACTTTGTTCGCTTCAGTACACTTACTTATGGCAAACACCGATTCGACCTTCTCGGTCCACCGTTTCAATCCGATCGGTCCTTCGGTTCCATCAAATTCCAAAGGTTTGCAAGCAGTGAATTCTTTGTAGGTGCATCCTACACGATTTCCTGTACTGCTAGATCCAAGGTTATTGTTGGTATGTAGCGCAGCCTGTACTGCGGCTATGTTTGAAGCTAGAAAAGTACGGAATTCCTCTTCATTCATATTCACGGTGTGTCGAGTAGTCGGTGCCATTTCCTTCAAAATAGTCAAATGGAACAAGTTAATCATACAGAATATTAAGAGTAGTTAATAGTATTTCGTAGCATAATATGAACTCATTTATAAAAGCTTTTTCTTCATATTAGCGTTTTATAAGTTTAAATTCGGGTAGTACCTACCCGTTAAGTTCATACTTAGTAGCTAATATACAATTCAACTACTACAATTCTATATGAAAAACTGATTATAATAATATTTCGCGTTCAAACTTTTATACAATATTTTACAAACTTACAATACCGCTTATTTTACATAAAGCATGAAATATAGCACACAATAACTTTGATACAAGATAGTTGTGAAGATAATTCTAGCTAGTACACAAGTCGTTCAGCAAAGGCAATAAAGACACGTAATTCATACGTCCAGAAACAAGTCATGCATTCTGGTTTTACTAGGACTACTTCCCATCCTTGGTCTTGTGGAACATAACCGTTATGGCCGTTGATAAGACAGCGTGTTGTAACGTCGTCAAAGGGACGAGGGTTACGTAATGTCCAACAGTCCCGTAATAATCTAAAAACCTCATTTCTTACCCCAATTACCGACTCCGTCACTTGTGGAAACGTTTTGTTTAATAGTTGTAGCCCGATGTTCTTATTCTCACTTTGGTGAGAAGCGAACATTACTAATCCGTAAGCATAACATGCTTCTTGATGTTGCATGTTAGCCGCTTTTTCTAAATCACGAAGTCCAATATTCGGATATATTGAGTCAAAAAAATTTCTTAACCCGTTGCGTAAAATAGCATTTGGGTTCCCCGCAATATATGCGTCAAAGTAAACACATCGTAACTTATGGGTTTCCCAATGTGATATCCCCCATCTTTCAAACGAAAGTCTCTTATAAACCAAGACATTCTTGGAACGTTCTTCGAATGTCTTACAAACTGATCTCGCCTTAAATAGTTGTGCCGAGGAATTCTGGCCGACTCTAGACAAGATTTCATCAATCATGTCTCCGGGTAGGTCTCTTAAAATATTGGGTTGTCTATCCATTTTGTGTTTTTAAACTGTAAAATAGACAAGAGTTAGATTCATAAAAAAAATACTTATTAATACAAGCAATTTTTACATATATCATAAAGCATAAGAACACTATATTACATATATTACACCACACGAATACAACTATCTTATTCCGACTCGCTCGTTTCTTCTTCTTCGGTTTTGGTTCGTTTTGCCAAGTTTCTAGGGATATATGATGTTCCCCTAATACGAGCCGTCGTTGTCCACATTGGTTTAGAAAAACCTGGTGGTTTAGAGGTTCCCGGGTCATTGTTACAACTTAAGGACTTCGGGGGTTGACGATACATATAAAGTTCATCGGGGTTGGAATTAGATTTCTCTATTTTTATGCCCTTTCCCTTATTATTTTCTTTTGCCTTTTTAAATTCAGTTGAGGTAATTTCTATAACATCATCGGAATTCTCGTCGGAATCCGATTCATCGGAGAATTGGTAATCCTCCCAATATTTTGCTTCCTTGGCGGAAACACCATTGACCATAATTAACCTTGGTCGGTTGGTTGAGGATTTTCTTTTACTTAACCGTTTTATTATTTCCCCCACCGGTTCTATTTCTTCATCCGGTTCCGATTCTTCTTCCGGTTCCGATTCTTCTTCCAGTTCCGACTCTTCTTCCGGTTCCTCTTCGGGAACTTGTGAATCAGTCCACGAATCATTCCAATTTACATTTGACTCTTCATTATTACTAGGTGAGTCAATGGGACTTGTGCTAGAGGTAGACATCTATCACATAATATCAAACACGTTAAGAGATTAATATATCACATAATATTCATATGTTAAAAATATATAGTTTCCAACAAAAATGTTAAGCAATCATTTTTAAAGAAAACACGGTCGAAGTCCAGACTCACTAATGCATCCTAACAAACTCGATAAGACACACTAATGCAAATTTTCTGGTTCTCTAAGACCAACGCTCTGATACCAACTAAAATGTCCCGTTCTTATTGATTAAAAACGTTCCATATTAATTGATTTCGTTGCGAGGTTTTGACCTCTATATGAGACGTTTTTCAAAGACTGCATTCATTTTGAAACAAACCATAACCTTTATTTCATCAATAAAGGTTTAAAAAGCTTTACGTAGATTATCAAATAATGATAATCTAAATTATCCTGTTTACACACGACCATTACATAATGGTTTACAATACAAATATGTTACAACAAAATAAGTTTCTTGAATGCAGTTTTTACACAATATCATACAAGCATGGACTCCAAATCTCGTCCTTATTTAAGTATGCGACAGCGGAAGCTCTTAATAATCACCTAAGAATAAACATGCTTAAAACGTCAACAAAAATGTTGGTGAGTTATAGGTTTAACCTATATATATCAAATCATAATAATAGACCACGAGATTTCATATTTCAATACACATCCCATACATAGAGATAAAAATCATTCATATGGTGAACACCTGGTAACCGACATTAACAAGATGCATATATAAGAATATCCCCATCATTCCGGGACACCCTTCGGATATGATATAAATTTCGAAGTACTAAAGCATCCTGTACTTTGGATGGGGTTTGTTAGGCCCAATAGATCTATCTTTAGGATTCGCGTCAATTAGGGTGTCTGTTCCCTAATTCTTGGATTACCAGACTTAATAAAAAGGGGCATATTCGATTTCGATAATTCAACCATAGAATGTAGTTTTACGTACTTGTGTCTATTTTGTAAATCATTTATAAAACCTGCATGTATTCTCATCCCAAAAATATTAGATTTTAAAAGTGGGACTATAACTCACTTTCACAGATTTTTACTTCGTCGGAAAGTAAGACTTGGCCACTGGTCGATTCACAAACCTATAACAAATATGTACATATATATCAAAGTATGTTCAAAATATATTTACAACACTTTTAATACATTTTGATGTTTTAAGTTTATTAAGTCAGCTGTCCTCGTTAGTAACCTACAACTAGTTGTCCACAGTTAGATGTACAGAAATAAATCGATATATATTATCTTGAATCAATCCACGACCCAGTGTATACGTATCTCAGTATTGATCACAACTCAAACTATATATATTTTGGAATCAACCTCAACCCTGTATAGCTAACTCCAACATTCACATATAGAGTGTCTATGGTTGTTCCGAAATATATATAGATGTGTCGACATGATAGGTCGAAACATTGTATACGTGTCTATGGTATCTCAAGATTACATAATATACAATAAAAGTTGATTAAGTTTTGGTTGGAATAGATTTGTTACCAATTTTCACGTAGCTAAAATGAGAAAAATTATCCAATCTTGTTTTACCCATAACTTCTTCATTTTAAATCCGTTTTGAGTGAATCAAATTGCTATGGTTTCATATTGAACTCTATTTTATGAATCTAAAAAGAAAAAGTATAGGTTTATAGTCGGAAAAATAAGTTACAAGTCATTTTTGTAAAGGTAGTCATTTCAGTCGAAAGAACGACGTCTAGATGACCATTTTAGAAAACATACTTCCACTTTGAGTTTAACCATAATTTTTAGATATAGTTTCATGTTCATAATAAAAATCATTTTCTCAGAATAACATCTTTTAAATCAAAGTTTATCATAGTTTTTAATTAACTAACCCAAAACAGCCCGCGGTGTTACTACGACGGCGTAAATCCGGTTTTACGGTGTTTTTCGTGTTTCCAGGTTTTAAATCATTAAGTTAGCATATCATATAGATATAGAACATGTGTTTAGTTGATTTTAAAAGTCAAGTTAGAAGGATTAACTTTTGTTTGCGAACAAGTTTAGAATTAACTAAACTATGTTCTAGTGATTACAAGTTTAAACCTTCGAATAAGATAGCTTTATATGTATGAATCGAATGATGTTATGAACATCATTACTACCTTAAGTTCCTTGGATAAACCTACTGGAAAAGAGAAAAATGGATCTAGCTTCAATGGATCCTTGGATGGCTCGAAGTTCTTGAAGCAGAATCATGACACGAAAACAAGTTCAAGTAAGATCATCACTTGAAATAAGATTGTTATAGTTATAGAAATTGAACCAAAGTTTGAATATGATTATTACCTTGTATTAGAATGATAACCTACTGTAAGAAACAAAGATTTCTTGAGATTGGATGATCACCTTACAAGATTGGAAGTGAGCTAGCAAACTTGAAAGTATTCTTGATTTTATGTAACTAGAACTTGTAAAATATATGAAGAACACTTAGAACTTGAAGATAGAACTTGAGAGAGATCAATTAGATGAAGAAAATTGAAGAATGAAAGTGTTTGTAGGTGTTTTTGGTCGTTGGTGTATGGATTAGATATAAAGGATATGTAATTTTGTTTTCATGTAAATAAGTCATGAATGATTACTCATATTTTTGTAATTTTATGAGATATTTCATGCTAGTTGCCAAATGATGGTTCCCACATGTGTTAGGTGACTCACATGGGCTACTAAGAGCTGATCATTGGAGTGTATATACCAATAGTACATACATCTAAAAGCTGTGTATTGTACGAGTACGAATACGGGTGCATACGAGTAGAATTGTTGATGAAACTGAACGAGGATGTAATTGTAAGCATTTTTGTTAAGTAGAAGTATTTTGATAAGTGTATTGAAGTCTTTCAAAAGTGTATGAATACATATTAAAACACTACATGTATATACATTTTAACTGAGTCGTTAAGTCATCGTTAGTCGTTACATGTAAATGTTGTTTTGAAACCTTTAGGTTAACGATCTTGTTGAATGTTGTTAACCCATTGTTTATTATAACAAATGAGATGTTAAATTATTATATTATCATGATATTATGATATATAATATATCTTAGTATGATGTATATACAGTTAAATATCGTTACAACGATAATCGTTACATACATGTCTCGTTTCGAAATCATTAAGTTAGTAGTCTTATTTTTACATATGTATTTCATTGTTAATACACTTAATAATATATTTACTTATCATTTAACATAATTAACCAAGTGTATCAATATCTTAATATGATTCATATGTACCTAGTAAAACGTTGTTATAACGATAATCGTTATATATATCGTTTTCGAGTTTCCTAAATTAATAGTCTCATTTTTATGTATATAACTCATTGTTAAAATACCTAATGAGATACATACTTATAATAAAAATATGTTAACTATATATATAACCATATATATGTCATCGTATAGTTTTTACAAGTTTTAACGTTCGTGAATCACCGGTCAACTTGGGTGGTCAATTGTCTATATGAAACATATTTCAATTAATCAAGTCTTAACAAGTTTGATTGCTTAACATGTTGGAAACATTTAATCATGTAAATATCAATCTCAATTAATATAAATAAACATGGAAAAGTTCGGGTCACTACACTGCTGGTGCTGCTGCTGGTGTTTGTAACCTTTGCACCATATTCTCCAAAGTCACTACCCGAGCGCGAAGCTCGTTGACTTCTTCTATTACACCGGGGTGATTGTCAGTTCGGACGAGCGAATAAATAAAATCTAGAATTTGATGTAGTATATAATCGTGACGAGATACTCTGGAAATGAGAGAGAAAATGGTGTTTCGGACAGGTTCGTCGGTAAGTGCTTCAGGTTCTTCGCCAAGAGGACAATGTGGTGGATGGAAAGGATCGCTTTCTTCTTGTCTCCAATGATTAAGGAGGCTACGAACCCATCCCCAATTCATCCAGAATAGATGATGGCTAATTGGTTGATCCATTCCGATCACACTGCTTTCGGAGCTTGAGTGGGATTCCATATCGGAATTCGAGGGACTTGAACTAGTGGAGAATTCCATTTTGTACGATTGAGTAAAGGATTTTTCGATATGAAATAATTTCTGGCTATCGTATGGTATTCTAATTACATAGAATATCTATATAGAGTACAAAAGATTTCGTAGATTACGGAGGAATTTACGGAATATGTCAGGCAAAGTTTACAGTAACAGATACGCTAATATATGAATTTTGTCTATACACTATTCATGCAATCAATGCAATAAGATGTGTGTAGACTAAGAGTGATAAGCAGGAAATTTTCGACAAAAATGATAAGCAAAACTTTTGACATGCAGACACGGTCGAAGTCCAGAGTCACTAATGCATCCTAACGACTATTAGTTAGACACACTAATGCAGAACTGGTTCGCTAAGACCACCGCTCTGATACCACATGAAGCAACCCTTCCTAATCCATAAGGACGAATACAATAACATATGATTACATCGTGATGTATTTGACCTCTATATGATAAATTTTACAAACATTGCATTCGTTTTTAAAATACAAGCTTTCATAACATCAAAAGTTGACGGCATGCATACCATTTCATAATATATCCAACTATAATTGACTTAATAATAATCTCGATGAACTCAGCGACTCGAATGCAACGTCTTTTAAAATATGTCATGAATGACTCCAAGTAATATCTCTAAACTGAGCAAATGCACAGCGGAAGATTTCTTTCATACCTGAGAATAAACATGCTTTAAAGTATCAACTAAAAGGTTGGTGAGTTCATTAGTTTAACATAAATAATCATTTCCATCATTTTAATAGACCACAAGAATTTCATAATATACGTCCCATGCATAGAGACAAAAATCATTCATATGGATTGAACACCTGCTAACCGACATTAACAAGATGCATATAAGAATATCCCCTATCATTCCGGGAAATCCTTCGGACATGATAAAAACGAATTCGAAGTACTAAAGCATCCGGTACTTTGGATGGGGTTCGTTAGGCCCAATAGATCTATCTTTAGGATTCGCGTCAATTAGTAGATCGGTTTACTAATTCTTAGGTTACCAAGCAAAAGGGGCATATTCGGCTTCGATCATTCAACCATATAATGTAGTTTCAATTACTTGTGTCTATTTCGTAAAACATTTTTAAAAATTGCGCATGTATTCTCAGCCCAAAAATATAAAGGGTAAAAAGGTAAATGAAACTCACCTAATGTATTTTTAGTAAAAATACATATGACTATATTGAACAATGCAGGGTTGGCCTCGGATTCACGAACCTAGATCATTTGTATATATATTAAAACGTATAATCGTAATCGAACAAATATATATATTATTAGTAGTGATATAATTTTTGGTATTAATATCATATATATGTCAATTTATATATTTTTTAACAATATTAAGGTAGTTAGGTTTTGTATTTAATATATTTTTATATAACAATCTGTCGTTTGCAAAAATTAATATTTATAATAATACCCGATTAAGGATATTAATAATAATGATAGTATTAGTAGTAATATTAATAATAAAAATGTGAATAAAAATGTTAATTTTAATAAAAATAATAACTTTAATAATAAGGTTATATGATAGGTTTAATAATAAAAAATTTAAGAATCATATTATTGATACTAATAATAAATATAAAGTTATATTATTTTTACAGTAAAAACATTGGTTTTGATTCTATTTCCTAAGACTTAATAATACTTAGTACTAATATTTTGTAATAATAACTATAAATATGATAATAATATTAATGTTAATGATAATATTAATAAATCGCATTATGATAGTGATAATAATACTAATAATAATTGTTGTTAACACTTAGTGATAATAATAATAATAATAATGATAATATTAATTATACATATAATCATATTCTAATGTTAATACAATAATAATTATATTAATAATAACAATAATTAATTATAATCATAATATTAACCTTAATAATAAGATTCATAATAATAACAATATTACTTATAATACTTGCAATTATGATGTTAATAATAATTACTATATTACTAATAATAACAACTATATTACTAATAATAACAATCATAATAATAATAATAATCATAGTAATAACAATAATAATAATCATAATAATAAAATAATAACAATAATAATAATAATAATGATAATAAGAATAATAATAACAAATAGGAAACTACCTCTCAAGAGTTTTTAAAAAAATAGCTGCCCACGCCCGGGCTCGAACCCGCGACCTCCCGCTAACCCGAAACACACCTTAACCGTTACTCTATTGCTGTCTTTCTGAATTATCTTCTAAACTCTTATATATAACACGTTTTCTGTTTTTCCCTTTTCTTTTCTTTTTTTTATACGGAATACCTTATAGGATTAGTGGGCTTCGGCCCAAGTAAACATAAAACTTAAGGAGCCTGTTTGTTTATAGGAAAAAAAATCTATATGTAGCAGTTATATCCGTAATCACACACAAAAGTGTGTTCATCGACTCCCACAGCAATAATCGATACCAAAATTTCGGTTTTTATGACAATGGCAGAAACAGGAACGTGATTATCATTATTAATCGAGTACTAGAAATTTGCAGCAACAATCAATCGATCACGTACAGGTATAATCGATTCAACAGGTTCATCTTCAAAAAAAAAATTATAAAATCAAAACAATTTCTGATTGTTTATAAGTTATAATTCTTTCATGAAATATATCAAGAATTACCTTTATATTCTTCATTCATCAATCATTCCATAAACAGAAACACGAGTTCGAATTTAACGAAGAACATAACAGTTGACTTTTTGTTATCGAACTTTGACTTCGAAGTTCATAATCAATTGAAGGAGTTGGAAGCTGAAAACTTGCAGGTAGATCAATTGGATGATTCCTAACACTCGTGTATTTTTATATTTTGATGATTGATTCAGATTTGATCTTTTGATGAAAAGCTATCGCGTACAGGGGAAACGAATCTGGTTTTTCCTTTTTTTTTTTATTTGAAAAAATAATAGTAATTAATCAGTAGTGTATAATTGATTTTGATGATGGAAGATTGAATGTCTTTTTATCTATAATATGAGATGGTCACTTGAGTTATAAAAATGATGGTTCGACATAAGCTCACAGGTAGAACAGAAATATAGAAAAAAAAAATATATCTGATTGTGATAGATTAAAGTTTGAAAGTGATCTGTAACAACTAATCCACGTAATTTTCTGTTTTGATGCTTCTTCATATAATTAATATTGATTCTTAATAGATTATTAATAATACTAATTAATAATAATAACATTAATAATAATATTAATATTATTGATAAAAATAATAATGATAAAAAAATAATATGATAACTATAATAATAGTAATAGAAATTTTTAATGATAATAATGTACCAAATTACATATATCAAATCTCTTATCTATTTTATATTTTTAATAGTCTTAATATTACTGATATTATTATATATTAATTCTAATAATAATGAAGAGAGTAATAATAATAATAATATTAGTATAATACTATATTTTAAACTTGTAATTACCTTGTATATATTGATATCACACATTATTAGATACTATCGTATTTAATAAATTATATATAACATATATTAAATATTGAATATTTATACATTTTATATATTATGAGGTTGCATATTATTTTTTATCATACCATATGTATGTAAATATAATGCTTTATCTACATAAGTACTATGTGTTATTTTATAATATTATAAATTTCCAACATGTATTATTTATACTTTTTATCTTACAATATATAGAAACTCTATGTATATATATATATATATATATATATATATATATATATATATATATATATATATATATATAACAATCTACAATATATAATTACTCATTGTCACTTCGAGTACTAAAATTATTTAATAATATTTTCAAAATACTTTATATACATAGATTCAATTTAAATATACAGCTTTATTATAACTTATTTTATTTTTTTATTTTTTTTTCTAACATTTAAATAGTATTTTATTTCAAATTATATTTTCAATCATAATTTATACATTTAAACATATATGTATCTATTTACAAATAGTGATTCGTGAATCGTCGGAAATGATTGAAAGTCAATTGAATATATGAAACAGTACAAAATTTTTGAGACTTAACATTACAGACTTTGCTTAACGTGTCGGAATTATAATAAGATTAAGTTTAAATTTGGTCGGAAATTTTCGGGTCGTCACAAGTGGACTATGCGTTAGACCACTCGTTAGTAGCTACTAATAGTTGATTGGGCGCCCACTCGATGGTTGGTGATATTCATAAGTGTTATGAATAGATATTTGTGTTTATGTGTTTTGGTATGCAAAGGCTTGTTTACTCGTTTATGTGCTATATGCTTGGTGATAGTGTAGATTCATGTTTACGTATGTATAGCTTTGCATTCACTAAGTATTAGCTTATTCTTTTATAGTTTACCTTTTTATAGGTACACGTTGGATGACTTGAAGATATCTAGTAGTTACACTAGATTTCTTAGAAGTTGCTTAAGGCCATGATGGGATTGCTCGTGGCTTTTGGACTTGGGATGGAGATAGGAAATCCTATGGATCATACTCTTGGTATTGGTATAGGTAATGTGTCCTAAACTATTGAATGGTAATTTGGGTCAAAATTACCCTCTTTTGTTATATAATGGGTCAAAGGATATCCGAATGATATTTTGAACTTAGTTATGTGTTGGTTACATACTTTTGACACAATATTTAATGTATGTTGAAGTTTAAAACAAGTGTTAATAAAAAAGTGTACTTTGGGTTTAAAAGTGTATCTGGAAATGGGTCAAAATAGGTTTATGAGGCTGAAACTGAAGTTTCAGTAAGTGATGCGCCGCACCAATGAACGATTGCGCCGCACCATAACAAAGGAAAAGCTACTGACTTTGATTTCTTAAAAATCAGCTTTAAGGTTCGCCGCAATTGAGCTTAATTGTGTTGCACCAGTGTGGAGGTGTGCCGTACCAGAACTATGGTGCGCCGCACCATATGCTGTTTTATAAAAAAAAATGTCATTTTTCGTAAACGGGTTTGAGTCGTTTCACTGAAGATAGTTAACCTTGAATACGCAATCGTAGAAAATCAAGATGTAGGTAATATTTCGATGGAAAAATTATTTGGCAAACCATCAAATGGATATGCAGTTACACGATCTAGAAACATAGAAGTTACAAAGTTTTTCAGAATGAAGATTGCTCACTGAAAGAAATCATCTCAGAAATACAAACGCAAAGCTTCAATTGGTTATCCGAAAGACTCAAAAAAGTATTAATAGAATGGAATCAATGGTTAATCATTCTGGGTTTTTATCTCTCGCCTACCAATATACGCTCTGGAATCGGATGAATCCTCTCAACACCTTAAGCTGTACAAATTTGTTGCGGAAAAATTTATGAATATGCACGGATCACACTGGCTAGACTGGACCCAAATCTTTATGGACTTGTTTTAATTTATATTCTGATTCTGATTTGTACATATTAATCTCTTCAATTCGTTAATGGGCCGTAGTTCATTGGGCCAATAATCCTAATTATGTATTATTATATCAATAAAAGTTATCTTGCTTTTGATAAAAAAAAAAAAAGAATTCCATATGGTATTAAAACCTTATGGTTTTTACCGCTGTCCTTTATCTTTCTTGTCGCCACCAACAAAATACGGTTTGTCGCCGCAACCGAAAAGGTTTGACGCTGCCAACGAAAACGGTTTGTCGACACCACCGAAGACGATTGGCCGCCGCCTTCCTTACTCTTTTATTCCTCCGCATTCCCCATCCGCGAATAAAACATTCTTACCTTTTTCTTTCTCTATTCTGCACTTTTTTCATGTTATCGTTTGCGAATTACAAATCTATCAATATTTAATTGATCTTTAAGTTTCGATATTTTTTTAAATTTGCGTGTTCTTATTATGATATTTTCATATTTATAAAGAAAAAGTAAGTAAAATCAAATCATATAAGTTTATTCTTGTTCAATACGGAGTACTATTTTTTCTTACTTCAATACTATTTTTTCCTTCTAACTCAAATAAAAAAATAAATCTCTTACTCCTTACGTTAATACTATGTTTATTTTATCAACAAGCGGAATGACTTGCGCGTTACTGTAGGAAAAAACATTATGTTAAATCTTATATTTTTTTAGGACAGCGAAATTGGGATCACCCGAGGGAGACTAAACCACCCTTATATATAATTGATAGAAAGAAATGTTGCAAATTTAGCTAAATATGACTTCAAAGAATTATTTAAAATCCAAAAATCTCCTAACTACATGCTCTCTTATAGTTGATGATAAAAGAATTAAGTCATCTTAAGTCATCTTTAATTACACCGTATATTGCTCCAAAAATATCTACATTTTATTGTAAAAATAATAATTAAAAGTTAGTTACTGTTATTCACCTAATGAACAATAGTATATACTAGTGAAATGACCTGTGGAATCACGGATTTGTTTATACAAAACAATTTAATAATATGTTTTAGGTATTAGAATGTAAATGCTAAAGCCATTTAGTTTAATGACCCGTGAAACCACAGATTCTGACTAACAAACTTGTTGTTGTTTTTACAAACATATTAATGTACTTAACTTGATCAAAATAAATGAACTACATTCATTATTCACACGATCTTCCAATTTTCATCAAAATTACTATCTTTCTTGTCATAAAAGCATACATTACAATCTTTATTGAGAAATGTATTTCACTTACATATATAACGTAATTAATCTCGTAAAGATAACTTATATTTGAATAATAATAATATACTAATAATAATAATATAATTATAATAATAAATAATAATAATAAATTTTGCTTAAAATTTAAGTATTTATATTTTTAATAATAATTATTAGTAGGGTTAAAGCCAAAAATAGGCCACAAACTTACACAAATGTACCGATGTCGCCCACAAACTCATTTCCGTCCTACTGTCGCCTACAAACTTATAAAAATGTGTTAATATAAACAAAATACTTTTTTTAACCGTCAACCAAAATGGTTGATTACATGGCTTCTAAGTAGTCATGACACGTCGGTGATACATCGAAACAGAAACTGAAAGTATATGGGCGACATCGTAGCACAACTGAAACTATATGGGCGACATCGGGACATATAAAATGAATAAAAAAAGTTAAATAATTAACTTTACCGGTTCAGCAGGTAACGGGAACGAAATGTTAACATCAGCACATTTTTTATAAGTTTGTAGGCGACAGTAGGGCGGAAATGAGTTTGTGGGCGACATCGGTACATTTGTGTAAGTTTGTAGCCTATTTTTGGCTTTAACCCTTATTAGTAATAACAAATATCTCTTGAATTTTTTTTAAATTAAAATACAATTATTGTATGAAGATTGTACAATATGCTTCAAAGTTTGTACATGTGTTTATTCGGTGTTTTATAAAAGATTCGACACATTGTTATAAAGTTTGTACATATGACCATGAGGTGTTTTACCATAAAGTTGTAGATAATATTTCAAATATTGTACATATGGTCATGGGAGTATTTTACCATAAGGTTGTACATAATGCTTCAAATATTGTATATATGATCACGAGAATGTTTTATTATAAGGCTGTACATAATGTTTCATATATTATACAATTAACATGTTAATATTTTTAGTTTTATTAAATATAATTATTTTTTTTAATGAAATTATCATGTGAGGCTTAGAATTCTTTTCTTTATTTTTGAAATTTTTTAAACTTAAATAATTCTTAGTTATGACATATCATTATTAAAATTTATTAGATACTATATATATATATATATATATATATATATATATATATATATATATATATATATATATATATATATATATGATTATGAATATGAATATGAATATGAATATTTTTTCTGTTACATTTCTCTCTAGTTATAGTAATAACAAAATTGGTTTTTTTTTTGTTTGCATCTTCTTGATAAAGAGGTACAAAAATATATATATTTTTAAATTCTTTCCATAATCTATTTCTATTGTCCTTAACATTCTTACTTAGTACTTAATTTCTTATTTCACAAATTCTTTCCCATAAATAAAAGGGATTATACGGAAGCCACTTAAGTTTACAAATTTGTGTTTATAGGTCACCCATATTTAAAAAAAATTTTGTAGGACATCTAAATTCGCATGTTAATCAATATAAGACATCTAGAAAAACGTTAATACATACAAATTGATTTATTAAGACGTATCTAGTATATAATTTTTCTCCAGGTAAAAAGGTATCCAATTTCTTCTACATTTTTGCAATGAGTTTTTAACCACAGTTGGTATGTATGTATCGTATTACTAATTCGGATGGTCTATAAAATTATTTTCAAATATAGGTGGTCTACAAACACAAAATAATATTTGAGTGGTCTTTTAATATATAATCTCTAAGTAATAATTTTCTTATTATAACTCTCTATCTTTTTTGCTTGCTTCGTACCTTATTATATAAAAGGAAAATTAACAAAGCATGTCAAGCCACAAAGTTTAAACTTTTCAAGTTACAACATGAAGACATTGACAATATTATGGTCTTAATATCTGTATCATTAGAATATGTATATATTCTTTACGCTCCACTTTGAACTTATATTTTTCCTCCCGTTCAACTACGATGCAGTATTAGACTATAGTACCAGAATATTAGTATTGATCCAACTTGAGTGTATAGATGAGCTTGATCCATAAAAGTTCAGCTAGATATATGCACTATATATACTATACCAATAATAGGTAGTATCGATCCAACCTGAGTGTATATATGAGCTTGATCCATAAAAGTTCAGCTAGATATATGCACTATATATACTCTACCAATATTAGATAATAACCTACAAGGTTATTATCTAATATTGGTAGAGTATATATAGTGCATATAAACAAGGTTATTATCTAATATTGGTAGAGTATATATAGTGCATATATCTAGAGAAATGGCCAGTGGAATCACGAGTTTGTTTAAACGAAACAGTTTAATGATATGTTTTAGGTGTTAAGTGAATGTAAATACTAAAGTTATTTAGTTTAATGAACCGTGGAACCAAGGATTCCGACTAAGAAACTTGTCGTTATTTTTACAAACATATTGATATACTTAATTTGGCCAACTAAATGAACTACATTTATTCTCCCACCACCATCTTCCAATATTCATCAAAATTACTATTTTCCTTGTTATAAACGCCTACATTACAACTTTTTATTGAGGCATATATTTTGCATACATATGTAACGTAATTAATCCCATAAATAGAATTCATATTTGAATAATAATAATATAATAATTATAATTATAAAGTTTGCTTTAAAGTTGAGTATTTATATTTTTAATAATAATTATTGGTAATAACAATGACTCTTGAAAATTTTTCAAAAAAAAAAAATACAATTATTATATATAAGTCGTACAATATGCTTCAAAGTTTGTACATGTGTTCAAGGGTGTTTTATAAAAGATTGTACAATTTGTTTTAAAGTTTGTACATATGCTTATAAGGTATTTTATTATAAGGTTGTACATAATGTTTCAAATATTGTACATATGGTTATGAGGGTGTTTAACCATAAAGTTGTACATAATGCTTCAAATATTGTACATATGGTAATGTGGGTGTTTTATCATAAGGTTGTACATAATGCTTCATATATTATACAATTAACATTTTAATATTTTTACTAAAATACAATTAATTATTTTAATGACATCATCATGTGGGGCTAAGATTTTTTCTATGTATTTTTGAATTTTTTTTTTAAACTTGAATAATTCTTATTTATGGTATTAATATTTTAGAGATTTATATGGTAGTATAGATAGATTGAGTGGAATCAATGCTAATATTCTAATATTAAAGTATAATGAAAGTATAGTGTATTAATAATTAATAATATATTTTAAACTATACCTTTTTGTAAACAATTAAATTGAGACACGAGGAGCAATCGTTAATATCTAAATGTTGAATCAATATTTGTGATTATATATCTAACACTCATACCATGTATAATGTATACTCATTATAACTATTAACTATTTACTATCAAGTGAAGCTTGAACCACTATCTTTTTACTTGAATTATTCTATTTATACCACGGAAGAACATTATTAGTTACTCCATTAGTTTCAATTTAATATTCAAGTTTTATTTTTTTATGTTGTCTCAAATTAATAGTTGATTTCCAAAAATTCATAAATAAATTACAATATTGAGGTAAAGTTCGTTTATGTATTTTTTTTTTTTTTGATAGGCAACGGTCGAAGATGCAGTACATGTATGTACTACTACAAGATATTGCCCTTAGGCAGAACTAAGAACCTCACTACACACTAACATTGCTTTCTAAGTTACAAATGAAAAAAAAAAAAACAAATTTTTTACACAAGCATGCTGAGGTAGCATTTGAAAACGCGAGGGGTTGAGGATAGGAGATCATCTAGCAAGCAGGTATTCTTTAGGATTTACGATCCAGGTATGCCAATCGTGATGTACCCCTTTGACTCTGTTTGATATCCAATTGAAACTAATGATTTGGATCTCGTTTAGAGCCGCAGGAGCATTCCATACCATGTTCTTGAAAACTTTGTTATTTCAGTTTTTCACACCAAATACCCGCATGTCCATTCAATCGTCTGCCATATTTTTGACCCGACTTCAGTTGTTGTGATGTTTACCTTTTCTCCAAAAGATTCGGTTAGACTAAGGTTTGTGTAGGATCCTAAGCCCCACCATTTATAAACCCGTGTCCAAATGTCGAAAGCTAAGTTGCAAAAAATCAAGGAGTGTTCTATCGTCTCCACATCATTATCACACGTGGGGCACCGAACCGAATGAAGGTCGATACCCCTTTTATCTAACTCAATTAATACCGGAATACGCTTGAGAAGAACCCTCCAAATGAAAACTTCCACTTTTTTGGGGACAAAACTATTACAGAGTGTTTCACGACCATCTCTACCCTCGGTGAGAAATTTTTCTTCAATAAACTTTTGGAGTTTTTTTTTTGTTGTGAATCTCCCCGTTGAACTCAGTTTCCAAATCCACGCGTCGGTATCTTTCCCTGAACATACATACGAATTCATCAGATTAATAAGAGCTTGTAATTCACCACTTGCTCTTCCTGTTATATTTCTGCTCCAGCCCCAAGTTACTTTGCACGAACCGTTTACCCATCGAAGTTGATCTACTACTCTTGCTTCCTGATTTGTTTCTAATCGATATAGCCTGCCAAACTTCAACTTTAAGGTTGTCTCTTCTAACCACCTATCAGACCAGAAGGTGATTGAGGTGCCATCTCCTATGGAACGAAAAAAGAGTTTGAGAAAGGAATTCCCAGGCTGTCAACGACTTTTCCTGCATTCAAAATGTTAATCCAAGTTCCCAAAAGACCTGCAACAGAAGGTAGTCTGCTATTGAAAACCCCCCCCCCCCCCCCCCCGAAGGCCCGTAAATGCTAATGATAATTTTGGCCCATAAAGAGGATGCCTCGGTATGGAGCCGCCACCACCATTTGCATAGAAGGGCAAGGTTTTTACATTTAAGTGAGTCAAGGTTTAATCCACCGTCCGAATAAGGTAGGATAGTTTTCTCCCACTTTATCCAAGATTTTTTTTTTACCCAACCCGAATGCCCCCCAAAAAAAACTCTCTTCTGAAACGCTCTAATTCTTTAATCACACAAGGTGGGGCTAGGAAGATCGAAAAGAAATACAAAGGAAGGCTCGAAAGGACCGACTTAATGAGTGTAACACGACCCCCAAAAGAAATTGATCTTGCTTTCCATTCCAACAATCTAGATTTGAACTTATCAATAACCGCTTTCCAATCACTTGATTTCTTCATATTCGAACCTATTGGGAGCCCGAGGTAATTAAAGGGGAAAGAGCCCATTTTACAATCGAACTCGCTTGACAATGAGGCAACTTCGTTTTTCAACCCCTATACCATAAATGCAACTTTTAGTCATATTTTCTTTGAGACCCAACGTCAACTCGAAGCATTTGAGTAGGTTCGTTTATGTATTTACTTTGTGCATGCAAAACAAAAGAAATAAAAGTAAAACTATAAAGTGAATAAAAAGAACAGGAAACGAAATTTAAATTAAGTATACTCCAAGCATAAGAGTTACAGTTGATACATATTCTGACGATCTGATTGAGTATATTCGACAATCTAATTGAATTGAAAAGATAGGTACACTCACTCTACTGGAACCGCATATTGAACTAACAAATTGAATCAAACCCTCGCAACATTGAGAAAACACTAATCATAACTAACAACATGAGCTATTGAGACCTCCAAACCCCCATGTTTCATACATCTTGAACTAAGCGAATCACTAAAAAAATTAAACGTCGCAAAGTGGATGATGACGACATTATTGTTAAAACCGAGTCCAACCTAAAAGCATCAAGGCTTCATTCATAACACTCCAAAGATTCATTTCACCGAATGCGTACACACAAATAAAGATGAATAACGTCACCAAACGCCACACAAATAAGGATGAATAACGTACCGTGTGTTCTAAAACGCTATATGCAATAAACTCAAATATTAAATTGTATAATGATTTGAATCATAGGTATTTTTCCTTTGAAAGTTGGGTAAAATGACGGATGGATAGAAGTATAGGTATCTTTTTTAAAAAAAGTGGGTAATATGAATGATATGAAGCGAGGGTTTGTTGTGATTATGAGGGGATCGACTGGACGTTGGTACACACAAATTTGAGAGAAAATAACTCTATTACTCACAAGAATAGATTACAGAGTATTACAAAACTCTTACAAAAACAAAAACTCTCAAACTAACACACTAGGAATCTCACCACTATCTAGGATGTATTCACTTTTGGTTATGATTACACTTTAACTCACACACACTAACTAGGTGTGATTACACTTTTCTGAATGATTTACAAATGAGGCTTACACCTCTATTTATAAGGAAAATTTTAGGAGGTGGAAGGTGTGAACGCAGATTGGTGTGAACGCAGAAAAGGGTGGCTAGCCGTAATCGTTTCCAATTTGAATACTTCTATATGAGCTGTCAAACAAGTGGCTAGCCGTAATTGTTTCCAACTTTGCTTCTTCAACCGGCTTCTTTGAATATCTAGAAAAATCTAGATTACGGCTAGAATGGAAACATCTAGATGATGACATCTAGAAGATACGGCTGGAAATCATCAATTCTCCCCCTCCAGACGTATCCATAGAAAACATTCCGGTTATGTCTCTACATAACTCTAACTTCTCTCGAGTCACCACCTTTGTTAACATATCCGCGGGATTCTCCTTTGTATGGATCTTCATTAGTCTCAACAGTTGTCGATCAATTACCTCGCGTATCCAATGATAGCGAATATCAATATGTTTTGTACGGGAATGGTACATGGAGTTCTTGCTCAAATCTAGAGCACTCTGACTGTCACAATGTACCTTGTATTCCTTTTGCTTGATTCCAAATTCTTGTAGATAACGCTTTAACCACAACATTTCTTTTCCAGCTTCTGCGGCAGCAATATACTCTGCTTCAGTTGTGGATAATGCAACACACTTTTGTAGTCTTGACTGCCATGAAACAGCTCCCCCTGCAAAAGTGTAAATGAATCCTGAAGTAGATTTTCTACTATCAGGATCTGCAGCCATATCTGCATCTGTATAGCCTTCCAAGATTGGATCAGCTCCCCCATAACAAAGACATATCTTCGTTGTACCTTTAAGATACCTGAGAATCCATTTTACCGCATTCCAATACTCTTTCCCGGGGGTTAGAGAGAAAATGACTCACTGTTCCCACTGCGTGAGCAATATCGGGCCTCGTGCACACCATCGCATACATCAAACTTCCAACAGCCGAAGAATATGGTACTGACGACATCTCCCCAATCTCTTCCTTGGATGAGGGACAAGAACTCTTACTTAACTTGAAATGATTGGCTAATGGAATGCTAACAGGTTTGGCATTGTTCATATTGAACCGTGAAAGCACTCGTTCAATATACTTCTCCTGAGATAGCCATAACCTTCTATTCTTCCTGTCTCGGGTTATCTGCATTCCCAAAATTTGTTGAGCATGTCCTAAGTCTTTCATGTCAAAAGACTTAGAGAGTTCCTTCTTCAGGTGGTTGATCTTCGTTGCATCTTTCCCTACGATCAAAATATCGTCTACATATAGTAGAAGAGCAACGAAATCTCCTTCAGAAAACTTCTGAATGTAGACACACTCATCTGCTGCAGTTTTTTTGTACCCTTGACTCACCATGCATGAGTCAAACTTCTTGTACCACTGCCTAGGTGCCTGCTTTAAACCGTACAAACTTTTCTTCAGCTTGCATATGAGATTATCTCCTGAAACCTCAAAACCTTCTGGCTGCTCCATGTAAATTTCTTCATGTAAATCTCCATGAAGAAAAGCTGTCTTTACATTCATCTATTCAAGCTCCAAGTTCATACTTGCGGCCAATCCAAGTATGACTCTAATTGAAGTCATCTTGACTACTGGTGAAAATATCTCGTCAAAATCAATCCCTTTCTTCTGTTGGAATCCTTTGACTACAAGCCGTGCTTTGTATTTCACAACTTTTCCGCTGCCATCCTTTTTCAGCTTGAACATCCATTTGTTTTTCAGTGCCTTCTTCCCTTGTGGAAGTTCTACGATCTCATAAGTCTGATTTTTCTGCAGAGAATCCATCTCATCCTGCATTGCGAGCAACCATTTTTCTTTGTCCTTATGAGATACTGCTTCATGAAAACTCTCTGGTTCTCCATCTTCAGTAAGTAGAAAGTACTCGGATTCCGGATATCTACTCGATGGAATCCGACCTCGTTCAGATCTTCAAACTTCTGGAATATACTGAGGAGATCCACCATCATCTTCGCCTTGTGATGGTCCTGGAACGTCTGGCAGTTGGGGTTGTGGCTCCCCCTACTCAGCACCGTCATTTTCCTCATTATCTTCTATTTCTGGTATTTCATCTTGCACTGTATATTCATTTCTCATGAATGATTCCGTTGTTGCCTCTGGCACTTGAGCAACAACATTTGATTTCTGAGATATTGTGGGCTTTTCAATATCTTCTATCGTCTGGCTTTCATGGAACACCACGTCCCTACTTCTGATCACCTTCTTCTCCTTTGGATCCCATAATCTGTATCCAAATTCTTCATCTCCATAGCCTATGAATATGCATGGAGTGGTCCTTGCATCCAGCTTCTGTCTGAGCTCCTTGGATACATGTGCGTACACCAAACATCCAAATACTCTTAAATGAGAGTACGATGGATCCTTTCCAGACCAAATTTTCTTTGGAACTTCAAAATTTAGTGGTACTGACGGAGATCGGTTGATCAAGTAACATGCGGCTCTGACTGCTTCTCCCCAGAATGGCTTTGGCAGCTTAGCCATATTGAGCATGCTTCGAACACGTTCCATGATTGTTCAGTTCATTCTTTCTGCTATACCATTGTGTTGAGGGGTACATGGAACTGTCTTCTCATGTCGGATGCCATATGATCTGCAATAGGCATCGAACTGCCTGAAAGAGTATTCACCACCGTTGTCAGATCGAAGACACTTTAACTTCTTTCATGTCTCATGTTCTACCATGACATGGAACTGTTTGAAGTAATCGAACACCTGGTCCTTCGTTCGTAAGAAATATACCCACACCTTTCGAGAAGCATCATCGATAAACGTTAGAAAGTATCGGTTGCCGCCAATTGATTCAACCTCCAAGGGACCGCAAATATCAGAGTGAACCAGACTAAGTAACTCTGATCTTCTTATTGAAGAGGAATTAAACGAGACTCTATGCTGCTTACCAAACAGGCAATGATTGCAAGGATTTAGTGCAGCGTCCTTGTCTACATTGATAAGCTCTTTCTTTATTAGGGTAGACAACCCTTTTCCACTCATGTGACCGAGTCCCTGGTGCCATAAATTTTGTGACACCTCTTTTTCTGCAACATTAAGGCCGTCTGTACAGATCGTCACATGAGTTTTGTATAGTGTGCCACAAATGTGTCCTCGAGCGACTATCATAGCGCCTCTTGACAATTTCCATGTGCCTCTACTGAAATGACTATCATAGTCCTGTTTGTCTAGAGCTACTCCAGAAAGTAGATTCAGTCGAAGATCTGGCATATGGCGGATATCCTTCAGAATGATTGTGCTCCCCGAACTTGTCTTTATTGTGACATCTCCAATTCCGACAATCTCAGCAGAACTGGAATTTCCCATTTTCACAGCTCCAAAGTCACCAGCTTTGTATGTTGTGAATGATTCCTTGTATGGAGTCACGTGGTAGGATGCTGCAGTATCTACCACCCATTCTGTGTCTTCTCGTAAGACGTGAAGGCATGTCTCATCATGGGTTGAACAATAAGCTACATCACCAGTGATAGTAACTAATGTTTCTCCACCCTTATTCTTCGATTGTGAACTGCTCTGACCTTGTTCCTCTTTCAATCTGTAGCAGTTCTTCTTCATATGTCCCTCTAATCCACAATGATAGTATTTATATTTTAATTTTCTGCTATCAGAGGACCTGCCCCTGCTCTTGCTTCTGCCTCTCCATTTATTTTACTAATTATTTGTTGTCTCCCCCGATTCTCTGTGACAAAGGCATGGGTCTGATCTGTGCCCATGTCCTTTCTCCTTGCCTTTTCACTGAATAGGGCATCCTTGACCATTGACATGGTAAGTTTGCCATTCGGGACTGAGTTGCTGAGTGTTACTACCAGCGTTTCCCAACTATCGGGAAGAGAACTAAGTAGCAGTAGCGCCTGAACTTCATCGCCAAGCGGCATCTCTACAGATGATAACTGGTTGACCAAGCTCTGGAACTCACTGGCATGCTCGCCAACTGAAGTTCCACTTTTAAGCTTCATGTTGACTAAACGCCTCATCAACAGGGCTTTATTCCGAGCAGTCTTGGCCTGGTACATGTCCTCCAACTTTTTCCAGAGGATATATGCGTCCTTCTCTTGTGCAACATGGTGGAAGACGCTATGATCAATCCATTGACGGATCTGACCAATAGTTTTTCGGTTTGATTTCTTCCACTCTTTTTCTTTGGCGGAATCAGGATTTGTACCCTTTAATTCAATAGGGTCAAACAAATCCTTACAGCTGAGAAGATCTTCCATCCGAGGTTTCCACAGCGTGTAGTTGGTGGCAGTGAGCATAATCATGGCTCTGGGAGATGATCCTGACTCTTCCGTTGTAGTGACCCGAACTTTTCCATGTTTATATATAAGATGAAATTGATATTTACATGATTAAGTGTTTCCAACATGTTAAGCAATCAAACTTGTTAAGACTTGATTAACTGAAATAGGTTTATTATAGACAATTGACCACCCAAGTTGACCGGCGATTCACGAACGTTAAAACTCGTAAAAATGACATGATGATATATATATATATATATATATATATATATATATATATATATATATATATATATATATATATATATATATATATATATATATATATATATATATATATATATATGGATATACATATTGTTAACATGAGATTATGATAAGTAAGTATCTCCATAAGTATATTATCAATGAGTTATATACATAAAAACAAGACTACTAACTTAAGGATTTCGAAACGAGACATATATCTAACGATTATCGTTGTAACAACATTTAAATGTATATATATCATATTAAGATATATTAATATATCATAATATCATGATAATATAATAATTTAACATCTCATTAGATATAATAAACAATGAGTTAACAATATTAAATGAGATCGTTAACTTAAAGGTTTTAAAACAACACTTACATGTAACGACTAACGATGACTTAACGACTCAGTTAAAATGTATATACATGTAGTGTATTTAGATGTATTAATATACTTTTGGAAGACTTCAATACATATATCAAAACACTCATACTTAACGAAAATGGTTACAGTTACATTCCCATTCTTTTTTCATCAAGAATTCTAGTCGTATTCATACCCGTATTATACACAGCTTCAAGACGTACTTACTATGGGTATATACCAATAGGAACTAGCATGAGATTCCACTCTTGATTATGTCATACATGACTAATCAATTTTAACTTCTACCATGAACTAGTCAACTAACTAGAACTCCTTTTAACTCCACTCACCACTTACCACTCATCATTCACTCCATTTCACTTCTAATTCTCTTTCTAATTCTCTCTCAACACACACACACACACACACACACACTTATGAATGAATTTTTCCAGTAGCTAATCATCATCTTCATCAAAAATTACTTCATGAATCAAGCTATAATCATCTTAGGAAGAACACTTCAAGAACACTTCGAAAATCATTTCAAGTTTACTAGTTTACATCCAAGCTTTCTAATCCATTCCAAGTAATCATCTAAGATCAAGAAACCTATGTTATTTACAGTAGATTATCTTTCTTATTCAAGGTAATATTCATATTCAAACTTTGATTCAATTTCTATAACTATAAACTATCTTAATTCAAGTAAAAATCTTACTTGAACTTGTTTTTGTGTCATGATCCTACTTCAAGAACTTTCAAGCCATCCAAGATCCTTTGAAGCTAGATCATTTCTTGTCACTTCCAGTAGGTTTACCTACTAAACTTGAGGTAGTAATGATGTTCATAACATCATTCGATTCATATATATAAAACTATCTTATTCGAAGGTTTAAACTCGTAATTACTAGAACATAGATTAGTTAATTCTAAACTTGTTCGCAAACAAAAGTTAATCCTTCTAACTTGACTTTTAAAATCAACTAACCACATGTTATATATCTATATGATATGCTAACTTAATGATTTGAAACCGGAAAACACGAAAAACACCGTAAAATCGGATATACGCCGTCGTAGTAACACCGCTGGCTGTTTTGGGTTAGTTAATTAAAAACTATGATAAACTTTGATTTAAAAGTTGTTTTCTTGGAAAATGATTTTTATTATGAACATGAAACTATATCCAAAAATCATGATCAAACTCAAAGTGGAAGTATGTTTTCCAAAATGGTCATCTAGACGTCGTTTTTTTCGACTGAAATGACTACTTTTACAAAAACGACTTGTAACTTATGTTTCTGACTATAAACCTATACTTTTTCTGTTTAGATTCATAAAATAGAGTTCAATATGAAACCATAACAATTTGATTCACTCAAAACGGATTTAAAACGAAGAAGTTATGGGTAAAACAAGATTGGATTTTTTTTATTGTTGTAGCTACGGGAAATATTGTAATAATTCTATACAAATCATAACTTAACAAACTTATATTGTATTATTCATGTATTCTAATATATATTATGTAATCTTGGGATACCATAGACACGTATACAATGTTTTGACATATCATATCGACCCATCTATATAATATATTTTGGAACAACCATAGACACTCTATATGCAGTAATGTTGGAGTTAGCTATACAGGGTTGAGGTTGATTCCAAAATAATATATATAGTTTGAGTTGTGATCTAGCCTGAGGCTTGTATACACTGGGTCGTGGATTGATCCAAGATAATTTATATTTATTTATTTCTGTACATCTAACTGTGGTCAACTAGCTGTAGGTTACTAACGAGGACTGCTGACTTAACAAACTCAAATCATTAAAACGTAATAAAAAATGTTGTAAATATATTTTGATCATACTCTGATATATATGTACATATTTGTATAGGTTAGTGAATTGATCAGTGGCCAAGTCTTACTTCCCGACGAAGTAAAAATATGTGAAAGTGAGTTATAGTCCCACTTTTAAAATCTAATATTTTGGGATGAGAATACATGCAACTTTATAAATGTTTTACGAAATAGACACAAGTAAATGAAACTACATTATATGGGTGAATGATCGAAGCCAAATATGCCCCTTTTTAGCTTGGTAACAGACCCCCAAATTGACGCGAATCCTAAAGATATATCTATCGGGCCCAACAAGCCCCATTCTGAAATTTGGAATGCTTTAGTACTTCGAAATTATCATGTCCGATGGGTGTCCCAAAATGATGGGGATATTCTATATGCATCTTGTTAATGTCGGTTACCAGGTGTTCACTATATGAATTATTTTTATCTCTATGTATGAGATGTATTGAAATATGAAATCTTGTGGTCTATTATTATGATTTGATAATATATAGGTTAAACCTATAACTCACCAACATTTTTGTTGACGTTTTAAGCATGTTTATTCTCAGGTGATTATTAAGAGCTTTCGCTATTGCATACTAAAATAAGGACAAGATTTGGAGTCCATGATTGTATGATATTGTGTAAAAACTACATTCAAGAAACTTATTTTTGATGTAATATATTCTTATTGTAAACCATTATGTAATGGTCGTGTGTAAACAGTATATTTTAGATTATCATTATTTGATAATCTACGTAATGCTTTTTAAACCTTTATCGATAAAATAAAGGTTATGTTTGTTTTAAAAATGAATGCAGTCTTTGAAAAACGTCTCATATAGAGGTCAAAACCTTGCAACGAAATCAATTAATATGGAACGTTTATAATCAATATGAACGGGACATTTCATCCGTGGACATTATCACCTTACAAATAATTTTTCAACACAAACAGGGTTGAAAACTTCAGAAAACCCAAAAACTCGACCAACGCCTCTAACCTAGCTCTGATACCACTTGTTGTGATTATGAGGGGATCGACTGGACGTTGGTACACACAAATTTGAGAGATAATAACTCTATTACTCACAAGAATAGATTACAGAGTATTACAAAACTCTTACAAAAACAAAAACTCTCAAACTAACACACTAGGAATCTCACCACTATCTAGGATGTATTCACTCTTAGTTATGATTACACTTTAACTCACACACACTAACTAGGTGTGATTACACTTTTCTGAATGATTTACAAATGAGGCTTACACCTCTATTTATAAGGAAAATTTGAGGAGGTGGAAGGTGTGAACGCATATTGGTGTGAACGCAGAAAAGGGTGGCCAGCCGTAATCGTTTCCAATTTGAATACTTCTATATGAGTTGTCAAAAAAGTGGCTAGCCGTAATTGTTTCCAACTTTGCTTCTTCAACCGGCTTCTTTGAATATCTAAAAAAATCTAGATTACGGCTAGAATGGAAACATCTAGATGATGATATCTAGAAGATACGGGTGGAAATCATCAGGGTTGTCACATGAAGAGTAACACTTTGAAAAGCTAAAGGTCTCAATCAAAATTTTAGATCACACGTTAACATAGAACATCTTAGTAGATTCTAAAGAGTATGATGACCGGTAAAAGTATTTTATTACACGAAATTTAATTTAAAATAACTATAATTATTAACTATATAATAGTAGAACTTAATACATACGAGTATAACTTAGATCTAAAATTATTTTATTATGAAATATATAAAGTTTTTTTTAAAGGCAAATATAATTTTATTACTCAAAAAGTCTCAAGGTACAAAGAAGATTACTCACACCATCCATCGCTATATACATACACATGAATCAAGATGTCAAGGTGACAGCTTGTATGCAAATACACACACACTTATTGAAGAAAAATTTGAGGATTGTGAAGTCAATTGTGCCAATCGATGCCCTTATCCTTGCTTCTTTTCGCGACCCACTCGTAGCTTTTGACTTGAATTTCGTTAAGGGCAACCGGTAAGTTCCAAGACTTATTTGAAAAGACCTTTTGATTACGGTTTTTCCAAATAAGGTAGCAACTTGACCAAATTACCGCTTGCCAAATACGTTTACCCACTTCCGAACTTGCATGACTCGTGTCCGTAAATAAATCCCCCAAGTTGCGTGGACTGACGCTACCGCACCCCCACCAATTAAATACTTTGTTCCATACCTCGATGACATGTTTGCACAAAAAGAGAGAGTGATCGACCGATTCGATGTCATCATCACAAAGTGGACACCGGACCGAGTCTAGATTGATCCCTCTCTTATCCAATTCCACTAGAGTTGGTAATCTTTTCCTCCTTGTGTGCCATACAAATATTTCAATCTTTTTTGGGACCAAGTTGTTACGCAACGTTTCCATATTACTATTACCTCGAGTGATCAACTTTTCTTCAATCAACCCCGTAAGTGATTTTGTTGTGAAAATCCCATTGTTTCCCGCTCTCCACCTCCATGAGTCTTGTTTTGAAGGATCAATGACCGCGACCGCTAGTAGCTCATTAAGAGATTCTAATTCGCCACTAGCACTCCCGGACGGTGCTCGAATCCAAGACCAATTACCCGCATAATTTAGACCATCCACAAGTAGCCGGTCTTTAACCGAGGCCGCCAAGTCAATTTCTAGTCTCGCCAAACGCTTGAATCTATTTTTAAACGCTTCTTCACCAAGCCAAATAAAAGGAAGTCGAAGCGCCATCACCTATATCTTTGACCAAAAGTTTCCTAAACGGAACATTAGCATTCTCAATATCGAACCCACACTTAATGATGTCATTCCATATTGATTTAAAAGAACCAAAATGAGATGAGTCATTAAGTGCAAGTCCACCCGAATAACCATAGATGCTCGAAATAACCTTGACCCACAAAGAGTGTGACACCACTAAATTTTTTTTTTTAAATACGTGGCGGAAGCATAATATTAATTAAATACGATATCAACAATTGTACAAACCGATATCACGTGTCATTAAAACAAATTACATATTACAAGGAAAAGATGTAAATACATTCTGTTATCAAAAGTACACGGTTCATATTCCAAAAGACCACATCAGAGTTAACCCTGTCAAACATAACATCGCCATGCCCGTCTTCTCCCCAAAATGCGACATATACAAAAGCTAATAACCTGCAGGGAGGAGATGTAGGGGAATTAGCATGAAGCTAAGTGAGTACGACTAACTACAGGCCATAGCATACACAAGTGTTATACTAATCATGTCACATAGTCTAACACACAAACATCACCCAAGTGCCGTCTACAGAGACTCTGGCGGCTCAGCCAAACCATTAACCACCAGCTGATCGGACCGGGGCTTACCAGAAGTTCCTCCACCACCGTATGTATATACATAATCCACACGTGACGGACGCGTCATTCACATATATATACACCACGGTTGTCTAGGCTACCACAGAGGAACTCAACCCGCAGGTTGATCTCTCCTACCGAGGCTACCACACAATAGGGATGCACTGGGCTCCAGCAGACAAGCATCAACTAACATGCAGTCATCACAAAGTACTAACTAACCACAATAATAAGTATATCTAACAAGCATGGCAATCATAATATAACATGCTTCTATATACTATATTCTCCAGTTAGTCACACTCACCGATTACCAGCAAACGAGAAGGTATTCAGCTATCTAATCACTGAACCTTCTCTTTCTCCTTTTTCTCCTGAGAAAAACATATACACAAGTTAGTTTCTGTCCATTAACTCAAAATAACACAATACAAAAAATTTTTGTATAAAAAGCGTCCGCTAAAATTTTTTTCTTAACACTTATGTATTTTCAAAATTTACATCATAATCATCAAAATACAAACGGGCAGCATAACGGCTAGAAATCAACACTTGGTAAAATATTTCACTGCCAAAGACACTCGGTCGACTGTCATAGACAGTCGGCCGACTGTCTACACTTACTCGGCCGAGTGTCTAGTCACTCGGTCGATGGTCTCTCACAGACACACTCGGCCGTGGGTCTTACACACTCGGTCGATGGTCTAGTTGGTCGGTCGAGTGTCTCGAGACACTCGGCCGACCGTGTTTAACTGCAGAAGCTGAACACAAAGTGACGGGTTTTGAAAGGACCCGTCCTAATCCATCCGGACAAAGTCCATATCGATTACAAACGATTCACAATAGTTAGTTACATCGCGAGGTACTTGACCTCTATATGATACATTTTACAAACATTGCATTCGTTTTTTTAAAAGACAAACTTACTTTATATCGAAAATTGATGACATGCAAATCATTTCATAATATATTCAACTATAATTGACTAAATAATAATATTGATGAACTCGACGACTCGAATGCAACGTATTTTGAAATATTTCATTAATGACTTCAAGTAATATCTTTTAAATGAGCAATTGTACAGCGAAAGACTTCTTTCATACCTGAGAATAAACATGCTTTCAAGTGTCAACCAAAAGGTTGGTGAGTTCATTAGTTTAACATAAATAATTATTTCATAATTTTAATAGACCACAAGATTTCATATTTCCATTTCTCATAAACATACGTCCCATACATAGAGACAAAATAATCATTCATATGGATTGAACACCTGGTAACCGACATTCACAATATGTATATAAGAATATCCCCATCATTCCGGGATCCTCCTTCGGACATGATATAAATTTCGAAGTACTAAAGCATCCGGTACTTTGGATGGGGCTTGTTGGGCCCGATAGATCTATCTTTAGAGTTCGCGTCAATTAGGATTTATGTTCCCTAATTCTTAGATTACCAGACTATATAGGGTGATATTCGATTTGATAATCCAACCATAGAATGTAGTTTCGATCACTTGTGTCTATTTCGTAAAGCATTTATAAAAGCAGCGCATGTATTCTCAGTTCCAAAAATATATATTGCAAAAGTATTTAAAAAGGGAATAATGAAACTCACCTACTGTATTTTGTAGTAAAAATACAGATAATATTAATGAACAAGTGTAAGGTTGGCCTCGGATTCACGAACCTATATCATTTGTATATTTATTAAAACATATATTTGTAATCGAACAATTATATATTATTATTAGTGATATAATTTTTATATTATTAACTTATATATTTTTCATTATTAATTGTACTCATATTTGTATACAAAAGTATTAATATTGTTAAGTTATATATGTTAAATATATTTTTATATATATCAATCTTTTGTTGAAACTAATAATTAATACTAACAACAATCCTAATCATGTTAAATATAATAATACATACATTAACAATAATAATTATAATTACAATCATAATAATAATAAAACTAATAAAAATGATAATATAAATTGATAATGGAATTACCTTTAAAGGCCTTTAATAAAAAGAATGCACACAATGAGGATTGAACTCGAGACCTCTCGTTAATCATACCACACGCCTAATAATATTTAAATCATAATTAGATTATAATTTTACTAATAACAATGATGACAACAATAATATTAATAATAGTATAACAAATTACATGTTTTAAATTTCATATTCATTTTGTAATTAATAATAATAATAATAATAATGATTTTAATATTAGTATTAATATTTATTTTAATAATGTTAAAAGTAATAATAACAATATTTTAACTTAGGATTACTTTTAATATATTATTACAATTTATTAATTATGCAATGTTTAATATTTGTATACTATATATGATTGAATTCTTATACATTACAATTTACATAATATCATAATCGTATATATTTATATAGTTTCATTTTAAGTTACACTTAATTATTTTATTTCTTATTCTACATATTTAATTTTAAATGATTCAATAATATTTTTAATTTTAAATTGTTATATATACTTACATTTACATAATATATATATATATATATATATATATATATATATATATATATATATATATATATATATATATATATATATATATATATATATATATATATATATATGTACATATTTATTTACACACAATTGTTCGTGAATCGTCGAGGATGGTCAAAGGGTAATTGATTACATGAATATAGATTTTAAAATTTTCGAGACTTAACATTACAAATTTTTGCTTATCGTGTCGGGAACATATAAAGATTAAAGTTTAAATTTGAACCGAAATTTCCGGGTCATCACAGTACCTACCCGTTAAAGAAATTTCGTCCCTGAAATTTGATAGAGGTCGTCATGGAGAACAATAAGAATGTTTTTATGACGAATATAAGTTGATAATAGAGTTTTATTACTATTGAGTAATATAGATAAAATGATTCGATTATTCGAAGAGCATGAATGAAGTTATCACTAAATAGTGCAATGAGAAAGACAAGTTTCATCATAACTTTTGACTAGTCATGGTTGAATTTAGAAAATAAGGTGTGTCTTAACTTTTGACGTAGAGGGTTGAATTCCGGAATTCAAGAGATTTTGAAGAAAATCTTCGAAATCTAAAAGATTTGATTTCTTCGGCGAATAAGGGAATTAGGATCTCTACAATCTGCTTCAATTACTCTGTCTGATATTTCCATTATAAATTTACCTTTTTCGTTCCATTAGTTTCCACCACTTCTATACCTTCTTTCTCAGTTCATATATCCAAAAGATTATAATAATGCTTAATCCGGTTCTAATCCTTGTTCTTATTCTGACTATCACAATGATCGTCCTTCTTTTCCTACTCCCACCGGAAGAATCTGTTTATTTCTACTATGCTCTAGGGATTATTGTATTTATAATCCTTCCGTGTCTTTATATTGCCATACGTACTGATTTCCACGGTTTGTAATTTTGGTGTTGTCATTGGGCTTTATATTTCCTCTTATATTTTGGATCTCTTTGCCTTGTTATTATCCTCTCGACCTCTAGTAAAGCGAGCAACGGTCCAGAATTCATAGATATGAATTTCTGAATGATCATAGTTAATGTTTTAAGAAGGAAATTATAATGGTACGATCTTGACTTGTCAAGTTACCAGAATATCACAGAAAAAATCGAACTATCAAGAAAAATATTTTCTTGATATGTTTATATATCAGATAAGATGTAAGATTCGTGTAACATGGCACATGATGACGTTATAATATGTGAATCATCATGTCCCATTTAGAAACTCAGCATGACTTACTGTAATATAATCACATTGATCAAGTATCATTATATTATACTAACTCATGCATCAGTTCCCAACACTACTTCAAAACATTCGTATTTTAAATTCGAAAGTTTACAGAATATAGAAACTAACAGTTTCTATATGATGTAACACTGATAGCACGAAGAGATTAATAATTTCAGATATGATTAGTTATTAAAATATCTTCAGAAATATGGAGGATATTTATAATGAAAGATACGATGATATCTTGGAATTTCTAATATCGATGGATGATGAAGAAGATTTATCCATAAGGGTTTAGATTCGGAAGCAAGATATTCGCTAAAGATTTCATCAAAAACAGAATCATTTGGATTCTTTGAAGTCAAACTTATTCTTTGTGATTTGTCCACGGCTTTCTTCATAGTTCGCATAATTTGCTTTTCGGTACTAAATTTTCTATTGAATGTTTCCAATATAATGATACACAAGAAGCACGAAGAGGTATATAATTTCGGACGAGAATATTTATGAAAATATCCTCAGAAATATCGAAGATATTGATGATGATATTTTGGAATTTCTAAGTTCGATGGTTGATGGAGAAAGATTTTCCGCAAGATTTTAACATGACTTCGGAGCAAGATATTCTCTAAAGATTTCGGTGGATTCAGAATTATATGGGTTCTTTGAATTTAGGGTTTGGTCCTTGTATTACTCCTTGGTTTCCTTTATGATTAGCTCAATCTGTTTTCCAGTACCAAATTTTTTGAGCTTTTCCAACATCCTATTCTTTATCGTCAAACTTTCGATGATTATGGTCGTTTACGATTGTCTATGGTTTCTGCTGCTTCATTCAGCTTTTTCAACATTCAGAGTATCGATTCGTAAACTGGGTGCCTTTTCAAAATTTCAGAATTGAAGATCGTAATTCTAGGAGATAATTGTTATATGTATACATATAACTATTGATGTAGAAATGCTGTGAGTTTTCAAAGTGCTGATTGCGGATTCCCGGTAATTGGTATGGCAGTTCTCGTTACAAGATACGAATGAGTATATGATAGGGTTTCAATGAATAAATATAATGATTTATCAGAGGGATTTAAGCCAAGAAGCAATGAGGTTGCTGGTACATTTGCTAGTAATATGGTGGAATATAAAAGGGTTCTCTGGTAACAATAAAAGAGCATGCATATAACTCAAGGTGATAATAAGGTTGTTTCGATTGAAAAGTCGAAGTTGACTTGCTGAAGCTGTGACAAAATTTGCTACTTTGAAAAGGGACCGCAAAGTTATTTTTGCTAATAAATGCCAAAGGATCTAACGCGGCTACGTGTTAAACTTTTACTCAGTTGCCGAGAGTTTCTCAGGTGCAATACTATATACATAAATCTTTCCTTCCGTAGATGAAGTGCGGTTGGTTCATCCTCTCGATTGAGGTGTTTTCAGGAATCATAAAAGGTTTGAACGCAGATTGTAATCGTCAAGATACAAATGAGGTTTAAAATGAAATCAAGTGGCAAACTTGAAGAATTATTTAGTTTCATATGTTATAGTCAATATTTTAATTCATTTTAATTATCCAATGTTGGTAGTCCATAGTTGATAGTCCACAATTAGAAATTTAATAATTTACGTATAGTTTAATATATAATATTCGAATTTATTAATACGTGTCGTGACCCGTATATGTCTCAGACTCGATCACAACTCAAACTATATATATTATTGTAGAATCAACCTCAACCCTGTATAGAGAACTCGATCATTACTGCATATAGAGTGTCTATGGGGATTCCAAATAATATATATAGATGCGTCGATATGATATGTCAAAACCTTGTATACGTGTCCCGATAGTTAAAGTGCGTAAAATAAATAACAGAAATTAAATAACGATAAATAAAATGTGTAAAGTAAATAACAGAAATTAAATGATGATAAATAAAATTGCGAGAATATAAATTGCGATAAATAAACTGCGATAAATAAATGGTAATACGGAATTAACAATTAACTAGGAACAGTTAGCTAGGATTTTGTTAGCGTGGATTCTTAATAGAATTTCATATTGTTAATTAGTCTGTTTCTAATCAATTTTTATTGTGTCCATTATTTCTTCATTATGCCACTTGTTGGATTCTGATAGGTCAAAATCCAAATATGTAATTGGATGAATATGGTTATTCTGTGGTGAACGGATTTGTATATCGGTGTGTGTAAGTAGGATAGTATATGACTGTTGAAACAGATTCGAAGAACGTACAATGTAACTTATTAATGTGAAATTTAAATAGTCCTCGGGTATTACCTACCCGTTAAAATATTTTCACCATTAACAGTTTGTACAAGAGAATTTTTAATTACAATCTTTATGAAAACATATATACATATATATTTTCTTCAGACGTATTCATGGATTTAATGAGTTAATATGATATTAAACTCATTTGCTTTTCGGTTGGAACTAGAATAAATAATCTCTTAAAACTTTAGAGATTACATATTTGCCATGTCGAACGAATATAAATGAGGTAGAACGATACGTAGAACGAAGATCATACTCAGAGTACATATGATGATATTGAAGCATGGATTGTTGATGATACTGATGCTGTTATTGATTATACTGTTGGTGTCGGTGATGTTGCTGAAGCTGGTACATTTTGCACCATATTCTCCGAATTGATTATTCGAGTGCGAATTTCGTTGACTTATTACTCCAGGATAATTGTCGGTCGGAACGAGCGGATGAATAAGGTTCAGAATTATGGATAGAATATGATCTTGTCGAGTTACCCTGGAAATGAGACTGAATATGGTGTCTCGAGCAGGTTCGCCGGTAAACGTTTCAGGTTCATTGTCAAGAGGTGAATTCGGTTGGTGGAAGGGATTGCCTTTTGCGCGTTTCCATTAATTAAGTCAACTACGAACCCATCAGATGAATTGATAATGGCTGATTGGTTGATTCATGCCGATGACGCTGTTTTCGGAGCTTAGGTGGACATCTATGTCGGAATAGCTATCGGAATAACTATCGGAGTAGTTATCGGAATAACTATCGGAGTAGTTATCGGAATCTGAGGGACTCGAACTGGTCGCAGGATTCATCTCGTATGATCAGATGAAAGATTTTCGATAAGAAATAGATTATAGGATGTAGATTAGTACCCTGCAATACATAATTTACATATGCATATATAATACTAAAATCCCATAAGTTACGAAGAAATCTACGAAAGTTGCCAGGCAAAGTTACAGTAACAGATACGCTAAGATATGAAGTAGCAGATACGCTAAGATATAATTTTTTTGTCTATACACTATTCATGCAGTCAATGCAGTAAAACGTGTCTAGACTAAGAATGATAAGCAAGTGATTCCCTAAGAATGATAAGCAGAAAATTTTTGACACAAAATGATAAGCAAAACTTTTGACATGCAGACACGGTCGGAGTCCAGACTCACTAATGCATCCTAACGATTTATCAGTTAGACACACTAATGCAGACCTGGTTCGCTAAGACCACTGCTCTGATACCAACAGAAAGGACCCGTCCTAATCCATCCGGATAAAGTCCATATCGATTACAAACGATTCACAATAGTTGGTTACATCGCGAGGTACTTGACCTCTATATGATACATTTTACAAACATTGCATTCGTTTTTTTAAAAGACAAACTTGCTTTATATCGAAAATTGATGACATGCAAATCATTTCATAATATATTCAACTATAATTGACTAAATAATAATCTTGATGAACTCGACGACTCGAATGCAACATCTTTTGAAATATGTTATGAATGACTTCAAGTAATATCTTTTAAATGAGCAATTGTACAGCGGAAGACTTCTTTCATACCTGAGAATAAACATGCTTTCAAGTGTCAACCAAAAGGTTGGTGAGTTCATTAGTTTAACATAAATAATTATTTCATAATTTTAATAGACCACAAGATTTCATATTTCCATTTCTCATAAACATACGTCCCATACATAGAGACAAAATAATCATTCGTATGGATTGAACACCTGGTTACCGACATTCACAATATGTATATAAGAATATCCCCATCATTCCGGGATCCTCCTTCGGACATGATATAAATTTCGAAGTACTAAAGCATCCGGTACTTTGGATGGGGCTTGTTGGGCCCGATAGATCTATCTTTAGAGTTCACGTCAATTAGGGTTTCTGTTCCCTAATTCTTAGATTACCAGACTATAGGGTGATATTCGATTTGATAATCCAACCATAGAATGTAGTTTCGATCACTTGTGTCTATTTCGTAAAGCATTTATAAAAGCAGCGCATGTATTCTCAGTCCCAAAAATATATATTGCAAAAGTATTTAAAAAGGGAATAATGAAACTTACCTACTGTATTTTGTAGTAAAAACACAGATAATATTAATGAACAAGTGTAAGGTTGGCCTCGGATTCACGAACCTATATCATTTGTATATTTATTAAAACATATATTTGTAATCGAACAATTATATATTATTATTAGTGATATAATTTTTATATTATTAACTTATATATTTTTCATTATTAATTGTACTCATATTTGTATACAAAAGTATTAATATTGTTAAGTTATATATGTTAAATATATTTTTATATATATCAATCTTTTGTTGAAACTAATAATTAATACTAACAACAATCCTAATCATGTTAAATATAATAATACATACATTAACAATAATAATTATAATTACGATCATAATAATAATAAAACTAATAAAAATGATAATATAAATTGATAATGGAATTACCTTTAAAGGCCTTTAATAAAAAGAATGCACACAATGAGGATTGAACCCGAGACCTCTCGTTAATCATACCACACACCTAACCACTACACCGCTTGCTACATTTTTGATTTATCTACAACCATTAATTTCTTAACACAATATCTCGGCCCAACAGTCTCTCTTATAATTAAATAAAAAAAATTTGTTGTGGCCTGGGTTCGAACCCAGAACCCCTCGCTCCCCTACTAACACCCTTAACCCTTGCTCCGTCTCAAATTTTCTGTTAAGTTCTATCTTTAATTTTATATATCCCGTATTTTTCTGTGTCCCCTATCCTTTTTCTTCACAAGCTTCGATCCACTCTCCTTACTTCTTGGGCTCCATCAAGATTTGGGTCGAAATTACTTGGACCAGATATTATAAACTCTCCACCAAACAGAAAGCATTCGAACTTATGTATACACCGACATCTTAAATTGCTAGTGGGTCCATTAACACACTTAATTCTCATAATTCTTATAATTTGGGTTGTAATCTACTTTTGAAGGAGGATTTCTCCTTTTAACGTGTTTACAGCTAGATCCCACATACTCCTTCTTTTGATATTTCTCTTTACAAATATAATTAATAACCTCCCTTTTGCTCTTAAAGAATACACGTTTCATTTATGTTCAACAGAAGGAGGAGAAACAACGAATGTATAGCAGGATGAGGGAAAAAAAAACGTCACGCATGCAGCAGCCCTTTATGGGGTTTTATTCGATCAAACAAGGAGCTGGTACCGCAGGAACAAAACGGGAAGTAGGAGTGTTATTGTGGTTATGTTGAAAGGTGGCAGTTTGAGTCTTGATGGAGGTGGTGGGTTCGAAGGTGAAGATAATCGATGGTAAAAGAAAAAATGGTGGCGGTTTGTGTTGTGAAGAAGAGGCAGCAATTAATTGACTCAACAACATGGCTCGATCATGGTAACAACAAGTATTGCAGTAGGAAGATGGGTTCTCGGTTGATGATAGATGATGGTAGAGAGAGAGAAAGTGATTCGGTTTAGAGGTGATCCTTTGTGTCTCGATTAACTGATGAAACAGAATAAAAACGTTGCAGTTTTTGGTGATGGTTTTAAAACAGGAAAAAAAATAGAGAGGGAGAGAGAGATGAAGAGAGGGTGGTAGTGAAATGGGTTGTAGGGTTGAAGAAAATGATGAGTAATAACTGGGTCTGGTTATCGAAAAAAATAAAAATAAAATAAATGGTTAGTTTCGTAATCTAAGGTGGTGGCGGTGGTGCATGGGGATAGTGTGTGGGTTTACGTGGGTTAACCCGAGCAGAAGCTGGAGGAGTCTCTCGATGATAGCATGGTTTTGGTAATGATGAGGTTGGGTTGGTTATCGAACAAACTAGGAACATAAGGTATCAACTATAGGATGAACAGAAGGATTCGACAATAATATTCGATGGTGATCTTGGTGTTACTCAAAAACAGAAGATCATAGATGATTAAATGGAGGTGGTTGATGTGGGTTTTATGGTGTTTAATGGTTTCATAATTTCACAGAGATAGAGAAAGAAAATGGATAGGGAAAAAAGAGAGATAGAGTCTATGACTGTTAAATGTATGAGTACGTACATAAAGAAAAATCATTCAATCAAACACTAAAACTAAAAATGAAATAAATAAATGAAAAGTTGAAAGTGAACTCTAACCGATTTTGTTTTTCATTGACAAAAATGAATTTGATTCGTAATTGAGTAGACAAAGAAGGACAGAAAGGAAAGAGATGTGTAACAACTCTGTACCATATTTTGTTTCTTTTTACAAATTATATTTAATTCATATTAATAATTAATAAATATATTAGTAATAATAATAATAATAATACTAATTAAAAATAACAATAACATTATTATTGATAAGATACTAGTAATAATAAATTAAAAAAATACTGATAATAATATTAATTTTATAGAATATTTTATTTTCTAATAATAATGATAATGATAATGGTAATTTTAATTACTAATAATATTTAAATCATAATTAGATTATAATTTTACTAATAACAATGATGACAACAATAATATTAATAATAGTATAACAAATTACATGTTTTAAATTTCATATTCATTTTGTAATTAATAATAATAATAATAATAATGATTTTAATATTAGTATTAATATTTATTTTAATAATGTTAAAAGTAATAATAACAATATTTTAACTTAAGATTACTTTTAATATATTATTACAATTTATTAATTATGCAATGTTTAATATTTGTATACTATATATGATTGAATTCTTATACATTACAATTACAATTTACATAATATCATAATCATATATATTTATATAGTTTCATTTTAAGTTACACTTAATTATTTTATTTCTTATTCTACATATTTAATTTTAAATGATTCAATAATATTTTTAATTTTAAATTATTATATATACTTACATTTACATAATATATATGTACATATTTATTTACACACAATTGTTCGTGAATCGTCGAGGATGGTCAAAGGGTAATTGATTACATGAATATAGATTTTAAAATTTTCGAGACTTAACATTACAAATTTTTGCTTATCGTGTCGGGAACATATAAAGATTAAAGTTTAAATTTGAACGGAAATTTCCGGGTCATCACAGGTTTCACCCAAAATCGACCAATTCTTGCTCTAAAGCTCGATTATGACCTCAAAACTGACCAAATCGAAGACACTATACATTAAGAAACGTAAACCCACAAGATTTGGACTCAAACAACATCAAATCTATCCACTTTGACCCAAAATACACACTTTATAAAAACTAACACAAAAAATCCATTTTCTCAAAGATTAAAGCATGAAATGTTTTGATTCTTACCTTGATAGACTCAGTAAATCACAAAGAACAAGATAGTAAGAAAGATTTGAGCTCAAGAACAAGGATTTGAGATTAGGGTTTGGTGTAGGTGGAGAAGATGAAGGTTGTGTATGTTTGTGTGTGTGAATAATCTGGAAGCCAAAAGAAGAAATTAGAAGCACTAGCTCTTCTAAAGTGGGTTAAATCCTACACTGTGCAACACACGGGTATTCATCAGTTATCTAATATCTTTCGTACATCATTTGACAACCCAAACGAGGTCCAAATTAGATAAACAAACCTGTTCTGTGACCCTTGTCACAAACTGGTCATAACCACCTCATTATTTAATAATAATCATTAAATAAAAATAAAAGCATATAATATCACAACACCAACTTAAGGGTAATTTAGTAATCTTAGAGCTAGACCCGATTGAGGATGTTACAAATCTACCCTTAAGAAGATTCCGTCCTTGGAATCTGGTCAAGGTCAAACAACTGGGGATAGCGCGCCCTCATTAACTCCTCGGTTTCCCATGTCAGGTTGGAACCTAAACTGTGCCGCCATTCCACTAACACCATAGGAATCTGTTTCTTTCTTAGCTTGGTGACCTTCTTGTCCACTATTCTAATCGGCTCTTCAACTAACTTCTTGTTCAAGTCCACTTTCAAATCCTTCAGAGGAAGAATCAAACTTTCGTCGTCTACTTTACACTTCCTTAAATAACACACATTGAATGTGTTGTGAATTCCTGCTAACTCTGAAGGAAGATCTAAAACTACCGTTTGATCATTTAAAATCTCAATGATTGGAAACGGTCCAATAAACCTCGGTGCTAGCTTACCTCGTTTACCTAATCGGATCACTCCCTTCCACGGTGAAACTTTTAAGTATACACGATCACCTACATTAAATGTCACAGGACGTCTGCGCGGGTCAGCATACATCTTTTGTCGGTCTCTGGCTGCTTTCAATTTCTCACGTGCAATTTCGACCTTTTCTGCGGTTATCTGAACAATTTCAGGACCTGCAAATTGTTTCTCACCTGCTTCTAACCAACACGTAGGAGTTCTGCATTTTCGACCATACAACATTTCATACGGTGGCATTCCGATACTCGAATGATATGAATTGTTGTAAGAAAACTCTATCAATGGAAGATGTGAATCCCAAGAACCACCATATTCTAATACACACGCTCTCAACATGTCTTCTAATGTTTGAATCGTCCATTCACTCTGACCGTCTGTTTGCGGATGATAAGCTGTACTTAGATTCACACGTGTACCCAGATTCTGTTGTAAACTGTTCCAGAAGTTAGATACAAACCTAGTATCCCTGTCGGAAACTATTGACAACGGTACACCATGTCGACTAACGATCTCTTTCAAGTACAACTCTGCCAAATCACTCAATGAAGCGGTTTCACGAGTAGCTAAAAAGTGAGCACTCTTTGTTAAATGATCCACTATCACCCAGATCATGTCATGACCTTTCTGGGTTCGAGCTAACTTGGTTACAAAATCCATCGTTAAATGATCCTATTTCCACTGAGGAATTTCTAATTGTCGTAGAGATCCATATGGTTTCTGATGTTCTGCTTTAACTTGCGTACAAATATGACATTTCTCAATGAAACCTGCAACATCTGTCTTCATTTTCGGCCAACAATACAATGTTTTCAAGTCTCTATACATCTTTGTACTACCCGGATGCATTGACAATCTAGATTTATGCGCTTCAGTAAGGATTAAATCCCTCAAATCTCCAAGCATAGGCACCCAAATTCGATTATTATAGGTCTTTAATCCTCTAGAATCATTGCATAGGTCAAATTTTCTTTTGGTCATTTGCTCAGTCTTTAGGTTTTCATCATTAAATGCTACTAACTGAACGGTTTTCAATCGATCGATCAAGTCTGAAACTATCTCAATTTTCATAAATTTGACATTTTCGACTGTTTTCTTACTACTCAGAGCATCTGCGACCACATTTGCTTTACCCGGATGGTACTTAATCTCACAATCGTAGTCTTTAATTCTTTCTGCAAAAAGATATATTGAAGAATCTTATGATCTGTATAGATTTCACAATGCGTACCATACAAATAGTGTCTCCAAAGCTTCAAGGCAAACACAACTGCAGTTAACTCTAAATCATGAGTAGGGTAATTTCGTTCATGATTCTTCAACTGTCGTGAAGCATACGCTATAACTTTATTTCTTTGCATCAAAACACAACCCAGACCTGCACATGACGCATCACAGTAGACCACAAAATCTTCTGTTCCCTCTGGTAAAGCAAAAACCAGCGCTTGACATAACAACTGCTTGAGAGTCTGAAAAGTCTCTTCTTGTTCATCAGTCCATCGAAAGGCTACATCTTTTCTGCTTAACTTATTTAATGGGCCTGCTATTTTGGAAAAGTCTTTAATAAATCTTCGGTAATAACCTGCTAAACCCAGAAAACTCTTAATTTCTGTCGGCATTTTTGGTGAGTTCCAATTCATTACAGCTTCTATCTTAAACTGATCCACTTTGATACCCTGTTCATAAATCACATGACCCAGAAACTGTATTTCCCGCAGCCAAAATTCACACTTGGAGAACTTAGCATACAACTGTTCCTGTTTCAGAAGCTCTAACACCAACCTCAGATGCGTAGCATGATCTTTCTCGGTTTTCGAATATATCAAGATATCATCTATGAAGACAATCACAAACTTATCAAGATACTGATGACATACCATGTTCATTAAATCCATAAACACTGCTGGCGCGTTCGTTAACCCGAATGGCATAACTAAAAACTCATAATGACCATATCTCGTTCTAAACGCTATTTTCGGTATGTCGATCTCTGCAACACGTACCTGATGATACCCTGAACGTAAATCAATCTTTGAAAAGTAAGAAGCACCCTGTAACTGATCGAATAAATCGTCTATTCTCGGTAAGGGATACTTATTCTTTATTGTTCTCTTATTCAAATCACGGTAATCTATACACATACGAAGCGACCCATCTTTCTTTTTCACAAACAACACAGGAGCACCCCATGGTGAAGAAATTGGTCGAATAAACCCCCTATCTAACAATTCCTGAATCTGAGACATCATTTCTCGGATTTCTGATGGAGCTAATATGTAAGGAGCTTTTGCAACTGGCATAGCACCTGGAACCAAATCAATTTTATACTCTACTTCACGTACTGGAGGTAACCCAGGTAAATCATCTGGAAATACTTCGGGAAATTCTGACACAACGGGAATATCGGTCACCTGCTTCTTCTCTTTCTTAACATCAATCACGTAGGCTAAGAATGAATCACACCCTTTCGTTATTGCCTTCTGAGCTTTCATTAGGGAAACCATAGGAAAGTTAAATCTACTGCGCTCTCCCCTAGCTATCACTCGGGATCCATCGGCCAAACGGAAAGAAATCATATTCTTATCACACTTAATTTTAGCCCTATTAGCTCTTAACCAATTCATGCCTATGACTACATCAAAGCTAGGTATAGGCATCAATAAACAGGTTAAAGGGAAAGAATGGCCGTCAATTTCGATGGTAATTCCAGACACAGATGATGTGCATGGAACCATTTTACCATCAGCTACTTCTATTCCCAAAGGCTCATCTAACATCCTAACAGGCCACTTCAACTTATCACAGATGCCTAAGGACATAAAAGAACGATTCGCTCCAGAATCAAACAACACACAATCTGGCAAGGAATTAACCAAGAACATACCGGTAATGACATCATCGGTAGTAGTTGCAGCGTCTACCGTCATCTGAAAAGCCCTTGCCTCTTCTGTTGGAGGATTCTTTCTCTTCTGCCGGTAGTAGAAGCAGAAGTTCCCCCAGAAGTTACCGACCTCGCCCCTGACCCTGCCCTAGAACCGGCTCTTGATGCAGATGGACAATTCGCTGATCTATGTCCTTCTTCATGGCAACTCCAACAAACATTAGACTTAAAAGAACAAGATGTTGATTCATGACCTAACACTCCACATTTCAAATACCTTCTGGTCATTGGAGAACACGGACCGACATAGGTCGACTTACAAACATTGCACCAACCAAACTGACTAGAACCCGATCCACTCATACCAGATTTACTTTTCTGTTTAAACCCGCCTGACTTTCTACCACGAAAACCAGATTGCTTACTCGACTGCTGAGCCGACTGTCCACCAGATTGACTTTCTGATTTTCCCCGAAAAGATCCACCCATTGAACTTTCTCTTTTCACTGCCATTATATCACCTTCAGTAACCTTAGCCATCTCATGATCCTGTGCCAAGGTTGTTGCAAATCTGCAACGGTTCTGTACTCCGGCTTAATCACCCGCATGAAATGCTGAATTTTATCCTTTTCAGTCGGTACCCATTGTTGAACAAACCTTAACTTCGATGTGAAATCTCTGAAAACTTCATCAATCGTCATACTTTCTGTCATCTTCATACTCAGAAACTCAGTTTTCAATCTCTCCATTTCATACTCAGAACAATACTGCTCACGAACCTTTGCAGCAAATTGTTCCCAGGTAATCTGGCTGATCTGTTCTTTGGGTAAATATGCAGTAATAGAATCCCACCATTCCCTTGAGAAGCCTACTAGCAAATAGCACCATGGATTCAGGCTCACAAAAACACGCTTCTAATGCTCTCTCCACTTCTCTCAGCCAATTCAGGGTCATTGTAGGGTTTGTATGACCATGATATTCTGGAGTTCTGCAATCAAGAAACTGTTTATATGTACACTTCTTTTTCGTCTCGGGAACTTGAAATGGGTATATCATTTGATTTGGAATTGCCTGGTTAAATGGAAATGACATTTGGAGGTTTTGATAGGTGTTTTGCAGAAACTGCGATTGGGAACTGCCTCCGACTTGAGTATAAAAGTTAGGAGGAAAGGTTGTGTTCAACGCAGTGGTATTAGGGTTCCATTGCGCCCGTTCTTGTTCTAGTTCCTTAATTTTCTCTTGGGCTTCTAGTAGTCGACTCTGAAGGTTTATAACTTCCTGTGAGGTTTCCTCTTCCGATGACACATGTCCATCCTCATCAGGAGCTCGGAAAGTTCCAGTTCCAGGGACAGCGGGGCCAGTAACGTCTGCTTCATTATCTGCCATTACTGCACTACCACAACACTCACACCAAGGCTTAGTATAAACTCTGTTAGTACTGAAAACTAATACATAACCTGTCCTAATACTCACTTAACCCATCCCCAGCATGTTATGTTTGACATGACTCTACTAAGTTTGGGAACATGACATTTAGATCACAATGCGCATGCTGCCAAACTAAGCTCTAATACCAACTTGTGACACCGCTAATTTTTTTTTTTAAATACGTGGCAGAAGCATAATATTAATTAAATACGATATCAACAATTGTACAAACCGATGTCACGTGTCATTAAAAAAAATTACATATTAACAGGAAAAGACGTAAATACATTCTGTTATCAAAAGTACACGGTTCATATTCCAAAAGACCACATCAAAGTTAACCCAGTCAAACATAACATCGCCATGCTCGTCTTCTCCCCAAAATGCGACATATACAAAAGCTAATAACCTGCAGGGAGGAGATGGAGGGGAATTAGCACGAAGCTAAGTGAGTACGACTAACTACAGTTCATAGCATACACAAGTGTTATACTAATCATGTCACATAGTCTAACACACAAATATCACCCAAGTGCCGTCTACAGAGACTCTGACGGCTCGGCCAAACCATTAACCACCAGCTGATCGGACTGGGGCTTACCAGAAGTTCCTCCACCACCGTATGTATATATATAATCCACATGTGACGGATGCGTCATTCACATATATATACACCACGGTTGTCTAGGCTACCACAGAGGAACCCAACCCGCAGGTTGATCTCTCCTACCGAGGCTACCACACAATAGGGAAACACTGGGCTCCAGCAAACAAGCATCAACTAACATGCAGTCATCACAAAGTACTAACTAACCACAATAATAAGTATATCTAACAAGCATGGCAATCATAATATAACATGCTTCTATATACTATATTCTCCAGTTAGTCTCACTCACCGATTACCAGCAAATGAGAAGGTATTCAGCTATCTAATCACTGAACCTTCTCTTTCTCCTTTTCTCCTGAGAAAAACATATACACAAGTTAGTTTCTGTCCATTAACCCAAAATAACACAATACAAAAATTTTTTGTATAAAAAGCGTCCGCTAAAAATTTTTGCTTAACACTTGTGCATTTTCAAAATTTGCATCATAATCATCAAAATACAAACGGGCAGCATAACGGCTAGAAATCAACACTTGGTAAAATATTTCACTGCCAAAGACACTCGATCGACTATCATAGACAGTCGGCCGACTGTCTACACTCACTCGGCCGAGTGTCTAGTCACTCGGTCGATGGTCTCTCACAGACACACTCGGCCTTGGGTCTTACACACTCGGTCGATGGTCTAGTCGATCGGTCGAGTGTCTCGAGACACTCGGCCGACTGTGTTTATCTGCAGAAGCTGAAGATAAAGTGACGGGTTTCACCTAAAATCGACCAATTCTTGCTCTAGAGCTCGATTATGACCTCAAAACTGACCAAATCGAAGACATTATACATTAAGAAACGTAAACCCACAAGATTTGGACTCAAACAACATCAAATCTATCCACTTTGACCCAAAATACACACTTTATAAAAACTAACACAAAAACTCCATTTTCTCAAAGATTAAAGCATGAAATGTTTTGATTCTTACCTTGATAGACTCAGTAAATCACAAAGAACAAGATAGTAAGAAAGATTTGAGCTCAAGAACAAGGATTTGAGATTAGGGTTTGGTGTAGGTGGAGAAGATGAAGGTACGGTGTATGTTTGTGTGTGTGAATAATCTGGAAGCCAAAAGAAGAAATTAGAAGCACTAGCTCATCTAAAGTGGGTTAAATCCTACACTGTGCAACACACGGGTATTTATCAGTTATCTGATATCTTTCGTACATCATTTGGCAACCCAAACGAGGTCCAAATTAGATAAACAAACCTGTTCTGTGACCCTTGTCACAAACTGGTCCTAACCACCTCATTATTTAATAATAATCATTAAATAAAAATAAAAGCATATAATATCACAACACCAACTTAAGGGCAATTTAGTAAACTTACAGCTAGGCCCGATTGAGGATGTTAAAAGAGTTAGTTTCAGTTTTAAACCTCCACCACCATTTGCCGATCAAGGCCATATTTTTGCATTTAAGAGAACCCAAATTAAGCCCGCCCTCATAATATGGTAGAATCATATCATCCCATTTGATCCAAGCCAATTTTGACTTATTACCCGCCCCGTCCCAAAAAAATGAACGTCTTACACTCTCAAGATGTTTAATCACACATGGCGGAGCACGAAAGAGCGAGAAGTAGTACAACGGGAGACTATTGAGAACCGCTTTTACAAGAGTTAACCGTCCACCAAATGAAACCGAACGTGCCTTCCAATCCGAAAGTCTTTTCTCGAATTTACTTACCACCGGTTCCCAACTCTCCGCTTTTTTCATATTACCACCCACGGGGAGCCCGAGATAAATAAATGGGGTCGAACCGACTTTACACCCGAATATACTAGCAACACTTTCAACCTCCACATTATCCACCCCAATCCCGATTAGATTACTTTTATGATAATTAACCTTAAGCCCCGAAGTTAATTCAAAACATTTGAGCAATTTCATGAGGTTACGAATATTCCCATCATTCCAAGCTCCGAAGAAAATTGTGTCATCCGCATATTGTGGATGTGAAATTATAACCTTGTTCATACCAACTTCGACACCCGAGAACAATCTCTTTTCAACCGCATTTTTAGCCAACACGTTTAGGCCCTCCGTTGCAAGAATAAAGAGGAAGGGAGAAAGCGGGTCTCCTTGCCTAACCCCCCTTTCTAGGCTAAACTCACTAGTGGGTGAACCGTTGACGAGGATTGAAATGGAGGCCAATTTGAAACATGTGAGAATCCACTTCCTCCATTTTGACCCGAAACCTATAATACCCATAACTTCAATCAAAAAAAAATCCCAATTGAGACTATCAAACGTCTTTTCAAAATCAACCTTGAAAATAAAGCTTTTTAGTCGTTTACGTTTAAGGAATGCGAGTGTTTCGTTAGCGATGAGGGCGCCATCCAAGATATTTATCCCCTTTATAAACGCACTTTGTTCGGCGCCCACCAAGTTAGGAACTACCTTTTTGAGTCGGTTGGAGAGGAGCTTCGTGATGATTTTTTAGTAGCTACCTATCAAACTAATTGGTCGGTAGTCACTTAAAGAAATGAGATCCGATTTTTTGGGGACCAATGTGATAAAAGAGGCGTTGCACCCCTTAGAGATCACACTGCGTTCCCAAAACAAATTAATTGCCTCAATTAAGTCATCCTTAATAATATACCAAAATTTCTTGTAAAATCCCAAATTGAACCCATCCGGACCGGGCGCCTTCGAACTTCTACACCCTTTGACCGCATCCCATATCTCTGCTTCGCAAAATTTTTCTTCTAATGCTTGTGAATCCTACACTGAAATTCTGCTCAGACCCGTCCCATTATATCTAGCTTGTGAACCCAATACAAAGTTGGTGTCTTCTGTCCCCTGCCCAAGCCCAATCTGTTCGGGCCCAGTTTGAACACCCTCCACCGTAGACCAAGCAGGCCCAGACAGCCCGTTAATCGAAGCCAGATCGGTAGGCCCCACCGGTATGTTTTGGCCCAAGACAGGTTCGTGGACAGCTGTATTCTGAGCAGCCGTGTATGGGCTGTTAATAGCCGCAGCATCTGGCCCAAAATCAGGCCCAAACACAGCCCTTAATGAAGGTCGATTGGAGTTTTTTCAGTGAATAAGTCTTTAACATGCGCAAGTATAGTTTGTTTCACCACCGAAGGGTCCTCATTCCATAACCCGTTGATGATCAAACCGCAAATGTTGCATTTGTTGTATTTCCGACGGATAGAGGAGTGAAATATTTTGAATTTTCATCTCCCTCGAGTATCCATCGAACCCGAGCCTTTTGTTTTAACATACCCGACTTTGTTTTTTCCTTTTTGATCCATTGTCTTCGTGTTTCTAACCATAATACACGATCTTCTTCGCTTAAAACTCCCAATTCGGCTAGGTTTTCCAATCTAGAAGCTTTACCCTTTAGCTCATTAATTTCCATGTCCAAGTTCCCGAATTCCTTTTTGCTCCAAATTCTCAATTATTTTTTAACGTTTTTTAATTTATCTCGAAAATTACAATCCCTTCTAGAGCCATGTACCCCCAACTCCCAAGCATCAAGAATTATCTTATCGACCCCTACTTTGTTGAACCATTCATCAAAGACTTTAAAAGGTTTCAGACCAAAGTCAATTACACGATCCCTAAGCAAGATTGGGCAATGGTCCGATTCTCTACGATCAATAGGAACAACAGATAAATCCACCCAAAGATTAATAAATTTATCGTTTACAAGGAAACGATCGAGTTTACTAAACTTTGTGCCATCATCACTAATGCACGTGAACCTCCTACCATTAATCGAAATCTCAAAAAGTTTGTTCTTTAGGATAAAGTCATTGAACCGTGATGCCCGAGCATGATGAAATGTACAATTTAACCTATCCGAATGACATTTTACCTCATTGAAGTCCCCACACACCACCCAAGCTGAGTCGACACTATTGAGGAGCTCATCTAGGGCACCCCACATCTTTTTCTTTTTCTTGTCGTTATGAGGTCCGTATACATTCACAATTATCGAGTCATGATCGGATCCACCCCACTTTCCTTCAATTGCTATGAAAAACTCATTCGTGACCGCACCTTCCACAATAAACCTAGAGGTATCCCATACAACTAGTAATCCACCCGAGTTCCCAATGGCCTCTCTTTGAACAAATCCACAATTATCATTACCCCATAAGGAATGAACCCAATTATTGCTTAAACACCTACACTTGGTCTCTTGAAAGACCGCTACATCCGGCTTCTCACTATAGCAAATACCCTTGACCCAACCGAATTTACCCTTAACCCCAAATCCACGGATATTCAAAGATAGGATCTTCATAGAAAACTAGATAAAACGAAAAACAGGAAATCGAACCTACAGGGGATTGGGGCCTGGCCACCTCAATCCGATTTGCTCCCCAAACTCCTTTAGTTCCTCGTTCTTAAACGATTGCTCCTCCGAGGCATCCCCACTCACTGAATTCACTTTTACAGGGCCCTGATTGCAAGACTTTGAATTTGATTTTGCTTTTGCCATTGAGGATTTACAGCATCTTTTACATTTGTATCGGTTGTCTTTCGATAAGTCCACCCCACCCCGTGCCATACTTTTCAGCCTCTTCAACCTAGAAGACGCCTTCCAATTCCCAATTGTGTCCCAATAACATCCGTTGCATAGTGAGACCTCCTCAGAATGATGACCTCGATGTGATGTCGAGCTTGATCCCTTACCCATACGACTTGTAATTTTATTGTTTCTGTTAATCTCAACAGGGGAATTGCTCCCACTCCCTTTTAAATTTTTAGGTCCAACATCATTTAAATCAATTGGGTTAGCTGTCGAAGTGGGCCTGTCTGCAGGCATAGCCATGTCTGGCCTAAACTTGGGCCCATTGTGCTGTGTTTGATCCGATCCACCATTATGAACCAATCTGGCCATATTGAGGTTACTAGGATCTGCCCCATTACACCTGGCATTATTTCTTTGGTCAGCCGTAGTAGACACGTTCTCACAGCCATCATTACTCGTGGAACTAGGGTTACGTATACAATCTCCACAGGTGTCTGACACCACCTCATCGTTATCCCCAAAAAGTACATCAAACCTGAAACATCTCGACTCCTTGTCTTCCTCATCAAAAAAATTACTCCGGTTAGTCTTGTCGATGCCCTTACCGTGAGCCTTGCCGCCGGTATTAACTGGATTAAAGGAACCATCGTAATCATCATCTGACCCATCACTTTTTTCAATTTCATCAGATAATTCGTCCGAGTCTATGAACACCGAACTGTCATCAGAACTTTCTTCATAACTTTTATCTTCGCTAGCTTCATCACTACTGAATTCATTAGCCTCCTCCCATTTTGGGAATCGTTTTTCCTCTTCTTTCACATAAACAAAATAAAGGTTTGACTTGTGTTTGAGAGTAATTGCATCTTTAACTATATCTAGTTCGAAAAGCTTCACAAGAACACGCCCATACGATAGAGTTTGATTGCCCATCAAAGTACAGTTATCCAATTCATATGGGGTCCCCCACCATTCAGCAATTGAACAAAAGGTTTCCTTAGTCCAACATTGAATTGGGACTCCTGTGATTCTTAACCACACCATTCTCCCATCCGGCCAACTTGATACGTCCCACCTCATAAATTTATGAAGCCATCATTTTAAGGGGTGCTTTTCTTCCTCAAATAAGTTGTCAACCGCTGCCACCGAATTGAATACGATTAACATGCTTAGTCCCCCAAGAAGTTTCACCTGTAGATCATAAAAACCCTCTTCCCTGGCAATCGTCCCAAAATTTTGGAGGATCCCCATGTTTAGGGCTTCACACGTCACATCTTGTTTTAGGAGTTCCTCATTACCGTCAGACCCTTTTGCCTCCACCATTTTCGCCTTCTTTTTCTCTACTTTGAACTCATCTTGCCTAGAGAACCCGTTAACCCTATCTTTGTTTGCATTAATTCTGTCCCTCAAATCTTCCATTTTACGATTACCTACAACTTCATTGAATCTTCTCCCATCCTGAAACGCTGGCCCACCTGTCGGAACCTTGTTGTTTTGCCTTCTGTCTGATTCATCTTCCACGCGTGGCCCATCAGGTGTTTTAGGGTTCCTACGTGTTGCCTTGCAAATCCTAATGGTGGAGCCATTAAACCTAACCAACTCCAATCTTTTCAGCAAACTATCCCCATCCGTGACGTCCGCAAACCTGACGAAAGCAAACCGATAACCACCACGAAGTTTCTTGTTGGCGATATAGATATCTCTAACGGCACCATAGGGTTTGAATGATTTCCACAGATCAACCACCTTCCAATCTTCCAGTAAGTTGAAGAACATGTACGACGTCAAATGATTTCGAGTCGACCACTTGTTTGCATACCCAGAGTCTCTGTTGTACTTCTCCCGTGCTCTATCCTTGCTCGCCCGCTCGTTTCCCTCTCTCACCGGATTTTTTCTCTCTCTATTTTCTCTCTCACACATTTTGCTTTAATATGTATAATTAATTAACAATTTGTAAATATGAAATATACAAAGTTATAGTATATAGAATTTAAAACTCGTATTATCACGAAATCTAAAATTAGTAGAACAAATTGAAGCATGTGTAACTTTCTATATCGGACAAGGGCGGTTCGATTTGAGCAAGTGAACGTGAAGTTACAAAACTTGGGGCCAAAGAGTTAGAAGGTTGCTTTTGGCGGCCGAGAATCTTAATATAGGGTTATGTTTTTCGGTTCCCGGTTTCTGTTGTTTGTGTTTTGTTTCATTTATAGTGGTTGTGCCGTTGTTTGCTTAGCTTGTTTGGTTGTTGCAGGTTGAGACAGTTGTAGATAGCTTATGCTTTTGTTTGGTTAGTTTAGTTTCTAGTCTCCAACCTCATAGTTTTGTTGTTTAGTTTTTATGTTTTTCTCTTTTCTATTAAAAGTTTTGAGATTTTTATGTTACAACGATTTTTGCAAAAAAAATACCAAAAAAACTAAATATATATCTTTATGAAAAATTTGTTACTTCAAATTTCTATCGTCCTTAATTTACGGAATTGGTTCATCTACACTAAAAATATTAAATCTATCATGTTTATCCATTAAATATTTATACAATAGAGTTGTAATCATTTGCATCCATTAATTTGCTTGAAATCTAAGGGATCAATGAGAGCGCGACATGTGGCGTGAAAATCACATGTGATTGGAATTATTATTTTTTTTTTTGAAAAAAAAAAATTCGCAATTTTTTTTGTTTTTTAAATTTTTTTCTGAAATTTTTTTTACAGTCACATGCGATTCTGCATGTCAATCACATGTGATTATGCATGTCAATCGCATGTGATTATGCATGTCCAATTCAATCACACGTGATTGTGCAATTCAATCACATGTAATTGTGCAGGTAAATCACATGTGATTGTAGAAAAAAATTTGAGAAAAAAAATTTTAAATTTTTTTTTTTTTAAAGTTTTGTTTGAATTTTTTTTTCAATTACATGTGATTTCGCGCCACATGTCACGCTCTCATTGGTCCCTTTGATCTCAACTTAATTTATGGATTCAAATGAATATTCCTCTTATACAGTATTGTACAAGTATTTAATTCACGAATATGATAATTTTTTAATAATTTTTTTTGGCAAAAAAACAAGAAAATAATATTAATAACAACTTTTCACAAAAAGATAGATTTATCATTTTTAATGTTGATTATGGGTATGTTTGACAAAACTACCTGGTAGCTTGTAGCCTTTAGCTTCTAGCTGGTAGCTTTTAATTTTTTAAATATATTTTAGTGTCTGAGAGAGTAGCTGAATCTGTTAAATAAAGAGTAAAATGATAAAAAAACTAGAAGCTGAAAGCTAAGCGCTACTTCAATTAGCTTTTAGCTTTTCCCCTCTATCTAAAAGCTTTAAACTCCTCTTACCAAACGAAAATTTTTATTTAAAATAAAATTTTTCATAAAAATTAAAAGTTAAAAACTCCAATAGTTATAGCTATATTTACCGAGAATAAGTTAGGTCAACTTAGAGCGTAGCTAGGAACTAAAAGGTTGGTGTCTAATCCACCAACAAAAGTCGGTGATGAATTGTATGACGGGTAAAGATAAATAAACCATAGTCTAAAGATTAAAAAACCAACCTAGGTTAAAATAGACTTGATAATTACTCTTTCCATTTAACTATGACTGTATTTATTACTTAATAATCATTATGTCCGTATTTTTTTTTAGGTATTATAAATTGTTAATATTAATTATTATTATTATTATTATTATTATTATTATTATAATAATAAACTTAAAAGTTTTAAAACTTACAAAAAATTAGTGGAAAGCCTAGAGACAATCTGAGCCCCCACACCTCTAGCAATAGCAAAACCTATCCTAGTAAAAATATGAGCAGCAGCACCGGCACCAATATCTTGCGCCATCGAACTCTTCTGAACCTACTTTAGCAAAGAAACAGCCTCCTTCTCTAATTCCCCAAGGGAAGAAAATGAGAAAGGAATGAAACCATAACCAATCGCCAGACAACTAGATTCATACTTGACCCGCTTCCGACGAGCCGCATCAATATTATTATTATTATTATTACTATTAGTTTTTGTTAATATTATACAGTTTACATTTACATTTTACCTTATACTTACGTTACGCTTTACGTTCACGTTTACATTTTACTGTTACATTTTACGTTATGCGACTTACGTATACGTTTTACTTTTTACGTTATACGGTTTAAGTTACATTTTACATCTACGTTTTACGTTTTCGTTTACATTTAATGTTATAGGATTTATGTAACATCTTTAAAAAAGAAAGTAGCAATATTTATATTTAAATTTGTTATAACTTAATAATAATTAACTTAATCAATACACGTTTTTGTTGTAACCTCCTCAGTGCGTAAGTTACGTTTTTAAGTTTAAAATTTTTATTTTCGTTCATACGTTTATGGTTTACGTTATACTTACATATTCCTTAAATAAAATACGTTTATGTAACATCCTCAAGCGTCCTATTTTTGTGACCTTATTATCTTGTTGGTTGATCATTATGAGACACCAACAAGATAATGTCTTATTAAGTACATTTTTATGCAACCACAACTTTAAGAGTCCTATATAGTCATATGATAATTAGTCAAACTTAGTCAAAGCCACGATTTCTCGAATTTTCTTGCTAATTTGTAAGATTTCTTGTAAAATTCGTAATTTTTAAGATTTTCTCGCTCATTTCTAAGATATTTTTGTAAAATCTCGTAAAACGTCTATAAATATACATATATTTATGTTTTTATGTATATTTTTATTAAAAAAACTATAAAGTCAACGTAAGTCAACGTCCGAGATCTCCCCGAGATTATTCCGAGATGCCGAGATCTCCCTAAAAATGTCCAAACGAGATCTCTCCGAGATCCGAATTCTCCAACCTTGGTCCTATCATATAGATTTTATGACACCATGCGACTCACCTTCCAAGTGTCCTATAAAAAAATAGGACCTCAACAAATTGTGTGTCATATTAAACAGCTTTTTAGGACAAAGATTTATAAACGTATCAATAATATGACCTAAAAATTATGTGTCCTATTCTTAGGATCCCACTTTATTAGCTTAGGACACCACTACTTTTGCATATATCTTATGGGATCCCAAGAATTACCCCGTCCCAATTTTTTGTTGCTTAGGACGCTTTTTCGCAAGAGTCCAAGACGAATGGTCCTAGGAACGCAGTTTTCTTGCAGTGTTTCCGAGACGAAGAATCGCAATAAAGTTTTTGTTTTTTTGCCAAAAAAAAAAATTTTCAGTCAGTAGTAAGTACATTATTAATAAAATAAAATATTAATATATTCACGTTATACATTTAAGTTACATTTATATTAATATATATTAATATATTTATATTAAAAAATTAATACTTGATATTATTATTGATATTATAAGGTTCATAGTTTGTATATAATCCTTTTATCAATTTTAACTAAGCACTCACATGTGTATGTAAGATATATATACTAATAATATATTCCGTAAAATTTTATTTAAATATATCACTTCGGAAATATTATTTGTAGACAAAATTAAAAATTAAGTTTCTCTTTAACATAGGAATTCGTAGCCATTGAATGACTCGGTAACCAATGAGTCAATGATCATCTCACCGCAATATTATAGATGGCCATAGTCTCTCTCTTTTGACTCACCCAATAAAGTTGACTATCGGAATTTCAATTTTATATGATACACATATATCTTTTATATTTAACTGATAAATGATGAATGGCTTTGCTAGCTAAAAATGTGAAGGATTAGGGATAATGTTCTAAATAATTTTTTGAGTTATCTAAAAAGACAATAAATATATCTATCTGTATCTATATATACATATATATACATACATATACATATATTAATTTTATGAGCCCGTGCGTTACACGACATTTGTTAAATTAGTAGTCGATAACATTAATGTTGGTACCAATCAATCTATATTTATATTAAATCAATGTATCGTTTAAAAGAATATCATATAATAATAATATATAAATATAAAGTTAATATTAATATTATATTATATTATATTATATGGTAATATAAATTAATAATTTAGGCAATGAAATTTGTATATTAAATTAAATTAGAAAATCTAATAATTCGATTAATATATAAAAATAACTGATAGACTGACACGTGACATGAATAAAGGAAGAGTTGACATGTGACATTAATTAATCAGGAGTTGGCACATAAAATTATTGTCACGCGCTTTATATTTATAGTTTCATATAAATCTCTAAAATAATGATATCATAAATAAGGATTATCCAAGCTTAAAAAAATTCAAAAATAAATAAACAATTTCTAAGCCCCTCATGATGATGTCACTAATATAAATAATTATACTTAATATAATATGAACATGTTAATTGTATAAAATATGAAACATTATGTACGACCTTATGATAAAATACCTCATGATTATATGTACAATATTTGAAGCATCATGTACAACTTTATGGTAAAACACCTCCATGACTATATGTACAATATTTTAAGCATTATGTACAACCTTATAATAAACATCCCTATGACTATGTACAAATTTTAAAAAAAAAATTGCACAAAACACCCCATGAATACATGTACAAACTTTGAAATATATTGTACAACCTTCATATAATAATTGTATTAAATTTTTTTTTTTAAGAAAATAATTAAAGAGACATTTGTTATTACTAATAATTATTATTAAAAATATAAATACTCAATTTTAAAGCAAACTTTATTATTATATTACTATTATTTAAATATGTGTTCTTTTTACGAAATTAATTACGTTTCATATGTATATAAAATATATGTCTCAATAAAATGTTGTAATGTAGACTTTTATGACAAGGAAAATAGCACTTGTGATGAAAATTGGAAGAAGGTCGCGTGAGAATAGATGTAGTTCATTTATTCTGACCAAATTAAGTATATCAATATGTTTATAAAAATAATAACAAGTTTCTTAGTCAGAATCTGTAGTTCCACGGATATTTAAACTAAATGACTTTGACATTTACGCTCACTTAATACTTAAAACATCATTAAACTATTTCTTTTAAATAAACTCGTGGTTCCACAGGGCATTTCACTAGTATACATTATTATTACAAAGCGCGTGAATTAAATCTACGTGTCATTTTCTCACTTAATCTAAATTAAATAATTCTAGGTGTAAAATTCTCAATTAAACTAATACTACGTGTTATTTTATTATTTAACCGAATTAAATATTAATAATAATAATAATAATAATAATAATAATAATAATAATAATAATAATAATAATAATAATAATAATAATAATAATAATAATAATAATCATCATCATCATCATCATCATCATCATCATTATTATAAAAAGTAAAGAAAGTACAAAAATATTGGTAAAAAATATTAAGATATTGTTCCGTATGCAAACTACAATTAAAATATATGCATCCATAGATATGGGATGGATCCACATCAGCAAGTTACCTCCATTCAAACAAAACAAAAGACTCTCAAAACTCTTACGTTCATTTTGTTTCCTCCATCGTGAACCTCTTTTCTGGCTACCGGCACCTCGCTGGTGGTCCAATGGCTTTCCTTTACTGCTTTTTTTTTCCTTTCCCCTTCTTCTCTCTTCGGTTCCGGTTACTGTAACGATTGTAGATGGTCTAAACGGCCAAGAGTTTGATGATAAAGAAAGGAGTGTTAGGAACGCTCGATAGAAAATTTGGTACTGAAAAACAGATTGAGCAAACCATGAAGGAGACCAAGGTCAAATACAAGGACCATACCATATATTCAAAGAAACCAGGTAATTCTGGATCCGATGAAACCTTCAACGAATATCTTGCTCTGTACTCATGTTAAAATCTTGCGGAAAATCTTTCTTCATCAACCATCGAACTTAGAAATTCCAAAATATCGTCATAAATATCTTCGATATTTCTGAAGACATTTTCATAAATATTCTTATCTAAAACTATTTATCTCTTCGTGATATCAGTGTTACATCAGGAAGGAAACTATATTAGTTTCTAAATTCTGAAAAATTCGAATTTGAATTATGAATGATTTTGAAGTAGTGTTGGGAACTGATGCATGAGTTAGTATAATATAATGACACTTGATCAACGTGATTATATTACAGTAAGTCATGCTGAGTTTCTAATGGAATGTGATGATTCACAGAACATACCGTCATTATGTGCCATGTTACACGACTCTTACATTCTATCTAATCTCTAAACATATCAAGAACATATATTCCTGATATTTCTATCTTTTCTCTTGAATTCTGGTAATTTAACCAATCAAGATCGTGCTATTACAATTTCTCTCTTAGAACATTAGCCATGTTCATTCGAAATCTTATACCTACCCATTTCTGGACCATTATTCGCTTGACTTGAAGTCAGGAAGAGAAAACAAAAGCATGGAACTTCTAAATATAAGGAAAAGTATAAAGCTCAACAATAACACAGGAAATTACAAACCGTGTATATCAATGCGCATTGCAATATAAAGACACGAGAAAATGAAAAAAATTATAACCCCAAGGTAATTGTAGAAGTAAATAGATTTCTCCGGTGGTAGATGAAAAAGGATAATGACTGATATGAAAGTCAGGATTATATCTAGAATTAAAACTGGATGAAGCATATTGACTGATGGTTTGGAAAAGTGGATTAAAGTATAGAAAATGGGAGCGGTGGGAAATAATGGAACGAAAAAAAAGGTTTAATTTATAATGGAAATATCAGATAGAGTAATCGAGGCAGATCACCGTATTTAATTATAGAGATCTTAATTTCCTTACTCACCGGAGAATCAAATCTTTTAGATTTCGAAAATTTTCTATAAATTCCTTGAATTTTGAAAATCCACCGTGACTACATCAAAAGTTAAATCTCTATCTCAATCTTTTGTGACAGCTTTACTCGAACGCTCCACATAATCGAATAGTTTTATCTATATTTATCAATAATGATAAAACTCTATTTATCAACTCATACTCGTCACGAAAACATTTTTATTGTTAGCCATGACCACCTCACTCAAATTTTGGGACGAAATTTCTTTAACGGGTAGGTACTGTGACGACCCGGAAATTTTCGACCAAATTTAAACCTAACTTTTATATAGTTTCGACATGATAAGCAAAACATGTAATATTGAGTCTCGAAAGTTTTGAACTATTTAATATATCTATTTAACCCTTGACTATGCTCGACGATTCACGAACAAGTGTGTATATATATATATATATATATATATATATATATATATATATATATATATATATATATATATATGTGTGTGTGTGTGTGTGTGTGTGTGTGTGTGTGTGTGTGTGTATATTAATTTGTATTAATATGATACCATTTAATCATGTGATTTAAACATATAAAGTAAATTACAAAATAGTAAGATATTATTAAATTAAATATATAAATATATATATGAATTCTGTACGTAATTAATATTGTATGTATGTTGTAATATATCTAATATACATTAAACATTAAATATTCAAATGTGTTATTATAAGTATTACATAACTAATAAAATGTAATATTATTATATTAAAAGTAATTAAAAGTTAAAATATAGTTATTATATTAATAATTTTGTTATTACTTTCATTAAAATAAATTTTAATATTAGTATTAATATCAGAATTATGAATATTATTATTATTTATTATAGATATAAAATCTAATACATCTTATTATTTTTATTGTCATCATTGGTATTTTTAATATAGCTATCTTTATTCTTTATAAATATTTAATATAAAGTATAAAAACAAAATAACTATATGAAGTTTGTTAAGTATCACATTCAGGTGTCAATTTTACCTCTCATAATCCTTGTTATTTATATTAAAAGTATTATTATTGTTAATATATTTATATATATTAATTATTAAGATTATATATATATAAATAAAATCGTACATAGAGATATAGGATCCATTTCTTATCTACATCACCTTTTATATCTTTTGGTTTCTTGTCCTTAATCTGGTTACCAAAGGAATCAAACCAAAAGTATATACAAAATTAGTTACAAATTTCTATCTACTTTTGATTTTTTCCATTTAACAAGATTCCTTTGTCTTCCACTAAATTGGTTATTTTCTTCCTTGTACTATCACTATAATATTTATACATAGGCTCATATGATTGGAATTACACAAGCACGAAACCACAACCATAACTAGTTCTTGATCTCTACTTTTACTTCATTGAACCAAGGACCCAAGAAACAACCAACACTAACCTACATTCTCTCCCTCATCTCTCATCATCTCACCCGGGAACTATCACAACCATCGACAATCATCCAACCATCATAACCTCATCATTATCAAACCACTACTGCAGCTCGATCTATCCTCCTATTTCTTTATAGTTTCTTTCTTTACAAACAGCAATCAAAACCAGACTAAATGGGGGCTGCTGTTGCTACTAATTTGCAGCCGAAAACCACCCCTCGAAACCACCTTGAAACCACCTCGAACCACAATCTTTTGATCACCAAACCATCACCTAAACCACTAAGTACGTGAGATATATAAACTGCTTCTATCGCTATGAACAATCACCCAAACCATTACTGTAGCGAATGTATTATTGTTGTTATTGCAGTCTTCGAACAAACCACCAAACAAACTGTCATCCGCTGCTATCCGATACCTGTTTACGATCCAATAACTACAAAGATCAATCACCACACAACATAATCTTGCCTGCTTAAACAAACCCACCATCCTTTCTTCTCCTTTCTTGTCTCCTCAACCACGACCGTATATTATTACAACTGTTGAAATGTATATGCTACCTGTTGTCAAATTTATTCGAACGCCATACATCATAAACCTGCAACACACATTTAATATCACTGATTAACTAAGGTACGCTTTATCAAACCATCAAACACCACAAAACTATATTAAACTGCTGCTTTAAACTCCTAATTGAGAACACTGTTGCATCTTAATTGTTGTTTTTATTCATGACAAACAAAGAATCAACACACCTGCAAAACCATCGAATCCTTTTGTTGCTACTGTTCCTGTCTCCTTCCTAATTTTTTTTTCTTTTCGAAAAAGATACACCATAAGAATACAACTGCAACTGCAGATCCAGATCGTTTTCTGTTTCATATATTAAACCATCATACAATCATCACCATAGCCTATTACCATTTCTTTTTACACTATAATTTAATTCCTACCCAAAATCAAAGAAATTGCTGCTCCCTATTACCATTCGAAATGATCACAAAATTCAACCCAATCCCTAACCCACAATCAATTTCATTATCCCACAAGAACAACAAAATCGTAACTATGTATATAAATTCAACATAGACAAATCAATCGATTTAAGAAGATCCCTAGCATATGAATTTCATTAAATGGAAATCGAATTACGTACCTGGATCCTTGATTTTATGTATCGATTGAAACAAAGATGTGAATCGTGTGATGGCTGATGATGAATGATGATGTAGATCGATTAAATTGGGGAGGTTTGATGAACCGATCGGTGAAGATAAAAAGAAAATAAAAATAAATAGATAAATAAAAAGAATAAGGAACGATACATTTTTAATCTAATACAAGTGGGTCATTGATTCAGTAATGAGTATGGGCTGCTGCTAGTAACCGATCCTTGTTGGACTATCCATTTTGGGCTGGATACCTCTGTTTGGCTGAATTACACCGGAGGTTGTGGACTATAACAGACAGAACGGATTATGTTTAATTAGGAGTATTATAAGTCAGAAAAATAAAAATGGAGTAATGGTTAAGAGTTGGTGAGGTGAGCGTGAGGTCGCGGGTTTGAGTCCCGGCAGGAGCGTATTCTTTTTAAGCATATCTTCAAAGGTTGTACTTATTATTAATATTATTATTATTATTATTATTATTATTATTATTATTATTATTATTATTATTATTATTATTATTATTGAAATGATTTTTTATATAAAAACATTATTATTTTTAATAGTATTTTTATTATTAATTTACATTATTATTAGAAACTATCATTTTTATTATCATTACTATTTTAATTATCATTATTAATTTAATTATCATTATTATTATTATTTTTATAACAAATAAATATTATACTGATATTACATATAATTATATACTAAACATATTAACATTATTTTTATAAATATTACAAATAAATTTTTTTTGATAAAATACTAATATACATATTAAGATACCTACATGTATAAATATTAATCATTTAAAAAAATTTACAAATTAAATACATATAACATATAAACTAAGATATAATATATATAAATTTATTCGATTACAAATATATGTGTTAATATACATTAATGATATAGGTTCGTGAATCCGAGACCAACCCTACACTTGTTCAATGTCGTTATATGTATTTTTACTACAAAATACAGTATGGTGAGTTTCATTTGCCTTTTTTACCCTTTATATTTTTGGGCTGAGAATACATGCGCAATTTTTATAAATGTTTTACGAAATAGACACAAGTAATCGAAACTACATTATATGGTTGAATGATCAAAGCCGAATATGCCCCTTTTTACTTGGTAACCTAAGAATTAGTAAACCAGTCTACTAATTGACGCGAATCCTAAAGATAGATCTATTGGGCCCAACAAACCCCATCCATTGTAGCGGATGCTTTAGTACTTCGATGTTGCTTTATCATGTCCGATGGATGTCTTGAAATGATAGGGGATATTCTTATATGCATCTTGTTAATGTCGGTTACCAGGTGTTCAATCCATATGAATGAATATTTTTGTCTCTATGTATGGGACGTATATTTATGAGAACTAAAAATAAAATTCTTGTGGTCTATTAAAATGATGAAAATGAATGATTATGATAAACTAATAAACTCACCAACCTTTTGGTTGACACTTTAAAGCATGTTTATTCTCAGGTATTAAAAAAATCTTCCGCTGTGCATTTGCTCATATTAAGAGATATTACTTGGAGTCATTCATGACATATTTCAAAAGACGTTGCATTCGAGTCGTCGAGTTCATCAAGATTATTACTAAGTCAATTATAGTTGGTTATATTATGAAATGGTATGCATGCCGTCAACTTACGATGTATTGAAAGTTTGTCTTTTAAAAACGAATGCAATGTTTGTAAAATTGTATCATATAGAGGTCAAGTACCTCGTAATGTAACCAACTATTGTGAATCGTTTGTAATCGATATGGACTTCGTCCGGATGGATTAAGACGGGTCGCTTCACCATCTAGCCACCAAATAGGGTTGGAAGGTAAGTAAAGTTTACATTTTATGATTCTAATTTTTGGATTTTGGTTTGAATTTTAGTGTTATAAATGTAAATTTGGAAATTGGGTATATTTGATTGAAAATGAAGAACCCATCAGGGTTTCAAGTTGTGTAACTTGAAAGTTGTGATCTTTATTCAATTTTTAAGAAATTCATTACAAAAATACAGTAGAATCTTAATCGAAGATAGAAGATGGTGGAGTTACGTCTGTTACAGACCAACAAACAATGGTTTTTTTATTTCTTGAAATTGCAGTTGGTCAGACTGCAGATACTGCTAGACAATTTTTGCAGGTTTCTTTTATGTTGGTTTTGATTATTTATTTGAGTTTTATGTTTATAATTCGAGTTTTTATTTCATAAATCTGCTCCCTTTTGGGATAACCTAAACTTTGTTGTTATTAATGTTGTTTAGGTATAGAAAAGCTTGTATTTTTTTTCTTTTCCATGGCATTAGGGTTATGCTACTTCAGGTGTATATTAGTTCAGTTACCATACACCTTCCTGAGTATTTAAGTGTTAATCTAAGTGTTATACATCCGATTAACCATCATCCTAAATATAATTATTAACCGTGATGTACAACACTTTCTAGCACCTTAACGGTAGCCCTAAGGGTAATACATTTGTTGTTTTGTGATTATTTACAGAAAATTGGTATTAGAATTAAAAACAAATGTGGTTTGGAAATGACATAATCGTTTTAGAATATAACAATTATGTATCTTTTTGATTTCTTTTTGACTGGTTATATTTTTTTTCCTTGAAAGATGTATAAAGATGGTGTAAATTTTTAACGTTCAGGCAACAAGCTGGAAACTTGAAGATGCTATTCAGTTCTTTTATGCAGGAAATGAGTTTGGATTTGTTACAGCACCTTCGCACGTTCCACCGGTGGAAAATGAGGCGTTCACATCAGCTCAAAGTTCGGGGTAAGTTACCGTATATAGGAAGTTCTTAATGATACGAGTGTACATGTGTTTTCTTTTAAATTCTATTTATTTGGTTAATTTTATTAAATCGAGGGTCGTGTTCTTACTACAAGTGGGGGAACAATGACGTGGCGGTTGAAAATATCGTAGGAAATAATGACAGCGAGGTTTGCGTGCCTTTACCAGTTAAAAGGGATGTCCTTTATGACTCTCCAGTGTTGTATGGGTATGTTACTTTGCTCGGTTTATCTTTCGTTTTCATCTTTTTGTAGGAAATAGTACCCGAAAATATATATTATATAAATATTCATTGTAAATAAGAAACTATATCTATGATGAAATATACATACCTTGAATATGATGTAGTCAAAATGATATGTAAAAGAATACATGAATCATTTCACCAAAAGAAGCCGAGGCCCGTGTTTAACACGGTTCCCTTAAAACAGTTTCGCCGTCTACACGTCGTCTGTTTCCCAGGGTACAACGGCCGAAGCAGTAGTACTGCCGGACTTGAACACTTGCCCAAAAATATTGTTAACTAGTCCTTCATAAGCTAACCCAAATACTTTGTTTCTCACTTGACCAAACTTGTCAATGAATTAGAACAAAAACTCACAAGCTTATGACGAATAATCTTTTTATATATGTGTGTGTTTTATGGTGACATACATGTCTACCATCAAATAAGAATCAAGAGTCTCTCCCTTACATGTGAAATATCTCTCCTTATATTACATGGAGAATGGGGAGTTATTATGAAACTTAAACTAAAATTAAATGACAATAAAATGTCATAATATTCATATGTTATGTAATAGTGAAGAGTCACCTTTAATAAAAATAAATATTACATTAACTAGTAAATTTTCAAATTCATTTTAATCAATTTTATTCAAATTTTTCCAATAATCCCCCACATGAATGAAATTGATAACCAATAGTATCAATAACACGATTCTCATTCATCTTGGCTCAAAACACCTCTTTAACCATCGATATCTCATTCACTTAAAATCTACTTGGATATATAACATTTTGTTATGAAGCCTTGGCCACCGACTACATAACCGTATATTCCAAAGTTGATGTGAATCTTGTTTCACATAGATTTTCCAATGTGAATATAAATCGATCTCAAAACACACATGTCCAAACAACATTTTTAGTAGTTGAGTCCTGTATACGATAGGTAGGTGTTATCCTTTGAACCTTCGCTCATGAAATGCACTTAGTCTACTGGCTCTGAGTAGACAATGTCTTTGAACTCGTCTGCCGTTTGTGTAGGCGACAATACGCTTCACACAAGACTCTCCCTGACAAAGTCAAGTCCTCATAGTAGTGTTCGTTATGGTCCTGAAACACTAGCCTGGTTCTGCGAGAGCCATTAAGTATTGTGCCCCAACAATACCCTTCGAAGTGACCCCACTTCTCTCTCACATAGGTGATTCACCACGAATGGCTACTGATTTAGCATGTATGGCTACTTCAGTCGAATCATTAAAAGCCATAGGCTTAGCCTCGTACTTGTCACTTTTAGGAATGGACTAGGAAGTCTACTAATCGTTGAATAAACTCCCTTAAAAGACGCAGGGGCTTTTATCAAATCCCCCACAGTGACCTCTCCAGTTCATACAATTAGGTTGTCCTATTGAACTAAGATCTTGAGATCTCCAGTCAACTGAGTTAGGTTTTCCTTCATATAAACTTATTTAAGGGCTTCAGTCCCATTCCACAACATAATCACTTCTCAACCCTATGGTTGTCGGATCCAAAATGTTATCATTTAACTTTACAAAGTTAACTACGATAACTAACAAAGAGATTAGTTGTTCTAGCGTAATTATATTGACTATGTCAAAATTAATTACCAAATGTTATCATTTAACTTTACAAAGTTAACTATGATAACTAACAAAGAGATTAGTTGTTCTAGCGTAATTATATTGACTATGTCAAAATTAATTACCATTCTTGGCTCAAATTATATTGAAATTTTAGCATTAACTAAATCCATATCTTTGGCCTTTTATGAATCATATTATCACTAATCATCATGAACATCTTTAGCTAAAATGAGATAGAATCTTTATCATCAGCTATATATTCTTATCCGTTATCTTTAGCCTTATTATGAATCATCATTAATCGCGCATTTGATATCAAAATGCAAGACACCCCCACATTTGCATGTTATTGTGTAAAATGTACACAACTAACTAAGGTTACCACTTATCCTTTCAAAGCTTCCCCCACATGTCTTGCAACTTGATATAAGTTACAATCATAATCATATATATCAAATATGATTCTAATCAATGAAGTGGTCAAATGACCCCACACAAGATTTGCATCTTTCGTGTTTCAGATTCTACGCACATTTTGAGCAATTCTCAGTCATATTCTAGGTTTGACCTAGAGATGTCAAATTTAAAAAACGAAATAAAGTTTTCGCACTCAAATTTATTTATTTGCAAATCTGAATTCTTATTAGGCAATTCAAAATCGAACTATCAAGAATGTAATAAAGATAGACATATGTATCTTTAAAATATCTTTCACTTCATATCTTAATCTCATTCCATATACAATGGAAATAATTCACATCGTTGTCGTCATCAAATTCATCTGTAACTGAATGAAACTATGATTTTGTCTTTACATGATTTCCACACACCGGGATATTCGTTGTTAATAGATCTCTGCAGGTGATCATCATTAACATCTCTAAGTCTAGCATGCCATAGACTTTAAGATCAAAGTTTGAGAATAGAAGATGCATTATTCTAATTCTCTATACTTTTCCTTACAAGGAATCTTATACCATGTCTCGTGTATCATGACAAAATCTTTTCGAGACTAAGACATCATCTTGAGTGTCTTATTAACAATATCTCTTATAAATCATTCAGTTTTACTTCCTTCATAAGCATAATGCTCATTCTATTTCTCTAGGAAGTTCCTTTAATTCTCCATAAAGAGAATTTGGACTTTTTCAGGGTCTATATCACATAATTCAATTTATCATCGCAAGATAATTTGAATTAATTCCAACATCATAATATTATGACATTTACGCTCAAAGAATACATATCATTTCTTTATTATTAGCTTGACCCCTTAATGTCAAGTCAAGAAGAATGTATTCCCAACACTTATTGGAACCTCAAGGGGAGTAATATCTACCAATTGATATATAAATCTCGCAAGATTCCACATTATAGTGTCATATCTGAAATTCACACATGGAATTTTTCATATTATGACATATCCTCAAGTCATGTCATTTACGATAACATGCTTTCCAATATCATAAATTTGAATCACATTTTAATTAATGTATTCAAATATGATCTAAGTCATATAATGACATAGTTAATATCTCTTTTAGTTATGTTCATGACAAAAGTTAAAAAGGAATATATCTCAAATTATTTTCCAATATTCCGTTAAAATACGATTATAAATAGTGGGACACAATTTCATTGTTAAAAACTCTATTATAAAATGTATTTGGTTAATACCAATATGTTAAATTACATAATAAATAAAAGTTTAGCATAAACCAACTAGAACTATTCATTTCAAATTTTATACTTAATTATAATTATAATCTAACGGACACAAAATAATTTCATGACAAACTAAAAAGAGAAAACCTTAGACATCATTGATATCCTTTTCACTTTCATAGTATGATATGTCCATTTCATCTACTATTATCATTATTCCATTTAATGATAAAAGATAAAACTTGAAATGACTGAGCATGTAATTTCTCACTCGTGATCATCGACTGAACTATCACATAAAGTCCAGTGATCACAGTTAGGTTAAACCATGTTTTAGCCAAACATGTTAAACCACACAGGTTTCAACTAGACAAGTTAAACCGAACTGGTTTAAACCTAACTGGTTAAACCAAACATGTTTCAACCAAACAGGTTAAACCAAACAAGGCTTAACCCAAACTGGTTTCAACCCAAACTGGTTTCAACCCAAACAAGTAAACCAAACATATTTCAACACAAACAAGTAAACCAAACATATATCGAACAGGTTCAGCCACACATGTTACACTAAATAGGTTTCAACCAAACAGGTTAAATCAACCAACTAGGCTAAACCAAATAGGTTTCAACCCAACATGTAAACCAAACAAACAAACCAAACTGGAAAAAACCAAATCATGGAGTTTTTTTTTTTTTTTAATGCTACTAGTTTGTTGAATCCTTGATATAAAATCATTATAATAAACCCATCACTTATATAGACATATATCCAAAATACGTTTATAAACTCCAATAACGTCTTTGTAAATAAATTTTCATTTACTCATCGAAACATTACCCAAAAATGTTAAACGTAGGTTTTAATCATTCCAAAAAAAATGTTTTTTTTTTACTTGGCACATGTGTTGTCGAAAAGATCAACATTGACCTTTTCTCAAAAGTAATCTCACTTGTAGTAACAAACTCTACATAAATAAAGGCATCCCTTTTAGAGATGTCTAAAAGGAGTGAAACATGCTTGATTAACGAGTCTAATTGTACATAACATTGATTCTACAATCTTAATTCCAACATATGTCATGATATACATCATACACATTACTCTCAAATTATATCAACTTACATCGTCTATGTTGATACAAATTAAAAATAATTGATCCAAGTACATTAGACATCTTATTTTATATACGAAATTATATAAAATATTACTATTCAAGGATCAAATGGAATCTCGAATTTCATTTTCAAGATCATATTGCTCCTCTCAAACATTTAAATTATTCAAGATCTCAAATGTTGGCATAAAAAATGATAGTACTTGTTGTTGAATATCCATTGTTAACACAACATTTACACCCTATCATGGGATCGAGCATGATAAACATCATCTCACAAGATCTATATGATCTTGTCATTCGAACAATTTACCAATTTCAACTATTGTTAGATATATGTTCAAAGAATGACAGATTCTTTTACCATGATTTGGTCCATTTGTACATCCTTAATAAAGGACCTACAACATTAGCACATACCCCCCACATTATCAAGTGGTAATCGGATATTGCCTTTGTATAAAGAATTATTTACACATATTTTTCTCCACAACCATCACTTATTTACACATATGTTTCTTGTATCTCAATTGTGGCATCCATAAGCCATAAGTTACTGTTACATAAATTTTAATGATAAAGTATTTTCATTACACATTTAGCCCACTTATGTTGGGGCACATTCAAGTTTTTCATAAATAGCATAATTAAGATTTTAAAAAAACCCTCCACATCATTAAGGTGCCCAAAATTTTTTTTTTTCATAATCTTCCTCACTCACAGGAACATCTGAGAGAGAAGCAAGCACCAACATCAATATGGTTTCAACACATTTTTTTCTTCATAAAAATAATATATAAACCAAACACGTCCTTTGAAAGCATTTTCCTTTATTTTCCAATGAACAAAATTTGTGTTCTAACGCATTCACCATGGATTGCTTTTTAGGTATCTAGTTTGTACCATTCACTCATTAAAATTTGATAAATAAGTTTTCTAGTACAAACTCTTATATATGGGTTACATATAACAAATTAAAATGATAAAAAAAATCTGGTTCATTCATATCCAAAATATCAACGACTAAGATTTCTAGTAACAAAACTTATATAGAGTATTTACTAGTTTACGTCCGATGCAAGTATAGGATTTTTCAAACGTTTTTCTAAAACCATTTTGACAGTTTCTTATAATCCAAAGAAACTACACAAGATTTCTATAAAATTAATCCGAGTACTTTTATAAAGCAACTCTTTTAAGTTTGTAGGAAATAGTACCTGAAAATATATATTATATAAATATTCATTGTAAATAAGAAACTATATCTATGATGAAATATACATACCTTGAATATGATGTAGTCAAAATGATATGTAAAAGAATACATGAATCATTTCACCAAAAGAAGCCGAGGCCCGTGTTTAACACGGTTCCCTTAAAACAATTTCGCCGTCTACACGTCATCTATTTCCCAGGATACAACGGCCGAAGCAGTAGTACTGCCGGACTTGAACACTTGCCCGAAAATATTGTTAACTAGTCCTTCATAAGCTAACCCAAATACTTTGTTTCTCACTTGACCAAACTTGTCAATGAATTAGAAAAAAAACTCACAAGCTTATGACGACTAATCCTTTTATATATGTGTGTGTTTTATGGTGACATACATGTCTACCATCAAATAAGAATCAAGAGTCTCTCCCTTACATGAGAAAAATCTCTGCTTATATTACATGGAGAATGGGGAGTTATTATGAAACTTAAACTAAAATTAAATGACAATAAAATGTCATAATATTCATATGTTATGGAATATTAAAGAGTCACCTTTAATAAAAATAAATATTACATTAACTAGTAAATTTTCAAATTCATTTTAATTAATTTTATTCAAATTTTTCCAACACTTTTTGCTTATATGAATAATTGAATCCCCCTACTTATTCATCTATTCGTTTTATTTATTATATCTGTAGAGCATCAAGATTGGGAGTGTATCAACATGAACTCGATACACCAGTTCCCGTTCGCAATTCTGACGAGGAACCGACGAAACAACCGGGAGTTTGGGAAGCAGAAAAGGGGTCCACATCAGCAATTGAAGCTTCTGGAGATAATCATAACCTTACATCCTTATACCGTCCTCCTTTTGAATTGTTGTTTAATGGTTCTTTTGAGAATGTAATATTTTAACTAATCTTAGTGCCATTCTTATAAATAAATATGTACTGTATTTATTTTACTGAAATGTAGAAAGTATATATCAGGCAAAAGATGCTGCTATTGGCCAACACAGATGGCTCCTAGTGAATGTCCAATCTACTAGAGAATTTAATTCACATATGGTAATACATTATGCCTCTCTTTTTTTCTTTTTCTTTTTTATATATATGTAACAATTGGAAACTGATGTTGCATAGTTGTATTTTGTGATAAACAATGTTTGCAAATATCTATTAAAATGCAGCTAAACCGGGACACATGGGCCAATGAAGCTGTTGCTCAAACAATCACCAATAATTTCAATTTTGGCAGGTGCTCTTTTTTACCCACTTTATCCGACAATATTTGAAATAGAATATATGATTCCATCGTTTTATCATTCTTATGAGTATTGTGGTTTTCCTGCAACATGTTTTTACCTAAGATCCATTACTCTATTAGTAGTATAATGTGAAAATCCGGAAATTTTCGACCAAATTTAAACTTGATCTTTGTACGTTTTCGACAAGATAAGCAAAGTCTGTAATGTTGAGTCCTGAAAATTTTGTAACTACGTTAATATATTCAATTTACCCTTCGACTATCCCCAACGATTCACAAACAATTATATTTAACTTGATGTGTATGTATATACATACATACATATATATATATATATATATATATATATATATATATACATATATATATATATATATATACATATATATATATACATATATATATATACAAATATATATATATACATATATATATATATACATATATATATATACATATATATATATATATATATATATATATATATATATATATATATATATATATATATATATATATATAAATTGAAAATGTTAACCAAATATTAAGTGTATGATATCGTACATTAAACTTATTGGTTTGAATAACTAGTTGATATATATTTAACAAACGGAGTTAAAAGATAATACCAAACGATTGAACTAGAAGATATTTTAACATTTATAAATCTCATAAATGTTGTGATATTATTATAGGTCTCTGTTGTGAGGTCCATGAAAATTTGAGAAATCTATTCTTTTTAACAATATTCGGAATAAATGGTAAAGTGATCTACAAGTAAGAACAAAGTGTCAATTAATGAGAGTTAGACAAAAGTTAGTGGAGATTCCTTTTTGATTTCCAATACATGCTTTACAACAATTAACTCGTGGCTTTTAATAAGGTAACTATTTAACTTTCATATTATTTAATGTAAAGGTGAAATTATAAAATGTTGAAAACTTAGAAGATGAATATCGACAAGTTAAGTAAATCGATATTTTATATAATTTCATGCACTTAACTATCCATTGGACCTTACCCGACGATTCGCGAACGATTGTTTACATTTATATATATATATATATATATATATATATATATATATATATATATATATATATATATATATATATATATATATAAATGTATGTATATAATAATTTGAAATAATAAAATATAATTTAAACATTTAAAATTAAATATGTAAAATAAGATATAAAATAATTAAGTTGTAATTAAAATGAATTTATATATAAATATATGATTTCTAAGTATAAATATTATTATATGTATATATTAAAGTTTATAAAAATTTAATACTTAATATAAGTTATTATGTAATGTATATTATATAGTTATATTATATAATCAATAAAATGTGATACTAATATGTTAAATTTAATTATATATATAGTTGTTATAATAATATTGTTATTAGTTTTAATATTAATATCAATACTAGTGTTATTAATATTATATTGCATATATAATCTATAAATACGAATTTGATATATATAAATTATTATAATATTAGTATTACTAATATTATTATTATTATTATTATTATTATCATTAATAATATTAGTATTATTATAGTATTATTATAGAATTATTATTAATATTAAATTCATTATTATTAAAAGTATTATATTGCATTTTAATGAAATTTGATATATATAATATGTTATATTATTAGTAATAATATTATTAATATCATTTTTATATTAATACTATTATTATTCCCATTATTAATGTTATTAATATTAGTATACATATTATTATAAATGTTAACAATATTATTATTAATACACTAATAATTATTAATATTAGTTAAATTTAAGTTACATAAATAGATATAACTACAGATTTATATAATTACATATACAGATATATATACATATAATTACAGTTGTATACTTATATAATTACATAATCATACGCATTTTTTTAAGTCAATATATGAGATTTATATCATTGTTTTCTGTTACTCTGTGACTACATGTCGACTAACAAACACTAACCAACAATTAAATTACTGCTTCAAATGTTGAATTAACATATGTATTATCGTTATATAATGATTGAAGCTGTTAAATGATAGGAATTAAAAACAAAATTTATTAAACGAAACCATTCTTTCTCTGTTATTCATTTTTTTAGCCAAAACATGATTTAGAATCAAATTTCAAAATCTATTAAAGTAATTTTGTTAGGAATCCCATATACAAACTATCTGCAAAGTTTCAAAACCCAATTCCTAATATCAAGTTCGAATTTACGAGTCAAATTTTTTTTTTCAAAAAGTCAAACTTTTTGTGATTCGCGAAATTCGAATTCAAGTTGATGTTTTAGGATAAATTAAGGATTTAGAAAGTTTCTAGGGATGATTTGAAATGTAATTCGTGTTGTAGTCTTTGGCCAAAACGCTCTAAAATTCAAAATCAATTTTTGTTTCTATACTAGCGACAGCAGCAGTAGCTGCTTTTATTTTATTTATTTTTTTGAATAACAAGAACATCACTTTCTGATTTCTATTTATTTACAAGTCTTAAATAAATCACGAATTCGTTATTTTGGTCCTCTGGTCGATTAATTCAACGAAGAAGATGAAAAAGATGATAGAAATATAAAATGGTTTAATATATTTGGGTTTGATATATATTCTGAAAAACAAGTCAGCCCAGCTGGTCGATTGTGTTTGTGAGTGAGCGGGAGGTCTCGGGTTCGAGTCCGGTTCCGGGCAAATCTTTTTATAAAAGCTTTTGGAAGGTAGTTTTTTTTAAAAATTATTATTATTATTATTATTATTATTATTATTATTATTATTATTATTATTATTATTATTATTATTATTATTATTATTATTATTATTATTATTATTATTATTATTGTTGTTGTTGTTGTTGTTGTTGTTGTTGTTATCCTTATCATTATCATTAAAAGTATTATTATAAATTTTTTAGAAATATCATTACTATTAATATAAGTATTATTATTATTACTATGATTATGTTATAAGTTATTATAGGTTTTATTTTCAAATATAAATTGGTAAGCATGTTAAAGATAATAATAACTAAATTATGATTATAATTTAATTACATGTATGATTATCATGTATAAGTAAATTTAATACAATTACGATAAATATATCATTAATATTAGTATTAGGATTATTATTATTAGTATTATCATTAAGGTTATTATCAGTATTATTATTATGATTGAAAACTATTATTATTATTATTATTATTATTATTATTATTATTATTATTATTATTATTTTTATTATTATTATTATTATTATTATTATTATTATTATTATTATTATTATTATCATTATTATACTTTTCATAAAAAATAAATATTATGTATATTAAAATATACTTATATTAATACTACATATAATTATATATTGAACATATTAACATTTTTTTATTACATATAACAAATTATTGAATTTTGATAAAACACTAATTATATATATATATATATATATATATATATATATATATATATATATAAAATCATATGTATAAATATTAATTAGTTTAAAAGTATATACAAAATAGATATATATATATATATAACATATAATTTAAGATATAAAATATACATAAAATATATATATATATATATATATATATATATATATATATATATATATATACATATATATATATACATATATATATATATATACATATATATATATATATATATATATTAATTAGGATTTATCATAAGATTTCATATAACTACAACACTTAACATATAAATATTATAAGATTAATAAATGAAATTATTTGATTACTATTATATGTATTAATATATACATAATTGATATAAGTTCGTGAATCCAAGGCCAACCTTGCACTTGTTCAATGACGTCATAAGTATTTTTACTACGAAATACAGTATTGTGAGTTTCATTACTCCCTTTTTAAATGCTTTTGCAATATATATTTTTGGGACTGAGAATACATGCGCTTTTATAAATGTTTGACGGAATAGACACAAGTACTCGAAAATTACATTCTATGGTTGGATTATCGAAATCGAATATCGCCCTTCAAGTCTGGTAACCTAAGAACTAGGGAAATGGCCCATAATTGACGCGAATCCTAAAGATAGATCTATTGGGCCTAACAACCCCCATTCATGTCTATGGATGGTGATAATGCTAAAAACGAACACATATTTCATAGCATTATCCTTCAAGAAAGACAAGTTTTTAGTTGCAATTATTCTATTTACAAGTGATATTCGTTTAAATAATAAAAAGGTGAAGACAAAAGACAGATTCGACGATTTGAAGACGCAAACAACCAAAACGCTAAAAAGTACAAACTACAATCCAAGTGGTTCAATTTATTGATGAGAAACGTCTCAAAGTTACAAGAGTACAAGCCGCAAAATGCAAAGTACAAGATATTAAATAGTACGAAAGGATGTTCGAAAATCCGGAACCGGGACATAAACCGAGAAGAAATGCACGACGCAACGGAGCTAAAATTATGAGTCAACTATGCACAAAGATATAATATAACATATATATAATTATCTAAAATTATATTATATTATATTATATATATTAAATAAATCAAGAGCCGCCCATGTTTTAAACTCCATATGAGCTGGGACAGCTGGCCATGCGATCGCATGGCCAGGAAGGGGAAGAAGCATGCGATCGCATGACCCCAAATTATTGGTCAGGTGCTATAAATTGCAAGTTTGGGCGATGAGTTATTTACACAATTTTCATCATCCTTCTCTGCACTCTCTCAACATATATATATATATATATATATATATATATATATATATATATATATATATATATATATATATATATATATATATATATATATATATATATATATATATATTTATATTTTATAATTATAATTTTAAGTTAATTATCAAAGGAAAGGCCTGGAAATAATTATCAAAATAATTATCAACCGCAAGACCGAACTACAATCAAAATCAGAATTATAACCGAAATGTTCCATACAACAACCAACAAGGTCCTAGCAATCAACAAGTATCTAATAATACTTACAATCAGCAAAGACCTATTTTTCCAAATAAACCACCACAAACCGATGATAAAAAGCCAAATTTAGAAGATATGATGTCGAAGCTAGTTGAATCTCAAACGCAGTTTTTTACATCTCAGAAACAAACCAATGAACAAAATGCTCAAGCATTTAGAAATCAACAAGCTTCTATACAAAATCTGGAACAAGAAGTAAGCAACCTAGCAAGGTTAATAGGAGAAAGAAAATCGGGGAGTCTACCTAGCGATTCAAATGCTAACCCCCGAAATGAAACAGCTAAAGCCCATTACCACAATAAGTGGTATTACACTTAAACCACCTGAAATGCCTGTAATTTCTGATGACTCTATTCCTACTACACAGGCACCAAAGCCTAAGCAAGAGAAAGAATCAGAACCGGTAGTTGAAAAGGTTAATGAAGATAACACAGTTAAGGCAAAGCCTTATGTCAAACCATACCAACCACCGCTTCCTTACCCGAGTAAAATGAGAAAAGAAAGACTTGAAGCCGAGCAATCTAAATTCTTGGATATGTTTAAACAAATAAATGTCAACCTTCCTTTCATTGATGTGATTTCAGGAATGCCAAGATATGCTAAATTCTTGAAAGATCTAACCACAAATACAAAGAAAATGGAAGAACTCTCGGCTGTTACAATGAATGCTAATTGTTCTGCAGTGCTGTTGAATAAACTACCAGAAAAATTATCAGATCCAGAAAGTTTCACAATTCCATGTTTTCTCGGAAGTCTTAGTTCAATAGAAGCATTGGCAGATTTAGGTGCTAGTATAAATTTAATGCCGTATTCACTATACGCTAAACTAGACCTCGGAGAATTGAAACCAACAAGAATAAGCATACAACTAGCCGATCGATCAGTAAAATATCCAAGAGGGATAATGGTGAACATGCTAGTTAAAGTTGGTACTTTAGTATTTCTAGTAGACTTTGTTATTCTGGACATGGAAGAAGATTCTCGAGTTCCTCTTAAATTAGGAAGGCCATTCTTAAACACGGCTAAAGCAATAATAGACGTGTTTGGTAAAAAACTGACCCTAAGTATAGAGGACGAGAGTGTTACCTTTTCTATTGATAGAGCTATGCAACAACCACAATCTGCAGATGGTACATGTTATTACATTCAAACTATAGATTCACATGCAGAATTGTTACAAGAATTTCCAGAATTACAAGGAACAGGAGAATGTTCTTTAGGAGAAGCAACTGAACCAATTGATGAAGCTGAAATGTTAGCTACACTCATGGCTAATGAATACGAACCAACAACAGAAGAACTTCAAATGCTAAAAGAGGAAGACAGATATCGATACAAATCATCGATAGAAGAACCACCGATATTAGAGTTAAATCCACTTCCAAACCATTTGGAATACGCTTATTTACATGGTGAATCTAAATTACCTGTAATAATATCGTCTTTTCTTATGGAAAATGAAAAATCTCAACTCATTTCTGTGCTAAAAGCACATAAACCAGCTATTGCATGGAAGATTCATGACATTAAAGGCATAAGTCCTTCGTATTGCACACATAAAATCCTTATGGAAGAAAATCATAAAACCTATGTGCAACGCCAACGAAGACTAAATCCAAATATGCAAGATGTTGTTAAGAAAGAAATTATTAAACTGCTCGATGCAGGTTTAATTTATCCAATCTCTGATAGTCCATGGGTAAGCCCAGTTCAATGTGTACCTAAGAAGGGTGGCATTACTGTCATCACAAATGAAAAAGATGAGCTTATTCCTACTAGGACTGTATCTGGATGGCGTGTTTGTATTGATTATAGAAAATTAAATGATGCCACCAGAAAAGATCACTTTCTTTTACCTTTCATTGATCAAATGTTGGAAAGGTTAGCTGGGAATAGTTACTATTGTTTTCTTGATGGTTTCTCCGAATACTTTCAAATTCTAATTGCACTCAAGGATCAAGAGAAAACCACGTTCGCGTGCCCTTATGGTACTTTTGCTTACAAACGCATGCCATTTGGACTTTGCAACGCCCCTGCAACCTTTCAAAGGTGCATTATGGCGATTTTTCACGACATGATAGAAGAATGCATGGAAGTTTTCATGGATGACTTTCAGTCTTCGGTGATACTTTTGAAACATGTCTAGTTAATCTTGAACGAATGCTTATTAGATGCGAGCAATCAAATCTAGTACTTAATTAGGAGAAATGCCATTTCATGGTTAGAGAAGGCATCGTTCTAGGTCATAAAATTTCAAAGGAAGGAATTGAAGTAGATAGAGCTAAAGTAGATGTAATTGCTAAACTTCCACATCCCACCAATGTTAGAGGAGTTAGAAGTTTTTTAGGGCATGCCGGTTTTTACCGACGTTTCATAAAAGACTTTTCTAAAATTGCCACTCCTATGAATAAACTCCTTGAAAAGGATGCTCCATTCATCTTTTCAGATGAATGCATCAAATCTTTTAATATTCTTAAAGAAAAACTCACTAATGCGCCGATCATGATAACTCTAAATTGGAATCTACCATTTGAACTCATGTGCGATGCAAGTGATTTTTCAATGGGAGCCGTTTTAGGACAAAGGATTGAAAAACTATTTTAACCTATTTATTACGCTAGTAAGATGTTACAAGGAGCATAAACAAATTACACAACTACTGAAAAAGAACTCCTTGCTATTATAACACCCCGCCAAATTACATCTGACGGTGTATTAATCATCGGGTCCCACAGTAACGGTTACGCCCTCTAACGAGACGTTTTTCAAAAGTATTCGCATTTATTTTATTTAAAACATTTGACTTCAAACGTGAGTTTCCAACATACAAATGAAAATACCAACGTTAACCGTAATACATAACCAACAATGTTTAACAATACAAATGTTTAAATGCGAATAACAAATGATGTCATTAAGAAACATGTTGGACCCCAACAAGCAATGCCATGCACCTTAGAAACAGCGGAAGCTAAACGTCTATGGACCTGAGAACAACACGCAAAATGGGTCAACAAATGTGTTGGTGAATCTACAGGTTTAAGTATTTATTCATCAGTATTAGACAACGAGGTTTATACAGTACATTGTAAAAGCATATACATTATTATGAGCACTTGAATACAAAGCTTAACACCACGAGTAGTTTAGAGCTACGCGATTTCCTTTACCCCATCTAGTATACACTTGTTCGAGTGTAAAATAGTAAGAAGAATATGCACCCATGTTAAAGTAGGGTGAGGCTTGTCTAACCTAACGGATCCGTTCATCTAGTTCGCGCTTACTAAAAGATAATTAAAGTATTCAAGCTAAGGGATTTCTGAACAATAACTCATATGTATATAGTACTCGTGTCAAAAGTAAAAGCATTTATAAACAGCGTGTATTCTCATCCCAGAATAAATATGAAAAAGTGGGACTGTAGACTCACAATGTATAATAATGGTCGGTTCTCAAGTTCGTGTCCGGTTTCAATAGCGGAAGTTCCGTATGCGTCCTAAGGTAAATGAGGACGGTCAATGTCTATATAAGTAATTAAATATAGAAGTCGATTCTTAAATGTGTCATCATTATGCTTGTAATCGTGTTCAAGTGTTACTTTTAATTAAGTAGTTAATCATAAGTGTTCAAAAGTGGACTGATTTGGAAGTCAGTTTTACATCGGCCATATATCCTAGAATATTAAGAGTTAGAAAACCATTCGAATACTGAGACGTACCTTATTGAGTTAGCTTTCCAACGCATATAGTCACACCCACTAATTCTAAGCATAAGCCACTAAAAATTGTGAACTTTTCTGTAGTGGTCAGAATGTGTGACGGTTGGTGAACTCAACTTGCTCGGTGCATAAAAATCAAATGACAAACTTAATTCATAAAAATCCAAAGCCAAGAGTTGTCTAACATTTGAAATTAAGTCATATCCAAGGCACATGACTCAAGTGTTTACCAAATGTTTCAGAATGCAAACTCTTAACATGCATGGTTTCAATAATCAAAATCAAACAACAAAACACGAAGATTGACCATCGGGAGGGCATAACTCACATGTCTCATGTCTTAATCTAACATATCCACCTCTGAGATTTAGATTATTTAGTTGACATTAAAAGTCATTTGAACAATAATCTCAGATTAGGCTTGTTAGTCATGTTTTATTGGCGATGAAACATCAAACGTTTCAGCACAACAAAACCCGACACATTGACTAAACTATCTTTGTGAAACATACTTAAATACCAAATGTAGGAACCATGATTGCTCCAGAAGTGATGTACATATAAATAGACATTAGGAAACTTTTAAACTCATCAAACGATGACATTAAGGTCAGCTAATACACGAAACTAAAGAATAAGATTTTCGGTTCAGCATTTCAGCAACACCAAACATGAATGTCATTTTGTTTTGGGCATAACTCTCACCTCATTTCACCATTGAAGGTGATTCAAGTTGGAGGTTTTAGGTCATTGAGATTCTACCCAATTAACATGCATGTTTGGTCAGAAGACCAACACAAAAATGTCAAGTACCCCATCTTTAGCTGATGGTCAGAAAACCCAAATAGCAGAACATGCAAAATGTTATCAACAAGATGAGACACTTCTACTCATCATCCATGCATATATCTTACATGAAAAGAAAGGTATTGAACTATATTTTTATCATGGAGAAAATCCTTATACTCAAAAGTTAAATTTTCAAGTAGTTATAGCTATTTATATCTCGGACTTGAAATCTGAGAATTGTTCAGCAACAAACAAAACGATTACTAGTTTCGTTTAGCCATATCTCTCATCTCCTTTCACCAATGAAGGTGGTTCAAGTTGGAGATATTAGGTCATTGAGATTTATTGCTAAAACAAAAGTAATATGTGACTGTAATTATTCATAAAAATTGAAAACATGCAAGTACAATTCGGAGGTTAGAAATTCTTTCAGCAAGACATGCATTTTTGTTTCAAGAAGATGAGGTACTTATACTCATTATCTATGCATGGTTCTTATATGGATAGAAAGGTATTGAACTGTAGTTTAACATAATGAAAAGATTTTAACTCAAAAGTTAATTTTTCAAATGATTATAGATGTTGCAAATTCAGATTCACTGCTGGAAATTTTCAGCAAGCCACATGCAAGCAATGCATGTGTAATTCAACACTCTTACAAGCATAATATGATATATGTAAGTTAATTAATAATGAAATTAGTTGTATTAGAGTTTACTTACAGCCTAAGAGCTTAAAAGTTCAAGGGTTTAATGTGTGCTCGAAGAAATGCAAGTAGTGATTGTAGTTAATGAATGTGTTCTTGAACTAAAAATGCAAGTAATGATCTTAATGATGATGGTTAAAGATGATGATGGATGGTGACGTTTTTGGGGGTGGTGGTACTGATTCTTGAGAGACAAATTAGAGAGAATATGTGTGTGCTTGTGTTTGGTGTTGAATGAAGTGAAAACAAGCATGCTAGAAGACTTAATCAAGGAAATTGTGCAAGTGTGCACCTAGGGAAGAGGGGTGTCCGGTTATAGGGGTGGGAGGGAGGTGATTTATTATTATTTTTATTAGATAATATTGTAGGATATCAAAATACGAGCGTCTGGGCTTTTGAATCACCTCATTTCAAGTCCGTATGACAGAGATATGCTAAAAATAGCGCAACTGGAGATTCTAAGATAGGGATTTCTAATACTTCTAAACCGAAGCATATAAACACGTAATATGTAATACACATTAAAATAGTACTTCATAAACGTTCATGAAAGGTTAACTAACATGGCAAGACATAGAGGTCGAATAGGGTTGTTAAGTGATTAACGAACAACTTAACGGTAAAAGTAGGGTTGTTACATTACCTACTAGTTATTGAAAATTTCGTCCCGAAATTTTAGTGAACGTCCGCTGAAGTAGTTTCCTTGGGAAACAGTTGCGGGTATTTCAATCTCATCTGGTCTTCACGCTCCCACGTGAACTCTGGTCCTCTTCTCGCGTTTCGCCGAACATTAACGATAGGAATTCTGCTTTGCTTCAACTGTTTGACCTCATGGCCCAAGATTTCGACAGGTTCTTCAATGAAATGTAGTTTGTCATTGATACGCAAATCCTCTAAAGGAATAATCAAATTCTCGTCGGCTAAGCACTTCTTCAAGTTGGATACATGAAAAACGTCGTGTATACCACTGAGTGCTTGTAGCAGTTCCAACCTGTAAGCTACCGGTCCAACTCTTTCAGTTATCTCGAATGGTCCAACATATCTAGGACTTAGTTTACCTCGTTTCCCGAACCGTATAACACCCTTCCAAGGTGATACTTTAAGCATAACTTTGTCACCAACTTGGAATTCTATATCCTTTCGTCTAACATCGACGTAACTCTTTTGATGACTCCGATCCATTCTCAATCGTTCCTGAATCTGTAGAACTTTCTCCGTTGTCTCATGAATAATCTCAGGACCTGTCAACTGACTATCCCCCAATTCGCTCCAACAAACGGGAGATCTACACTTCCTTCCATACAACGCTTCGAAAGGTGCAGCTTTAATGCTCGTATGGTAGCTGTTATTGTATGAGAACTCAGCTAGTGGTAAGTACTTATCCCATCCTTTTCCGAAATCAATGACACATGCTCGCAACATGTCCTCAAAAGTCTGAATAGTCCGCTCGCTCTGGCTATCTGTCTGGGGGTGATATGATGTACTCATATCTAAACGGGTCCCCATTGCTTTCTGTAATGACTGCCAAAACCTGGAAGTGAATCTGCTGTCGCGATCGGATATAATAGATATAGGCACTCCATGCCTAGAGACGACTTCCTTAATGTAAACTTGAGCCAGCCTCTCCATTTTATCAGTTTCTCTTATCGGTAAGAAGTGTGTAGACTTAGTGAGACGATCCATGATAATCCAAATAGTATCATAACCTCTCACCGTTCTCGGCAGTTTCGTGATGAACTCCATTGTAATACCTTCCCACTTCCACTGGGGAATTTCTGGTTGAGTTAATAACCCTGATGGCTTCTGATGTTCTGCCTTGACTTTAGCGCAAGTTAAGCACTTTTCGACATAGGTAGCAATGTCAGCTTTCAAATTTGGCCACCAATAAAACGCCTTCAAATCTTGATACATTTTATCTGATCCCGGATGAATTGAGTACCTTGACTTGTGTGCTTCCTTCAACACTGGTTCTCTCAATCTACCAAACTTTGGTACCCAGATTCGATCAGTAAAGTATCGTGTTCCGTCCTCCTTGATGTCAAATTTCTTATCCATTCCTTTGAGAAATTCAACATCGACATTTTCTTGCTTCACGGCCTCTCGTTGTGCTTCACGGATCTGTGATGTGAGATTTGTACGGATAACTATGTTAAGAGCTTTAACCCTGAGAGGTTTATCTCTCTCTTTCCTACTCAGAGCGTCTGCTACGACATTTGCTTTTCCAGGATGGTATTCAATTTCACAATCGTAATCATTTAGTAATTCCATCCAACGTCATCGTCTCATGTTGAGCTGTTTCTGATCGAAAATGTGCCATAGACTCTTATGGTCAGTGAAGATAGTAAACTTGGTTCCATACAGGTGGTGTCTCCATATTTTGAGTGCAAAGACTACAGCTCCTAGTTCAAGGTCGTGCGTAGTATAGTTTTGCTCGTGAATCTTTAATTGGCGCGATCCATAAGCAATGACCTTGTTTCGTTGCATAAGCACGCAGCCCATTCCTTGCCGTGAGGCATCACAATAAATAACAAAGTCTTTATTCCCCTCGGGTAGTGATAATATCGGTGCAGTCGTTAACTTCTCTTTTAACAATCGAAATGCAGCTTCTTGTGGTTCTGACCACTCATACTTCTTGCCTTTATGAGTTAATGCAGTTAATGGTTGAGAAATCGTAGAGAAGCCTTCAATGAACCTCCTGTAGTAACCTGCTAGACCCAAAAATTTCCGGATCTGAGTTGGCGTCTTTGGAGTTTCCCAATTCTTAACCGACTCGATCTTTGCTGGATCAACCTGTATTCCATTGGCCCCTACAACATGGCCAAGAAATTGTACCTTTGGTAACCAAAAATCACACTTAGAGAACTTTGCATACAACTGCTCTTTTATAAGCATAGTCAATATCGATCGTAGATGCTGTTCGTGCTCTTCCTTGTTCTTGGAGTACACCAATATATCATCAATAAACACAATGACAAATTTATCTAGGTATGGATTACACACACGGTTCATGAGGTCCATGAACATTGCCGGTACGTTCGTCAAACCAAACGGCATCACTGTAAACTCATAATGTCCATAACGTGTTCGAAACGCCGTCTTCGGGACATCAACTTCTTTGACTCTCAATTGGTGATACCAGGATCTCAAATCAATCTTCGAATAACAACTCGATCCCTGTAGTTGATTAAATAAGTCAAAAATCCTCGGTAGCGGATACCGATTCTTGATTGTCAACTTGTTCAATTCTCTGTAGTCGATACACAATCTCATCGACCCATCCTTCTTTTTAACAAACAAGACCGGAGCTCCCCAAGGCGAAGAACTCAGTCGTATAAATCCCTTGTCTAACAACTCTTGCAATTGGCTAGACAACTCTTGAAGTTCTGGGGGTGCAAGTTGGTACGGTGCGCGAGCCACCGGTGCCGCTCCTGGCACTAAATCTATCTGAAAATCAACTTCTAGATGCGGTGGGAGACCAGGTAATTCCTCCGGAAAAACTTCAAGAAATTCCTTAACTATAGGAACGTCTTCGGGTCTCCTTTCTTCAGGTACAATTTGGTTTACGTGGGCCATAAACGAGATACATCCCTTTCTCACATACTTCTGAACATTCAAGCAGTTAATGAGATGTAATTGTGAACCGTTCTTTTCTCTATAAATCATCATGGGTTCACCGTCAGCAATAGGAATACGAATAGCCTTTAGGTCACAGACCACCTCGGCTTTGTTATCAGCTAACCATTCCATTCCAACCACAAGGTCAAAACTTCCCAATTTAATAGGTATCACATCAACGCTAAAAGGCTTACACTCTAACTTCAAAGTACAACCACGATAAATCTTATCGGCTCTCATCAAGTTACCATTCCCTAGTTCTATGGAATACACGTTATCTAAGGGAGAAACAGGGTTCTTAACACTGTGGCAAATATCCTTAGATATAAAACTTCTATCAGCACCAGTGTCAAACAAAACATATACAGGTTGATCATTAAGTGAAACCGTACCCGTAACCAACTTGGGATCATTACGAGCTTCTGTGGAGTTGATATTGAATGCCCTACCCCTAGCAGGTCCAACATTTTCGTTCTTTGGGCAATCTTTCTTAAAGTGACCCGGTTGCCCGCAACCAAAGCAATTCTTGGTATTAACCTTGCAATCCTTGGCCAGATGGCCAATTTTCTTACACTTGTCACATATTATCGCAGTACAGGTTCCAGAGTGATGTCTGCGACACCTTTGACATTGAGGCTGTTTCCCCTTATATCCTGAGTTAGCATTAGTGATGCCAGTGTCGTTCCTTAGAGTTTCCTGCTTCTTGAATGGTTGATGGTTCTTGTTCTTATCTTGTCCACCTTTCCACTTTCTCTTGCCATCATTTGACTTAACCTTACTAGTCGCAAAAATCTTTCCCCTTTGTATGATTTGGTCCAACAGTAAACTCGCCATATCTATAGCCTCTTGGATAGTTCTTGGCTTAGAGGTAGCTCGAAAAACCTCGGGAGTGACCATTTCTGGACACATTAACGCTAGCTCGAAAAACCTCTTGTTATAGCCGGCAAGATCAGTGCCGACTAACTTCAGCTCACAGAACTCACGTTCCATCTTCTTAATCTCATTACGAGGACAGTACTCCTCGATCATTTTTTGTTTCAAGGTTTCCCATGGAAGAGCATAAGCTTGATCATGACCTAGAGAATGAGAGTAGGAATTCCACCAAGTAAGCGCACTATCAGACAGTGTGCCTATAGCAAATCCCAAGTGGTCAGCTTCATTACACCCGCTGATATGAAAGACAGATTCCAACTTCTCAAACCATCTGTTAAGACCAACCGGTCCTTCGGTTCCACTGAATGAGTGTGGATTACAGCTTGTGAACGACTTGTAAGAACATCCACCTCGACACCATGGCCATTGTTGTTGTCGTTGTTGTTGTTGTTGCTAGGACCACCGTTGTTGTTGTTGGTTCCACGATTCAGGTTGAACTCGCGCAGCAATTCAGCCCTTTCTGCTGCAATGCCTTCAGCAACAAGTCTTCTGATTTGAGCAGCTGTGGATTGCTTGGGAAGCATGTTCTTTAAAACAGAGTAACACAACAGATCAGATTCAATAAAACAACGCAATAAAAATATACTAGCAACGAGTAGTGATGCCTAGTAAGTAGTAGTAAATCATAGAGGATTCTTAGTAGTGACGGGTTGTGTTAAGTAGTGACAGTAGTGATAAGTAGTGTTCCTTTGACACATGTAACTATCAATCGTAACACAATAGATGATCATACATCAAATAGCAATTATTCACAACACAACACATTGAGATAATAAACCATAATATCATAACATAAATCCTTTCAATAAAGCATTTTAGTACAATACATTCGGGTACAACTGGCACCAAGAGTTTACATATCACAATCGCCCATAATATACTAAATGACTAAATGATATAAATTCTCCTAAGGTTGATTGGGACCGTCACGCATAATAACAAGTAACCCCAAAGCAGATCGAACGCGGTCCATCTGGTCTCCAAGCTTGTTAAACTGGTCTCCAAGTGCAGTCGCTCTCACCATATTCTCCTCAATCGTGGTCATTCGCGGCTCTAACTCTTCAATCCTACTGACCCGTTGTTCTAACTCAGCCAACCTGTGATTATGTTTAAGTATTAGGTCTTCTAGATACTGAAGGACAGTGTGATGGTTCTGTTGACGTTCCCTAATGTGCACAAGATCTTCTCGAATTTCCTGGTATTGATGGGAACGAGGCATAGAATCCACACTCTCCTCTAAAAGACGGATTTGAGTCTCGTGGGATGCAATGCGAGTAATGAGAGTGGGTAGAGTGTGTTGGGGCGGTTCCCTAGTAAATGGGTTGGCCCGAACCTCCGTCGGGGGCACAATTATACCCCTATACGGATTACCATCTTGATCTCTCCACCTTGCTAGTCTTCCGCGCATCCACACGTACCCACAAAAACAGATTCTTCTCCTCAGAGTGTACGAAGTGCGTCTCCAGGGTACATAGGGCCTACTCTGCCCAATATCTGGTGGGGTGGGTGTAACAGGTGATGTTGGAGTGGGTTCTTGCTGGAGTTCTTCTTCCTCGGGGTCCTCCTGAGGATCTTCTTCAGTTTCTTCTTCAGGAAATTCTTCGGGATCTTCTTCAGGAACTTCTTCGGGTTCTTCTTCGGGATCTTCTTCAGGTTCTTCCTCGGAAATTTCCGTGGGTTCGTACTCTGGGTTATTTGACGTAGTATGACGTGGTGAAGACATCTAACATCAACACATGTTTAACAAGATTAATAATGTGTATAGGATTCTAAGTTAAATAAGTGTAAGGAAAGGTAATGCTTATGTTCAACGCAAAAAGTGACTCGATTATAGACTAGACTCAAAAGTGAAACCTAACGACTTCTGTTAGACTCACTAATGCAACCTAGTTCCCTATAACCGTTAGCCCTGATACCAACTATAACACCCTGGCAAATTCCATCTAACGGTGTATTAATCATCGGGTCCCACAGTAACGGTTACGCCCTCTAATGAGACGCTTTTCAAAAGTATTCGCATTTATTTTATTTAAAACATTTGACTTCAAACGTGAGTTTCCAACATACAAATGAAAATACCAACGTTAACCGTAATACATAATCAACAGTGTTTAACAATATAAAAGTTTATATCAACTTACATCGTCTATGTTGATACAAATTAAAAACAATTGATCCAAGTACATTAGACATCTTATTTTATATACCAAATTATATAAAATATTACTATTCACAGACCAAATGGAATCTCGAATTTCATTTTCAAGATCATATTGCTCCTCTCAAACATTTAAATTATTCAAGATCTCAAATGTTGGCATACAAAAATGATAGTACTTGTTGTTGAATATCCATTGTTAACACAACATTTACACCCTATCATGGGATCGAGCATGATAAACATCATCTCACAAGATCTATATGATCTTGTCATTCGAACAATTTACCAATTTCAACTAATGTTAGATATATGTTCAAAGAATGACAGATTCTTTTACCATGATTTGGTCCATTTGTACATCCTTAATAAAGGACCTACAACATTAGCACATACCCCCCACATTATCAAGTGGTAATCGGATATTGCCTTTGTGTAAAGAATTATTTACACATATTTTTCTCCACAACCATCTGACCATTTAAGTCTTAGGCATATGCTAAAACATTTTTATATTTCTTGTATCTCAATTGTGGCATCCATAAGCCATAAGTTACTGTTACATAAATTTTAATGATAAAGTATTTTCATTACACATTTAGCCCACTTATGTTGGGGCACATTCAAGTTTTTCATAAATAGCATAATTAAGATTTAAAAAAAAACCTCCACATCATTAAGGTGCCAAAAAAAAAACTTTTCATAATCTTCCTCACTCACAGGAACATCTGAGAGAGAAGCAAGCACCAACATCAATATGGTTTCAACACATTTTTTTTCTTCATAAAAATAATATATAAACCAAACACGTCCTTTGAAAGCATTTTCCTTTATTTTCCAATGAACAAAATTTGTGTTCTAACGCATTCACCATAGATTGCTTTTTAGGTACCTAGTTTGTACCATTCACTTATTAAAAATTGATAAATAAGTTTTCTATTACAAACTCTTATATATGGGTTACATATAACAAATTAAAATGACAAAAAAAGTCTGGTTCATTCATATCCAAAATATCAACGACTAAGATTTCTAGTAACAAAACTTATATAGAGTATTTATTAGTTTACGTACGATGCAAGTATAGGATTTTTCAAACGTTTTTCTAAAACCATTTTGACAGTTTCTTATAATCCAAAGAAACTACACAAGATTTCTATAAAATTAATCCGAGTACTTTTATAAAGCAACTGTTTTAAGTTTGTAGGAAATAGTACCTGAAAATATATATTATATAAATATTCATTGTAAATAAGAAACTATATCTATCATGAAATATACATACCTTGAATATGATGTAGTCAAAATGATATGTAAAAGAATACATGAATCATTTCACCAAAAGAAGCCGATGCCCGTGTTTAACACGGTTCCCTTAAAACAGTTTCGCTGTCTACACGTCATCTATTTCCCAGGGTACAATGGCCGAAGCAGTAGTACTGTCGGACTTGAACACTTGTTTGAAAATATTGTTAACTAGTCCTTCATAAGCTAACCCAAATACTTTATTTCTCACTTGACCAAACTTGTCAATGAATTAGAACAAAAACTCACAAGCTTATGACGACTAATCCTTTTATATATGTGTGTGTTTTATGGTGACATACATGTCTACCATCAAATAAGAATCAAGAGTCTCTCCCTTACATGAGAAAAATCTCTCCTTATATTACATGGAGAATGGGGAGTTATTATGAAACTTAAACTAAAATTAAATGACAATAAAATGTCATAATATTCATATGTTATGGAATATTAAAGAGTCACCTTTAATAAAAATAAATATTACATTAACTAGTAAATTTTCAAATTCATTTTAATTAATTTTATTCAAATTTTTCCAACACTTTTTGCTTATATGAATAATTGAATCCCCCTACTTATTCATCTATTCGTTTTATTTATTATATCTGTAGAGCATCAAGATTGGGAGTGTATCAACATGAACTCGATACACCAGTTCCCGTTCGCAATACTGACGAGGAACCGACGAAACAACCGGGAGTTTGGGAAGCAGAAAAGGGGTCCACATCAGCAACTGAAGCTTCTGGAGATAATCATTACCTTGCATCCTTATACCGTCCTCCTTTTGAATTGTTGTTTAATGGTTCTTTTGAGAATGTAATATTTTAACTAATCTTAGCGCCATTCTTATAAATAAATATGTACTGTATTTATTTTTCTGAAATGTAGAAAGTATATATCAGGCAAAAGATGCTGCTATTGGCCAACACAGATGGCTCCTAGTGAATGTCCAATCTACTAGAGAATTTAATTCACATATGGTAATACATTATGCCTCTTTTTTTTCTTTTTCTTTTTTATATATATGTAACAATTGGAAACTGATGTTGCATAGTTGTATTTTGTGATAAACAATGTTTGCAAATATCTATTAAAATGCAGCTAAACTGGGACACATGGGCCAACGAAGCTGTTGCTCAAATAATCACCAATAATTTCAATTTTGGCAGGTGCTCTTTTTTACCCACTTTATCCGACAATATTTGAACCAGAATATATGATTCCGTCGTTTTATCATTCTTATGAGTATTGTGGTTTTCCTGCAACATGTTTTTACCTAAGATCCATTACTCTATTAGTAGTATAATGTGAAAATCCAGAAATTTTCGACCAAATTTAAACTTGATCTTTGTATGTTTTCGACACGATAAGCAAAGTCTGTAATGTTGAGTCCTGAAAATTTTGTAACTACGTTCATATATTCAATTTACCCTTCGACTATCCCCAACGATTCATAAACAATTATATTTAACTTGTTGTGTATGTATATACATATATATATATATATATATATATATATATATATATATATATATATATATATATATATATATATATATATATATATATATATATAAATTGAAAACGTTAACCAAATATTAAGTGTATGATATCGTACATTAAACTTATTGGTTTGAATAACTAGTTGATATATATTTACCAAACGGAGTTAAAAGATAATACCAAACGATTGAACTAGAAGATATTTTAACATTTATAAATCTCATAAATGTTGTGATATTATTATAGGTCTCTGTTGTGAGGTCCATGAAAATTTGAGAAATCTATTCTTTTTAACAATATTCGGAATAAATGGTAAAGTGATCTACAAGTAAGAACAAAGTGTCAATTAATGAGAGTTAGACAAAAGTTAGTGGAGATTCCTTTTTGATTTCCAATACATGCTTTACAACAATTAACTCGTGGCTTTTAATAAGGTAACTATTTAACTTTCATATTATTTAATGTAAAAGTGAAATTATAAAATGTAGAAAACTTAGAAGATGAATATCGACAAGTTAAGTAAATCTACATTTTATATAATTTCATGCACTTAACTATCCATTGGACCTTACCCGACGATTCGCGAACGATTGTTTGTATATATATATATATATATATATATATATATATATATATATATATATATATATATGTATGTATGTATATAATAATTTGAAATAATAAAATATAATTTAAACATTTAAAATTAAATATGTAAAATAAGATATAAAATAATTAAGTTGTAATTAAAATGAATTTATATATAAATATATGATTTCTAAGTATAAATATTATTATATGTATATATTAAAGTTTATAAAAATTTAATACTTAATATAAGTTATTATGTAATGTATATTATATAGTTATATTATATAATCAATAAAATGTGATACTAATATGTTAAATTTAATTATATATATAGTTGTTATAATAATATTGTTATTAGTTTTAATATTAATATCAATACTAGTGCTATTAATATTATATTGCATATATAATCTATAAATACGAATTTGATATATAAAAATTATTGTAATATTAGTATTACTAATATTATTATTATTATTATTATTATCATTAATAATATTAGTATTATTATAGTATTATTATAGAATTATTATTAATATTAAATTCATTATTATTAAAAGTATTATATTGCATTTTAATGAAATTTGATATATATAATCTGTTATATTATTAGTAATAATATTATTAATATCATTTTTATGTTAATACTATTATTATTCCTATTATTAATGTTATTAATATTAGTATACATATTATTATAAATGTTAACAATATTATTATTAATACACTAATAATTATTAATATTAGTTAAATTTAAGTTACATAAACAGATATAACTACAGATTTATATAATTACATATACAGATATATATACATATAATTACAGCTGTATACTTATATAATTACATAATCATACGCGTTTTTTTAAGTCAATATATGAGATTTATATCATTGTTTTCTGTTACTCTGTGACTACATGTCGACTAACAAACACTAACCAATAATTAAATTACTGCTTCAAATGTTGAATTAACATATGTATTATCGTTATATAATGATTGAAGCTGCTAAATGATAGGAATTAAAAACAAAATTTATTAAACGAAACCATTCTTTCTCTGTTATTCATTTTTTTAGCCAAAACACGATTTAGAACCGAATTTCAAAATCTATTAAAGCAATTTTGTTAGGAATCCCATATACAAACTATCTGCAAAGTTTCAAAACCCAATTCCTAATATCAAGTTCGAATTTACGAGTCAATTTTTTTTTCAAAAAGTCAAACTTTTTGTTCTTCGCGAAATTCGAATTCAAGTTGATGTTTCAGGATAAATTAAGGATTTAGAAAGTTTCTAGGGATGATTTGAAATCTAATTCGTGTTGTAGTCTTTGGCCAAAACGCTCTAAAATTCAAAATCAATTTTTGTTTCTATACTAGCGACAGCAGCAGTAGCTGCTTTTATTTTATTTTTTGTTGTTTTAATTTTTTTTGAATAACAAGAACATCACTTTCTGATTTCTATTTATTTACAAGTCTTAAATAAATCACGAATTCGTTATTTTGGTCCTCTGGTCGATTAATTCAACGAAGAAGATGAAAAAGCGGATAGAAATATAAACTGTTTAATATATTTGGGTTTGATATATATTCCGAAAAACAAGTCAGCCCAGCTGGTCGATTGTGTTTGTGAGTGAGCGGGAGGTCGCAGGTTCGAGTCCATTTCCGGGCTAATCTTTTTATAAAAGCTTTTGGAAGGTAGTTTTTTTTTTAAATTATTATTATTATTATTATTATTATTACTATTATTATTATTATTATTATTATTATTATTATTATTATTATTATTATTATTATTATTATTATTATTATTATTATTATTGTTGTTGTTGTTGTTATCCTTATCATTATCATTAAAAGTATTATTATAAATTTTTTAGAAATATCATTACTATTAATATAAGTATTATTATTATTACTATGATTATGTTATAAGTTATTATAGGTTTTATTTTCAAATATAAATTGGTAAGCATGTTAAAGATAATAATAACTAAATTATGATTATAATTTAATTACATGTATGATTATCAACTATAAGTAAATTTAATACAATTACGATAAATATATCATTAATATTAGTATTAGGATTATTATTATTAGTATTATCATTAAGGTTATTATCAGTATTATTATTATGATTGAAAACTATCATTATTATTATTATTATTATTATTATTATTATTATTATTATTATTATTATTATTATTATCATTATTATACTTTTCATAAAAAATAAATATTATGTATATAAAAATATACTTATATTAATACTACATATAATTATATATTGAACATATTAACATTTTTTATTACATATAACAAATTATTGACTTTTGATAAAACACTAATTATATATATATATATATATATATATATATATATATATATATATATATATATATATATATATATATAATCATATGTATAAATATTAATTAGTTTAAAAGTATATACAAAATAGATATATATATATATATATATATATATATATATAACATATAATTTAAGATATAAAATATACATAAAATATATATATATATATATATATATATATATATATATATATATATATATATATATACATACATACATACATATATATATATATTAATTAGGATTTATCATAAGATTTCATATAACCACAACACTTAACATATAAATATTATAAGATTAATAAATGAAATTATTTGATTACTATTATATGTATTAATATATACATAATTGATATAAGTTCGTGAATGCAAGGCCAACCTTGCACTTGTTCAATGACGTCATAAGTATTTTTACTACGAAATACAGTATTGTGAGTTTCATTACTCCCTTTTTAAATGCTTTTGCAATATATATTTTTGGGACTGAGAATACATGCGCTTTTATAAATGTTTGACGGAATAGACACAAGTACTCGAAAATTACATTCTATGGTTGGATTATCGAAATCGAATATCGCCCTTCAAGTCTGGTAACCTAAGAATTAGGGAAATGGCCCCTAATTGACGCGAATTCTAAAGATAGATCTATTGGGCCTAACAACCCCCATTCATGTCTATGGATGGTGATAATGCTAAAAACGAACACATATTTCATAGCATTATCCTTCAAGAAAGACAAGTTTTTAGTTGCAATTATTCTATTTACAAGTGATATTCGTTTAAATAATAAAAAGGTGAAGACAAAAGACAGATTCGACGATTTGAAGACGCAAACGACCAAAACGCTAAAAAGTACAAATTACAATCCAAGTGGTTCAATTTATTGATGAGAAATGTCTCAAAGTTACAAGAGTACAAGGCGCAAAATGCAAAGTACAAGATATTAAATAGTACGAAAGGACGTTCGGAAATCCGGAACCGGGACATAAACCAAGAAGAAATGCGCGACGCAACGGAGCTAAAATTATGAGTCAACTATGCACAAAGATATAATATAATATATATATATAATTATCTAAAATTATATTATATATATTAAATAAATCAAGAGCCGCCCATGTTTTAAACTCCATATGAGCTGGGACAGCTGGCCATGCGATCGCATGGCCAGGAAGGGGAAGAAGCATGCGATCGCATGGCCCCAAATTATTGGTCAGGTGCTATAAATTGCAAGTTTGGGCGATGAGTTATTTACACAATTTTCATCATCCTTCTCTGCACTCTCTCAACACATATATATATATATATATTTATATTTTATAATTATAATTTTAAGTTAATAATAATAAGGTTATAGTAGCGAATGTTTTAAGTTTGTAAGTCGAAACTCTGTCAGTGTAACACTACGCGATAAATACTCATTGTAAGTTATGTTCAACCTTTTTAAATTAATGTCTCGTAGCTAAATTATTATTACGTTTATTTAAGCCGAAGTAATCGTGATGTTGGAATATATATTAAGACTGGGTTATTGGGCTTTGGACCATAATTGAGGTTTGGACAAAAAACCGACACTTGTGGAAATTGGACTATGGGTTATTAATGGGCTTTATATTAATTAAATGATATCTCGTTGATTTAATATAGAGATTTATAATTTGACGTACTTATATATAACCACATACGCTTGACTGGGCACGGTGGGCGGGATATTTATTAATACTAATAATTATTCATTTGACCGGACACGGGGATGAATTAATAGTTACTAGACTCGTTAAAACAGGGGTGGATTACATTCAAGGATAATTGGTGTAATTGTTAACAAAGTATTAAAACCTTAGATTACACGCAGTCGATAACCTGGTGTATTCAATAAACAAAGTATTAAGACCTTGTTACAGTTTAAATCCCCAATTAGTTGGAATATTTGACTTCGGGTATAAGGATAATTTGACGAAGACTTTCGCACTTTATAATTATGACCGATGGACTATTATGGACAAAACCAGATGGACATATAGAATAATCCAGGACAAAGGCCAATTAACCCATGGTAATAAATCAAAATCAACACGTCAAACATCATGATTACGGAAGTTTAAATAAGCATAATTTCTTTAATTTATATATCATCATACTTTTACTTATAGTCATTTTATTTATCGTACTTTAAATTACTGCAATTTTATTTATCGCACTTTTATTTATCGTCATTTACTTTATGCTTTAAATTAAGTTATATTTATATTTAATATTTTACATTAGGTTTTAATTGTGATTTAAGACGTAAAATCGACAAACCGGTCACTAAACGGTAAAAACCCCCTTTTATAATAATAATAATACTACTATATATATATATATATATATATATATATATATATATATATATATATATATATATATATATTTATTTATTTATACAAATATAGTTGATAATGCTAAAAACGAACATATATTTCATAGCATTATTCCTCAAGAAAGACAAGCTTTTAGTTGCAATTGTTCTATTTACAAGTGATATTCGTTTAAATAATAAAAGGTGAAGACAAAAGACAGATTCGACGAATTGAAGACGCAAACGACCAAAAAGCTCAAAAGTACAAAATACAATCCAAGAGGTTCCAATTATTGATAAGAAACGTCTCGAATTTACAAGAGTACAAGATTCAAAATGCAAAGTACAAGATATTAAATTGTACGCAAGGACGTTCAAAAATCCGGAACCGGGACCAGAGTCAACTCTCAACGCTCGACGCAACGGACTAAAAATTACAAGTCAACTATGCACATAAATATAATATAATATTTAAATAATTCTTATAATTATTTAATATATTATATTATTTATAAAACCGTCGGCAGAAGAAAACAACCAAATATGAGCCTCCCCAGCTGGCCATGCGATCGCATGGCCTGGAAGGCATAAATCCATGCGATCGCATGAGCCCCAGTTCCAGCCCACATGCCTATAAAAATCGAGCTTTGGTGCACCACAAAATCATCTATCTTTCTCTTCTCTCCATTCATACGTAATATTTATATTTATAATTTATATTTTAATTTTAATTTTAATTATAATTCTAATAATAAGGGTATGTTAGCGAATATTGTAAGGGTGTAAGTCGAAATTCTGTCCGTGTAACGCTACGCTATTTTTAATCATTGTAAGTTATGTTCAACCTTTTTACATTAATGTCTCGTAGCTAAGTTATTATTATGCTTATTTAAAACGAAGTAATCATGATGTTGGGCTAATTATTAAAATTGGGTAATTGGGCTTTGTACCATAATTGGGGTTTGGACAAAAGAACGACACTTGTGGAAATTAGACTATGGGCTATTAATGGGCTTTATATTTGTTTAACTAAATGATAGTTTGTTAATGTTAATATAAAGATTTACAATTGGGCGTCCCTATAAGTTACCATATACACTCGATCGGACACGATGGGCGGGGTATTTATATGTACGAATAATCGTTCATTTAACCGGACACGGGAATGGATTAATAGCCACTAGAATAATTAAAACAGGGGTGAAATTATGTACAAGGACACTTGGTATAATTGATAACAAAATATTAAAACCTTGGGTTACACTCAGTCGACATCCTGGTGTAATTATTAAACAAAGTATTAAAATCTTGTTACAGTTTAAGTCCCCAATTAGTTGGAATATTTAACTTCGGGTATAAGGATAATTTGACGAGGACACTCGCACTTTATATTTATGACTGATGGACTGTTATGGACAAAAACCAGACGGACATATTAAATAATCCAGGACAAAGGACAATTAACCCATGGGCATAAAACTAAAATCAACACGTCAAACATCATGATTACGGAAGTTTAAATAAGCATAATTCTTTTATTTCATATTTAATTTCCTTTATTTTATATTTAATTGCACTTCTAATTATCGCATTTTTATTGTTATTGTATTTAATTGCACTTTTAATTATCGTACTTTTTAATTATCGCAAGTTTATTTTATCGCACTTTTATTATTCGCAATTTCATTATCGTTATTTACTTTACGCTTTAATTTAAGTCTTGTATTTATTTATTATTTTACATTTGGTTTTAACTGCGACTAAAGTTTTAAAATCGACAAACCGGTCATTAAACGGTAAAAACTCCCCCTTTATAATAATAATATTACTTATATATATATATATATATATATTTGTATTTTTATAAAAGTAAACTAATATAGCGTTAAGCTTTGTTTAAAGATTTCCCTGTGGAACGAACCGGACTTACTAAAAATTACACTACTGTACGATTAGGTACACTTCCTATAAGTGTTGTAGCAAGGTTTAAGTATATCCATTCTCAAAATAAATAAATATCTTGTGTAAAATTGTATCGTATTTAATAGTATTTCCTGCAAAAATTAATAGCTATTTTATATACACCTCGCGAAACACCAAGTATTTTTGGCGCCGCTGCCGGGGACCAATCTAACTTAAAAGCCGGAAGCGAAACGCTAATAAAAAAAAGAATTTTTAGTTTACTTATATTAAAATTCGTTTTTATAAAAATACGTTTTAAATATTCGAAAATATAAAAAGAAAAACAAAAATATAAATATTTTTTTTTTTAGAGTTTGGTAAATATTTAAGTTTTATAAAGTTTCTTTATTTCTATTTTTTTTTAGTTTGTAAAAATATAAGTTTTATTTAATTAATAAATATATTTTATATTTTACAGCAAAAACAGAAAAAAAAAATAAATAATTAATTTGGCCCGAACACTGTAGCAGCCCAGCTCTTGGCCCGAAACCCTAGCCCATGCGATCGCATGGCTGGGCAACTGAGGACTCATGCGATCGCATGAGCCCATCTGACACGCCAGACTGCAGTCTGCATTAATTACGGATAATAATAATAATTATTAATTATTATATTTAAACCCTAATTAGGGTTATATATAATATATATTAATTTAGTTTTTATTATTAATTTGTATTTTTAGTTTAATTAGTTTATTTAAATTGTAAAATTAATAGTTTTATAAAATAAATAATATAAAAATAATATTTTTATAAAAATTGTACTTTTTACAACTTTTTATATATTTTTATATTTTGTCCCTTTTTAATCGTTTTAGCGTAATATTTGTATTTTTTGCTCATATTTAGTTTTAATTCATAGTTTTAGCCATAATTATTTTTACTTCTGGATTTTTAGGCTTTGCCGTAGAATTCCTTAAGTGCTTTTTCTTTAGACTAAGATTTAAGTGCTTTAGAATTTTGCGACGCCTTTTTAAGTTTTAGTTTCTTTTTAAGTTATTTCCATTTGGAATTTAGTTTTTCCTGTAAGCTTTAATATTTTTAGACACCTTTTACTATGTATCAATTATCATTCCAATTAGTAATCTCAATTTGCGATTATAATTTTAAGTTAGTTGTAGTAATAAGGTTAGGTTAGTCAAGTGTTTTAAGTTTTATAAGTTTCTTTTATTTTTCCGTCACCTTTTATTTTTCAACCATTTTTCTTTTTCGACCTTTTTCGACGAGCTCTTTTTCTTTCTTATTTCTCGCTATTCTAGTTTTAGGACATAGATTTTTATTCTACTTCTTATCTAAATTTCTTAAAATTACGAAAATTTATTTTAAGTGGTTAAATTGATAGACATCAAAATTTTCTGGTTCGTAGTAATAGTTGGATTTTTACGTGGACCGGGTTATTGGAGCCAAACAGTCCTCAATTATATTGAGACCAAATGAATCCTGCCCCTCTGCTGCATCTTTTGGCTATTCGAAACGTGGGCAAAATCAGAAAAGTCTATTGATTGGATAACTTATTATAATTTTTCTTTCCTTTTAAAAACTAATAGGATATTCAGTGAATGCACCGAGCAAGACGTTCGCCACCTTTTGTACGTTCACCACCTGTAACTAGATCAAGACATTTAGCAAATATTACCACCGTTGATTTTTCTTTAGAAACGTCATCCAGTCGACCAAGTACTTCAGTTCAAATTTCCAATAATCCATTTTTTGAACCCGACCTCACAATTGAGAATCCGGAGAATATTCAGGAACGGTTCGTAGATCCTGAACCACTAAACTTTCCCCCGGAACCACCAATCATTCAAACAGAGATTGTTGAGGAACGAACCATTAAATCAGAATCCTCTAGTGATTCCGATTCAACAAATTCAATTATGGAGAATCTGGAACCTTTAAGTATGGAAGACCGAATGAGAGCTAAACGCACTGGCCAAGGTCACGTAATTACTCATCCAGACATTAATGCGCCAGATTATGAAATCAAAGGACAAATTCTACACATGGTGACTAATCAATGCCAATTTAGTGGTGCGCCGAAGGAAGATCCAAATGAACATTTACGTACCTTTAATAGGATCTGCACACTATTTAAAATCCGAGAAGTGGAGGATGAACAGATATATCTCATGTTATTTCCCTGGACTTTAAAGGGAGAAGCCAAAGATTGGTTGGAATCGTTACCTGAAGGGGCGATTGATACATGGGACGTTTTAGTTGAAAAATTTCTTAAACAATTCTTTCCTGCATCTAAAGCCGTAAGACTTCAAGCAGAAATTGTTACGTTTACACAGAAACCAAATGAAACTCTATATGAGGCGTGGACTAGATATGGAAAGTTATTAAGAGGATGTCCGCAACATGGTTTAGACACCTGTCAAATAGTACAAATATTCTACCAAGGATGCGACATCACTACAAGAAAAGACATAGATATAGCAGCTGGTGGTTCTATTATGAAGAAAACCGAAACTGATGCTTACAAAATTATTGATAACACTGCTTCCCACTCACATGAGTGGCACCAAGAAAAAGATATCATTAGATCATCTAAAGCAGCTAGAGCCGATTCTAGCCATGACTTAGATTCCATTTCCGCAAAGATAGATGCTGTGGAGAGACGAATGGAAAAGATGACTAAGGATATTCACTCAATACGAATTAGTTGTGAGCAGTGTGGAGGACCACATTTGACAAAAGATTGTCTCAGTATTGAATTAACAATGGAACAAAGAGAGAATATTTCATACATAAACTAAAGGCTTGGAAATAATTATCAGAATAATTATCAACCGCCAAGACCGATTTACAATCAAAACCAGAATTATAACCGAAATATTCCATACAACAACCAACAAGGTCCTAGCAATCAACAAGTATCCAATAATACTTACAACCAGCAAAGACCTAATTTTCAAAACAAACCACCACAACAAAGCGATGATAAAAAGCCGAATTTAGAAGATATAATGACGAAGCTAGTTGAAACTCAAACGCAGTTTTTCACATCTCAGAACAAACTAATGAACAAAATGCTCAAGCGTTTAGAAATCAACAAGCTTCTATTCAAAATCTGGAACAAGAAGTAAGTAACCTAGCAAGGTTAATAGGTGAAAGAAAACCGGGAAGTCTACCTAGTGATACAAATGCTAACCCCCGAAATGAAACAGCTAAAGCCATTACCACAAGAAGTGGTACAACACTTAAACCACCTGAAATACCTGTAACTTCTGATGAAGCTATTCCTACTCCACAAGAACCACAACCTGATCAAGATAAGGAAAAAGAACCGGTAGTTGAAAAGGTTAATGAAGATAACACAGTTAAGGCTAAACCTTATGTTAAACCATACCAACCACCACTTCCTTACCCGAGTAAAATGAAGAAAGAGAAACTTGAAGCCGAGCAATCCAAATTCTTGGATATGTTTAAACAGATAAATGTAAATCTTCCTTTCATTGATGTGATTTCAGGAATGCCTAGATATGCTAAATTCTTGAAAGATCTAATCTCAAATAAAAGAAAATGGAAGAACTCTCGGCTGTTACTATGAATGCTAATTGTTCAAGCAGTGCTGTTAAATAAGATTCCAGAAAAATTATCTGATCCAGGAAGTTTCACAATTCCATGTTTTCTGGGTAGTCTTAGTTCAATAGAAGCATTGGCAGACTTAGGTGCTAGTATAAATCTAATGCCAAATTCACTATACGCTAAACTAGACCTTGGAGAATTGAAACCAACCAGAATAAGCATACAACTAGCCGATAGATCAATAAAATATCCTAGAGGGATAATGGAGAACATGCTAGTTAAAGTTGGTACTTTAGTATTTCCAGTAGATTTTGTTGTTTTGGACATGGAAGAAGATTCTCAAGTTCCTCTCATATTAGGAAGACCATTCTTAAACACGGCTAAAGCAATGATAGACGTGTTCGGTAAGAAATTGAGCCTAAGTATAGAGGATGAGAGTGTTACCTTTTCAGTTGATAGAGCAATGCAACAACTGCAATCTGCAGATGATACATGTTATTATATTCAAACTATAGATGCACATGCAGAATTATTAGAAGAATTTCCAGAATTACAAGGAACAGGAGAATGTTCTTTAGGAGAAGGTAATGAACCAATTGATGAAGCTGAAATGTTAGCTACACTTATAGCTAATGGATATGAACCAACAACAGAAGAAATTCAAATGCTAAAAGAAGAAGACAGATATCGATATAAATCATCGATAGAAGAACCTCCGAAATTAGAGTTAAAGTCACTTCCAAACCATTTGGAATACGCTTATTTACATGGTGAATCTGAATTACCTGTAATAATATCGTCTTCTCTTACTGAAAATGAGAAATCACAACTCATTTCTGTGTTGAAAGCTCATAAACCAGCCATTGCATGGAAGATTCATGATATTAAAGGAATAAGTCCTTCGTATTGCACACATAAAATCCTTATGGAAGAAGGTCATAAAACGTATGTGCAACGCCAACGAAGACTAAATCCTAATATGCAAGATGTAGTTAAGAAAGAGATTATTAAACTGCTAGAAGCAGGTCTAATTTATCCAATCTCTGATAGTCCATGGGTAAGCCCAGTTCAATGCGTGCCTAAGAAGGGTGGCATGACTGTCATTACAAATGAGAAAAATGAGCTTATTCCTACTAGGACTGTAACAGGATGGCGTGTGTGTATTGATTATAGAAAATTAAATGACGCCACCAGAAAAGATCACTTTCCCTTACCTTTTATAGATCAAATGTTGGAAAGATTAGCCGGAAATAGTTACTATTGTTTTCTAGATGGATTTTCCGGATATTTTCAAATTCCAATAGCACCTGAAGATCAAGAGAAAACCACATTCACGTGCCCTTATGGTACTTTTGCTTACAAACGCATGCCATTTGGACTTTGCAACGCCCCTGCAACCTTTCAAAGGTGTATGATGGCGATTTTTCACGACATGATAGAAGAATGCATGGAAGTTTTCATGGATGATTTTTCAGTCTTCGGTGATACATTTGAATCATGTCTAGTTAATCTGGAACGAATGCTTATTAGATGCGAACGATCAAATCTAGTACTTAATTAGGAAAAATGCCATTTCATGGTTAAAGAAGGAATCGTTCTTGGTCATAAAATTTCAAAAGAAGGAATTGAAGTGGATAGAGCAATGCAACAACCGCAATCTGCAAATGATACATGTTATTATATTCAAACTATAGATGCACATGCAGAATTATTAGAAGAATTTCCAGAATTACAAGGAACCGGAGAATGTTCTTTAGGAGAAGGTAATGAACCAATTGATGAAGCTGAAATGTTAGCTACACTTATAGCTAATGGATATGAACCAACAACAGAAGAAATTCAAATGCTAAAAGAAGAAGACAGATATCGATATAAATCATCGATAGAAGAACCTCCGAAATTAGAGTTAAAGCCACTTCCAAACCATTTGGAATACGCTTATTTACATGGTGAATCTGAATTACCTGTAATAATATCGTCTTCTCTTACTGAAAATGAGAAATCACAACTCATTTCTGTGTTGAAAGCTCATAAACCAGCCATTGCATGGAAGATTCATGATATTAAAGGAATAAGTCCTTCGTATTGCACACATAAAATCCTTATGGAAGAAGGTCATAAAATGTATGTGCAACGCCAACGAAGACTAAATCCTAATATGCAAGATGTAGTTAAGAAAGAGATTATTAAACTGCTAGACGCAGGTCTAATTTATCCAATCTCTGATAGTCCATGGGTAAGCCCAGTTCAATGCGTGCCTAAGAAGGGTGGCATGACTGTCATTACAAAAGAGAAAAATGAGCTTATTCCTACTAGGACTGTAACAGGATGGCGTGTGTGTATTGATTATAGAAAATTAAATGACGCCACCAGAAAAGATCACTTTCCCTTACCTTTTATAGATCAAATGTTGGAAAGATTAGCCGGAAATAGTTACTATTGTTTTCTAGATGGATTTTCCGGATATTTTCAAATTCCAATAGCACCTGAAGATCAAGAGAAAACCACATTCACGTGCCCTTATGGTACTTTTGCTTACAAACGCATGCCATTTGGACTTTGCAACGCCCCTGCAACCTTTCAAAGGTGTATGATGGCGATTTTTCACGACATGATAGAAGAATGCATGGAAGTTTTCATGGATGATTTTTCAGTCTTCGGTGATACATTTGAATCATGTCTAGTTAATCTGGAACGAATGCTTATTAGATGCGAACGATCAAATCTAGTACTTAATTGGGAAAAATGCCATTTCATGGTTAAAGAAGGCATCGTTCTTGGTCATAAAATTTCAAAAGAAGGAATTGAAGTGGATAGAGCTAAAGTAGATGTAATTGCTAAACTTCCACATCCCACCAATGTTAGAGGAGTTAGGAGTTTTCTAGGGCATGCCGGTTTTTACCGACGTTTCATAAAAGATTTTTCTAAAATTGCCACTCCTATGAATAAACTCCTAGAAAAAGATGCTCCATTCATCTTTTCAGATGAGTGTATCAAATCTTTTAATATTCTTAAAGAAAAACTAACTAATGCGCCGATCATGATAACACCAAATTGGAATCTACCATTTGAACTAATGTGCGATGCAAGTGATTTTGCAATGGGGGCCGTTTTAGGACAAAGGATTGAAAAACGATTTCAACCTATATATTATGCTAGTAAGACGTTACATGGAGCATAAACGAACTATACAACTACTGAGAAAGAACTCCTTGCTATTGTCTTTGCTTTTGACAAATTTCGATCATATCTCGTTCTAGCAAAAACGGTGGTCTATACCGACCATTCTGCTCTTAGATACCTATTTTCAAAACAAGATGCTAAACCAAGATTAATCCGTTGGATCTTACTCTTACAAGAGTTTGATATTGAAATCCGAGATAAAAGAGGAGCAGAAAATCTCGCCGCTGATCATCTTTCTCGTCTTGAAAATCCCGAATTAGAAGTTCTGAATGAATCGGCCATACAAGACAACTTTCCTGATGAATATCTATTGAAGATAGATTATAAAGAAATTCCATGGTTTGCAGACTATGCAAACTACTTAGTTTGTGGATTCCTTGAAAAAGGATTATCGTACCAAAAACGAAAGAAATTCTTCAGTGATATAAAACACTATTTCTGGGAAGATCCACATTTGTTTAAAAGTTGTCCAGATGGAATAATACGCCGATGTGTATTTGGAGATGAAGCTAGTAAAATATTAAACCATTGTCACACAGGACCAACAGAAGGGCATTATGGGCCTCAACTAACAGCAAGAAAAGTTTATGATGCTGGATTCTATTGGCCTACAATTTACAAAGACGCATACCTTCTTTGCAAATCCTGTGATGCATGTCAAAGGGCCGGAAAAATAAGTCAACGTGATGAAATGCCACAAAATGTCATCCAAGTATGTGAAGTATTTGACATTTGGGGTATTGACTTTATGGGTCCATTTCCAAAATCTCATAATAATCTATATATACTCGTAGCCATTGATTATGTATCTAAATGGACGGAAGCATAAGCTCTCCCAACTAACGATGCACGAGTTGTAGTCAACTTTTTAAAACGTCTTTTTACAAGGTTTGGAACACCGAAAGCTTTAATAAGTGATCGGGGAACTCATTTCTGTAATAATCAACTTGAGAAAGTACTTAAAAGATATGGAGTAAATCATAAAATCTCCACCGCATATCATCCACAAACAAGTGGACAAGTTGAAAATACCAACCGAGCTTTAAAACGTATTCTAGAGAAAACCGTAGGATCAAATCCGAAGGAATGGTCCATTAAATTGGAGGATGCACTCTGGGCTTTTAGAACAGCCTACAAAACTCCAATTGGAACCACACCTTTTAGACTTGTTTATGGAAAAGCATTTCATCTTCCAGTAGAAATTGAACACAAAGCGTTTTGGGCTTTGAAGACATGTAATCTTGATTTACATGAAGCCGGACGTCTACGATTAAGTCAACTAAACGAATTAGAAGAATTAAGACATGAAGCATACGAAAATTCGTTAATCTATAAAGAAAGAACGAAGAAATGGCATGATAAAAGAATCAGAAGTTCAAAAGAATTTAAGGAAGGAGACAGAGTTCTTCTTTTCAATTCACGATTCAAGCTATTTCCTGGAAAATTGAAATCAAGATGGTCTGGACCATTCATAGTCAAAAGAGTTTTTCCATACGGAACGATAGAATTAATAAATTCAAATGGGATTGAATTTAAAGTTAATGGTCACAGAGTTAAACACTACATAGATAGTCCGATGGAAGTAGACAACGAAGTTAATCACAATTTCGACACCACAGCTAACTAAGTGTGGGGAGAATCAAGTCTTTAAAAGATAATATGTATTTCTGTTAGAGTTAGATTGTTTGTTTTCGTGTAGTTCTCGAAAATGGATCTCGAATGGTCTTTCCCTAGCAGACCCTAAAGAACTAGTCTTCTCCCCCCATTCTGAATTTTTAATTTTTTTAGGTTTTTACGAAATGAAGACTGCCTGTGAACTAAACCATGGTCTAATGCTACACGCTTTGATCACTAAACGTAATAATGACATACTACCGAGTGAAATAGTATCAGTAATCAGAGAAAGAATGGACGGAGTTAGAAAAGAATCAAGATGCGAAGATAATAAGTTACAATTTGGTAAAGGAAAATCAAAATCCGCAGTGAAAAGAAGAGCACGACACCTAGAAAGATGTCACAAATGCGGAAAATGGTCACATGGAGGTAAATGTTCAAATAATCAAACCTATTCAAACACCGAATTTGTTACTTTATGCAGAGACGGACCGTTCATATGTTTAGAAGAAAAGACACTGAATGCTCGAGGTTACGCCTATGTAGCTATGGAAAACCAATTAAACCGACTATCTTATGAATGGGATAGATCATATAACTAAGAAATCTATTTCACAGGTATGTTTGTACAGTTTTTATTTTTTTTTATTTTTAACCTTTTGATAATAAACGCTAATTTGTTCGCTATAAAGTATTAAATTGGTATTGAATAAAATTAGGTTTGGCGACCGAAATTATTGATATCATTCAAAAATTTATTACATCACTGCGAAATTTAACGTTTATTCTTAAGGTATAAATATCTTTAATCAATCAACCCAAAATATTTTAAAAATTCGTCATGAGTTAAATTAGGTCTTGGAACCGAAATTACTTTACCGAAAAGAGGGGCGCATATTTTTGATAATATTTGATTGATTAAAGTGGGATAAAAAGCCAAAAAGATTTTTAATTTTATTTTTACCATGTTTTTTTTAAAATTAATATTTAAATCTTAAATTAATATTGTAAACTTTGTAAAAACAATATATTTAAAATTGTAAATACTTGAAAAATTAATATAAGTTTGGTGTGAATTTATAATATGAATTTTTAAATTAAGTTTGGTGTGAATTTTTAATATGAATTTTTAATTTTATGCATTTCAAATTTTAAGTTTGGTGTGAATTTTTAATATTAATTTTGAATTTTATATTTAAGTTGTGTGAATTTAAAAACAAAAATTTACTTTATCTCATTAAGTTAAAAATATGATTTTTAAAATTCGTTGTGAGTTGAAGACTAGGTCTTTGAACCGAAATTGCTTTACCCGAGGGAGGGACGAGAACTTTTATTATCATTATTTTTAATCTTATAGAATTAAAGTATGCCAAAAACATTAAAAAAACCCAAAAATCTTTACTTTTAAAAACCGCGCTTTGATTTGACAAATTTTAAAATTTTGTCGAGGGACAGACTAGGAAAACGATCCGAAACGCCCTCGCTCCTAAAAGAAACCAAATTTTTAAAATTTAATTAATTATAAGTTTTATAAAGTGTAAGTTAAAAAAAAAAAAAAAAAATTCAGAAATCACTGTAGCCGGCACCCCATGCGATCGCATGGGGTTTGCACTTGGAACCCATGCGATCGCATGGGGACCAAATGCAGGTCAGAAACAAATACAGCAGCGAGTTCTGCTCTTCACCACAACACACACACATTCACGAAACTCACCCAAAAATTCACCAATTTTCGCCATTTTTCCACCGTAATTCGTCATTTTTCTTGCTCTAATCATGCCTAGATTCTCATTCTTCAGCAAATTGGTAAAAATTACACCCCTAAACTCTATAAATTCCTAGTTTTTGTGATAATTACCAATTTTTTACCTAATGCAATTTTGTTAATTTCTAGTGTAATTAGTGTTAAATTGTTAGTATTTTATGCATGTATAACCTAGATTGATGCTATTTAACATGATTTGAAGCCAAAAACTTTAAATTTTTTAGAAATCTAGGGTTTGTGTTCTTGAGAAATTTGGGGCTTTTTGATATAAACAGGTTATGGCCGATTTTTGTCATGAATTATTGCTAAATTGAGTAGTGTAACATGTTTAGATAGTTAAATGATCCAAACAATGATCCTAAACATGATTTTTGGAGATTAAAGTGAACTTTTCAAGTCCAAAATTCATGAACTTGATTAATTTGATATATTTGCCATTTGAGACTTGTTTAATTATTAGTAATGAATATTTTGACATGTTATTTGAGTTAAATGCTTATGAATTTTGTATACATTTTCATATGTGCTTATTTGAAAAGTGTAGAATTGTGAAAAATTGTGAAAATGTGTATAAGTTTAATTTTGATTTAACATGTTATAGTGATTGTTTTAAGTTGTTATTTTGCTAACACTAATGCATATTTGGATGCACAAATTTTGTGTTTAATGTGTTTTGCAGAAAGCCGATACTGGAGGTTCAGGAGCATCATCATCTAGACGATCAGCACCAGCACCAGAACCAGAACCAGAAATGCAACACGAACAAGAACCACAACAGGAACAACAACAACCTGATCAGCACATACCTTATTATGATCCGGTACAGTTTGTTGATGAATTCATAGTATTCCCAATGAGGCCTCCAGTAGAATTCCCAACGATTCCTGAGCACACTCTACATCCTAATATGAGATTTGATAGAAGATGGAGAGATTACAAGACATATCAAAGGAACAAATTCAAATTGGTAACAAAAAATGTAGAGGTGCCAAGGGTAATTGATTGGGCCCCTTTGGAAACGGTCCATCTAGCTGACCGTGTTAGATAGCTTTTAGTTCAAAGGTATGGCAGTTCTTCTTTTACAGATTGGGAACGTCTTTTCACCATTCGTAGACCTGTATATAAGGAATGGTGTGTTAAGTTGATAAGTACTGTATCACTTGATACAAATATAGTTAGAATAGATGATAGAAGATTTCTTAGGTTTATCCTTGACGGTAGGATGTACAGAATGTCCATGCTGGACATGGCCAGGGCCTTAGAGATATATACTCCTGGTGAGTTGCTATTACCCGGTTGTATAAACTTGATTCATTATGGTGAACGGGTAGATAGTAACTTTGACGCTGACGCCATTTGGAGGCGTATGTCACATTTTGATGTTTTTACACGAGCAGGAGGACACTCCTATACACATATTGACAGAGCCGAGCTTCGTATTATTCATAGATTTTTGGCTAACTCGATTACACAAAGAGGTCATAATAAAGAAAAAATTACCTTATATGATTTATTCTACCTAAAGTGTATTCGGGATCCTAGAAGCATTGTCAATATCCCTTACTGTGTTGCTTTTTATTTATCTAAAATGGTAGAGGGAATGCAGGACGGGAGTATTGAATAATACGAATACAAAATACTTGATGTTTCGCGAGGTGTATATAAAATAGCTATTAATTTTTGCAGGAAATACTATTAAATACGATACAATTTTACACAAGATATTTATTTATTTAGAGAATGGATATACTTAAACCTTGCTACAACACTTATAGGCAGTGTACCTAATCGTACAGTAGTGTAGTTTTTAGTAAGTCCGGTTCGTTCCACAGGGAAATCTTTAAACAAAGCTTAACGCTATATTAGTTTACTTTTATAAAAATACAAATATATATATAAGTAATATTATTATTATAAAGGGGGGGTTTTTTACCGTTTAATGACCGGTTTGTCGATTTTAAAACTTTAGTCGCAGTTAAAACCAAATGTAAAATATTAAAAATAAATACAAGATTTAAATTAAAGCGTAAAGTAAATAACGATAATGAAATTGCAAATAATAAAAATGCGATAAAATAAACTTGCGATAATTAAAAAGTACGATAATTAAAAGTGCAATTAACTACAATAACAATAAAAATGCGATAATTAGAAGTGCAATTAAATATAAAATAAAGGAAATTAAATATGAAATAAAAGAATTATGCTTATTTAAAGTTACGTAATCATGATGTTTGACGTGTTGATTTTAGTTTTATGCCCATGGGTTAATTGTCCTTTGTCCTGGATTATTTAATATGTCCGTCTGGTTTTTGTCCATAACAGTCCATCAGTCATAAATATAAAGTGCGAGTGTCCTCGTCAAATTATCCTTATACCCAAAGTTAAATATTCCAACTAATTAGGGACTTAAACTGTAACAAGATTTTAATACTTTGTTTAATAATTACACCAGGATGTCGACTGAGTGTAACCCAAGGTTTTAATATTTTGTTATCAATTATACCAAGTGTCCTTGTACATAATTTCACCCCTGTTTTAATTATTCTAGTGGCTATTAATCCATTCCCGTGTCCGGTTAAATGAACGATTATTCGTACATATAAATACCCCGCCCATCGTGTCCGATCGAGTGTATATGGTAATTTATAGGGACGCCCAATTGTAAATCTTTATATTAACATTAACAAACTATCATTTAGTTAAACAAATATAAAGCCCATTAATAGTCCATAGTCTAATTTCCACAAGTGTCGTTCTTTTGTCCAAACCCCAATTATGGTACAAAGCCCAATTACCCAATTTTAGTAATTAGCCCAACATCATGATTACTTCGGATTAAATAAGCATAATAATAACTTAGCTACGAGACATTAAATTAAAAAGGTTGAACATAACTTACAATGATTAAAAATAGTGTAGCGTTACACGGACAGAATTTCGACTTACACCCTTACAACATTCGCTAACATACCCTTATTATTAGAATTATAATTAAAATTAAAATTAAAATATAAATTATAAATATAAATATATCGTATGAATGGAGAAAAGAGAAAGATAGATTATTTTTTGGTGCACCAAAGCTCGATTTTTATAGGCATGTGGGCTGGAACTGGGGCTCATGCGATCGCATGGATTTATGCCTTCCAGGCCATGCGATCGCATGGCCAGCTGGGGAGGCTCATATTTGGTTGTTTTCTTCTGCCGACGGTTTTATAAATAATATAATATATTAAATAATTATAAGAATTATTTAAATATTATATTATATTTATGTGCATAGTTGACTTGTAATTTTTAGTCCGTTGCGTCGAGCGTTGAGAGTTGACTCTGGTCCCGGTTCCGGATTTTCGAACGTCCTTGCGTACAATTTAATATCTTGTACTTTGCGTTTTGAATCTTGTACTCTTGTAAATTCGAGACGTTTCTTATCAATAATTGGAACCTCTTGGATTGTATTTTGTACTTTTGAGCTTTTTGGTCGTTTGCGTCTTCAATTCATCGAATCTGTCTTTTGTCTTCATCTTTTATTATTTAAACGAATATCACTTGTAAATAGAACAATTGCAACTAAAAGCTTGTCTTTCTTGAGGAATAATGCTATGAAATATATGTTCGTTTTTAGCATTATCAACGGGAGTATAATAGGAGGAGGTATTTTTGTTACTCTCATTGGAGAGTATTTAGGTGTTGATAGGAACCAAGGGGGTCCATTACAGATTTGTAGAGAACAGGTTGAGCCCTTAGGATTGAAAGTTTATGTGGGTGCTAAGGTATTGAAAAGTAGACGTAACCAGGCAGTACCCTATGAGGGATCTCATCCTCAGGTAGAGAGAGGCTCAGACGAGGAAATGGAGGAGGCGGAAGACATTAGGGATGTCTTTCGAGATGCTATTCTTGACGTCCACGTTCGTATAGATGAGGAAGCAATGACGAACGCGGCCAGACATAGTATGTATGAGCAGTGGAACTCCGAGCGAGTATACAAGGATTATAGGCGACGCCAACACGATAGCTGGTTAGTTCATCAGCACCAAATCATGAGCCATTTATCATATCAGGTACCAAATAACTATGTACCTACTCGACCTGCTCATTTTCCGCCACATAGCCCCGATATCCGACCACCCTTTAACCGGTATGACTATGACCAAGCCTATCAGAACACCTATAACCAACAATGGAACCCACCCGATGAGATGAACTGGAACCCCTATCCAGACTGATTTAGTTCCATTTGGTTATTTTTATGATTTTTATGTTTTTATCTTTTGACTTTTTCATGTTTAAACTTATGTTATTGGATATATTTGTGTAATTTTTATTATTTTATTATTATTGTGTACTAATATTTCATATTTAGAATTTGAAAGTGGGATATTAAGTCCCATTTCAAATTGCCATGCATGATTATATTTGTATGTATGTATATTGTCGATTGTACAAAACAGGATAAAACAGCGCATTTTAAAGACTGGCATTAAGTTCAGCAAAAGCTACTAATTTTGACGACAAGATGACAAATAAATGTGATGTAACAACAGACGAAATGAACAAATGATATGCACCATTTATCATTCAGCAAACAAACGCCAATATGTTTGGAAACTTTGGTAAAATTTAATCATTTCTACGCTAATCACCCTCAATAATTTAAATTGTACTGATTTCTTGCAAATGAGGGCATTGCAAGATCTTAAGTGTGGGAAGGGGTTAAATTCTTTCGGATTTTTAAAATTTTTATCTTTATACACTTGGTTACCATTAAAAATACTAGTAACGTAGTAGTTGTATTAGAATCTAGTGCTCTCTAATAAAGAACAGCCCTAGTCTTATATACTGACTACCCAATTCTAGTAAAATTTTTCAAAATTTTCAATTAAATGAACTCAAAATCATGTTTATTCATATTTATGAACGATAAAACTAGGTGCTAACACCGACATTATTGTAACCTCGGAAAGGACATAAATTGAGAAACAAACCAAAATGTTAAAATTCATTCAAAATGGAATAGAGGACGATAAAAAGGAAAATAAAAGCCAAGTGTGGGAAAATTTACCAAGTTATCTTAAACATATGTCACATATATCTGTGACAAATAACTGAAAATACTTTTGCTTTGAACTAAACTAAACTGTTTTACCCGATGAAAGAAAAGAAAAGATGGATCTACACGATGAATCAATTCCATCATTAAAAGGAAGTAAAGTCTTCCGAAAAAGACACGCGCTTCTTGATTTAGGTCAAGAAGTTGTCGTCCAGACCAGCTGTAGGTTGACGAAAAATCTAGAAAAGTCATCACTAAAATCAGCAGGAAATCCACGGACTTCAGCATTAAACAGGGTCGCCAAGTGGTCAGATTTATCCTAACCATGAGAAGGATTTATCTCGTAAAATGGGGGGGCACCATGCAAATTAGCTGGATAAGACTAATGAATCAGATCCCCAGAAAGGATAATCTCCTTAAAGATTAAAAATCAGCTTTTAAGCCTGATATTACTCAATCCTAGAGATTGACCTTAAAGATTGAGAATTCAAACTCATGGAATTCAATGATATCTAAACTCGAGCTTGAACGAGAAAATATTTTGATCAAAATTACAAACCGATTTGTTTTCTGAAAACTCTATTTTCAATGCGTTCATTACCATTGAACGTAAAATCCTAGGAATTCACCTGGAATTCATTAGGTCACCTGAACCAAATCGGGTGTCAACCGTAAGAACGGTGGTTGCATAGCATGGTCAAAGACAGGACCTTGTGCCAGACCGAAAAATCATAAGGGTGAGCTTTACTATTGCTCCTACCAAGGATAGTAATTGCGTCCAACACGTTATAGACCATAATTAAAAGCATGTCAGGGGACATTGCCTTAACAGTTGCTTGTTCAACGCTTCCCTTTACAACCGGACGGTAGTTAATCGAAAGGTAATATACGGGACAAGTAAACTGGACGTGTTGCTTTCCAAATACAAGGTTAGCAAGTGGGTGACACAAAACCGCAAGTTTTGAGCTAAAATTTTCAAATCTGAAACCCACCAAACCCACAAAAATATTTTGCAAACACCGGTGAAGGGTTAATCCGGAAAACTTATCTAGGGTAAAAACTAGATTTAATTTTCAAAAGATCAAATGTTTTTATAAAGATCCAATTTCCTTAATGGATCTAAATTTTTATATAGTCATATGGGACTGTAAACCACATCGTTACTACCATTGTTTATACCGCCGTATAAAAATCACTGATGTACAAAGTGTGAAGAATAAAGAAGTGATTCTAGTATTTCAAAACGATATTGCTTGAGGACAAGCAACGCTCAAGTGTGGGAATATTTGATAATGCTAAAAACGAACATATATTTCATAGCATTATTCCTCAAGAAAGACAAGCTTTTAGTTGCAATTGTTCTATTTACAAGTGATATTCGTTTAAATAATAAAAGGTGAATACAAAAGACAGATTCGACGAATTGAAGACGCAAACGACCAAAAAGCTCAAAAGTACAAAATACAATCCAAGAGGTTCCAATTATTGATAAGAAACGTCTCGAATTTACAAGAGTACAAGATTCAAAACGCAAAGTACAAGATATTAAATTGTACACAAGGACGTTCGAAAATCCGGAACCGGGACCAGAGTCAACTCTCAACGCTCGACGCAACGGACTAAAAATTACAAGTCAACTATGCACATAAATATAATATAATATTTAAATAATTCTTATAATTATTTAATATATTATATTATTTATAAAACCGTCGGCAGAAGAAAACAACCAAATATGAGCCTCCCGAGCTGGCCATGCGATCGCATGGCCTGGAAGGTATAAATCCATGCGATCGCATGAGCCCCAGTTCCAGCCCACATGCCTATAAAAATCGAGCTTTGGTGCACCACAAAATCATCTATCTTTCTCTTCTCTCCATTCATACGTAATATTTATATTTATAATTTATATTTTAATTTTAATTTTAATTATAATTCTAATAATAAGGGTATGTTAGCGAATATTGTAAGGGTGTAAGTCGAAATTCTGTCCGTGTAACGCTACGCTATTTTTAATCATTGTAAGTTATGTTCAACCTTTTTACATTAATGTCTCGTAGCTAAGTTATTATTATGCTTATTTAAAACGAAGTAATCATGATGTTGGGCTAATTACTAAAATTGGGTAATTGGGCTTTGTACGATAATTGGGGTTTGGACAAAAGAACGACACTTGTGGAAATTAGACTATGGGCTATTAATGGGCTTTATATTTGTTTAACTAAATGATAGTTTGTTAATGTTAATATAAAGATTTACAATTGGGCATCCCTATAAATTACCATATGCACTCGAACGGACACGATGGGCGGGGTATTTATATGTACGAATAATCGTTCATTTAACCGGACACGGGAATGGATTAATAGCCACTAGAATAATTAAAACAGGGGTGAAATTATGTACAAGGACACTTGGTATAATTGATAACAAAATATTAAAACCTTGGGTTACACTCAGTCAACATCCTGGTGTAATTATTAAACAAAGTATTAAAATCTTGTTACAGTTTAAGTCCCCAATTAGTTGGAATATTTAACTTCGGGTATAAGGATAATTTGACGAGGACACTCGCACTTTATATTTATGACTGATGGACTGTTATGGACAAAACCAGACGGACATATTAAATAATCCAGGACAAAGGACAATTAACCCATGGGCATAAAACTAAAATCAACACGTCAAACATCATGATTACGGAAGTTTAAATAAGCATAATTCTTTTATTTCATATTTAATTTCCTTTATTTTATATTTAATTGCACTTCTAATTATCGCATTTTTATTGTTATTGTATTTAATTTCACTTTTAATTATCGTACTTTTTAATTATCGTAAGTTTATTTTATCGCACTTTTATTATTCGCAATTTCATTATCGTTATTTACTTTACGCTTTAATTTAAGTCTTGTATTTATTTATTATTTTACATTTGGTTTTAACTGTGACTAAAGTTTTAAAATCGACAAACCGGTCATTAAACAGTAAAAACCCCCCCTTTATAATAATAATATTACTTATATATATATTTGTATTTTTATAAAAGTAAACTAATATAGCGTTAAGCTTTGTTTAAAGATTTCCCTGTGGAACGAACCGGACTTACTAAAAACTACACTACTGTACGATTAGGTACACTTCCTATAAGTGTTGTAGCAAGGTTTAAGTATATCCATTCTCTAAATAAATAAATATCTTGTGTAAAATTGTATCGTATTTAATAGTATTTCCTGCAAAAATTAATAGCTATTTTATATACACCTCGCGAAACACCAATAGTTTAAAATAAATATAGCGTTAAACTTAGCCAGCTCCCTGTGGAACGAACCAGACTTACTAAAAACTACACTACTCTACGATTAGGTACACTACCTATAAGTGTTGTAGCAAGGTTTAGGTATATCCATTCTATAAATAAATACATAACTTGTGTAAATTGTATCGTATTTAATAGTATTTCGTAGTATAATATAATCTATTTCGTACTACACCTCGCACACATAAAGTATTTTTGGCGCTGCTGCCGGGGAAGAAAAGCGAAACGCTATATAAAAAAACAATATATTAGTTTTTAAGCTATTTTCGTAAAACAAATATATAAGTTTTAAAAATATAAAAACATAAAAAAGAAAAATATATTTATATATTTTAAGTGTTTAAATTAAAAAGTTTATATTTTTTATTTCTTTTCTTAAAAATTAAAACTAATAAGTAAAATTTTTTTAAATATAAATTTTTATTACATAATATTTTATATAAAGTTAAATCAGAAAAAATAATTAAAATTAGAAAACGGGCCGAACACTGTAGCAGCCCAAATAGCTGGCCTGGTATCCGTTCCCATGCGACCGCATGAAAATTCTACAAACAATCCATGCGATCGCATGGATTGATTTGACAGCCCAGGTACCTTAGCCGACAGAATTAGGGTTACGTTTATTAATAATTATTATTATTAATTAATTATTAATTAGGGTTTTAGTTATTAAATTAATTTTTAATTCTTGTTTTAATAATTAATTTGTATTTTTAAGTTTCAAATAGTTTTATTAATTATAAAATTAATACTTTTATAAAAAATAATATAAAAATAATATTTTTATAAAAATAAGTAATTTTATCATTTTTTATATCTTTTTATAAATTGTATATTTTAATCTTTTAATTTGTAATTTGTATTTTTATTGTTCGTAATTAGTTTTAAGATTGGTTTTTGTCGTAGTTAATTTATATTTCTTTATTTTTAGGCTTTGCCGTAAAATCCCTTAAGTGCTTTTTCTTTAGATTAAGATTTAGACGTTTTAGAATTTTACGACGTCGCTTATCGCTTTAGTTTTAAATAGATTTGAGTGCCTAATTAAGTTATTGCCGTTTTGGATATAGAATTCCTTTTAAACTTTAATTCCTTTAGACGCAAGTTTTAATTTTTAGTTTTTAGACTTTTAAGTTTCGACGCTCTACTTTCTCATTATTATTTTTCGACCTTTTATTTTTCGACGTTTTTCGACGCACTCTTTTTCTTTCTCATTTCTACACTCTAGTTTTTAGGACATAGAATTTTCTTTATTTTCTTTAAATTTCAACGAAAAATTATTTTAAGTGGTTAAATTGATAGACATCCAAAATTTTCTGGTTCGTAGTAATAGTTGGATTTGTTAGTGGCGAGTTGTGGGCTTCCGATTTAAAGGGTCCTGGCTACCTGCTGCATCTATTGGCTATTCAAAACGTGGGCAAAATCAAAAAAGTCTATTAATTTGATAACTTATACAATTTTTATCTTTATAACTAATAGGATATTCAGTGAATGCACCGAGTAAAACGTTCACCACCTTTCATACGTTCACCACCTGTAACTCGATCAAGACATCTAGCCAACATTGTCGCCGTTGATTTTTCTTTAAAATCATCATCTAGTCGACCGAGTACTCCAATTCAAATTTCCAATAATCCATTTTTTGAAGCCGACCACACAATTGAGAACCCGGAGGATGTTCAAGGACAATTCAGAGATCCTGAACCACTAATTATTCCTCCTGAACCACAAATCACTCATCCAGAGATTGTTGAGGAAGAAACTATTAAATCAAAATCCACTAGTGATTCAGATTCAACAAACTCAATCATGGAAAATCAGGAACCTCTAAGTATGGAAGACCGAATGAGAGCTACTCGCGCTGGCCAAGGTCACGCAATTACTCAACCAGATATTAATGCGCCAGATTATGAAATCAAAGGACAAATCCTACACTTGGTAACTAATCAATGCCAATTTAGTGGTACGCCAAAAGAAGATCCAAACGAACATCTTCTAACCTTTAATAGGATTTGTACTCTATTTAAAATCAGAGAAGTTGAGGATGAACAGATCTATCTCATGTTATTTCCCTGGACTTTAAATGGAGAAGCCAAAGATTGGTTAGAATCGTTACCTGAAGGAGCGATTGATACATGGGATGTTTTAGTTGAAATTTTCTTTAAAAGATTCTTTTCGGCATCTAAGGCCGTGAGACTTCAAGGAGAAATTGTTACGTTCATGCAAAAGTCAAATGAAACTCTATATGAGGCGTGGACAAGATTCGAAAAGTTGTTGAGAGGATGTCCTCAATATGGTTTAGAAACTTATCAAATAGTATAAATATTCTACCAAGGATGCGACATTACTACACGAAAAGACATCGACATAGCAGCTAGTGGTTCCATTATGAAGAAAACCGCAACTAAAGCTTACAAAATTATTGATAACACAGCCTCCCACTCACATGAGTGGCATCAAGAAAAAGACATCGTTTGATCATCTAAAGCGGCTAGAGCCAATTCTAGCCATGACTTTGATTCCATTTCCGCAAAGTTAGATGCTTTCGAGAGACGAATGGAAAAGATGACTAAAGATATTCAAGTAATACGAATTAGTTGTGAGCAGTGTGGAGGACCACATTTGACAAAAGATTGTCTCAGTATTGAACAAACAATGGAACAAAGAGAGAATGTTTCATACATGAACCAAAGGCCTGGAAATAATTATCAAAATAATTATCAACCGCCAAGACCGAACTACAATCAAAATCAGAATTATAACCGAAATGTTCCATGCAACAACCAACAAGGTCCTAGCAATCAACAAGTATCTAATAATACTTACAACCAGCAAAGACCTATTTTTAAAAAATAAACCACCACAAACCGATGATAAAAAGTCAAATTTAGAAGATATGATGTTGAAGCTAGTTGAATCTCAAACGCAGTTTTTTACATCTCAAAAACAAACCAATGAACAAAATGCTCAAGCATTTAGAAATCAACAAGCTTCTATACAAAATCTGGAATAAGAAGTAAGCAACCTAGCAAGGTTAATAGGAGAAAGAAAATCGGGGAGTCTACCTAGCGATTCAAATGCTAACCCCCGAAATGAAACATCTAAAGCCCATTACCACAAGAAGTGGTATTACACTTAAACCACCTGAAATGCCTGTAATTTCTGATGACTCTATTCCTACTACACAGGCACCAAAGCCTAAGCAAGAGAAGGAATCAGAACCGGTAGTTGAAAAGGTTAATGAAGATAACACCGTTAAGGCAAAGCCTTATGTCAAACCATACCAACCACCGCTTCCTTACCCGAGTAAAATGAGAAAAGAAAGACTTGAAGCCGAGCAATCTAAATTCTTGGATATGTTTAAACAAATAAATGTCAACCTTCCTTTCATTAATGTGATTTCAGGAATGCCAAGATATGCTAAATTCTTGAAAGATCTAATCACAAATAGAAAGAAAATGGAAGAACTCTCGGCTGTTACAATGAATGCTAATTGTTCTGCAGTGCTGTTGAATAAACTACCAGAAAAATTATCAGATCCAGGAAGTTTCACAATTCCATGTTTTCTGGGAAGTCTTAGTTCAATAAAAGCATTGGCAGATTTAGGTGCTAGTATAAATTTAATGCCGTATTCACTATACGCTAAACTAGACCTCGGAGAATTGAAACCAACAAGAATAAGCATAAAACTAGCCGATCGATCAGTAAAATATCCTAGAGGGATAATGGAGAACATGCTAGTTAAAGTTGGTACTTTAGTATTTCCAGTAGACTTTGTTATTCTGGACATGGAAGAAGATTCTCGAGTTCCTCTTAAATTAGGAAGGCCATTTTTAAACACGGCTAAAGCAATAATAGACGTGTTTGGTAAGAAACTGACCCTAAGTATAGAGGACGAGAGTGTTTCCTTTTCTGTTGATAGAGCTATGCAACAACCATAATCTGCAGATAATACATGTTATTACATTCAAACTATAGATTCACATGCAGAATTGTTACAAGAATTTCAAGAATTACAAGGAACAGGAGAATGTTCTTTAGGAGAAGGAACTGAACCAATTGCTGAAGCTGAAATGTTAGCTACACTCATGGCTAATGAATACGAACCAACAACAGAAGAACTTCAAATGCTAAAAGAGGAAGACAGATATCGATACAAATCATCGATAGAAGAACCACCGATATTAGAGTTAAAGCCACTTCCAAACCATTTGGAATACGCTTATTTACATGGTGAATCTGAATTACCTGTAATAATATCGTCTTCTCTTATGGAAAATGAAAAATCTCAACTCATTTCTGTGCTAAAAGCACATAAACCAGCTATTGCATGGAAGATTCATGACATTAATGGCATAAGTCCTTCGTATTGCACACATAAAATCCTTATGGAAGAAAATCATAAAACCTATGTGCAACGCCAACGAAGACTAAATCCAAATATGCAAGATATTTTTAAGAAAGAAATTATTAAACTGCTCGATGCAGGTTTAATTTATCCAATCTCTGATAGTCCATGGGTAAGCCCAGTTCAATGTGTACCTAAGAAGGGTGGCATTACTATCATCACAAATGAAAAAGATGAGCTTATTCCTACTAGGACTGTAACTGGATGGCGTGTTTGTATTTATTATAGAAAATTAAATGACGCCACCAGAAAAGATCACTTTCTTTTACCTTTCATTGATCAAATGTTGGAAAGGTTAGCTGGGAATAGTTACTATTGTTTTCTTGATGGTTTCTTCGGATACTTTCAAATTCCAATTGCACTCGAGGATCAAGAGAAAACCACGTTCGCGTGCCCTTATGGTACTTTTGCTTACAAATGCATGCCATTTGGACTTTGCAATGCCCCTGCAACCTTTCAAAGGTGCATTATGGCGATTTTTCACGACATGATAGAAGAATGCATGGAAGTTTTCATGGATGACTTTCAGTCTTCGGTGATACTTTTGAAACATGTCTAGTTAATCTTGAACGAATGATTATTAGATGCGAGCAATCAAATCTAGTACTTAATTGGGAGAAATGCCATTTCATGGTTAGAGAAGGCATCGTTCTTGGTCATAAAATTTCAAAGGAAGGAATTGAAGTGGATAGAGCTAAAGTAGATGTAATTGCTAAACTTCCACATCCCACCAATGTTAGAGGAGTTAGGAGTTTTTTAGGGCATGCCAGTTTTTACCGAAGTTTCATAAAAGACTTTTCTAAAATTGCCACTCCTATGAATAAACTCCTTGAAAAGGATGCTCCATTCATCTTTTCAGATGAATGCATCAAATCTTTTAATATTCTTAAAGAAAAACTCACTAATGCGCCGATCATGATAACTCTAAATTGGAATCTACCATTTGAACCCATGTGCGATGCAAGTGATTTTTCAATGGCAGCCGTTTTAGAACAAAGGATTGAAAAACTATTTTAACCTATTTATTATGCTAGTAAGACGTTACAAGGAGCATAAACGAATTACCCAACTACTGAAAAAGAACTCCTTGCTATTATAACACCCCGCCAAATTACATCTGACGGTGTATTAATCATCAGGTCCCACAATAACGGTTACGCCCTCTAATGAGACGTTTTTCAAAAGTATTCGCATTTATTTTATTTAAAACATTTGACTTCAAATGTGAGTTTCTAACATACAAATGAAAATATCAACGTTAACCGTAATACATAACCAACAGTGTTTAACAATACAAAAGTTTAAATGCGAATAACAAATGATGTCATTAAGAAACATGCTGGACCCCAACAAGCAATGCCATGCACCTTAGAAACAGCGGAAGCTAAAAGTCTATGGACCTTAGAACAACACGCAAAATGGGTCAACAAATGTGTTGGTGAATCTACAGGTTTAAGTATTTAATCATCAGTATTAGACAACGAGGTTTATACAGTACATTGTAAAAGCATATACATTATTATGAGCACTTGAATACAAAGCTTAACACCACGAGTAGTTTAGAGCTACGCGATTTCCTTTACCCCATCTAGTATACACTTGTTCGAGTGTAAAATAGTAAGAAGAATATGCACCCATGTTAAAGTAGGGTGATGCTTGTCTAACCTAACGAATCCGTTCATCTAGTTCGTGCTTACCAAAAGGTAATTAAAGTATTCAAGCTAAGGGATTTCTGAACAATAACTCATATGTATATATTACTCGTGTCAAAAGTAAAAGCATTTATAAACAGCGTGTATTCTCATCCCAGAATAAATATGAAAAAGTGGGACTGTAGACTCACAATGTATAATAATGGTCGGTTCTCAAGTTCGTGTCCGGTTTCAATAGCGGAAGTTCTGTATGCATCCTAAGGTAAATGAGGACGGTCAATGTCTATATAAGTAATTAAATATAGAAGTCGATTCTTAAATGTGTCATCATTATGCTTGTAATCGTGTTCAAGTGTTACTTTTAATTAAGTAGTTAATCATAAGTGTTCAAAAGTGGACTGATTTGGAAGTCAGTTTTACATCGGCCATATATCCTAGAATATTAAGAGTTAGAAAACCATTCGAATACTAAGACGTACCTTATTGAGTAGCTTTCCAACGCATATAGTCACACCCACTAATTCTAAGCATACGCCACTAAAAATTGTGAACTTTTCTGTAGTGGTCGGAATGTGTGATGGTTGGTGAACTCAACTTGCTCGGTGCATAAAAATAAAATGACAAACTTAATTCATACAAATCCAAAGCCAAGAGTTGTCTAACATCTGGAATTAAGTCATATCTAAGGCACATGACTCAAGTGTTTACAAAATGTTTCAGAATGCAAACTCTTAACATGCATGGTTTCAATAATCAAAATCAAACAACAAAACACGAAGATTGACCATCGGGAGGGCATAACTCACATGTCTCATGTCTTCATCTAACATATCCACCTCTGAGATTTAGATTATTTAGTTGACATTAAAATTCATTTGAACAATAATCTCAGATTAGGCTTGTTAGTCATGTTTTATTGGCGATGAAACATCAAACGTTTCAGCACAACAAAACCCGACACATTGACTAAACTATCTTTGTGAAACATACTTAAATACCAAATGTAGGAACCATGATTGCTCCAGAAGTGATGTACATATAAATAGACATTAGGAAACTTTTAAACTCATCAAACGATGACATTAAGGTCAGCTAATACACGAAACTAAAGAATAAGATTTTCGGTTCAGCATTTCAGCAACACCAAACATGAATGTCATTTTGTTTTGGGCATAACTCTCACCTCATTTCACCATTGAAGGTGATTCAAGTTGGAGGTTTTAGGTCATTGAGATTCTACCCAATTAACATGCATGTTTGGTCAGAAGACCAACACAAAAATGTCAAGTACACCATCTTTAGCTGATGGTCAGAAAACCCAAATAGCAGAACATGCAAAATGTTATCAACAAGATGAGACACTTCTACTCATCATCCATGCATATATCTTACATGAAAAGAAAGGTATTGAACTATATTTTTATCATGGAGAAAATCCTTATACTCAAAAGTTAAATTTTCAAGTATTTATAGCTATTTATATTCGGACTTGAAATCTGAGAATTGTTCAGCAACAAACAAAATGATTACTAGTTTTGTTTAGCCATATCTCTCATCTCCTTTCACCAATGAAGGTGGTTCAAGTTGGAGATATTAGGTCATTGAGATTTATTGCTAAAACAAAAGTAATATGTGACTGTAAGTATTCATAAAAATTGAAAACATGCAAGTACCATTCGGAGGTTAGAAATTCTTTCAGCAAGACATGCATTTTTGTTTCAAGAAGATGAGGTACTTATACCCATTATCTATGCATGGTTCTTATATGGATAGAAAGGTATTGAATTGTAGTTTAACATAATGAAAAGATTTTAACTCAAAAGATAATTTTTCAAATGATTATAGATGTTGCAATTCAGATTTACTGCTGGAAATTTTCAGCAAGCCACATGCAAGCAATGCATGTGTAATTCAACACTCTTACAAGCATAATATGATATATGTAAGTTAATTAATGATGAAATTAGTTGTATTAGAGTTTACTTACAGCCTAAGAGCTTAAAATTTCAAGGGTTTAATGTGTGCTCGAAGAAATGCAAGTAGTGATTGTAGTTAATGAATGTGTTCTTGAACTAAAAATGCAAGTAATGATCTTGATGATGATGGATGGTGACGTTTTTGGGGGTGGTGGTACTGATTCTTGAGAGATAAATTAGAGAGAATATGTGTGTGTTTGTGTTTGGTGTTGACTGAAGTGAAAACAAGCATGCTAGAAGACTTAATCAAGGAAATTGTACAATTGTGCACCTAGGGAAGAGGGGTGTCCGGTTCTAGGGGTGGGAGGGAGGTGATTTATTATTTTTTTTATTATATAATATTGTAGGATATCAAAATACAAGCGTCTGGGCTTTTGAATCACCTCATTTCGAGTCCGTATGACCGAGATATGCTAAAAATAGCGCAACCGGAGATTCTAAGATAGGGATTTCTAATACTTCTAAACCGAAGCATATAAACACGTAATATGTAACACACATTAAAATAGTACTTCATAAACCTTCATGAAAGGTTAACTAACATGGCAGGACATAGAGGTCGAATAGGGTTGTTAAGTGATTAACGAACAACTTAACGGTAAAAGTAGGGTTGTTACATTACCTACTCGTTATTGAAAATTTCGTCCCGAAATTTTAGTGAACGTCCGCTGAAGTAGTTTCTTTGGGAAACAATTGCGGATATTTCAATCTCATCTGGTCTTCACGCTCCCATGTGAACTCTGGTCCCCTTCTCGCGTTCCACCGAACATTAACGATAGGAATTCTGCTTTGCTTCAACTGTTTGACCTCATGGCCCAAGATTTCGACAGGTTCTTCAATGAAATGAAGTTTGTCATTGATACGCAAATCCTCTAAAGGAATAATCAAATTCTCGTCGGCTAAGCACTTCTTCAAGTTGGATACATGAAAAACGTCGTGTATACCACTGAGCGCTTGTGGCAGTTCCAACCTGTAAGCTACCGGTCCAACTCTTTCAGTTATCTCAAATGGTCCAACATATCTAGGACTTAGTTTACCTCGTTTCCCGAACCGTATAACACCCTTCCAAGGTGATACTTTAAGCATAACTTTGTCACCAACTTGGAATTCTATATCCTTTCGTCTAACATCGATGTAACTCTTTTGACGACTCCGAGCCGTTCTCAATCGTTCCTGAATCTGTAGAACTTTCTCCGTTGTCTCCTGAATAATCTCAGGACCTGTCAACTGACTATCCCCCAATTCGCTCCAACAAACGGGAGATCTACACTTCCTTCCATATAACGCTTCGAAAGGTGCAGCTTTAATGCTTGCATGGTAGCTGTTATTGTATGAGAACTCAGCTAGTGGTAAGTACTTATCCCATCCGTTTCCGAAATCAATGACACATGCTCGCAACATGTCCTCAAAAGTCTGAATAGTCCGCTCACTCTGGCTATCTGTCTGGGGGTGATATGATGTACTCATATCTAAACGGGTCCCCATTGCTTTCTGTAATGACTGCCAAAACCTGGAAGTGAATCTGCTGTCACGATCGGATATAATAGATATAGGCACTCCATGCCTAGAGACGACTTCCTTAATGTAAACTTGAGCCAACCTCTCCATTTTATCAGTTTCTCTTATCGGTAAGAAGTGTGTAGACTTAGTGAGATGATCCACGATAATCCAAATAGTATTGTAACCTCCCACCGTTCTCAGCAGTTTCGTGATGAAGTCCATTGTAATACCTTCCCACTTCCACTGGGGAATTTCTGGTTGAGTTAATAACCCTGATGGCTTCTGATGTTCTGCCTTGACTTTAGTGCAAGTCAAGCACTTTTTGACATAGGTAGCAATGTCAGCTTTCAAATTTGGCCACCAATAAAATGCCTTCAAATCTTGATACATTTTATCTGATCCTGGATGAATTGAGTACCTTGACTTGTGTGCTTCCTTCAACACTAGTTCTCTCAATCCACCAAACTTTGGTACCCAAATTCGATAAGCAAAGTACCGTGTTCCGTCCTCCTTGATGTCAAATTTCTTATCCATTCCTTAGAAAAATTCAACATCGACATTTTCTTGCTTCACGGCCTCTCGTTGTGCTTCATGGATCTGTGATGTGAGATTTGTACGGACAACTATGTTAAGAGCTTTAACCCTGAGAGGTTTATTTCTCTCTTTCCTACTCAGAGCGTCTGCTACGACATTTTCTTTTCCAGGATGGTATTCAATTTCACAATCGTAATCATTTAGTAATTCCATCCAACGTCGTCGTCTCATGTTGAGCTGTTTCTGATCGAAAATGTGCCGTAGACTCTTATGGTCAGTGAAGATAGTAAACTTGGTTCCATACAGGTGGTGTCTCCATATTTTGAGTGCAAAGACTACAGCTCCTAGTTCAAGGTCGTGCGTAGTATAGTTTTGCTCGTGAATCTTTAATTGGCGCGATCCATAAGCAATGACCTTGTTTCGTTGCATTAGCACGCATCCCATTCCTTGCCGTGAGGCATCACAATAAATAACAAAGTCTTTATTCCCCTCGGGTAGAGATAATATCGGTGCAGTCGTTAACTTCTCTTTTAACAACCGAAATGCAGCTTCTTGTGGTTCTGACCACTCATACTTCTTGCCTTTATAAGTTAACGCGGTTAATGGTCGAGAAATCGTAGAGAAGCCTTCAATGAACCTCCTGTAGTAACTAGCTAGCCCCAAAAATTGTCGGATCTGAGTTGGCGTCTTTAGAGTTTCCCAATTCTTAACCGACTCGATCTTTGCTGGATCGACCTGTATTCCATTGGCCCTACAACATGGCCAAGAAATTGTACCTTTGGTAACCAAAAATCACACTTAGAGAACTTTGCATACAACTGCTCTTTTCTAAGCATAGTCAATATCGATCGTAGATGCTGTTCGTGCTCTTCCTTGTTCTTGGAGTACACCAATATATCATCAATAAACACAATGACAAATTTATCTAGGTATGGATTACACACACGGTTCATGAGTTCCATGAACATTGCCGGTACGTTCGTCAAACCAAACGGCATCACTGTAAACTCATAATGTCCAAAACGTGTTCGAAACGCCGTCTTCGGGACATCAACTTCTTTGACTCTCAATTGGTGATACCCGGATCTCAAATCAATCTTCGAATAACAACTCGATCCCTGTAGTTGATTAAATAAGTCATTAATCCTCGGTAGCGGATACCGATTCTTGATTGTCAGCTTGTTCAATTCTCTGTAGTCGATACACATTCTCATCGACCCATCCTTCTTTTTAAGAAACAAGACCGGAGCTCCCCAAGGTGAAGAACTCGGTCGTATAAATCCCTTGTCTAACAACTCTTGCAATTGGCTAGACAACTCTTGAAGTTCTGGGGGTGCAAGTCGGTAGAGTGCGCGAGCCACCGGTGCCGCTCCTGGCACTAAATCTATCTGAAAATCAACTTCTAGATGCGGTGGGAGACCAGGTAATTCCTCCGAAAAAACTTCAAGAAATTCCTTAACTATAGGAACGTCTTTGGGTCTCCTTTCTTCAGGTACAATTTGGTTTACGTGGGCCATAAACGAGATACATCCCTTTCTCACATACTTCTGAACATTCAAGCAGTTAATGAGATGTAATTGTGAACCGTTCTTTTCTCCATAAATCATCATGGGTTCACCGTCAGCAATAGGAATACGAATAGCCTTTAGGTCACAGACCACCTCGGCTTTGTTATCAGCTACCCAGTCCATTCCAACCACAAGGTCAAAACTTCCCAATTTAATAGGTATCACATCAATGCTAAAAGGCTTACCCTTTAACTTTAAAGTACAACCACGATAAATCTTATTGGCTCTCATCAAGTTACCATTCCCTAGTTCTATGGAATACACGTTATCTAAGGGAGAAACAGGGTTCTTAACACTGTGGCAAATATCCTTAGATATAAAACTTCTATCAGCACCAGTGTCAAACAAAACATATACAGGTTGATCATTGAGTGAAAATGTACCCGTAACCAACTTGGGATCATTACGAGCTTCTGTGGAGTTGATATTGAATGCCCTACCCCTAGAAGGTCCAGTATTGTCGTTCTTTGGGAAATCTTTCTTAAAGTGACCCGGATGCCCGCAACCAAAGCAGTTCTTGGTATTAACCTTGCAATCCTTGGCCAGATGGCCAATTTTCTTACACTTGTCACATATTATCGCAGTACTGGTTCCAGAGTGATGTCTGCGACACCTTTGACATTGAGGCTGTTTCCCCTTATATCCTGAGTTAGCATTAGTGATGCCAGTGTCGTTCCTTGGAGTTTCCTGCTTCTTGAATGGTTGATGGTTCGTGTTCTTATCTTGTCCACCTTTCCACTTTCTCTTGCCAACATTTGACTTAACCTCACTAGTCGCAAAAATCTTTCCCCTTTGTATGATTTGGTCCAACAGTAAACTCTCCATATCTATAGCCTCTTGGATAGTTCTTGGCTTAGAGGTAGTTACACCGCCTTGTATATTCTCAGATAAACCTTCAATGTACTGTTCAATCTTACGAGTCTCGGGAGTGACCATTTCTGGACACATTAACGCTAGCTCGAAAAACCTCTTGTTATAGCCGGTAAGATCAGTGCCGACTAACTTCAGCTCACGGAACTCACGTTCCATCTTCTTAATCTCATTACGAGGACAGTACTCCTCGATCATTTTTTGTTTCAAGGTTTCCCATGGAAGAGCATAAGCTTGATCATGACCTAGAGAATGCGAGTAGGAATTCCACCAAGTAAGCGCACTATCAGACAGTGTGCCTATAGCAAATCCCACGCGGTCAGCTTCATTACACCCGCTGATATGAAAGACAGATTCCAACTTCTCAAACCATCTGTTAAGACCAACCGGTCCTTCGGTTCCACTGAATGAGTGTGGATTACAGCTTGTGAACGTCTTGTAAGAACATCCACATCGGTCACCATGGCCATTGTTGTTGTTGTTGTTGTTGTTGCTAGGACCACCGTTGTTGTTGTTGGTTCCACGATTCAGGTTGAACTCGCGCAGCAATTCATCCCTTTCTGCTGTAATGCCTTCAGCAACAAGTCTTCTGATTTGAGGGGAATGAGGCATAGAATCCACACTCTCCTCTAAAAGACGGATTTGAGTCTCGTGGGATGCAATGTGAGTAATGAGAGTGGGTAGAGTGTGTTGGGGCGGTTCCCTAGTAACTGGGTTCGCCCGAACCTCCATCGGGGGCACAATTATACCCCAATAAGGATTACCCTCTTGATCTCTCCACCTTGCTAGTCTTCCGCGCATCCACACGTACCCACAAAAATGGAGTCTTCTCCTCAGAGTGTACAAAGTGCGTCTCCGGGGTACATAGGGCCTACTCTGCCCAATATCTGGTGGGGTGGGTGCAACAGGTGATGTTGGAGTGGGTTCTTGCTGGAGTTCTTCTTCCTCGGGGTCCTCCTGAGGATCTTCTTCAGTTTCTTCTTCAGGAACTTCTTCGGATTCTTCTTCGAGATCTTCTTCAGGAACTTCTTAGGGTTCTTCTTCGGGATCTTCTTCAGGTTCTTCCTCGGAAATTTCCGTGGGTTCGTACTCTGGGTTATTTGACGTAGTATGACGTGGTGAAGACATCTAACATCAACACATGTTTAACAAGATTAATAATGTGTATAGGATTCTAAGTTAAATAAGTGTAAGGAAAGGCAATGCTTATGTTCAACGCAAAAAGTGACTCGGTTATAGACTAGACTCAAAAGTGAAACCTAACGACTTCTGTTAGACTCACTAATGCAACCTAGTTCCCTATAACCGTTAGCTCTGATACCAACTATAACACCCCGCCAAATTCCATCTGACGGTGTATTAATCATTGGGTCCCACAGTAACGGTTACCCCTCTAATGAGACACTTTTCAAAAGTATTCGCATTTATTTTATTTAAAACATTTGACTTCAAATGTGAGTTTCCAACATACAAATGAAAATACCAACGTTAACCGTAACACATAATCAACAGTGTTTAACAATATAAAAGTTTAAATGCGAATAACAAATGATGTCATTAAGAAACATGCTGGACCCCAACAAGCAATGCCATGCACCTTAGAAACAGCAGAAGCTAAACATCTATGGACCTGAGAACAACACGCAAAATGGGTCACCAAATATGTTGGTGAATCTACAGGTTTAAGTATTTAATCATTAGTATTAGACAACGAGGTTTATACAGTACATTGTAAAAGCATATACATTATTATGAGCACTTGAATACAAAGCTTAACACCACGAGTAGTTTAGAGCTACGCGGTTTCCTTTATCCCATCTAGTATACACTTGTTCGAGTGTAAAATAGTAAGAAGAATATGCACCCATGTTAAAGTAGGGTGAGGCTTTTCTAACCTAACAGATCCGTTCATCTAGTTCGCGCTTACCAAAAGGTAATTAAAGTATTCAAGCTAAGGGATTTCTGAACAATAACTCATATGTATATAGTACTCGTGTCAAAAGTAAAAGCATTTATAAACAGCGTGTATTCTCATCCCAGAATAAATATGAAAAAGTGGGACTGTAGACTCACAATGTATAATAATGGTCGGTTCTCAAGTTCGTGTCCGGTTTCAATAGCGGAAGTTCCGTATGCGTCCTAAGGTAAATGAGGACGGTCAATGTCTATATAAGTAATTAAATATAGAAGTTGATTCTTAAATGTGTCATCATTATGCGTGTATTCGTGTTCAAGTGTTACTTTTAATTAAGTAATTAATCATAAGTGTTCAAAAGTGGACTGATTTGGAAGTCAGTATTACATCGGCCATATATCCTAGAATATTAAGAGTTAGAAAACCATTCGAATACTAAGACGTATCTTATTGAGTTAGCTTTCCAACGAATATAGTCACACCCACTAATTCTAAGCATAAGCCACTCAAAATTGTGAACTTTCCTGTAGTGGTCAGAATGTGTGACGGTTGGTGAGCTCAACTTGCTCGGTGCATAAAAATCAAATGACAAACTTAATTCATAAAAATCCAAAGCCAAGAGTTGTATAACATATGGAATTAAGTCATATCCAAGGCACATGACTCAAGTGTTTACCAAATGTTTCAGAATGCAAACTCTTAACATGCATGGTTTCAATACTCAAAATCAAACAACAAAACACGAAGATTGACCATCGGGAGGGCATAACTCACATGTATCATGTCTTCATGTAACTTATCCACCTCTGAGATTTAGATTATTTAGTTTACATTAAAAGTCATTTGAACAATAATCTAAGATTAGGCTTGTTAGTCATGTTTTATTGGCGATGAAACATCAAACGTTTCAGCACAACAAAACCCGACACATTGATTAAACTATCTTTGAGAAACATACTTAAATACCAAATGTAGGAACCATGATTGTTCCAAAAGTGATGTACATATAAATAGACATTAGGAAACTTTTAAACTCATCAAACGATGACATTAAGGTCAGCTAATACACGAAACTAAAGAATAATATTTTCGGTTCAGCATTTCAGCAACACCAAACATGAATGTCATTTTATTTTGGGCATAACTCTCACCTCATTTCACCATTGAAGGTGATTCAAGTCGGAGGTTTTAGGTCATTAAGTATTCTACCCAATTAACATGCATGTTTGGTCAGAAGACCAACAAAAAAATTTCAAGTACACCATCTTTAGCTGATGGTCAGAAAACCCAAATAGCAGAACATGCAAAATGTTATCAACAAGATGAGACACTTCTACTCATCATCCATGCATATATCTTACATGAAAAGAAGGGTATTGAACTATATTTTATCATGGAGAAAATCCTTATACTGAAAAGTTAAATTTTCAAGTAGTTATAGCTATTTATATCTCAGACTTGAAATCTGAGAATTGTTCAGAAACAAACAAAACGATTACTAGTTTCGTTTAGCCATATCTCTTATCTCCTTTCACCAATGAAGGTGGTTCAAGTTGGAGATATTAGGTCATTGAGATTTATTGCTAAAACAAAAGTCATATGTGACTGTAAGTATTCATAAAAATCAAAAACATGCAAGTACCATTCGATGGTCAGAAATTCTTTCAGCAAGACATGCATTTTTGTTTCAAGAAGATGGGGTACTTATACTCATCATCTATGCATGGTTCTTATATGGATAGAAAGGTATTGACTGTAGTTTAGCATAATGAAAAGATTTTAACTCAAAAGTTAATTTTTCAAATGATTAGAGCTGTTGCAAATTCAGATTCACTGCTGGAAATTTTAAGCAAGCCACATGCAAGCAATGCATGTGTAATTCAACACTCTTACAAGCATAATATGATATATGTAAGTTAATTAATGATGAAATTAGTTGTATTATAGTTTACTTACAGCCTAAGAGCTTAAAAGTTCAAGGGTTTAATGTGTGATCGAAGAAATGCAAGTAGTGATTGTAGTTAATGAATGTGTTCTTGAACTAAAAATGCAAGTAATGATCTTGATGATGATGGTTGAAGATGATGATGGATGGTGACGTTTTTGGGGGTGGTGGTACTGATTCTTTCAAGAAAAATTAGAGAGAATATGTGTGTGTTTGTGTTTGGTGTTGAATGAAGTGAAAACAAGCATGCTAGAAGAATTAATCAAGGAAATTGTGCAATTATGCACCTAGGGAAGAGGGGTGTCTAGTTCTAGGGGTGGGAGGGAGGTGATTTTTTTTATTAGATAATATTGTAGGATATCAAAATACGAACGCCTGGGCTTTTGAATCACCTCATTTCGAGTCCGTATGACCGAGATATGCTAAAAATAGCGCAACCAGAGATTCTAAGATAGGGATTTCTAATACTTCTAAATCGAAGCATATAAACACGTAATATGTAACACACATTAAAATAGTACTTCATAAACGTTCATGAAAGGTTAACTAACATGGCAAGACATAGAGGTCGAATAGGGTTGTTAAGTGATTAACGAACAACTTAACGGTAAAAGTAGGGTTGTTACATTACCTACTCGTTATTGAAAATTTCGTCCCGAAATTTTAGTGAACGTCCGCTGAAGTAGTTTCCTTGGGAAACAATTGCGAGTATTTAAATCTCATCTGGTCTTCACGCTCCCACGTAATCTCTGATCCTCTTCTCGCGTTCCACCGAACTTTAACGATAGGAATTCTGCTTTGCTTCAACTGTTTAACCTCATGGCCCAAGATTTCGACAGGTTCTTCAATGAAATGAAGTTTGTCATTGATACACAAATCCTCTAAAGGAATAATCAAATTCTCATCGGCTAAGCACTTCTTCAAGTTGGATACATTAAAAACGTCGTGTATACCACTGAGTGCTTGTGGCAGTTCCAACCTGTAAGCTACCGGTCCAACTCTTTTAGTTATCTCGAATGGTCCAACATATATAGGAGTTAGTTTACCTCATTTCCCGAACCGTATAACACCCTTCCAAGGTGATACTTTAAGCATAACTTTGTCACCAACTTGGAATTCTATATCCTTTCGTCTAACATCGATGTAACTCTTTTGATGACTCCGAGCCGTTCTCAATCGTTCCTGAATCTGTAGAACTTTCTCCGTTGTCTCCTGAATAATCTCAGGACCTGTCAACTGACTATCCCCCAATTCGCTCCAACAAACGGGAGATCTACACTTCCTTCCGTACAACGCTTCGAAAGGTGCAGCTTTAATGCTCGCATGGTAGCTGTTATTGTATGAGAACTCAGCTAGTGGTAAGTACTTATCCCATCCATTTCTGAAATCAATGACACATGCTCGCAACATGTCCTCAAAAGTCTGAATAGTCCGCTCGCTTTGGCTATATGTCTGGGGGTGATATGATGTACTCATATCTAAACGGGTCCCCATTGCTTTCTGTAATGACTGCCAAAACCTGGAAGTGAATCTGCTGTCGCGATCGGATATAATAGATATAGGCACTCCATGCCTAGAGACGACTTCCTTAATGTAAACTTGAGCTAAACCACAATTAATCCTTTGGATCTTACTCTTACAAGAATTCGATATTGAAATCCGAGACAAAAAGGGAGCAGAAAATCTCGCCGCTGATCATCTTTCTCGTCTTGAAAATCCTGAATTAGAAGTTCTAAATGAATCGTCCATACAAGATAACTTTCCTGATAAATATCTATTGAAAATCGATTATAATGAAATTCTATGGTTTGCAGACTCTGCAAACTACTTAGTATGTGGATTCCTTGAAAAAGGGTTGTCGTACCAAAAACGAAAGAAATTCTTTAGTGATATAAAACACTATTTTTGGGAAGATCTACATTTGATTAAAAGTTGTCCCGATGGAATAATACGCCGATGCGTATTCGGGGATGAAGCTACTCAAATCTTAAACCATTATCACACAGGACCAACAGGGGAGCATTATGGGCCTCAACTCACAGCAAGAAAAGTCTACGACGCTGGATTCTATTAGCCTACAATTTTCAAATACGCAAACCTTCTTTGTAAATCATGTGATGCATGTCAAAGGGCCGGAAAAATAAGTCAACGTGATGAAATGCCACAAAATGTCATTCAAGTATGTGAAGTATTTGACGTTTGGGGTATTGACTTTATGGGTCCATTTCCAAAATCTCATAATAATCTCTACATTCTCGTTGCCATTGATTATGTATCGAAATGGGCGGAAGCACAAGCTCTCCCAACTAACGATGCACGAGTTGTAGTCAACTTCTTAAAATGTCTTTTTGCAAGGTTCGGAACACCGAAAGCTTTAATAAGTGATCGGGGTACTCATTTCTGTAATAATCAACTTAAGAAAGTTCTTAAAAGATATGGAGTAACTTATAAAATCTCAACCGCTTATCATCCACAAACAAGTGGACAAGTTGAAAACACCAACCGAGCTTTAAAACGTATTCTAGAGAAAACCGTAGGATCAAATCCGAAGGAATGGTCCATGAAATTGGAGGATGCACTCTGGGCTTTTAGAACAGCCTATAAAACTCCAATTGGAACCACACCTTTTAAACTCGTTTACGGAAAAGCATGTCACCTTCCAGTAAAAATTGAGCACAAAGCATTTTGGGCTTTGAAGACATGTAATCTTGATTTGCATGAAGCCGGTCGTCTAAGGTTAAGTCAATTAAATGAATTAGAAGAATTAAGACATGAAGCATACGAAAATTCCTTAATCTATAAGGAAAGAACGAAGAAATGACATGATAAAAGAATCAGAAGTTCAAAAGAATTTAAGGAAGGAGACAGAGTTCTTCTTTTCAATTCAAGATTCAAGCTATTTCCTGGAAAATTGAAATCAAGATGGTTTGGACCATTCATAGTCAAAAGAGTTTTCCCATACGGAACAATAGAGTTAATAAATTCAAATGGGATTGAATTTAAAGTTAATGGTCACAGAGTTAAACATTACATACATGGTCCGGTAGGAGTTAACAATGAATCATAATTTCACCACCAAAGAAAACCCTCAGAATGAAAACATAAATATGTTGTCAACAACATATGAAAAACCAAAATTGAAAGATGGGGAAGCTTCAAATTGGAGTGATGAAGAAGAATTTCTATATAAACCTCCAATTCCAAGAAACGAAGAAAAATATGAACAAGCAGTTCAAGTAGAAGTGAAAGAACCAAGAAAAGATCACCCGGAAAAGGTTAACAAACCAACCCTACTTACTAAAGTAGGAGACCCAGGTGAATTTATAATTTCTTGCTTGCTTAATGATGGTGCTATGTATAATGGGCTCGCAGATTTAGGAGTGAGTGCAAATGTTATACCTCTTTCCTTATACAAAAGACTAGGTGTGGGTAAATTAAGACCAACCAGAATAGGTGTTCAATTATTTGACCAAACCATTAAATACCCGGTTGGAATAGCTAATAATTTACTTGTTAAAGTGAAAAGTTTAACCTTTGTTGCAAACTTCATAGTTATTAATATGGAGGAAGACCTTGATATTCCTCTAATTTTAGGTCGCCCATTTTTAGCAACCACTGAAGCATTCTTTGATGTAAGAGAAGGTAGAATGACACTTAGGGATGGTGATAAATCGGTCACCTTTGTGAACCGAAAGTTTAAATCTCCACCAACCAAAACTATAGAACCAATAAAAACGCCTAAGTGTGGAAAAGATGAAGAAACACCTAATGATGACCCGATAACAAAGAACCCCGTTGTTGATACGAAATTAGATGAACCCGTTTTTAACAGTTCAACGAAGAAACTTTATAAACGGATTCAAGATGCTAGGATTAAGGGGAACTTTAAGTTATGTAACCGATTAATATCCAATTTGTCGCCTAAAGAAAAGGCGATGTTAATTGACTTTGTGAATGTTACAGAAGAAATCAACAAATGGCTTGAAGCAAAAGTCAGAGATATGCAAGTTGTTGATGTTCCAATTGTAATTAATAATGAAGTTAATCACAAGTTCGACACCACAGCTAGCTAAGTGTGGGGAGATTCAAATGTTTTAAAGGATAATATAATGCTGTCTAGAGTTAGATTTTCTGTTTTCGTGTAGTTCTCGAAAATGGAATCCGAATGGTCTTTCCCTAGCAGCCCCTAAAGAACTAGTCTTCTCCCTCCATTCTGAATTTTTATTTCTTTTAGGTTTTCGAGATGAAGAATTCCTTTGATTTGAACCATGGTCTACTACTACATGCTATGATTACTAAACGTAATAATAACATTTTCCCGAGTGAACTGGTATCATTCATAAGAGGCAAAATGGACGAAGTAAGGAAAGAACTCAGGAAAGATCATAATAAGATACATTTTGGTAAAGGAAAATCAAAATCCGCAGCAAAAAGAAGAGCACGACACCTTGAAAGATGTCATAAATGCGGGAAATGGTCACACGAAGGGAAATATTCGAACAATCAGACACATTCCAATACGGAGTTTGTTACTTTATGCAGAGAAGGACCGTTCATATGTTTAGAAGAAAAGTTATTGAAAAATCGAGGTTACGCCTATGTAGCTATGGAAAACCAAATCGAACGACTCTCTTATGAATCGACTAAAGCAAGTCTCTGAGAATTCTATCTCACAGGTAAGTATGTACAGTTTTTATTTTTATTTATTTATTGCTTTTAACCTTTTGATAATAAACGCTGAATCGTTCGCTATAAAGTATTAAATTGATATTCAATAAAATTAGGTATAATAAACCGATATTATTGATATCCTACAATAATTTAATTCATCACTGTGAAATTTACTTTTTATTCATAAGGTATAAATATCTTTAATCAATCAATCCAAAATATTTCAGAAATTCGTCAGGAGTAAAACTACGTAATATAGCCGAAATTACTTTACCCAAAAGAGGGACGTATATTTTTGTTAATATTTGATTGATTAAAGTGGGATAAAAGACCAAAAAGATTTTTTATTTAAACCTTGTTTTTAAAAGTAATATATAACTATATTATTTTAAATATAAAATTGTAAAATTAATGTATATAAATAATATTAATATTTATATGAAATTTTATTAATATGCATTTTAAAATTTAAGTTTGGTGTGAATTTAAAAACAAAAATTTACTTTATTTCATTAACTTAAAACTTTGATATCTAAAATTCGTCGTAAGTTGAAGACTAGGTTGCTGAACCGAAATTGCTTTACCCAAGGGCGGGACGAGAAATTTTGTTATCATTATTTTAATCTTATTGATTTAAAGTATGCCAAAAAATAAAAAAACTCAAAAATCTTTGCTTTTAAAACAACGCTTAAAAAATGGAAAATTTTAAAATTTTGGCGAGGGACGAACTAGGTGAACGTACCAAAACGACCTCATTCTAAATATCAAAGAACACAAAATTTTAAAATTAATTAATTAATTATTTTATAAGTTAAAGGTTTAATAAAAAAAACCCACACCCTATGCGATCGCATGGGGTTTGCAAGGGGAACCCATGCGATCGCATGGGAACCCTGGACAGGTCATGATCATAAAATGCAGCGAGCTGCTTCTGTCTCCCACATTTAACACACACACATATATACGAAAATACTCTTAAACACTCTCAAATTTCACCATTTTTTCACTAAAATTTGCGAAATTCGTTGCTATAATTCGCTCTAATCATGCCTTTCTTCAGATGGGGAAGCAAAAAGGTAGAAATTTCACCCATAAACTCATAAATTTTCTAATTTTTGTAATAATTATAATTAATTTTCCTAATTTAATTTTGATGATTTCTAGCTTAATTAGAGTTATAATGTTAGTATATTATGCTTTTATACCCTAGATTGATACTATTTGTCATGATTTTAAGCCTTAAACTTCAAATTTTTTAGAAATCTAGGGTTTGTGTTCTTGAGCAATTTAGGGCTTTTTGATATAAACAGGTTATGGCCAATTTTTGTTATGAATTATTGCTAAATTAAGTAGTGTAACATGTTTAGGTTGCTAAATGATCCAAACCTTGATCCTAAACATGATTTTTGAGCATCAAAGTGGACTTTTTTAGTCTAAAATTCATGAACTTGATTATTTTGATATAAATGCCATTTGAAACGTGTTTAATTGCTTGTAATGGTTATTTTAACATGTTATTTGAGTTGAATGCTTATGAACTTTTCATACCTTTTAATATATGCTTATTTGAAAAATTGTAGAATTGATAAAAATATGAAAATGAGTATAAGTTTAATATGGATTAAAAATGTTATTATAATTGTTTTAATTTGTTATTTTGCTAATACTAATGCATATTTGAATGCACAAATTTTGTGTTTAATGTGTTTTGTAGAGAAATACAGATACGAATGGTGCATCATCGTCTAGACAACACGAACAAGAACCTGATCAAGAACCACAACCGGAACCACAACCTGAATAACAACAACATTATGATCAACACATGCTATATTATGAGCCGGAACCACAGTTTTACACTCATTATCGTCAATTTCAGCCTCACCGAGGATTATGCACGTACTTATCGATGACCAACAGTTACATCTCAACCTAAGATTTGATCGTTGTTGGACAGAATACCCAAAATTTCAAAAGAACATGCACATTCTTTACCACAAAAATATTGAAATGCCTCGGGTAATCGATTGGGAGCCTTTGGAAGCGGTTAACCTAGCCGAACCGGTTAGGGATTTACTAGTTCAGAGGTATGGTAACTCTACATTTAACGATTGGATCCGCTTATTTACTACGCGTAGAATTATATATAGAGAATGGTGTGTGGAATTGCTTAGCACTATAGAGTTAAATAATCAGGTTACTATGTTAGGAGATAAAAGTTTTATTAGATTTCTTTTAGGTGGTACAATGTACAGAATTTCCATGTTGGACATGGCTAGAGCTTTACTGATCTACACCCCCACTGAGAGTATTACACCTGATTGTAATAGTTTAATTGCTGAAGGTGAAAGAGTAGATAGGAATTTTGACGCTAACGCCATATGGAGGCGTATGTCAAGATTTAGGGAATTTACGCGGGGTGGAAGACACTCCTACTTAGATATTGATAGAGCAGAGCTTCGGGTAATACATAGATTCTTAGAAAACTTAATTACACAAAGGGGTAGAAACAAGGAAAAAATGACCTTAAACGATTTATTTTACCTGAAGTGTATTCGAGACCCGAGGAGCTTTGTTAACATTCCTTATTGCGTAGGCCATTATCTTTTTAAAGTTGTTGAGGGTATGCAAGCAGGAAGTATTATAGGGGGAGGTATTTTTGTTACTCTCATTGGAGAGTACTTAGGTGTAGATAAAGAGCATGGGGGTCCGATGGTAGAGATTGAGGAACAAGCCGAGAGCATAGGCTTGCAGGTTTATCAAGGTCCAAAGGTACTAAAACGGAGGCACAATATGCCAATACCATATCAGGGCACCCATCCACTGGTAGAGAGGGGTTCGGATGAGGAGATGGAGGAAGCAGATGACATTAGGGATGTCATTAGGGATAGTTATATTGATGTCTTCCAGCATGTAGATGAGGTGGAAATGAATAACCAGACTAGGCATCATCAGTATCAGCAGTGAAGAGCCGCGGATGAGTATGAGCAATCCAGGCGACGCCAATACGATAGCTGGCAAGTTCATCAGCACTAAATAATGAGCCAGCTATCATATCAGGTACCACATAACTACATCCTGACTCGGCCTGCTTTTTATCCACCACATCAGCTCGACATGCGACCACCCTTTGACATGTACGACCCCAACCAAGCCTATCAAGACACCTATCACCAACCATGGAACCCGAGCGATGATATGAACTGGAATCCCTATCCAAATCAATAGTGTTCCATTGGTGATTTCTTATCTTTTATTATTTTTATCTATTTATGTTAAACATTTAACATTCTGATACTTTTATGTAATGTTTAATATTTTTATTATTTTGTACTAATATTTCATTTTTGTAATTTGAAAGTGGGATATTAAGTCCCATTTCAAAATACCATGCATGTTTATATTTGTATTGTATGTATTTTATCTCATGTACACAACAGGGTAAAACAGCGTATTTTCAAAGACTGGCATTAAGTTCAGCAAAAGCAACTAATTTTGACAACAAGATGCAAAATAAATGTGATATAACAACTGCAGGAATGAACAAATGAAGTGCACCATTTATCATTCAAACAAACAACAATATGTTTGGAAACTTTGGTAAAATTTAATCATTTTTCTACGCTAATCACCCTCAATAATTTAAATTGTTTCTGATTTCTAGCAAATGAGGGCATTGCAAGATCTTAGGTGTGGGAAGGGATTAAATTCTTTCGGTTTTAAAAATTTGATTTATACACTTAGTTTAATAGCCACCATTAAATTTTACTATTAAAGTAGTAGTTGTATTAGAATCTTGTGCTCTCTGATAATAAAGAACAACCCTAGTCTTATATACTGACTACCCACTTCTAGTAAAAATTTTAAAAAATTTTCAACTAAATGAACTCAAAATCATGTTTATACATATTTATAAACGATAAAACTAGGTGTTAACACCAAAATTATTGTTACCTCGGAAAGGACATACATTGAGAAACAACCCACAACGCTTGAATTCATTTAAAATGGAATAGAAGAAAATAAAAAGGCAAAGAAAGAAATATAAAAGCCAAGTGTGGGAAAAATTTACCAAGTTATTTAAAACATATCACATATTTTTGTACAAATAATTGAAGATACTTTTGTTTTGGACGATATTAACCAGTTTTACCCAGTTTATTATAATATAAATGGAATGTAAAAGGAAGTAAAGTCTTCCGAGAAAAAGACACGCGCTTCTTGATTTAGGTCAGGAAGTTGTCGTCCAGACCAGTTGTAGAGTCTACGAAAAACCTAGAAAAGTTTTCTCGAAAATCAGCTGGAAATCCACGGACCTCAGCATCAAACAGGGTCGCCAAGTGGTCAGAGTTATCCTAACCATGAGAGGATCTGTCTCGTACAATGGGGGGCACCATGCAAATTAGCTTATAAGACTAATAAATCAGATCCCCAGAAAGGATAATCTCCTTAAAGATCAAAAATTAGCATTTAAGCCTGATATTACTCAATCCTTGAGATTGAACTTAAAGATTGAGAATTCAAACTCATGGAATTCGATGATATCTAAACTCGAGCTTGAACGAGAAAATATTTTGATCAAATTACAAACCGATTTGTTTTCTGAAAACCCATTTTCAATGCGTTCATTACCATTGAACGTAAAATCCTAAGAATTCACCTGGAATTCATTAGGTCACTTGAACCAAATCGGGTGTCAACCGTAAGAACGGTGGTTGCATAGCATGGTCGAAGACAGGACCTTGTACCAGACCGAAAAACTATAGGGTGATCTTTACTATTGCTCCTACAAAGGATAGTAATTGCATCGGACACGTTATAGACCATAATAAAAAGTATGTCATTAGACAGTGCCTTAATAGTTGCTTGTTCAATGCTTTCCTTTACAACCGAACGGTAGTTTACCGAAAGGTAATATATGGAGCAAGTATACTGGACTTGTTGCTTTCCTAATACAAGGTTAGCAAGTGGGTGACACAAAACCATAAGTTTTGAGCTAAAATTTTTTTTTAAAAAAAAGAAACCCACAAAAACATTTTGCAAACACCGGTGAAGGGTTATTCTGAAAAACTTATCTAGGGTAAATGTCAAACCCCGTCCAAAATCTTCTGAACGAATACAATAACATCTAGTACCATCGCGATGAACTGACTTCTATATGCCATGAACGACTCCATGTAATATCTCTAATATGAGCAAATGCACAGCGAAAGATTTCTTTCATACCTGAGAATAAACATGCTTTCAAGTGTCAACCAAAAGGTTGGTGAGTTCATAGGTTTATCATAAACAATAAAATTTATCATTTTGATAGACCACAAGATTTAAATGCTGCATGGTATAAATGGGTCTGAATCCTATACCCACCTGTAATGTACATGCGATATCTTTTTAAATACAGTACACCTTTTTCGTGTACGAAATCATATTTCATAAATCTTAGTAACCGTACACATATCTCGTGCACAAAAATAACATACACATAACCTGTGTATAAAATCATTCTCTCGATACATAACATTCACTTTGCTTTCAATGCTTGGCTTGGTAACCGACCTTAACATATAATGCGCATCAATAATATCTCCAAAACAGAACATCTCATCTGTATAATATATAAACTTTGAAGTACTAAACACCACACCCACTAGCTCTTCCGTCTAGTGAACATTCTGGGTGGGGGTGTTAAACCCGGTAGCTATCTTTAGGATTCGCGTGAATTAGGGCCATACCCGATTCTAATTCTTAGGTTACCAAGCAATAATAATCAGGGGAAATATTCACAACAATTAGTGGCAATTATAACGTCCAACTAATTCAATAATAATTCACAGAACTTCTGTCTGCATAATAATTCATTCGAGGAATGTTTTGCTTGTGTCTATCTCGTCAAACATTTATAAAAGCATCTCAGTCCAAAAATATAGATTTCAAAGGCATGTAATAAAGCAGTTGTAAAAAAATAGCGCATGTATTCTCAGTCTCAAAAATGTAAAGAGTAAAAGGGAGCAAATGAACTCACTATACGATATTTTGTAGTAAAATATGCATACGACGGAATTGAACAATGTAGGGTTGGGCTCGGATTCATGAACCTATATCGTTTATATATATATATATTAACACTCATAGTGGTAATCGAACAAATTTATATATTATTATTAGTGATATATTTGTTATTTTAATGATTTATGTGTTCTATTAATAATTTAAATATATATTCATTTCATATATCTTACTTATTATAAAAAATAGAGTTAGGTTATATATATTAGATATATTTTCATGTAGTTAATATTTATTAGGTAAAATAATACTGGTAAATGAAAAGTTGTAATATCTTTATAATGTTAATAATAACAAAAATTACAATTGTAGTAATTATTTTAAAATAATAATAATAATAATAATAATAATAATAATAATAATAATAAAAATAATAATAATAATAATAATAATAATAATAACAATAATAAAAATAAAAAATAATAATAATATTAATAATAATAATAATAATATTAATAATGATTAACAAGCAAACTACCTCAAAGGAGTAGCTCTTAAAAAAAAATACCCAAGTCTGGGTTTGAACCCGCAACGTCCCGCTAACCCATAAACATCCTTAACCATCCATGCTAATCCATTTTTCTGATTTATTCCCTTATTAATTCTATATAACCATATTTTCTGTTTTCCCTCTTCTTCTTCTTTTTCAAAAAAAAATGCCACAGTGAGGGCTTGAACCCCCGACCTCCCGCTACATCACCCACTCCCTAGCCAATGCTCCATTGTATTATTTCTAATCTAATTGGGATTTTATTTCTTTTATCCTTTTTCCTTCGTTCATCTTCTTCACTCAACACAAACACCTTGTTTACGGTCTATCATCCATCATTTACATCGTATGATATGCCCACATTATCATCATTATTCGCGTAATTTTTCCTCCCCATTCACTGTCATCAAATCAATTATTATTTTCATCAATATAAATCATCATTCCTAACCTACACTAGTCTAATCTTTAATATAATCATCGTTTGAGACAAGTGAGTGTAATAAGTTTGGCCCAACAAGAAAACCTTATAATCATCGACTTTCCTGGTTCCTTTTTATCACCTCCGTTGTCCATCTCCTATCATACGTAACATCTTCTTTTCATGATAGTATATCATTATTTCACCTCATCTTCGTAGCTTACCATCATAATCGTCAACATCAATTATCATTATTATCACTCGTGTTATTTGTTTGGAACAGGGTCAGAAGTAATACGAGAAACAACGGTTTATTTAAGATGATGTTGTAAGTTGAATTGTAACCAGGAGATATTGAATGAGTGGTGATGTGAAGGAAGTTGAATAGCAGCAAGTTTATATTATAATGGGTTTTGTTGACCTAAATGTTTAGTTGATGGCCCAATAACCGTACAAACCTCGGCCTATTAGCATATAGCAGTCCATCCATGCTTAGTTCGATGGAATCAAAAGAAAAAAATCTGCTACAGGCATTTAGTCATTAACAGCAACAATAATATATCATACTTAAATCAAGTGGGTTCTCCTGATTATTTTGTGTCGGCCAAAATAAAAATATACCAACTTTAACACCGTTTGTCAACATACACTTTTGCATAAAGCGATTTGTAAACTAGTGGAGGATTGATTGAGTGTGGCACTACTACAATTATATATAACGTAACTATAATCATAACAACATCATTCATCCATTGTGTGTTGGGCGAGTTTAAAAGAAAAGAAAAAAATAATGCGTGAGCAGCAGTAGCCAACGAAAGTGTGGGATGATGGTGGTGTTTTGGGTCAATGGTTTGTGTGGTGTTTGGTTTCCAATTAAACTCGACGGGAAAATAGAAGTTAGTTGCTGTAGCAGTCGATATTAAAGTTTTAAATGGTGATTTAAGTGGTGAGGTGGAACAAGAAAAAGAGGAAGGTATAAAGTAATCGATACTTGGTGGGTTTCATTAGTTGTAGATATGTTGAAGGTGGCGGTTTCTGTGGAGTCCGATAGTGACTACAAGGGTGGTTCAAATGAGGATTTGGTTCGAGCTAAATCAGAAACAACAATTTGAGCATTCGTAGAAGTAAAGAAGATGATGGTTATGGTGGAAGTGGTTGTGGATTTGAGAAATTGACGTGACATTACAAGGTGATTGTGATCTTGTTCATATGATTATGTGACTGACGTTCTTATGATGTTCGACATAGATGACCGATGATTAGTGAGTTGATGATGAAGATTGTTTCATGGTGAGTAATGAAGATGATAATCAAAGGTGATAGTGAAAGTAATCTATAACTCTCCCTCCCTCTATATGCTCTGTATATCTATATATATATGTAGTATTTATGTATGTAAAGTGAGGGCTACACCAATAATATTTGATCGAATTTTGTTTTGTAGGGTTGGTGGTGGTCGACAGAGAATATCAAGCAGGAGAAGGGTTCAGGAAAAAGAAATAAAAGAGAGTAAAGTTGAAGTTGATTGGCAACTGATTTTGTTTGTATTAAATTTGGATTCGACATAATCACAATCAGATGAAAAGCAGATGGTGAATGAAACTGAGTTTGTAATTTATTTTGTTTGTATTATACCAGTGATTGACAAACGTTTCAATTAGAAGAAAGAAATAAATAAAGTGAAAGGGATTGGAAACAGAGTTTGGAGTTTGTCTGTACAATTCTTGATTTGAATTTCTAACAGCTTGCAGATACAAACGGATTAATAAAGCTTGATGTAGATGTGCAACAGAATTTGATTCCTAAAGATTTTACGTACGATATCTATATAAATATTATTAATAACCATTAATTATGATTATATTAATAATAATTCAAATACTAATATTAATAATAATATTATTAATAATAATAATAATAACAAAATTAATGATAGTAATAATAATAATAAGTCACATTAATAATAATTTTAGTGAATTTGGTAATAATAATATTAATGATAATAATAATAAATTTATTTTATTTTCTAATAATAATAATGATTTTTAAATTAATAATAATGATTTATATTTATATATAACATTCATAATACTAATATTAATATTAATATTCATTTTAATGAAAGTAATGGTAACATTATTAATGTAATAACTTATATTTTTACTTGTAATTACATTTATTCATATTATAATTATGTAGTATTTAATGATTTTATAATATATCTTCAAATTACTGTATCTATAATTATGTCAAATTTCATTACATGGTTGAATACACTATTTATATTTTTAAACTATTAATTTATTATATATTTACAAGTAATATCCATATATATATATATATATATATATATATATATATATATATATATATATATAAAATACTAATTTCATTACTTAATATATTATTGTATACGTCAGTTTATTAATATTTCTGTATATATGATTATTTATACTTTCTTATTTATATATACTTATCTATTTACAAATAATAGTTCGTGAATCGTCGGAAATGGTCGAGGTTAACTGAATGCAAGAAAACAGTTCAAAAATTTTGAGACACAACCTTATAGACTTTGCTTATCGTGTCAGAATCATACAAAGATCACGTCTAAATTTGGTCAGAAATTTCCGGGTCGTCACAGTACCTACCCGTTAAAGAAATTTCATCTCGAAATTTGATCGAGGTGGTCACGGCTAACAATAAGAATGTTTTCCTGACGAATATGAGTTGATAAATAGAGTTTCATCATTATTGATTAACATAGATAAAAAAATTTGATTATGTGAAGCGTACGAGTGAAGCTGTCACAAAAGATTGAGATAGAGATTTAACTTTTGACGTAGTCACTGTGAATTTTCGGAGTTCAAGGAATTTAAAGATAATTTTCGAAATCTAAATAAGATTTGATTCTTCGGTAATCAAGGAAATTATGATCCTCTTTAATTAAATACAGTAATCTGCCTCGATTGCTTCGTCTGATATTTCATTATAACTTGATCTCCTCCGTTCCATTATTTTCACCAATCTTATACTTTCTTCTATTTTGAAGCTTCATGCTTTTGTTTTCTTCCAGACTTAAAGTGATCAAAACGTCTCGGATTCGTAGATCAAATCTTTGGATTTCAAATGATCATGACTAACGTTCTAAGAAAGAAATGGTAATAACATGATTTGACCTGTTAAATTATCATAATCACGAAAAAGACCGAATCATCAAGAGAAATATTTTCTTGATATATTTAGAGGTTAAGTAAAATGAAAGAGGTATGTAACATGGCACATGATGAAGGTAATGATATGTGAATCATCATGTTCCAATAGAAACTCAGTATGACTTACTGTAATTTAATCACGTTGGCCGGGTGTCATTATATTATACTAACCCATGCTTCAATTCTCAACACTTCTCCTGCAATCATTCACAATTTAAACTCAAATTTTTAGAAGGATAGAAACTAAAATAGTTTCTTTTATGATGTAACATAGATAGCACGAGGAGATAGATAATTTTAGATGAAAATATTTATGAAAATATCTTCAGAAATATCGAAGATATTTATGATGATATTTTGGAAATTTCTAAGTTCGAAGGTTTATGAAGAAAAATTTTCCGCAAGATTTTAACATGAATTCGGGGTAAGATATACTCTGGAGACTTCATTGGATACAGAATTACCTGGATTCTTTGAAAATAGGGTATGATCCTTGTATTTGTCCTTGGTCTCCTTCATGGTTTGCTCAATCCATTTTTTAGTACCAAATTTTCTATCGAGTGTTCCCAACACTCTATTCTTTTATCATCACTTTTGGCCATTAAGACCAATTACTACATGCCGCTTCGTCAGCATTTTCAAAGTTAACGGATCTGGATCATTGGTTATCAAACTGAGGGGTTTCAAGAGAATTGTGTTTTAAGATGATTAAACGCTGATTTTTGGTAATTGGTATGGCAATTCTCGTTAAAAGGTGCAGATGAGTTCATGATAAGACTTCAATAGATAAATATAGTGATTTGTCGAAGAGATTTATGCCAAGGAGCAACGAGGTTGCTGGTACGTCTGCTGGTGATGTGGTGGAATATAAAAGGCTCTCCGATAACAATAAAAGAACACGCATATATATCAAGGTTATAATAAGGTTGTTTCGAATGAAAAGTCGAAGTTGACTTGCTGGAGCTGTGACAAAATTGGCTAATTTGAAAAGGGATTTCAAAGTTATTTTTGGTAATAACAACTCCCAATGGGTTAGCACAGATACGTTTTAAACATTTACTCAGGTTTCGAGTGTTTTCAGGTGCATAACTATATGCATCAATCTTTTCTTCTGTAGATGAAGTGCGGTTGGTTCATCCTCTCGATTGAAGTGTTTTAAAGAATTATGAAATGTTTGAACGCAGATTAGAATAGTCAAGATACAAATGGGATTTAAGATGAAATCAAGTGGCAGACTTGAAGAATTGTTTAGTTTCATATGTTATAATCAATATTTTAATTCATTTTAATTGTCCAATGTTTTCTTCATTATGCCACTTGTTGGATTCTGATAAGTCAAAATCCAAATATGAAATCGAATAAAAATGGTTATTCTGTGGTGAACGGATTCGTATATCTGTGAATGTAAGTAGGATAGTAAATGACTGTTGAATCAGATTCGAAGAATGTACAGTGTAACTTATTAATGTGAAACTAAATATTCCTCGGGTATTACCTACCCGTTAAAATATTTTCACCATTATCAGTTTGTACAAAAGAATTTTTAATTACAATCTTTATGAAACAAATATACATAAATATTTTCTTCAGATGTAATCATGGATTTAATGAGTTAATTTGATATTAAACTCATGTGATTTTCGGTTTGAGCTAGAATAAGTAATCTCTAAAACTATTAGGAACCACATATTCTTCACAGAATATTTCTTCAATTAAGTTATGGATCAATACTTCATCGTTAGCTATTAGGAACCACATATTCTTCGCAGAATATTTCTTCAATGAAGTTATGGATCAATACTTCATCGTTCATTGTTGTTGGTACTTCTTGGTATATATGGTGCGTATTATGTTGATGTTCGAGGTACAGATTGTAATGTTGAGGTATGGGATGCGGATATTGCTGTTGTTGGTGGTGATGGTACTGTTGATGTTGCTGAAGCTGGTAAGTTTTGCACCATATTCTCTAAATTGACTACTCGAGCGCGAAGTTCGTTGACTTCTTCTATTACACTGGGATGATTGTCGGTCGGAACGAGTGGATGAGTAAGATTTAGAATTTGAGATAGTATATAATCGTGACGAGATATTCTGGAAATAAGAGAGAAAATGGTATTACGAACAGGTTCGCCGGTAAGTGCTTCAGGTTCTTCGTCAAGAGGTGAATTCGGTTGGTGGAAAGGATCGACTTATTCTCGTCTTCATTGATTAAGTCGACTACGAACCCATCCCCAATACCTCCAGAATTGATGATGGCTGATTGTTTGATCCATTCCGGTTACATTGCTTTCGGAGCTCGAGTGGAAATCCATATCGGAATCCGAGGAACTTGAACTGGTTGCAGAATTTATCTTATACGGTTAGATAAAGGATTTTCGATATGAAATGATTCTCGAATATCGAATGATATTCTATTTATATAGAATACTTATATATAGTACAGAAGATCCCGTAGATTACAGAGGGAATTAAGGAAACGTGTCAGACATGGTCTAATGTAATGGAATATGAAATCGTCTATACACCATCTATGCAATAATTGCAATAAGACGTATCGAGACTGAAAATGATAGGTAGATATTTTTTGACAAAGAATGATATGCAAAGTTTCTAACATGCAGACCAGGTTCAAGTACAGACTTATTAATATAACCTAACAACTACTAGGTCGAAGTCCAGACTCATTAATGCATCCTAACAACTACTAGTTAGACACACTAATGTAAGACCTGGTTCGCTACGACCACCGCTCTGATACCACATGTCAAACCCCGTCCAAAATCTTCTGAACGAATACAATAACATCTGGTACCATCGCGATGAACTGACTTCTATATGCCATGAACGACTCCATGTAATATCTCTAACATGAGCAAATGCACAGCGGAAGATTTCTTTCATACCTGAGAATAAACATGCTTTCAAGTGTCAACCAAAAGGTTGGTGAGTTCATAGGTTTATCATAAACAATAAAATTTATCATTTTGATAGACCACAAGATTTAAATGCTGCATGGTACAAATGGGCCCAAATCCTATACCCACCTGTAATGTACATGCGATATCTTTTTAAATACAGTACACCTTTTTCGTGTACGAAATCATCTTTCATAAATCTTAGTAACCGTACACAAATCTCGTGCACAAAAATAACATACACATAACCTGTGTATAAAATCATTCTCTCGATACATAACATTCACTTTGCTTTCAATGCTTGGCTTGGTAACCGACCTTAACATATAATGCGCATCAATAATATCCCCAAAACAGAAAATCTCGTCTGTATATATATATAAACTTCGAAGTACTAAACACCAAGCCCACTAGCTCTTCCGTCTAGTGAACATTCTGGGTGGGGGTGTTAAACCCGGTAGCTACCTTTAGGATTCGCGTGAATTAGAACCATACCTGATTCTAATTCTTAGGTTACCAAATAATAATAATTAGGGGAAATATTCACAACAATTAGTGACAATTATAACGTCCAACTAATTCAATAATAATCCACAGAACTTCTGTCTGCATAATAATTTATTCGAGGAATGTTTTACTTGTATCTATCTCGTCAAACATTTATAAAAGCATCTCAGTCCAAAAATATAGATTTCAAAGGCATTTAATAAAGCAGTTGTAAAAAAACAGCGCATCTATTCTCAGTCCCAAAAATGTAAAGAGTAAAAGGGAGCAAATGAACTCACCATACGATATTTGGTAGTAAAATATGCATACGACGGAATTGAACAATGCAGGGTTGGCCTCGGATTCACGAACCTATATCGTTTATATATATATATATATATATATATATATATATATATATATATATATATATATATATATATATATATATATATATATATATATATATATATATATATATATATATATATTAACACTCATAGTGGTAATCGAACAAATTTATATATTATTATTAGTGATATATTTGTTATTTTAATGATTTATGTATTCCATTAATAATTTAAATATATATTCATTTCATATATCTTACTTATTATAAAAATAGAGTTAGGTTATATATATTAGATATATTTTCATGTAGTTAATATTTATTAGGTAAAATAATACTGGTAAATGAAAAGTTATAATATCTTTATAATGTTAATAATAACAAAAATTACAATTGTAATAATTATTTTAAAATTAATAATAATAATAATAATAATAATAATAATAATAATAATAATAATAATAATAATAATAATAATAATAATAATAATAATAATAATAATAATAATAATAATAATAATAATAATGATGATGATGATGATTAATAAGTAAACTACCTCAAAGGAGTAGCTCTTAAAAAATAATACCCAAGTCTGGGTTTGAACCCGCGACGTCCCGCTAACCCATAAACATCCTTAACCATCCAAGCTAATCCATTTTTCTAATTTATTCCCTTATTAATTCTATATAGCCATATTATATGTTTTCCCTCTTCTTCTTCTTTTTCTAAAAAAATGCCACAGTGAGGACTTGAACCCCCGACCTCCCGCTACATCACCCACTCCCTAGCCAATGCTCCATTGTTTTATTTCTAATCTAATTGGGATTTTATTTCTTTTATCCTTATTCCTTCGTTCATCTTCTTCATTCAACACAAATACCTTGTTTACCGTCTATCATCCATCATTTACATCGTATGATATGCCCACATTATCATCATTATTCGCGTAATTTTTCCTCCCCATTCACTGTCATCAAATCGATTATTATTTTCACCAATATAAATCATCATTCCTAACCCACACTAGTCTAATCTTCAATATAATCATCGTTTGAGACAAGTGAGTGTAATAAGTTTGGCCCAACAAGAAAACCTTATAATCATCGACTTTCCTGGTTCCTTTTTATCACCTCCGTTGTCCATCTCCTATCATACGTAACATCTTCTTTTCATGATAGTATATCATTATTTCACCTCATCTTCGTAGCTTACCATCATAATCGTCAACATCAATTATCATTATTATCACTCGTGTTATTTGTTTGGAACAGGGTCAGAAGTAATACGAGAAACAACGGTTTATTTAAGATGATGTTGTAAGTCGAATTGTAACCAGGAGATATTGAATGAGTGGTGATGTGAAGGAAGTTGAATAGCAGCAAGTTTATATTATAATAGGTTTTGTTGACCCAAATGTTTGGTTGATGGCCCAATAACCGTATAAACCTCGGCCTATTAGCATATAGCAGTCCATCCATTCTTAGTTCGATGGAATCAAAATAAAAAAACTGCTACAGGCGTTTAGTCATTAACAGCAACAATAATATATCATACTTAAATCAAGTGGGTTCTCTTGATTATTTTGTGTCAGCCAAAATAAAAATATACAAACTTTAACACCATTTGTCAACATACACTTTTGCATAAAGAGATTTGTAGACTAGTGGAAGATTGATTGAGTGTGGCACTACTACAATTATATATAACATAACTCTAATCATAACAACATCATTCATCCATTGTGTGTTGGGCGAGTTTAAAAGAAAAGAAAAAAATAATGCGTGAGCAGCAGTAGCCAACGAATGTGTGGGATGATGGTGGTGTTTTGGGTCGATGGTTTGTGTTGTGTTTGGTTTCCAATTAAACTCGACAGGAAAATAGAAGTTAGTTGCTGTAGCAGTCGATATTAAAGTTTTAAATGGTGATTTAAGTGGTGAAGTGGAACAAGAAAAAGAGGATGGTATAAAGTAATCAATACTTGGTGGGTTTCATTAGTTGTAGATATGTTGAAGGTGGTGGTTTCTGTAGAGTCTGATAGTGATTACAAGGGTGTTTCAAATGAGGATTTGGTTCGAGCTAAATCAGAAACAACAATTTGAGCAGTCGTAGAAGTAAAGAAGATGATGGTTATGGTGGAAGTGGTTGTGGATTTGAGAAATTGACGTGACATTACAAGGTGATTGTGATCTTGTCAATATGATTAAGTGACTGACGTTCTTATGATGTTCGCCATAGATGACCGATGATTAGTGAGTTGATGATGAAGATTGTTTCATGGTGAGTAATGAAGATGATAATCAAAGGTGATAGTGAAAGTAATCTATAACTCTCCCTCCCTCTATATGCTCTGTATATCTATTTATATATGTAGTATTTATATATGTAATGTGAGGGCTACACCAATAATATTTGATCAAATTTTGTTTTGTAGGGTTGGAGGTGGTCGACAGAGAATATCAAGAAGGAGAAGAGTTCGGGAAAAAGAAATAAAAGAGAATAAAGTTGAAGTTGATTGGCAACTGATTTTGTTTGTATTAAATTTGGATTCGACATAATCACAATCAGATGAAAAGCAGATGGTGAATGAAACTGAGTTTGTAATTTATTTTGTTTGTATTATACTAGTGATTGTCAAACGTTTCAATCAGAAGAAAGAAATAAATAAAGTGAAAGGGATTGGAAACAGAGTTTGGAGTTTGTCGGTACAATTCTTGATTTGAATTTCTAACAGCTTGCAGATACAAACAAATTAATAAAGCATGATGTAGATGTGCAAGAGAATTTGATTCCTAAAGATTTTACGTACGATATCTATATAAATATTATTAATAACCATTAATTATGAATATATTAATAATAATTCAAATACTAATATTAATAATAATAATAATAATAATAATAATAATAATAATAATAATAATAATAACAAAATTAATGATAGTAATAATAATAATAAGTCACATTAATAATAATTTTAGTGAATTTGGTAATAATAATATTAATGATAATAATAATAAATTTGTTTTATTTTCTAATAATAATAATTATTTTTAAATTAATAATAATGATTTATATTTATATATAACATTCATAATACTAATATTAATATTAATATTCATTTTAATGAAAGTAATGGTAACATTATTAATGTAATAACTTATATTTTTACTTGTAATTACATTTATTCATATTATAATTATGTAGTATTTAATGATTTTATAATATATCTTCGAATTACTCTATCTATAATTATGTCAAATTTTATTACATGGTTGAATACACTATTTATATTTTTAAACTATTAATTTATTATATATTTACAAGTAATATCCATATGTGTATATATATATATATATATATTTAAAATACTAATTTCATTACTTAATATATTATTGTATACGTCAGTTTATTAATATTTCAATATATATTATTATTTATACTTTCTTATTTATATATATACTTATCTATTTACAAATAATAGTTCGTGAATCATCGGAAATGGTCGAGGTTAACTGAATGCAAGAAAACAGTTCAAAAATTTTGAGACACAACCTTATACACTTTGCTTATCGTGTCAGAATCATACAAAGATCAAGTTTAAATTTGGTCGGAAATTTTCGGGTCGTCACAGTAAAAGCTAGAATGTATTTTCAAAAGATTAAATATTTTCATAAAGATCCAATTTCCTAAAGTATCTAAATTTTTATAGTCATGTGGGACTGTAAACCACATCGTTACTATCATTGTTCATACCGCCGTATCAAAATCACTGTTGTACAAAGTGTGAAGAATAAAGAAGTGATTCTAGTAAAGTTATATTCAAGTTCTATATTGCTTGAGGACAAGCAACGCTTAAGTGTGGGAATATTTGATAATGCTAAAAATGAACACATATTTCATAGCATTATCCTTCAAGAAAGACAAGTTTTTAGTTGCAATTATTCTATTTACAAGTGATATTCGTTTAAATAATAAAATGTGAAGACAAAAGATAGATTTGACGATTTGAAGACGCAAATGACCAAAACGCTAAAAAGTACAAACTACAATCTAAGTGGTTCAATTTATTGATAAGAAACGTCTCAAAATTACAAGAGTACAAGCCGCAAAACGCGAAGTAAAAGATATTAAATAGTATGAAAGGACGTTCGAAAATCCGGAACTGGGACATAAACCGAGAAGAGACGCACGACGCAAAGGAGCTAAAATTACGAGTCAACTATGCACAAGAATATAATATAATATAATATATATATAATTATCTAAAATTATATTTTATTATATTATATATATATTAAATAAATCAAGAGCCGCCCACGTTTTAAACCATATGAGCTGGGACAGCTGGCCATACGATTGCATGGCCAGGAAGGGGAAGAAGCATGCGATCGCATGGCCCCAAATTATTGGTCGGGTGCTATAAATTGCAAGTTTGGGCGACGAGTTATTTACACAATTTTCATCATCCTTCTCTGCACTCTCTCAACATATATATATATATATATATATATATATATATATATATATATATATATATATATATATATATATATATATATATATATATATGTATATATATATATATATATATATTTATATTTTATAATTATAATTTTAAGTTAATAATAATAATAAGGTTATAGTAGCGAATGTTTGAAGTTTGTAAGTCGAAACTCTGTCAGTGTAACACTACGCGATAAATACTCATTGTAAGTTATGTTCAACCTTTTTAAATTAATGTCTCGTAGCTAAATTATTATTATGTTTATTTAAGCCGAAATAATCGTGATGTTGGACTAAATATTAAGACTATGTTATTGGGCTTTGGAACATAATTGGAGTTTGTACAAAAGACCGACACTTGTGGAAATTGGACTATGGGTTATTAATGGGCTTTATATTAATTAAATGATATCTCGTTGATTTAATATAGAGATTTATAATTTGACGTATTTATATATAACCACATACGCTTGACTGGGCACAGTGGGCGGGATATTTATAAATACTAATAATTATTCATTTGACCGGACACGGGGATGAATTAATAGTTACTAGACTCATTAAAACAGGGGTGGATTACATTTAAGGGTAATTGGTGTAATTGTTAATAAAGTATTAAAACCTTAGATTACACGCAGTCGATAACCTGGTGTATTCATTAAACAAAGTAATAAGACCTTGTTACAGTTTAAATCCCTAATTAGTTAGAATATTTGACTTCGGGTATAAGGATAATTTGACGAAGACTTTCGCACTTTATAATTATGACCGATGGACTATTATGGACAAAACTAGATGGAAATATCGAATTATCCAGGACAAAGGAAAATTAACCCATGGTAATAAATTAAAATCAACACTTCAAACATCATGATTACGGAAGTTTAAATAAGCATAATTTCTTTAATTTATATATCATCGTACTTTTATTTATCGTCATTTTATTTATCGTACTTTAAATTACTGCAATTTTATTTATCGCACTTTTATTTATCGTCATTTACTTTACGCTTTAAATTAACGTATATTTATATTTAATATTTTACATTAGGTTTTAATTGTGATTTAAGACGTAAAATCGACAAACCGGTCACTAAACGGTAAAAAACCACCTTTTATAATAATAATAATACTACTATATTACTTATATAAATTTATACAAATATAGTTTAAAATAAATACAGCGTTAAACTTAGCCAGCTCCCTGTGGAACGAACCGGACTTACTAAAAACTACACTACTCTACGATTACGTACACTGCCTATAAGTGTTGTAGCAAGGTTTAGGTATATCCATTCTATAAATAAATAAATAATTTGTGTAAATTGTATCGTATTTAATAGTATTTCGTAGTAAAATATAATCTATTTCGTACTACACCTCGCACACATCAGATGGCTTTAGTACTTCGAGATTATTATTATATAGACGTCGATATCTGTGGGGATATTCTATTCATTATGGTTAATGTCGGTTACCAGGTGTTCAATCCATATGAATGATTTTTATGCAGATGGCTATATGCATGCATGATGTTTATGAGAAATGGAAATATGAAATCTTGTGGTCTATTAAAAATGATGGAAATGAATATTGATGACAAACTAATGAACTCACCAACCTTTTAGTTGATACTTTAAAGCATGTTTATTCTCAGGATTGAAAGAAATCTTTCATTGTGCATTTGCTCATTTTAAAGATATTATTTGGAGTCATTCATGTCATATTTCAAAAGACGTTGCATTCAATCATTGAGTTCAATAAAGATTATGATTAAGTAAATGACAAATTAGGTCATTTATAGTTAGATATTATGAAATGGTATGCATGCCTGTCAACTTTCGATGTAATGAAAGTTTGTCTTTTAAAATGAATGCAATATTTGTAAAATGTATCATATAGAGGTCAAATACCTCGCAATGTAACCATATGTTATTGTATTCGTCCTTATGGATTAGGACGGGTCGTCTCATGTGGTATCAGAGTGGTGGTCTTAGCGAACCAGGTCTTGCATTAGTGTGTCTAACGGATAGTTATTAAGATGCCTTAGTGAGTCTGAATTTCGACCGTATCTGCATATAAAAAGGTTTGCTTATCATTTCTTGTCAGAAAATTTCCTGCTTATCATTCTTAGTCTAGACACATCTTACTGCATTGATTACATGAATAGTGTATAGAAAAAATTCATATCTTAGCATATCTGCTAATTCATATCTTAGCGTATCTATTACTGTAAACTTTGTATGACATATTCCGTAAATTCCTCCGTAATCTACGAAATCTTTTGTTCTATATATAGATATTCTATGTAATTAAAATACCATCCGATAGCCGAAAATCATTTCATATCGAAAAATCCTTTATTCAATCGTACGAAATGGAACTCGCCACTAGTTCAAGTCCCTCGGATTCCGATATGGAGTTTCACTCGAGCTCCGAAAGCAGTGTGACCGGAATGGATCAACCAATTAGCCATCATCTATTCTAGATGAATTGGGGATGGGTTCGTAGTCTACTTAATCATTAGAGACAAGAAGAAGGTGATCCATTCCATCCACCACATTGCCCTCTTGGCGAAGAACCTGAAGCACTTACCGGCAAACCTGTTCGAGACACCATTTTCTCTCTCATTTCCAGAGTATCTCGTCATGACTACATATTATCTCAAATTCTGGATCTTATTCATCCGCTCGTTCGAACCGCCAATCATCCCGGTGTAATAGAAGAAGTCAACGAGCTTCGCGCTCGGGTAGTGACTTTGGAGAATATTGTGCAAAGGTTACAAGCACCAGCAACAGCACCGGCAGCAACAGTACCACCATCAACAACACCAACAGTACCATCACCACCACCAACAGCAACATCCGCATCCCACACCTCATCATCACAATCTGTACCTCGAGCATCAACGTCATACGCACTATAGATACCAAGGAGTACCAACAACAATAATTGATGAAGTATTGATTCATAACTTCATTGGAGAAACATTCTGCGATGATTATGTAATTTCTAAAGTCTTAGAGATTATCTATTCTAGCTTTAACCATAAATCAGATGAGTGGACCAAAATGATAGAAGGAAAAGTAGAAACCCTGACCGGAATGGTGCACGATTTACAAGCAAGATTTGCTTTACCAACAGCATCAACAGTACCGTCAGCATCATCGGCACCGTCAGTACCGCCAGCATCACAATCAGTATTACCAACACCAGCAACACCAGTAACACTACAAGCTCCACCAGTAACATAACCACCAACGATATCAACACCACGATCACCTATGGATATATTGAAATAACGAGTTATGAGGTATTAACTCATTATTTCCAAAGAATTTATATATTATATAAATTTTGGAACCATAATATATCTTTTCGTACTAAGCTATTATGTATGAATTGAAAAAGGGGTAGATACTACTCGGTTAATTCATATTCATATGACTAATATGCTATAATGTACATCCTTCGTTAGCAACTTAACCATCATTAACTACAATCTCTGTTTCGAAAATTCAATGAATTCCGTTTCATAATAAACTAAGTGTATTAATCAATTACATATTTGATTTTACACTTTCGATATACTCAAAACTTTCTAGACAACATCATTCGTACCTTGCGAAGTTCACAAGAATCCCACGAACACCAACATCATTCATCGAGTAAACATCAATAAAAATGAATAATGAAGTATTGATTCATAATTTCATTTACTTTGAAGAAATAATCCACGAAGATTACGTAATTTATAAAGTTTTAAAGATTATTCATTTCTAGTTCCAGCCGAAAATCAAATGAGTTTAATTTAATATTAACTCATTAAATCTGTATTACGTGTGAAGAAAATATACATATATTTTCATAAAGATTGTGATAAAATTCTCTTGTACAAAATATTATTTGTGAATTTTTTTAACGGGTAGGTAATACCCGGAAGATATATAAATTCACAATTACTATGTTACATTCTTCGATTTTGATTCAGCAATCATCAACTATATTCACTAATTTCACAACAATATACATTCTTTTATAAAAATCAGAACAACCATTCTTATCCAGATTCAGTTACATACTTAGACCTTAACAGATCAGAATACAAATCGAGATATAATCGATATCATCACTTTTAGATTCCTACATCTTTCAAATCTATACTTTGACTTCAAAATTGTGTTAGAACATTACTACTATTCGATAAACCCATAAAACAATTTTTGTATCATTCAAAATTCATTACAATCTACACTCAAACCCTTCATGATTCTTGAAAACACTTCAATTAAAAAACAATCGAGATGATGATCCAACCACATGTTATCCACAATCATGCATCTGGAAACTTCTGGAACCTAAGTAAAAGTTTAACACGTATCCGCGTCAGATCCTTTAGCATTTATTAGCAAAAAATAACTTTGCGATTCCTTTTCAAAGTAGTCAGTTTTGTCACAGCTTCAGCAAGTCAACTTTGACTTTTCAGTTGAAACAGTCTTATTATAATCTCGATATATACGTTGCCCTTTCGTCATCGTTACCGGAGAACCTTTTATATCTCGTCACATTAGCAGTAAACTTACCGACAACTTCATTGATCTTCAAGCCTCTCCGAAAAATCACTATACTTATTCATTGAAACCTTATTATGTACTCATCTGCATCTTGTAATAGTAGTTGCCATACCAAAAAGCTTGAATCATTATTCTTAAATTTTGCAGCAATTCTATGCCAACAGTTATATATATATACATATAACGTCTATCTCCAAGACTTACATACTTCGAATGTGAAGTTTCTGAAAAACACCCTAAACTGTGAACTAGTTCTTTGAATTTTAGAAAAATGCTGAATGAAGCAGCAAAAAAACTGTAAACGACCTTAACAGCCAAAAGTTTGATGATAAAGAAGGATACGTTAGAAAAGCTCAAAAGAAAAATTTGGTACTGAAAAACGGATTAAGCAAACCATGAAGGAGGCTGTGGATAAATCACAAAGACTAAACCTGCCTTCAAAGAATCCAAATGATTTAGTGTATTCTGAAGTCATTAACGAATATCTTGCTCCTGACTCTAAACCCTTGCGGACAACATTCTTCATCATCCTCTGATATTAGAAATTCTAAGATACCATCGTATCTTTCATTATAAATATCCTCGATATTTCTGGAGATATTTTCATAACTATTCTTATCTGAAATCAATTATCTCTTCGCGCTATCTGTATTACATCAGAAAGGAAACCATTTTAAGTTTCTAAATTCTTAAAAATTCAAACTTAAAATATGAATGTTATTGAAGTAGTGTTGGGAACTGAAGCATGAGTTAGTATAATATAATGACACTTGATCAACGTGATTATATTACAGTAAGTCATGCTGAGTTTCTAAATGGAACGTGATGATTCACAGATCATAACGTCATCATGTGCCATGTTACACGACTCTTGTATTCTACTTAACCTCTAAACATATCAAGAAAATATTTTTCTTGATGATTCGGCCTTTTCCAAGGTATTCTAGTAATTTGACAAATCAAGATCGTGTCATTACAATTTCCTTCTTAGAACATTAACCATGTTCATTCCGAAATTCATATCTACGAATTCTAAACCATTACTTATTGTGCTTAATGGATAGAAGAGAAAACTGAGCATGAAGCTCCGAAATAGAAATGGGAGTATAAATCGCAGTAGATAAGAGAGAGCATTAACGGTGGATGTCAATAATTATAGAAAGATAGAAGCGGGGATTTTGAAATGTAAGGGGAGAAATAAAGCCCAACAACAACTCAGAAATTACAAACTGTGTATATCGATGCATATAGCAATATAGAGACACGGGAGAACTAAAGACAATATAAACCAAGAGTATATTAGAAGTAAATAGATTCCTCCGGCGGCAGATGAAAAAGAAGAAAGACAGATATAAAAGTTAGGAGTATATCAAGAATCAGAACTGGATGAAGCATTTCCACAATCTTTTGGAAATATGAATTAAGAAAGAATAGAAGGTGCGAGTTGTGGAAATAAGGAAACGAAGGGGGTGGATATATAGTAAAATATCCGACAGAGCAATCAAAACAGATTATCGCATTTAATCAAAGCGGATCCTAATTTCCTTAATTACCGAAGAATCAAATCTTATCAAAAAGATTTTCTCCAAATCCCTTGGACTCTGAAAATCAATCCTATCTACGTCAAAAGATATGACGAATCTACATTTACTCATTTCACTCTTTTGCAATAGCTTCACTCGTACTCTTCACATAATCGAGTTGTTTTATCCATATTACTCAATGACGATAAAACTCTAATTTCCAACACATATGAGTCATGAAAACATACTTATTGTCAGCCATGACCATCCCAATCAAATTTAGGGACGAAATTTCTTTAACGGGTAGGTACTGTGATAACCCGGAAATTTTTGACCAAATTTAAACTTGATCTTTGTATGTTTTCGACACGATAAGCAAAGTCTGTAATGTTGAGTCTTGAAAATTTTGGAACTACGTTCATATATTCAATTTACCCTTCGACTATTCCCAACGATTCACAAAAAATTATATTTAACTTGATGTGTATATATAATTATATATGTATATATATATATATATATATATATATGTATATATATATGTATATATATATATATAATTAAAAACGTTAACCAAATATTAAGTGTAGGATATCGTACATTAAACTTATTGGTTTGAATAACTAGTTGATATATATTTAAATACGGAGTTAAAAGATAATACCAAATGATTGAACTAGAAGATATTTTAACATTTATAAATCTCATAAATGTTGTGATATTATTATAGGTCTCTGTTGTGAGGTCCATGTAGATTTGAGAAATCTATTCTTTTTAACAATATTCAGAATAAATGGTAAAGTGATCTACAAGTAAGAACAAAGTGTCAATTAATGAGAGTTAGACAAAAGTTAGTGGAGATTCCTTTTTGATTTCCAATACATGCTTTACAACAATTAACTCGTGACTTTTAATAAGGTAACTATTTAACTTTCATATTATTTAATGTAAAGGTGAAATTATAAAATTTAGAAAACTTAGAAGATGAATATCGACAAGTTAAGTAAATCGACATTTTATATAATTCCATGCACTTAACTATCCATTGGACCTTACCCGACGATTCGCGAACGATTGTTTGTATATATATATATATATATAATAATTTGAAATAATAAATTATAATTTAAACATTTAAAATTAAATATGTAAAATAAGGTATAAAATAATTAAGTTGTAATTAAAATAAATTTATATATAAATATATGATTTCTAAGTATAAATATTATTATATGTATATATTAAAGTGTATAAAAATTTAATACTTAATATAAGTTATTATGTAATGCATATTATATAGTTATATTATATAATCAATAAAATGCGATACTAATATGTTAAATTCAATTATATATATAGTTGTTATAATAATATTGTTATTACTTTTAATATTAATATCAATACTAGTGTTATTAATATTATATTACATATATAATCTATAAATACGAATTTGATATATATAAATTATTTTAATTTTAGTATTACTAATATTATTATTATTATTATTATCATTAATAATATTAGTATTATTATAGTATTATTATTATTATTATTATTATTATTATTATTATTATTATTATTATTATTATTATTATTATTATTATTATTATTAAATTTAGTATTATTAAAAGTATTATATTGCATTTTAATGAAATTTGATATATATAATCTGTTATATTATTAATAATAATATTATTATTATCATTTTTATATTAATAATATTATTATTCCTATTATTAATGTTATTAATATTAGTATACATATTATTATAATTGTTAACATTAATAATATTATTATTAATACACTAATAATTATTAATATTAGTTAAATTTAAGTTACATAAACAGATATAACTACAGATTTATATAATTACATATACAGATATATATACATATAATTACAGTTGTATACTTATATAACTACATAATCATACGCGTTTGCTTTTTTTAGAAGTCAATATATGAGATTTATATCTTTGTTTTCTGTTACTCTGTGACTACATGTTGACTAACAAACACTAACCAACAATTAAATTACTGCTTCAAATGTTGAATTAACATCTGTATTATCGTTATATAATGATTGAAGCTGCTAAATGATAGGAATTAAAAACAAAATTTATTAAACGAAACCATTCTTTCTCTGCTATTCATTTTTTTAGCCAAAACACGATTTAGAACCGAATTTCAAAATCTATTAAAGCAATTTTGTTAGGAATCCCATATACAAACTATCTGCAAAGTTTAAAAACCCAATTCCTAATATCAAGTTCGAATTTACGAGTCAAACTTTTTTTCAAAAAGTCAAACTTTTTGTTCTTCGTGAAATTCGAATTCAAGTTGATGTTTCAGGATAAACAAATGATTTAGAAAGTTTCTAGGGATGATTTGAAATGTAATTCGTGTTGTAGTCTTGGGCCAAAACGCTCTAAAATTCAAAATCAAAATTTTTTTTCTATACTAACGACAGCAGCAGTAGCTGATTTTTTTTCGTTTTATTTTTTTTTATTAACAAGAACATCACTTTCTGATTTCTAGTTATTTACAAGTCTTAAATAAATCACAAATTCGTTATTTTGGTCCTCTGGTCGATTAATTCAACGAAGAAGTTGAAAAAGATGATAGAAATATAAACTGGTTTAATATATTTGGGTTTGATATATATTCTGAAAAACAAGTCAGCCTAGCTGGTCGATTGTGTTTGTGAGTGAGCTGGAGGTCACAGGTTCGAGTTCGGTTCCGGGCAAATCTTTTTATAAAAGCTTTTGGAAGGTAGTTTTTTTTAAAATTTTTATTATTATTATTATTATTATTATTATTATTATTATTATTATTATTATTATTATTATTATTATTATTATTATTATTATTATTATTGTTATTATTGTTGTTATCCTTATCATTATCATTAAAAGTATTATTATAAAATTTTTAAAATTATCATTACTATTAATATAAGTATTATTATTATTACTATGATTATGTTATAAGTTATTATAGGTTTTATTTTCAAATATAAATTGGTATGCATGTTAAAGATAATAATAACTAAATTATGATTATAATTTAATTACATGTATGATTATCATGTATAAGTAAATTTAATATAATTACGATAAATATATCATTAATATTAGTATTAGAATTATTATTATTAGTATTATCATTAAGGTTATTATCAGTATTATTATTATGATTGAAAACTATCATTATTATTATTATCATTATTATACTTTTCATAACAAATAAATATTATGTATATAAAAATATACTTATATTATAACTACATAATATATATATATATATATATATATATATATATATATATATATATATATATATATATATATATATATATATATATATATATATATATATATATATATATATATTAATTAGGATTTATCTTAAGATTTCATATAACTACAACACTTAACATATAAATATTATAAGATTAATAAATGAAATTATTTTATTACTATTATATGTATTAATATACATAATTGATATAGGTTCGTGAATCCGAGGCCAACCTTGCACTTGTTCAATGACGTCATAAGTATTTTTTACTACGAAATACAGTATTGTGAGTTTCATTACTCCCCTTTTAAATGCTTTTGCAATATATATTTTTGGGACTGAGAATACATGCGCTTTTATAAATGTTTGACAGAATAGACACAAGTACTCGAAAATTACATTCTATGGTTGGATTATCAAAATCGAATATCGCCCTTCAAGTCTGGTAACCTAAGAATTAGGGAAATGGCCCCTAATTGACGTGAATCCTAAAGATAGATCTATTGGGCCTAACAACCCCCATTCATGTCTATGGATGGCTTTAGTACTTCGAGATTATTATTAGACAGACGTCGATGTCTGTGGGGATATTCTATGCATTATGGTTAATGTCGGTTACCAGGTGTTCAATCCATATGAATGATTTTTATGCAGATGGCTATATGCATGCATGATGTTTATGAGAAATGGAAATATGAAATCTTGTGGTCTATTAAAAATGATGGAAATGCATATTGATGATAAACTAATGAACTCACCAACCTTTTGGTTGACACTTTAAAGCATGTTTATTTTCAGGATTGAAAGAAATCTTTCGCTGTGCATTTGCTCATTTTAAAGATATTACTTGGAGTCATTCATGGCATATTTTAAAAGACGTTGCATTCAAGTCGTTGAGTTCAATAAAGATTATGATTAAGTAAATGACAAATTAGGTCATTTATAGTTGGATATTATGAAATGGTATACATGCCTGTCAACTTTCGATGTAATGAAAGTTTGTCTTTTAAACCGAATGCAATGTTTGTAAAATGTATCATATAAAGGTCAAATACCTCGCAATGTAACCATATGTTATTGTATTCGTCCTTATAGATTAGGACGGGTCGTCTCATATACCTGGAAAACGGGTCAGGTTGGGTCGGTTTGGGTAACAGGTCAAAAAGGTTTTAGGCTTAAATGGGTCATGGGTCAAACGAGTAATTTTTTTAATAGTTATTAACTTATTACTTGGGATCGTGCCCCGAGTTTTGTATGACGTGTTTACCAAAGGACCCTGTACACAATAAAAAATTACTACTACTGTATTAATCTAAATGCCAACTCAAACGTTAATTGAAAAGAATTAATATTTGAATGAATATGATTCATTATTTTTGGTGCGCATATGTATACGATGATGCTGAAGAAGGCAGTAAAATATGCACCTTCTATAGATTGGATTCGGTTCCCGTTACACTTGTCATTGACCCTGTCACTGGCCAAAAAATGCGGTTATGGCGTGGTACGATCGAACTAGAGAGTTTATTAGAGGTACATCAATTAATCATTCACTTGTGAATTGTGCATAGTTCATTAATTAATTTAATACATAGAATATTTAAAGAGTGCAAGTATATAGTAACGTCTAATATTAACCATGAAATTTCGTCAATTACAGGATCTCTTACAATTTATGGATGGTAGTCCAAGGATCATCATTTTAATTTGTCGCATAAACATTCTAGAAAAATATCTCACTCTTCTCCTAAATTTGAAGGTCTGCTAATACTGTGTAGTTCCTTTTGTTTATTTATTTTTTGAATATAGATCTAGCTTTGGATGAATTTTTTATTTTTTATTTACTTATATGATGGAGAACCAAAACCTAAGGTCCTATGATTGCAGATGAAAGACTTGAAGATAATGATGAAATGAGGCAGGTGATGATGTAGCGTGAGGGTAAGAAATAGTATTATTTTTAATACAAAATACTACAAAATATGACACAAGTTTTATTAATTTACGGAGTGGGATATACCTAAACCTTGCTACAACACTATAGGCAGTGTACCTAATCGTAGAGTAGTGTAGTTTTTAGTAAGTCCGGTTCGTTCCACAGGGAGCTGGTGATACTTACTATATTTTTAACTATATTTATACAAAATATATATAATTATATAAGTAGTAATATTATTAAAAAAGGAGGGTTTTACCGTTTAATGACCGGTTTGTCGATTCTATATTTTAAGCGTAAAGATAAATGACGATAATTAAAGTGCGTAAAATAATGACAATAAATAAAATGACAGTAAATAAAATTGCGAGTAATAAAATGACAGTAAATAAAGATACGATGAGAAATATAATAAAAGAATTATGCTTATTTAAACTTCCGTAATCATGATGTTTGACGTGTTGATTTTAATTTATTACCATGGGTTAATTGTCCTTTGTCCTGGTTTATTTGATACGTCTATCTGGTTTTTGTCCATAATAGTCCATCGGTCATAAATATAAAGTGCGAGTATCCTCGTCAAATTACCCTTATACCCGAAGTCAAATATTCCAACTGATTAAGGATTTAAACTGTGACGCAGTTATCACTTCTGTCAACAATTACACCAGTTATCACTGTATGTAATCCACCCCTGTTTTAATTAGTTTATGAATATTAATTCATCCACTTGATCAGAATGAATAATCAATTACCCAACCCAATTGATTAATTAAATGATTATAACAGATTCCATATGAACATCACTAAATAGGACAACCATAATCATTATTAATTATTAGGTTAATTAATTTGAAGATAGGTTCGACAGACTCCAATGAGTTGTCACTCAATTAGACAATACCCCCCATCTATTAATAGCCCATAGTTCAATTTCCACAAGTGTCGTTCTTTTGTTCAAACCCCAATTATGGTACAAAGCCCAATTACCCAATTTTAGTAATTAGCCCAACATTATGATTACTTCATTTTAAATAAGCATAATAACGACTTAGCTACGAGACATTAATGTAAAAAGGTTGAACATAACTTACAATGATTAAAAATAGCGTAGCGTTACACGGACAGAATTTCGACTTACACACTCAAACGATCTCTATCATAAATCTTATTATTATCATAATTTAAAATTAAAATTAAGATTATTGTTATATCTTATTAAGTTAACATTATGATAGAGATATAGAATATAGATATTGATAGATAGAAAAATAAGAAAAAGATAGAAGAAAAAAAAGATCGAAAGAAAAATCTTCCTCCTCATTCATCGAACATAGATCATCGCTTTATAGGAAAATTAGAATTTGAAATTTTCATTTACGACCCCTGAACTATGCTCAATTAACAACTTTTTATTATTTAATATTATTCTTATTATGATTTATTTAAATATTATATTTTATTCTTGTGCATAGTTGACTCGTAATTTTTACACCGTTGCGTCGAGCTTTGAGAGTTGGTTCATGCCTCGGTTCCGGATTTTCGAACGTCCTTTCGTACAATTTTATATCTTGTACTTTGCGTTTTGTAACTTGTACTCTTGTCATTTTTAGACGTTCTTCATCAATAAATTGAACCTTTTGAATTGTATCTTGTACATTTGAGCTTTTTGGACCTTTTGGTCTTTCAAATCTTCGTTTTTGTCTTTAAATCTTCATTTTCGAGCGATTTGCGTCTTTCGTCTTCGCACTTATTTATTTAACTATTACAACTAAAAATAAGGAAATTACATTTAAAAACTTTACATATTGGAACGATATTGCTACTAAATATATGTTCATTTGGAGCACTATCAAATATCCCCACACTTGAGCGTTGCTTGTCCTCAAGCAATACAGAACTTGAAATAAAAACATACATGAATCACTTTTTTATTCATCACATTTTGTACATCAGTGATTTTGATATAGCGGTATAAACAATGACAGTAATGATGGTTAAAGGTGGGTGTGTCATCCACAGTTGCCTCGGGTATAGGTCAACGACACTTGCAATCAAATAGCCGATTTACTTTCGGTTTCCAAAGCAAAGTGCACATTTGAAAGGCGGTTTACAGTCCCACATGACTATAAAAATGTAGATCCTTTAGGGAAATTGGATCTTTATGAAAACATTTGATCTTTTGAAAATTCAAGCTAGATTTTACCCTAGATAAGTTTTCTGATTTGATCCACCATTGGTGTTGCAAAATATATTTGTGGATCAATATTTTGGCTAAAAACATTTAGGTTCGTGTAATCCACTGCTATCCCGGTATCGGAAAGCACACATCCAGTTTACTTGTTCCGTATATTACCTTTCGGCAAACTACCGTCCGGTTGTAAAGGAAAGCGATGAACAAGAAACTGTTAAGGCAATGTCCCGTGACATGCAGATGATTATGGTCTTTTAACGTGTCGGATGCTAGAACTATCCTTGGTAGGAGCGATAGTAAAGATCATCCTATGATTTTTCGGTCTGGCACAAGGTCCTGTCTCTGACCATGCTATGCAACCACCGTCCTTACGGTTGACACCCGATTTGGTTCAGGTGACCTAATGAATTCCAGGTGAATTTCTTAGGATTTTACGTTCAATGGTAATGAACGCATTGAAAATGGATTTTCAGAAAACAAATCGGTTTGTATTTTTGATCAAAATATTTTCTCGTTCAAGCTCGAGTTTAGATATCATTGAATTCCATGAGTTTGAATTCTCAATCTTTAAGGTCAATCTCTAGGATTGAGTATTATCAGTCTTAAAAGCTGATTTTTAATCTTTAAGGAGATTATCCTTTCTGGGGATCTGATTCATTAGTCTTATCAAGCTAATTTGCACGGTGCCTCCCCATTGTACGAGATAAATCCTTCTCATGGTTAGGATAAATCTGACCACTTGGCGACCCTGTTTGATGCTGAGGTCCGTGGATTTCCTGCTGATTTTAGAGATGACTTTTCTAGATTTTTCGTCAACCTACAGCTGGTCTGGACGACAACTTCTTGACCTAAATCAAGAAGCGCGTGTCTTTTTCGGAAGACTTTACTTCCTTTTAATGATGGAATTGATTCATCGTGTAGATCCATCTTTCTTTCAAATGTATTACAGTAAACCGGGTAAAACTGATTAGTATCGTCCAAAGCAAAAGTACCTGCAATAATCTTGTACAAAAATATGTGATATATGTTTTAAATTGAATAACTTGGTACATTCTTCCCACACTTAGTTTCTTTCTTTGCCTTTTTATTTTCTTTTATTTCATTTTAAATGAATTCAAGCGTTTTAGGGTGTTTCTCAATTTATGTCCTTTTCGAGGTAACGATAATTTCGGTATTATCACCTAGTTTTCACCGTTCATAAATATGTATAAACATGATTTTAAATTCATTTAGTTGAAAATTTTTCAAATTTTTACAAAATTTGGCAAATAAACCAAGTGTAAACCCGAGAGAATTTATAACCCTTCCTCACACTTGAGATCATGCAATGCCCTCATTTGCATGAAATCAGACTATAATTTAAATTCATGAGGGTGATTAGCGTAGAAAAGTGATTAAAAATACCGAGTTTGCAAACATATTGTTATTTCACATTTGATTTTTTTTTTTTTTTTTTTTTTGCGTCTTGTCAAAATCAGTAGCTTTTGCTGAACTTCATGACAATCTTTGAAAGTGCGTTGTTTTACCCTGTTTTGTACATAAGATAAAATACAAACATATATATATATATATATATATATTTTTGAAGTTTGGTTTATAACCCCACTTTTCAAAAATTTATAAAGTATAATATTTTTGGCATACTTTAAATCAATAAAATTAAAAATAATGATAACAAAATTTGTCGCCCCGCCCTCGGGTAAAGCAATTTCGGCTCAACGACCTAGTCTTTAACTCACGACGAATTTTAGAAATCATTTTTTAAACTTAATGAATTAAAGTAAATTTTGTTTTTAAATATCACACAAAACTTAAAAGCATATTAATTTCATATAAAACCTAAAAAAAAACAAAAATTCAGAATGGGGGGAGAAAACTAGTTCTTTAGTGTCTGCTAGCGGAAAAGACCAATCGGGTTCCATTCTCGGAACTACACGAGAACAGAACAACTAACTCTAGATAGCATTTTCTTTTTAGAACATTTGAATCTCCCCACACTTAGGTAGCCGTGGTGTCAAAATTGTGATTAACTTCATCGTTAATTTCTCTTGGTCCATAATCAACTTGCATATCCGTGACTTTTTCTTTAAGCCATTGGTCGGATTCCTGTGTAATATCCACAATTTCAACTAGTTTCTCCTTTTCTTTAGGTGATAGATTGGATACTAACCGGTTACATAACTTAAAGTTCCCCTTGGTTTTAGCATCGCGAATCCGTTTAATAAGTTTCTTCATTGAACTATTAATAACGGGGTCATTTAATTTCGTATCAACAACGGGGTTCTTTGTTATCATGTCATCATTAGGTGTTACTTCATTTTCCCCACACTTAGGCGTTTTATTAAGCACTACCGTTGGAGTTGGTAAAACAACATGGTTCTTACCAATCGTTTTTGCTGGTTCAACGGTTTTGGTTGGTGGAGATTTAGACTTTCGAATCATAAAGGTGATCGATTTGTCACCACTTTTAAGTGTCATTCTTCCATTTCCTACATCAAATAACGCCCCGGTGGACGCAAAGAATGGTCGACCTAAAATTAGAGGAACGTTTGGGTCCTCTTCTATGTCAATGACAATGAATTCGACTAGAAAGGTTAAATTACCTACTTGAACGGGTAGGTTGTCAGCAATTCCAACTGGGTGCTTAATGGTTTGATCAAAGAGTCGAACACTCATATCCGTTGGACTTAACTTACCTACACCTAATCTCTTATATAAGGAAAGAGGCATAACACTTACACTTGCACCTAAATCTGCTAGTGCATCATACATGACACAATCACTAAGTAGACAAGGAACAATAAATTCACCCGGATCACCTACCCTAGGTGGAGGTTTTGGTGGAACTGTATTCACCGGGTTTACTTCTACGGCTTTTGTTTCTTGTACTTTCTTATTCTTTTTCTTCTTCTTCTTTCCAGAGGTATCACAATCTTTATTACCTATCACTTGCTCATACTCAACTCCTTTTCTTGGAAACGGGATGGGTGGTTTGTATGGTGCCACCACTGGCTTTACATACTCGGGTGGTGGTGGTGTAACTTCTTCATTTTTACTCTCATCTAAAACCTTCCCATCTTCCGGAGCTGGTTTTTCAGAATTTGTTGAAACCATATTAACATTCTCTTTCCGAGGATTTACTTCAGTATTACTCGGTAGCTTTCCTTGTTCCCTCTCACTCATCATGCTAGCAAGAGTACCTACGTGTTTTTCTAGATTCAAAATGGAAGCTTGTTGAGTTCTTAATGACTGATCAAACCTCTCATTTGTTTGGGTTTGAGTTTCAATAAATTGTGTTTGAGATTCAACTAGCTTGAATACCACGTCTTCCATATTTGACTTTTTCTCTTCGGTTTGTTGTGGTGGTTTATACAAGCCATGTCTTTGTGGATTGAAAGTGTTGTTTTGAGTTGGTTGGTTATTCGAACCTTGTTGGTTATACGAGTTGTTGTTGGGTCCATTTGGATTGTAAAGAATGTTTTGATTTCGATTGAAGTTTATCCTTGGCGGTTGATAATTATTTTGATAATTACTTCCCGTCCTTTGGTTCATATAGGAAACATTCTCTCTTTGTTCCATCGTTGGTTCAATGTGACAATCTTTCAATAAGTGTGGTCCACCGCATTGCTCACAACTGATTCGTATTGCGTGAATATCTTTATTCATCTTTTCCATTCGTCTTTCGAAAGCATCTATTTTTGCGGAAACGGAATCAAAGTCATGGCTAGAATCGGCTCTAGCCGCTTTAGATGATCGAAAGATATCTTTTTCTTGGTGCCACTCATGCGAGTGGGAGGCTGTGTTATCAATAATTTTGTAAGCTTCAGTTGCGGTTTTCTTCATAATGGAACCACCAGCTGTTATGTCGATGTCTTTTCGTGTAGCAACGTTGACACCTTGGTAGAATATTTGTACTATTTGGTAAGTGTCTAAACCGTGTTGAGGACATCCTCTCAACATCCTTCCGAATCTTGTCCACGCCTCATATAATGTTTCATTTGGCTTTTGCGCGAACGTAACAATTTCTCCTTGAAGTCTTACGGCTTTGGATGCCGGAAAGAATCTTTTAAGAAATTTTTCAACTAAGACATCCCATGTGTCAATCGCCCCTTCAGGTAACGATTCTAACCAATCTTTGGCTTCTCCCTTTAAAGTCCAGGGAAATAACATGAGATAGATTTGTTCATCCTCCACTTCTCGGATTTTGAATAGTGTACAAATTCTTTTAAACGTACGAAGGTGTTCGTTAGGATCTTCATTCGGTGCACCACTGAATTGGCATTGGTTAGTTACCATGTGTAGAATTTGTCCTTTGATTTCATAATCTGACGCATTAACTTCTGGCTTAATAATGGCGTGACCTTGGCCCGTGCGTGTGGCTCTCATTCGATCTTCCATACTTAGAGGTTCCGTTACTTCCATAATTGAATTTGTTGAATACGAATCACTAGAGGATTCTGATTTAACGGTTTGTGGTTCAGGAGGAATAATTAGTGGTTCAGGATCTTGGAATTGTCCTTGAATATGCTCCGGGTTCTTAATTGTGAAGTCGGGTTCAAAAGATGGATTATCGGAAATTTGAGTTGGAGTTCTTGTTCGACTAGATGACGATTCTAAAGAAAAATCAACGGCGACAATATTTGCTAGATGTCTTGATCGAGTTACAGGTGGTGAACGTATGAAAGGTGGTGAACGTTTTGCTCGGTGCATTCACTGAATATCCTATTAGTTTTTAAAAAGGAAAGAAAAATTATAATAAGTTATCCAATTAATAGACTTTTCTGATTTTGCCCACGTTTCGAATAGCCAAAAGATGCAGCAGAGGGGCAGGATTCGTTTGGTCTCAATATAATTGAGGACTGTTTGGCTCCAATAACCCGGTCCACGTACAAATCCAACTATTACTACGAACCAGAAAATTTTGATGTCTATCAATTTAACAACTTAAAATAAATTTTCGTAATTTTAAGAAATTTAGAGAAGAAGTAGAAAAAATTCTAAGTCCTAAAAACTAGAATGGCGAGAAATAAGAGAGAAATAGATTGCGCGCCGAAAAATGTCGAAAAATAAAAGGTCGAAAAATAGGCGTCGAAAAATAAAAATAAGAAAGTAGTGCGAAATACGGCGTCGTAAAATTCTAAAGCACCTAAAACTTAGTCTAAGGAATAATCACTTAAGGGATTTTACGGCAAAGCCTAAAAATTCTAGAAGTAAAAATAACTATGGCAAAACTAAACTTAATACTAAAAGTTGCGACTATAGTCTAAAAATCTAAAGGTAATAAAACTAAAAAAAAAAACATTTTTTTTTTATAGACAAAATTTTAAAAATATATAAATTTTTTTTTTTTTTTTTTTTTTTTTTTTTTTTTTTCGTTTTTTTTTTTTTTTTTTTTAATTTTTTAAAAAAAAAAACGATTTTTTTTTTTTTTACAAATTTTTTTTTTTTTTTTTTTTTTTTTTTTTTTTTTTTTTTTTTTTAAAAACGAAACTTTTTTTTTTTTTTTTTTTTTTTTTTTTTTAAAAAAAACGATTTTTTTTTTTTTTTTTTTTTTTTTTTAAAAAACGATTTTTTTTTTTTTTACAAATTAATAATTTTTTTATAATTATAATTTTTTTTTTAAAACTTTTTTTTTTTTTTAATTCATTTACTATTCATGAATAGTAAATGAAAATAAATTAATTAATTTACTATTCACATGAAAGCGACATGATAGCAATTATTAATTATAAGTTACATAATATACCCCTGAAGTATTTAATAAATACGACTTTTTTTTTTAAAATTTACGTAAAGATTCTTAAATATTTTTATATTATTATATTCTATTTCAATATTATTATATTATTATATTCTATTTCAATATTATTATATTATTATATTTTATTTCAATATTATTATAATTAAAAATATAGCGTTTTAGCGCTCCCCGGCAGCGGCGCCAAAAACTTGATGATGTAGCGTGAGGGTAAGAAATAGTATTATTTTTAATACAAAATACTACAAAATATGACACAAGTTTTATTAATTTACGGAGTGGGATATACCTAAACCTTGCTACAACACTATAGGCAGTGTACCTAATCGTAGAGTAGTGTAGTTTTTAGTAAGTCCGGTTCGTTCCACAGGGAGCTGGTGATACTTACTATATTTTTAACTATATTTATACAAAATATATATAATTATATAAGTAGTAATATTATTAAAAAAGGAGGGTTTTACCGTTTAATGACCGGTTTGTCGATTCTATATTTTAAGCGTAAAGATAAATGACGATAATTAAAGTGCGTAAAATAATGACAATAAATAAAATGACAGTAAATAAAATTGCGAGTAATAAAATAACAGTAAATAAAGATACGATGAGAAATATAATAAAAGAATTATGCTTATTTAAACTTCCGTAATCATGATGTTTGACGTGTTGATTTTAATTTATTACCATGGGTTAATTGTCCTTTGTCCTGGTTTATTTGATACGTCTATCTGGTTTTTGTCCATAATAGTCCATCGGTCATAAATATAAAGTGCGAGTATCCTCGTCAAATTACCCTTATACCCGAAGTCAAATATTCCAACTGATTAAGGATTTAAACTGTGACGCAGTTATCACTTCTGTCAACAATTACACCAGTTATCACTGTATGTAATCCACCCCTGTTTTAATTAGTTTATGAATATTAATTCATCCACTTGATCAGAATGAATAATCAATTACCCAACCCAATTGATTAATTAAATGATTATAACAGATTCCATATGAACATCACTAAATAGGACAACCATAATCATTATTAATTATTAGGTTAATTAATTTGAAGATAGGTTCGACAGACTCCAATGAGTTGTCACTCAATTAGACAATACCCCCCATCTATTAATAGCCCATAGTTCAATTTCCACAAGTGTCGTTCTTTTGTTCAAACCCCAATTATGGTACAAAGCCCAATTAGCCAATTTTAGTAATTAGCCCAACATTATGATTACTTCATTTTAAATAAGCATAATAACGACTTAGCTACGAGACATTAATGTAAAAAGGTTGAACATAACTTACAATGATTAAAAATAGCGTAGCGTTACACGGACAGAATTTCGACTTACACACTCAAACGATCTCTATCATAAATCTTATTATTATCATAATTTAAAATTAAAATTAAGATTATTGTTATATCTTATTAAGTTAACATTATGATAGAGATATAGAATATAGATATTGATAGATAGAAAAATAAGAAAAAGATAGAAGAAAAAAAAGATCGAAAGAAAAATCTTCCTCCTCATTCATCGAACATAGATCATCGCTTTATAGGAAAATTAGAATTTGAAATTTTCATTTACGACCCCTGAACTATGCTCAATTAACAACTTTTTATTATTTAATATTATTCTTATTATGATTTATTTAAATATTATATTTTATTCTTGTGCATAGTTGACTCGTAATTTTTACACCGTTGCGTCGAGCTTTGAGAGTTGGTTCATGCCTCGGTTCCGGATTTTCGAACGTCCTTTCGTACAATTTTATATATTGTACTTTGCGTTTTGTAACTTGTACTCTTGTCATTTTTAGACGTTCTTCATCAATAAATTGAACCTTTTGAATTGTATCTTGTACATTTGAGCTTTTTGGACCTTTTGGTCTTTCAAATCTTCGTTTTTGTCTTTAAATCTTCATTTTCGAGCGATTTGCGTCTTTCGTCTTCGCACTTATTTATTTAACTATTACAACTAAAAATAAGGAAATTACATTTAAAAACTTTACATATTGGAACGATATTGCTACTAAATATATGTTCATTTGGAGCACTATCAGCAGGCACGAGAATTATCGATGGGAATGATGAACGATAGCCCTGAAGACTCTTTAAAAGACTTGGGAGTCTTTGAAAAAGTTTCGAAGAAAAAGGAGTGTTTTTATCCACCGTTGCCTGAAGAACCTAAAGGCGATGTGAACTTGCTTTGTCGGGTCGGGTTCGTCTTCCGGATGGACGAAGGCTTCAAAGAAATTTCTTACGCACTGATCCAATTAAGGTAATTTTTTTTAGTTTTGGTAGTTTTTTTATTATTTTATTATTTTTTCTTAAATCTTGGTATAAAGAAAGGTGGCAAATTGGGCACAGTTCCAGGCTATGATCAATCTCTTTTTGTCTTCTCTCGAGCTCTATAAATATTATGTATCAATATCAATATCAATTTATCTTATAAGAAAATTATAATTTGCTAATGATGATAATCTAACATCTGCAGTAGAGCTCCCTAGAAAATATATTTTGCTGCTTTTATATATTAATATATATGTCTCTTACTTGAGATAAACATAACCCAATTTGACACGTTATCTGATCAAATCTCTGAAATTATGGCTTGGTTGGTCTGATTTTTTACCGTTTTTTTATTTGTTTTGTTTTGTTTTCAGTTGATGTGGTCATTCTGTGTTGCAAATTGTGGAAATGAGAAGCAATTCCGTTTAACTCATGCTTTTCCGGGGGCTGTGAAAGACATGGACTATGAAAGCACGTTGACTTTTGAAGAATCTGGTGTTGCGAATTCCATGATTTCAGTTACTTGGAGCGAAGAAATCTAGGTGCGGTTCAACTAATGGAAGGTAGAAAAAGGTAAAGTGCTAATCAGTTTGTACTCAACTTGCTAGGAAGCATTTACTGCGTTATGCGAATTGTGCAGGACAACTTTCTATGATTCAATTTGACCCTTTTCTACCCGAATCATCTACGACTGATGACTAACCTTTATCATTTTTGTTACAGCTCGCTAACTTTGCTCTTTTGAGCTCGGGTTAGTTGATGACTTGCTTCATTTGGGCGATTCAGTTAAAGTGTAAATGTTCGATGTATGATCTATCTGATTCAAGGATTCTTAATGAACTGTTCTTAACAAAGTTTTAATCTGAAGTTACTTGGATGGTTAGAGAAAAAATTTCGGTTTTGTAGATGTTTTGTCATCATTCGATATGTGTATATGTTGATATATATGCAGTGAAGGGTTTGGTGAAGGATGCGATGGCGAAATTGGTTTTGCAAGTACCCTTGAAACTTTTGGCGGAGGGCATAATGATCCGATTAGTGTCGCTTTTGGAGATATGTTTGAAAATTTGTAACCTGCGTTATTCCTAACTTTGATGTGTATTGATTCGTTGGATTTAGTATTATTTATATTTACTTACAGATTTTTTGTTATATATTTAAGTTAATGATATCCAAATAGTATGTTGGTCAGAGGTCCAAAAAATATAAGATGTTTTGTAATGAAAATATCATCATGATAGAATTTGTGATGAACTCTTTGTAGGTCTTGTTATGACAAAATTTACAATTGCATTACGAGAGATTCGTTAATGTGAAACACACTTGACAAATACGTCTTTTTCCAGAAAACTTTCGAGCGCACAGGTAACTTCTAATCACCTCACTATGTATTAGTATTCTACTATATTGTAAAGGATATTTATTTAACCAATATTCTTAAATATTTTAGGTGAGAAAGGAATTGGGAAGAGTGGAAAACCGTTCCATACAAAGGGAGCACATTTCGTAGAATCATATCGAGCTTTATGATTCAGGGAGGTGACTTTACGTGTGTAGTGACCCGAACTTTTCCATGTTTATATATATATTAAATGAAATTGTTATTTACATGATTAAGTGTTTCCAACATGTTAAGCAATCAAACTTGTTAAGACTTGATTAATTGAAATAGGTTTCATATAGACAATTGACTACCCAGTTTGACCAATGATTCACGAACGCTATAAGTTGTATATGACATGATGATACATAAATGAATAAATATATATGTTTAACATTATATAATGATCATCAAGTATCTCATTAAAAATAGTAACAATAAGTTATATACTAAAAAAGGAGACTATTGACGTATGAAACTCGAAACGATACATATAACGATTATCGTTATAACCACGTCTTACTAAATATATATGAAGCATATTAATACATTGTTATATTATATATAACATGATAATATGATAATTAAATATATCATTAAGTGTATTAACAATGAACTACATAAGTAAAAACAAGACTACTAACTTAAGGATTTCGAAACGAGACATATATGTAACGATTATCGTTGTAACGACATTTAAATGTATATATCATATTAAGATATATTAATATATCATAATATCATGATAATATAATAATTTAAAATCTCATTTGATATTATAAACTTTGAGTTAACAACATTTAACAAGATCGTTAACCTAAAGGTCTCAAAACAACACTTACATGTAACGACTAACGATGACTTAACGGCTCAGTTAAAATGTATATACATGTTGTGTTTTAATATGTATTCATACACTTTTGAAAGACTTCAAGACACTTATCAAAATACTTCTACTTAACAAAAATGCTTACAATTACATCCTCGTTCAGTTTCATCAACAATTCTACTAATATGCACCCGTATTCGTACTCGTACAATACACAGCTTTTAGATGTATGTACTATTGGTATATACACTCCAATGATCAGCTCTTAGCAGCCCATGTGAGTCACCTAACACATGTGGGAACCATCATTTGACAACTAGCATGAAATATCTCATAAAATTACAAAAATATGAGTAATCATTCATGACTTATTTACATGAAAACAAAATTACATATCCTTTATATCTAATCCATACACCAACGACCAAAAACACCTACAAACACTTTCATTCTTCAATTTTCTTCATCTAATTGATCTCTCTCAAGTTCTATCTTCATATTCTAAGTGTTCTTCATAAAATCTACAAGTTCTAGTTTCATAAAATCAAGAATACTTTCAAGTTTGCTAGCTCACTTCCAATCTTGTAAGGTGATCATCCAACCTCAAAAAATCTTTGTTTCTTACAGTAGGTTATCATTCTAATACAAGGTAATAATCATATTCAAACTTTGGTTCAATTTCTATAACTATAACAATCTTATTTCAAGTGATGATCTTACTTGAACTTGTTTTCGTGTCATGATTCTGCTTCAAGAACTTCGAGCCATCCAAGGATCCGTTGAAGCTAGATCCATTTTTCTCTTTTCCAGTAGGTTTATCCAAGAAACTTAAGGTAGTAATGATGTTCATAACATCATTCGATTCATACATAAAAAGCTATCATATTCGAAGTGGTAAACTAGTAATCACAAGAACATAGTTTAGTTAATTCTACACTTTTTCGCAAATAAAGTTAATCCTTCTAACTACACTTTTAAAATCAACTATACACATGATCTATATCTATATGATATGCTAACTTAATGATTTAAAATCCGGAAACACGATAAACACCATAAAACCGGATTTACGCCGTCGTAGTTACAACCGGGGGCTGTTTTGGTTTGGATAATTAAAAACTATGAAAAACTTTGATTTAAAAGCTATACTTCTGGGAAAATGATTTTTCTTATGAACATGAAACCATATCCAAAAATCATGGTTAAACTCAAAGTGAAAGTATGTTTTTCAAAACAGTCATCAAGACGTCGTTCTTTCGACTGAAATGACTACCTTTACAAAAACGACTTGTAACTTATTTTTCCGACTATAAACCTATACTTTTTCTATTTAGATTCATAAAACAGAGTTCAATATGAAACCATAGCAATTTGATTCACTCAAAACGGATTTAAAATGAAGAAGTTATGGGTAAAACAAGATTGGATAATTTTTCTCATTTTAGCTACGTGAAAATTGGTAACAAATCTATTCCAACCATAACTTAATCAACTTGTATTGTATATTATGTAATCTTAAGATACCATAGACACGTATACAATGTTTCGACCTATCATGTCGACACATCTATATATATTTTGGAACAACCATAGACACTCTATATGTGAATGTTGGAGTTAGCTATACAGGGTTGAGGTTGATTCCAAAATATATATAGTTTGAGTTGTGATCAATACTGAGATACGTATACACTGGGTCGTGGATTGATTCAAGATAATATTTATCGATTTATTTCTGTACATCTAACTGTGGACAACTAGTTGTAGGTTACTAACGAGGACAGCTGACTTAATAAACTTAAAACATCAAAATATATTAAAAGTGTTGTAAATATATTTTGAACATACTTTGATATATATGTATATATTGTTATAGGTTCGTGAATCAACCAGTGGCCAAGTCTTACTTCCCGACGAAGTAAAAATCTGTGAAAGTGAGTTATAGTCCCACTTTTAAAATCTAATATTTTTGGGATGAGAATACATGCAGGTTTTATAAATGATTTACAAAATAGACACAAGTACGTGAAACTACGTTCTATGGTTGAATTATCGAAATCGAATATGCCCCTTTTTATTAAGTCTGGTAATCTAAGAATTAGGGAACAGACACCCTAATTGACGCGAATCCTAAAGATAGATCTATTGGGTCTAACAAACCCCATCCAAAGTACCGGATGCTTTAGTACTTCGAAAATTATATCATATCCGAAGGGTGTCCCGGAATGATGGGGATATTCTTATATATGCATCTTGTTAATGTCGGTTACCAGGTGTTCACCATATGAATGATTTTTATCTCTATGTATGGGATGTGTATTGAAATATGAAATCTTGTGGTCTATTGTTACGATTTGATATATATAGGTTAAACCTATAACTCACCAACATTTTTTGTTGACGTTTAAAGCATGTTTATTCTCAGGTGAATACTAAGAGCTTCCGCTGTTGCATACTAAAATGAGGACAAGATTTGGAGTCCATGTTTGTATGATATTGTGTAAAAACTGCATTCAAGAAACTGATTTCGATGTAACATATTTGTATTGTAAACCATTATGTAATGGTCGTGTGTAAACAGGATATTTTAGATTATCATTATTTGATAATCTACGGAAAGCTTTTTAAACCTTTATTTATGAAATAAAGGTTAGGTTTGTTTTAAAAATGAATGCAGTCTTTGAAAAACGTCTCATATAGAGGTCAAAACCTCGCAACGAAATCAATTAATATGGAACGTTTTTAATCAATAAGAACGGGACATTTCAGTTGGTCTCCGAGCGTTGGTCTTAGAGAACCAGAATTTTGCATTAGTGTGTCTTATCGAGTTTGTTAGGATGCATTAGTGAGTCTGGACTTCGACCGTGTTTACTTGAAAAATGATTGCTTAACAAATTTTGTTGGAAACTATATATTTTTAACATGTGAATATTATGTGATATATTAATCTCTTAACGTGTTTGATATTATGTGATAGATGTCTACCTCTAGAACAAGTCCCATTGACTCACCTAATAATAATGAAGAGTCAAATGTAAATTGGAATGATTCGTGGACTGATTCACAAGTTCCCGAAGAGGAACCGGAAGAAGAGTCGGAACCGGAAGAAGAATCGGAACCGGAAGAAGAATCGGAACCGGAAGAAGAAATAGAACCAGTGGGGGAAATAATAATACGGTTAAGTAGAAGAAAATCCTCAACCAACCGACCAAAGTTAATTATGGTCAATGGTGTTTCAGCCAAAGAAGCAAAGTATTGGGAGGATTACCAATTCTCCAATGAATCGGATTCCGACGAGAATTCCGATGATGTTATAGAAATTACCCCAACTGAATTTAAAAAGGCAAAAGAAAATAATAAGGGAAAGGGCATAAAAATATAGAAATCTAATTCCAACCTCGATGAACTTTATATGTATCGTCAACCCCCGAAGCCCTTAAGTTGTAACAATGACCCGGGAACCTCTAAACCACCAGGTTTTTCTAAACCGTTGTGGAAAACGACAGCTCGTATTAGGGGAACATCATATATCCCTAGAAACTTGGCAAAAAGAACCAAGTTTGAAAAAGAAGAAACGAGTGTGTCGGAATAAGATAGTTCTATTTGTGCGGTGTAATATATGTAATATAGTGTGCTTATGCTTTACGATATATGTAAAAATTGCTTGTATTAATAAGTATCTTTTATGAATCTAACTCTTGTCTATTTTACAGTATAAAAACACCAAATGGATAGACAACCCAATATTTTAGAAGAGTTACCCGAAGACATGATTGATGAAATCTTGTCTAGAGTCAGTCAGAATTCCTCGGCACAACTATTTAAGGCGAGATCAGTTTGTAAGACATTCGAAGAACGTTCCAAGAATGCCTTGGTTTATAAAAGGCTTTCGTTTGAAAGATGGGGGATATCACATTGGGAAACCCATAAGTTACGATGTGTTTACTTTGACGCATATATTGCGGGGAACCCAAATGCTATTTTACGCAACGGGTTAAGAAATTATTTTGACTCAATGTATCCGAATATAGGACTTCATGATTTAGAAAAAGCGGCTAACATGCAACATAAAGAAGCATGCTATGCTTACGGGTTAGTAATGTTCGCTTCTCACCAAAGTGAGAAAAAGAACATTGGGCTACAACTATTAAACAAAACGTTCCCACAAGTGACGGAGTCGGTAATTGGGGTAAGAAATGAGGTTTTTAGGTTATTACGAGACTGATGGTCATTACGTAACCCTCGTCCCTTTGACGACGTTACAACACGCAGTCTTATCAACGGCCATAACGGTTATGTTCCACACGACCAAGGATGGGAAGTAGTCCTAGTAAAAGCAGAATGCATGACTTGTTTCTGGACGTATGAATTACGTGTCTTTATTGCCTTTGTTGAACGACTTGTGTACTAGCTAGAATTATCTTCACAACTATCTTGTATCAAAGTTATTGTGTGCTATATTTCATGCTTTATGTAAAATAAGCGGTATTGTAAGTTTGTAAAATATTGTATAAAAGTTTGAACGCGAAATATTATTATAATCAGTTTTTCATATAGAATTGTAGTAGTTGAATTGTATATTAGCTACTAAGTATGAACTTAACGGGTAGGTACTACCCAAATTTAAACTTATAAAACGCTAATATGAAGAAAAAGCTTTATAAATGAGTTCATATTATGCTACGAGATACTATTGACTACTCTTAATATTCTGTATGATTAACTTGTTTCATTTGACTATTTGAAGGAAATGGCACCGACTACTCGACAAACCATGAATATGAGCGAAGAGGAATTTCGTACTTTTCTTGCTGCAAACATAACCGCAGTACAGGCTGCGCTACATACCAACAATAACCTTGGATCTAGCAGTACAGGAAATCGTGTAGGATGCACCTACCAAGAATTCACTGCCTGCAAACCTTTGGAATTTGATGGAACCGAAGGACCGATCGGATTGAAACGGTGAACCGAGAAGGTCGAATCGGTGTTTGCCATAAGTAAGTGTACTGAAGAGGACAAAGTGAAGTACGCTACGCATACCTTCACAGGTTCTGCGTTAACATGGTGGAATACCTATCTAGAGCAAGTGGGACAAGATGATGCGTACGCACTACCGTGGTCAGCATTCAAGCACTTGATGAACGAGAAGTACCGTCCCAGAACCGAGGTCAATAAGCTCAAGACAGAACTTAGAGGGTTACGAACCCAAGGATTTGATATTACCACGTACGAAAGACGATTCACAGAATTGTGCCTATTGTGTCCGGGAGCGTTCGAAGATGAGAAAGAGAAGATTGACGCGTTTGTGAAAGGATTACCGGAAAGAATCCAAGAAGATATAAGTTCACACGAGCCCGCCTCCATACAACAGGCATGTAGAATGGCTCACAAACTAGTGAACCAGATTGAGGAAAGAATTAAAGAACAGACGGCTGAAGAGGCCAATGTGAAGCAAGTCAAAAGAAAGTGGGAGGAAAACGGTGATAAGAATCACCAATACAACAACAACAACAATTACAATAATAATCGCAACAATTATCCCAATAATCGCAACATCAATCGCAACTACAACAAAGGACCCAACAACAACAACAACAACAACAACAGCAACTACAACAATCATCCCAACAACAATAACAACCGCAACAACAACAACAATCAGAAGCAGCTGTGCCAAAGGTGTGAAAAGTATCACTCGGGGTTCTGCACCAAATTTTGCAACAAGTGTAAAAGAAATGGTCATAGCGCGGCGAAGTGTGAGGTCTACGGACCAGGAGTTAACAGAACAAAAGGAACAAATGGTGTCGGAACGAGTAATGGCGGAGCAAGTAGTGTCGGAGCAAGTTATGCCAATGTAGTTTGTTATAAATGTGGAAAACCGGGCCACATTATTAGAAATTGCCCGAATCAGGAGAACACGAATGGACAAGGCCGCGAAAGAGTTTTCAATATTAATGCGGCAGAGGCACAGGAAGACCCGGAGCTTGTTACGGGTACGTTTCTTATTGACAATAAATCTGCTTACGTTTTATTTGATTCGGGTGCGGATAGAAGCTATATGAGTAGAGATTTTTGTGCTAAATTAAGTTGTCCATTGACGCCGTTGGATAGTAAATTTTTACTCGAATTAGAAAACTGTAAATTAATTTCAGCAGCTAATATATGCCGGAATTGAGAAATTAAACTGGGTAGCGAAATATTTAAGATTGATTTGATACCAGTAGAGTTAGGGAGTTTTGATGTAATAGTTGGCATGAACTGGCTGAAGAAGGTGAAAGCAGAGATCGTATGTTATAAAAATGCAATTCGCATTGTACGGGAAGAAGGAGAACCCTTAATGGTGTACGGAGAAAATGGCAACATGAAGCTACATCTTATTAGTAATTTGAAGGCACAAAAACTAATAAGAAAAGGTTGCTATACTGTTATAGCACACGTTGAGAAAGTAAAAACTGAAGAAAAGAGCATCAATGATGTTCCCGTCGCAAAAGAATTTCCCGATGTATTTCCGAAAGAATTACCGGGACTAACTCCACATCGATCTGTTGAATTTCAAATAGATCTTGTACCAGGAGCTGCACCAATAGCTCGTGCTCCTTATAGACTCGCACCCAGCTAGATGAAAGAACTGCAAAGCCAACTGCAAGAACTATTAGAACGTGGTTTCATTCGACCAAGCACATCACCATGGGGAGCTCCTATTTTGTTTGTCAAGAAGAAGGCTGGTACATTTAGGTTGTGTATTGACTACAGAGAGTTGAACAAACTTACCATCAAAAACTGTTATCCACTGCCGAGAATTGACGACTTATTTGATCAACTACAAGGCTCGTCGGTTTATTCGAAGATCGATTTACGTTCTGGATATCATCAAATGCGAGTAAAGGAGGATGATATTCCAAAAACTACTTTTAGGACGCGTTATGGTCATTACGAGTTTATGGTTATGCCGTTTGGATTGACTAACGCACCAGCTGTGTTCATGGACCTTATGAACCAAGTGTGTGGGCCATATCTTGACAAGTTTGTCATTGTTTTCATCGATGACATACTTATTTACTCAAAGAATGATCAAGAGCACGAAGAACATTTGAGAAAAGTGCTAGAAGCATTGAGGAAAGAAAAACTGTACGCTAAGTTTTCAAAGTGTACATTTTGGTTGGAAGAAGTTCAATTTCTCGGTCACATTGTGAACAAAGAAGGTATCCAGGTGGACCCGGCAAAGATCGAAACCGTTGAAAAGTGGGAAACCCCAAAAACTCCGAAGCATATACGTCAATTTTTAGGATTGGCTGGTTACTACAGAAGATTCATCCAAGATTTCTCTAAAATAGCAAAACCCTTGACTGCATTAACGCATAAAGGGAAGAAATTTGAATAGAAGAATGAACAAGAAAAGGCGTTTCAATTATTGAAGAAAAAGCTAACTACGGCACCTATATTGTCATTGCCTGAAGGGAATGATGATTTTGTGATTTATTGTGACGCATCAAAGCAAGGTCTCGGTTGTGTATTAATGCAACGGACGAAGGTGATTGCTTATGCGTCTAGACAATTGAAGATTCACGAGCAAAATTATACGATGCATGATTTGGAATTAGGCGCGGTTGTTTTTGCATTAAAGACTTGGAGGCACTACTTATATGGGGTCAAACGTATTATATATGCCGACCACAAAAGTCTTCAATACATATTTAATCAGAAACAACTAAATATGAGGCAGCGTAGGTGGATTGAATTGTTGAATGATTACGACTTTGAGATTCGTTACCACCCGGGGAAGGCAAATGTGGTAGCCGACGCCTTGAGCAGAAAGGACAGAGAACCCATTCGAGTAAAATCTATGAATATAATGATTCACACTAACCTTACTACTCAAATAAAGGAGGCGCAACAAGGAGTTTTAAAAGAGGGAAATTTAAAGGATGAAATACCCAAAGGATCGGAGAAGCATCTTAATATTCGGGAAGACGAAACCCGGTATAAGGCTGAAAGAATTTGGGTACCAAAATTTGGAGATATGAGAGAAATGGTACTTAGAGAAGCTCATAAAACCAGATACTCAATACATCCTGGAACGGGGAAGATGTACAAGGATCTTAAGAAACATTTTTGGTGGCCGGGTATGAAAGCCGATGTTGCTAAATACGTAGGAGAAAGTTTGACGTATTCCAAGGTCAAAGCTGAGCATCAGAAACCATCAGGTCTACTTCAACAACCCGAAATCCCAGAATGGAAATGGGAAAACATTACCATGGATTTCATTACTAAATTGCCAAGGACTGCAAGTGGTTATGATACAATTTGGGTAATAGTTGATCGTCTCACCAAGTCAGCACACTTCCTGCCAATAAGAGAAGATGACAAGATGGAGAATTTAGCACGACTGTATTTGAAGGAAGTCGTCTCTAGACATGGAATACCAATCTCTATTATCTCTGATAGGGATGGCAGATTTATTTCAAGATTTTGGCAGACATTACAGCAAGCATTGGGAACTCGTCTAGACATGAGTACTGCCTATCATCCACAAACTGATGGGCAGAGCGAAAGGACGATATAAACGCTTGAAGACATGCTACGAGCTTGTGTTATTGATTTCGGAAACAGTTGGGATCGACATCTACCGTTAGCAGAATTTTCCTACAACAACAGCTACCATTCAAGCATTGAGATGGCGCCGTTTGAAGCACTTTATGGTAGAAAGTGCAGGTCTCCGATTTGTTGGAGTGAAGTGGGGGATAGACAAATTACAGGTCCGGAGATAATACAAGAAACTACCGAGAAAATCATCCAAATTCAACAAAGATTGAAAACTGCCAGAGTCGAAAAAAGAGCTACGCGGACAGTAAAAGAAAATATATAGAGTTTGAAATTGGAGAAATGGTCATGCTTAAGGCTTCACCTTGGAAAGGCGTTGTTCGATTTGGTAAACGGGGGAAACTAAATCCAAGGTACATTGGACCATTCAAGATTATAGATCGTGTCGGACCAGTAGCTTACCAACTGGAGCTACCTCAACAACTCGCGGCTGTACATAACACTTTCCACGTCTCAAATTTGAAGAAATGTTTTGCTAAAGAAGATCTCACTATTCCGTTGGACGAAATCCAAATCAATGAAAAACTTTAATTCATTGAAGAACCCGTCGAAATAATGGATCGTGAGGTTAAGAGACTTAAACAAAACAAGATACCGATTGTTAAGGTTCGATGGAATGCTCGAAGAGGACCCGAGTTCACCTGGGAGCGTGAAGATTAGATGAAGAAGAAATACCCGCATTTATTTCCAGAAGATACATCAACACCTCCAATTGCTTAAAATTTCGGGACGAAATTTATTTAACGGGTAGGTACTGTAGTGACCCGAACTTTTCCATGTTTATATATATATTAAATGAAATTGTTATTTACATGATTAAGTGTTTCCAACATGTTAAGCAATCAAACTTGTTAAGACTTGATTAATTGAAATAGGTTTCATATAGACAATTGACTACTCAGTTTGACCAATGATTCACGAACGCTATAAGTTGTATATGACATGATGATACATAAATGAATAAATATATATGTTTAACATGATATAATGATCATCAAGTATCTCATTAAAAATAGTAACAATAAGTTATATACTAAAAAAGGAGACTATTGACGTATGAAACTCGAAACGATACATATAACGATTATCGTTATAACCACGTCTTACTAAATATATATGAAGCATATTAATACATTGTTATATTATATATAACATGATAATATGATAATTAAATATATCATTAAGTGTATTAACAATGAACTACATAAGTAAAAACAAGACTACCAACTTAAGGATTTCGAAACGAGACATATATGTAACGATTATCGTTGTAATGACATTTAAATGTATATATCATATTAAGATATATTAATATATCATAATATCATGATAATATAATAATTTAAAATCTCATTTGATATTATAAACTTTGGGTTAACAACATTTAACAAGATCGTTAACCTAAAGGTCTCAAAACAACACTTACATGTAACGACTAATGATGACTTAACGACTCAGTTAAAATGTATATACATGTTGTGTTTTAATATGTATTCATACACTTTTGAAAAACTTCAAGACACTTATCAAAATACTTCTACTTAACAAAAATGCTTACAATTACATCCTCGTTCAGTTTCATCAACAATTCTACTCGTATGCACCCGTATTCGTACTCGTACAATACACAGCTTTTAGATGTATGTACTATTGGTATATACACTCCAATGATCAGCTCTTAGCAGCCCATGTGAGTCACCTAACACATGTGGGAACCATCATTTGGTAACTAGCATGAAATATCTCATAAAATTACAAAAATATGAGTAATCATTCATGACTTATTTACATGAAAACAAAATTATATATCCTTTATATCTAATCCATACACCAACGACCAAAAACACCTACAAACACTTTCATTCTTCAATTTTCTTCATCTAATTGATCTCTCTCAAGTTATATCTTCATGTTCTAAGTGTTCTTCATAAATTCTACAAGTTCTAGTTTCATAAAATCAAGAATACTTTCAAGTTTGCTAGCTCACTTCCAATCTTGTAAGGTGATCATCCAACCTCAAGAAATCTTTGTTTCTTACAGTAGGTTATCATTCTAATACAAGGTAATAATCATATTCAAACTTTGGTTCAATTTCTATAACTATAACAATCTTATTTCAAGTGATGATCATACTTGAACTTGTTTTCGTGTCATGATTCTGCTTCAAGAACTTAGAGCCATCCAAGGATCCGTTGAAGCTAGATCCATTTTTCTCTTTTCCAGTAGGTTTATCCAAGGAACTTAAGGTAGTAATGATGTTCATAACATCATTCGATTCATACATAAAAAGCTATCATATTCGAAGTGGTAAACTAGTAATCACTAGAACATAGTTTAGTTAATTCTAAACTTTTTCGCAAATAAAGTTAATCCTTCTAACTACACTTTTAAAATCAACTATACACATGATCTATATCTATATGATATGCTAACTTAATGATTTAAAACCCGGAAACACGATAAACACCATAAAACCGGATTTACGCCGTCGTAGTTACAACCGGGGGCTGTTTTGGTTTGGATAATTAAAAACTATGAAAAACTTTGATTTAAAAGCTATACTTATGGGAAAATGATTTTTCGTATGAACATGAAACCATATCCAAAAATCATGGTTAAACTCAAAGTGAAAGTATGTTTTTCAAAACAGTCATCAAGACGTCGTTCTTTCGACTGAAATGACTACCTTTACAAAAACGACTTGTAACTTATTTTTCTGACTATAAACCTATACTTTTTCTGTCTAGATTCATAAAATAGAGTTCAATATGAAACCATAGCAATTTGATTCACTCAAAACGGATTTAAAATGAAGAAGTTATGGGTAAAACAAGATTGGATAATTTTTCTCATTTTAGCTACGTGAAAATTGGTAACAAATCTATTCCAACCATAACTTAATCAACTAGTATTTTATATTATGTAATCTTGAGATACCATAGACACGTATACAATGTTTCGACCTATCATGTCGACACATCTATATATATTTCGGAACAATCATAGACACTTTATATGTGAATATTGGAGTTAGCTATACAGGGTTGAGGTTGATTCCAAAATATATATAGTTTGAGTTGTGATCAATACTGAGATACGTATACACTGGGTCGTGGATTGATTCAAGATAATATTTATCGATTTATTTCTGTACATCTAACTGTGGACAACTAGTTGTAGGTTACTAACGAGGACAGCTGACTTAATAAACTTAAAACATCAAAATATATTAAAAGTGTTATAAATATATTTTGAACATACTTTGATATATATGTATATATTGTTATAGGTTCGTGAATCAACCAGTGGCCAAGTCTTACTTCCCGACGAAGTAAAAATCTGTGAAAGTGAGTTATAGTCCCACTTTTAAAATCTAATATTTTTGGGATGAGAATACATGCAGGTTTTATAAATGATTTACAAAATAGACACAAGTACGTGAAACTACGTTCTATGGTTGAATTATCGAAATCGAATATGCCCCTTTTTATTAAGTCTGGTAATCTAAGAATTAGGGAACAGACACCCTAATTGACGCGAATCCTAAAGATAGATCTATTGGGCCTAACAAACCCCATCCAAAGTACCGGATGCTTTAGTACTTCGAAAATTATATCATATCCGAAGGGTGTCCCGGAATGATGGGGATATTCTTATATATGCATCTTGTTAATGTCGGTTACCAGGTGTTCACCATATGAATGATTTTTATCTCTATGTATGGGATGTGTATTGAAATATGAAATCTTGTGGTCTATTGTTACGATTTGATATATATAGGTTAAACCTATAACTCACCAACATTTTTTGTTGACGTTTAAAGCATGTTTATTCTCAGGTGAATACTAAGAGCTTCGCTGTTGCATACTAAAATGAGGACAAGATTTGGAGTCCATGTTTGTATGATATTGTGTAAAAACTGCATTCAAGAAACTGATTTCGATGTAACATATTTGTATTGTAAACCATTATGTAATGGTCGTGTGTAAACATGATATTTTAGATTATCATTATTTGATCATCTACGTAAAGCTTTTTAAACCTTTATTTATGAAATAAAGGTTATGGTTTGTTTTAAAAATGAATGCAGTCCTTGAAAAACGTCTCATATAGAGGTCAAAACCTCGCAACGAAATCAATTAATATGGAACGTTTTTAATCAATAAGAACGGGACATTTCAACGTGTGGTGACGGACATCATGGAGTGTCTATATACGGTGGAAAGTTTGCTAATGAGAACTTTAACTTGAAACAAAATGATCCTGGTAATCGCAATCGCAATCGCAGTTAACATTTTGTAATAATAATTATAATTATCAGTTCCTCCTAGCAAGAAATAGTAAATAAGATGTAGATGGAGTGATGATTTTTCAAAGCATCATTGTTTGTTCAGGAAAGCATGTTTCTTACTATGTTGAATAATTGGAGAGTATGTTGTTGAAGCGACCCGTCCTAATCCATCCGGACGAAGTCCATATCGATTACAAACGATTCACAATAGTTGGTTACATCGCGAGGTACTTGACCTCCATATGATACAATTTTACAAACATTGCATTCGTTTTTAAAAGACAAACTTTCATTACATCGAAAGTTGACGGCATGCATACCATTTCATAATATATCCAACTATAATTGACTTAATAATAATCTTGATGAACTCAATGACTCGAATGCAACGTCTTTTGAAATATTTCATGAACGACTCCAAGTAATATCTCTAAAATGAGCAAATGCACAGCGAAAGATTTCTTTCATACCTGAGAATAAACATGCTTTAAAGTGTCAACCAAAAGGTTGGTGAGTTCATTAGTTTAACATAAATAATCATTTCCATCATTTTAATAGACCACAAGATTTTCATTTTCAGTTCTCATAAATATACGTCTCACGCATAGAGACAAAAATATCATTCATATGGATTGAACACCTGGTAACCGACATTAACAAGATGCATATAAGAATATCCCCTATCATTCCGGGAAATTCTTCGGACATGATATAAAACAACATCGAAGTACTAAAGCATCCACTACTTTGGATGGGGTTCGTTAGGCCCAATAGATCTATCTTTAGGATTCGCGTCAATTCGGCGTGCACTAATTCTCAAAATTAGTGATGTTCCCTAATTCTTAGGCTACCAAGCAAAAAGGGGCATATTCGTCTTCGATCATTCAACCATATAATGTAGTTTCGATTACTTGTGTCTATTTCATAAAATATTTATAAAAATTTCGCATGTATTCTCAGCCCAAAAATATAAAGGGTAAAAAGGCAAATGAAACTCACAATACTGTATTTTGTAGTAAAAATACATATGACGATATTGAACAATGCAGGGTTGACCTCGGATTCATGAACCTATATCATTCGTATATATATTAAAACATATAATTAACAAGTAATAATAATCAAACTAGTTTATATATATTAATTATATAATATTTCACTTTTTATAATGTATATGTTATTTCAAAAGTTATATATATATATATATGTTACTTTTATATTTGAAATAGTAGATTAGATATACTTATGATATATGTACTAATTATATTTTATAAAAAAAAATCTCTTATTTATTAAAATAATAATAATACTAAAATAATATGTAGTAATAGTAACAATAATAATAATAATAATAATAATAATAATAATAATAATAATAATAATAATAATAATAATAATAATAATAATAATAATAATAATAATAATTTTATTAATAATAATTAATGATAATACTTCATTTAAATCACATCTTATTTATAGTTTTCATTATAGTCTTTAATTCATTTTTAACCAAATAATAATAATAATCATAATAATAATAATAATAATAATAATAAGAAATAAGACTACCTTTCAAATGGTTAAATGATCTTCAAAAAAAATAATTTGCCTTAACCCAGGCTCGAACCTAAGACCTCTCGCTCCCCAACAACACCCTTAACTAAATGAGCTAACCCGTTTTTCCTGATATCCTATGGAACTAAATATATTTAACCCAATGTTTCTTTAGTCTCCATTTTCTTCTCCTATTTCATCATTCAATTCGGCCCAACAGATAATTTGATTTCGGCCCATCGATACATACATGTACCTGGCCCAACAACTCAAAAAAATAAATATATATGTATATGCAGTCGCCTAGTTTCGAACCCACAACCTCTTGTTTAGCAAACACCCTCCAGACCACTGCTCCATTTCTTACTTCTTGTAATATTTTGCACATTTATTCATATATCCTATATTAACCGATTTATCATCACTAATCCTTACGTACCATTATCATCATCAAACTTTTTATCACCTAACATCAATCATATTCATCATATGTCATTGTCCACTAGTTTGCCTAAACATACAAGTTGGTAATCTAATATTACTTTGCATAAAATAATAAATAGATTGAAGGTATCGATTTTTATAACCTCACCATACTAACAACTATTTATCGTCATAATCGCTGCTCATCATCTTTAATCATCCATCACTTCACATCCTTGATCATCATCATCATCGTAATTATGCATCATACCATGATCACGTCGTCATCGTTCTTCATCACTGTTTATTCATTATCGCCATCATCATCATATATCATCGTCACCATATTTCCATCATCATCGCCCTTCTCCTCGTTCACCATTTTCAATAACTATCCTACTGTTTGCAGGTTTTGGGTTTCGAAGAAAAAAAAATAATAATAATAATAAAAGCAAGGTGGTTTATGGTGGTTATGGTTCTTGATCGAAACGGAAACTGTGACGATGGTGGATCGATGGTGGTAGAGATGTGATGGTCGTGGTGACCGCAGCAGGGACACGAAGGTAGTAAAAATTTCAATGGTAAACATAAACACAAGCAATAGCAATTTACGATGGCCCATGGTGAAATTTTGGGTTTGCAGCTTGAACGGAAATAGAAATACAAACGTAACAGTAGAAATGGGTTTTATGTTCTTGTTGTTCATGGAGGTTTACAAAAGGTGATTCGGTCGTTTGATGGGTAGAAAACAAACACAACAGGGGATATTGGAGAAGAACCGAAATAGTAGCGGCATAGATGGTGGTTTCGTGGTGATGATGATGGGTCTTTGTTTTGGCCAGTAGTAATCAAGAGAGAAAGGTATAATCGAAGGAGATTGTCACCGAACAACTGCAACATACGATGATTAACAGAGATCAACATGATGGTTTGTGGGTGGTTTTACAAGGTGGTGATGATGGGTTACCATAAACGGTAAGCAAGAAAAGGGTGTTCGACAAAAGATAGAATAGAAAGATAGAGTGATTGATAGATGGGTTTGTGTGTGTGTACGTTCATGGATATGTACATGTATATATTATATATATTAAGAAAGTGGGGTGGAGAAAAGATAAGAAACAAAACATGCACAGTAATGATAATTCACATGAAAATAGTATGCAGCCGAGTATTTGGATTCATTTTACCGACAGTTTATCCCGGATGTCTATATCGTGCCCATTGCTAAACAGGTAACGTATGAAAGTGTCCCTAAAAATCCTAAATTTTTAGATTAAATATATTTAATTATTTCACTCATTAACTGTTTGAAACCTGATCAAAAAGGTTCGATAATTATTTATTTTCTGTTCCAATTTATATGTATGGAGTACTAATATTTAAACTTAAAAAGGTAAAAATATTTTTAACAAATCTAACATCTTCGTAATCGATTTACAGTTCAACTTTTATTTTAGTCCTTCATGAACATGTAATATATCTATATTAAAACTATCGAAACGTCAACCGAGTGTTACTGACGTTTACTAATTAGGCTCGAAATCATTCATTTTCAATATACACATTCTATATATATATATATATATATATATATATATATATATATATATATATATATATATATATATATATATATATATCAAATCTTAATTAACAAGTTTAAGTAAATAAATATATTAATTACATTCTTTTAAACAACTAAATATAATATTATATATTTACAAGTAATATTTATATATATATTTTTAAATATATTATTATATATATATATATTTAAATATATATGTACTATTTACAAATAGTTGTTCGTGAATCGCCGGGAATGGTTAAAGGTTAACTGAATCTATCTAAACAGTTCAAAAATATTCAGACTCAACATTACAGACTTTGCTTATCGTGTCGGAATCATATAAAGATTAAGTTTAAATTTGATCGGAAATTTCCGGGTCGTCACAGTACCTACCCGTTAAAGAAATTTCGTCCCGAAATTTGAATGAGGTGGTCATGACTAACAATAAAAATGTTTTCATGATGAATATGAGTTGATAAATAGAGTTTTATTACCATTGAGTAATAAGGATAAACTAATTCAATTATATGAAGAGTACGAGTGAAGTTATCACAAAAGAGTGAAATGAAGAAATAGAGATTCGTCTTAGCTTTTGACGTAGCCAGGGTTGAATTCCGAAATTCAATAGATTAAAGAAAACCTTCGAAATCTATAAGATCTGATTCTTCAGGATTTAAGAGATTTAGGATCTTATTTGGTTAAATGCAATGATCTATTTCGATTGCTCTGTCGAATGTTTCATTAAAATTCCACCCTCTGTATTTCCTTTATATTTTGGAGTTCCATCCTTTTGTTTTCTCTTCCCGACTTTAAGTCAAGCGAATAATGGTCCAGAATTTGTAAGTATGGAATTTTAAAATGAACTTAATGTTCTAAACAAGAAAGAACGTAATAGCACGATCTTGATTGGTTAAATTACCAGACATCACGGAAAAGATAGAACTATCAAGGAAATATGTTCTTGATATGTTTATAGATCATATAGAATGTAAGATTCATGTAACACGGCACATGATGACGTTATGGTCTGTGAATCATCACATTTCATTAGAAAATCATCATGACTTACGGTAATATAATCACGTTGATCAAGTGTCATTATATTATACTAACTCATGCTTCAGTTCCCAACATTACTTCAATAACATTCATATTTTAAGCTCAAAAGTTTACAGAATATAGAAACTAACAGTTTCTATATGATGTAACACTGATAGCACGAAGAGATTAATGATTTCAGATAAGTATAGTTATGAAAATATCTTCAGAAATATGGAGAATATTTATAATGAAAGATACGATGATATCTTGGAATTTCTAATATCGAAGGATGGTGAAGAAAATTTGTCCGCAAGAGTTTGGAGTCAAAAGCAAGGTATTCGCTAAAGATTTCATCAGAAACAGAATCATCAGGATTCTTAATGTACAAGTTTAATCCTTGTGTTTTGTTCAGAGACTCCTTCGTAGTTTGCTCAATCAGTTTTTCAGTTTCAAACTTTTTCTGAGCTTTGCCAACATACAATTCTTTATCATCATCTTTTCGCTGTTGAGGTCATTTATTTTTTATTTTATTTTTATTTTTTTTATTTTTTTTTGCTTCATTCAACTTTTCAAAATTCAGAGTATTAATTCGCAGACTGGGTGCTTTTCAGAATTTCAGAATGGAAGATCATAGTTCTAAGAGATAAATGTTGTATGGATACATATAACTGTTGATGTGGAAACATTGCGAGACTCACAATACAGATTTCCTGATTCCCGGTAATTGGTATGTCAATTCTTATTACAAGATGCGGATGAGTACATGATGAGACTTCAATAGATAAATATAGTGATTTGTCGGAGGGATTTAAACCAATTGTGATGACCCAAAAATTTTTGACTTATTTAAACCAATTCTCTATACGATTTATTATTTTAACACGTTAAACAAAGTCTGTTAGATTGAGTCTCAAAATTTTAGAACTGTTACATATATACAATTACCTTTGACTACTCTCGACGATTCATGAACAATTATATGTATGTATATATATGTACAAGTAAAAACGACTTTCCTACAGTAAAACCCTATTTGCTACAGTAAAAATTACTTTGCTACAGTAAAACACTATTTGCTACAGTGAAATCGTATTTTGCTACAGTAAAACACTATTTGCTACAGTAAAACACTATTTGCTACAGTAAACACTAATTGATGTCGGCGAACTAGCAAACAAAAACAGAAAAGGCGGCCATGCGATCGCATGGCAAAAACACTGAAAACTCATGCGATCGCATGAGCTACAGTAAATCGAAAAGTACTATAAAAGGTCAGTTTTGCTCGACGAAATTTTTCATAATTATTTATGTACGTAAATTTTATAATTATAATTATAATTATAATTTTAATTTTAAGTTTAATAATAATAAAGTATATTCGAGGGTATTTTTAATTCGGGTTTCAAACCGTTTTAAAATAAGGAAATATTGGGTATTGTTCGGGGTATTGTTCTTTAATCCAAGACCAACCATACAGTCGTCTACCATCATTACGTCTACGCAATTTGCCTACAATATTGAATCGCAATATTGAACGGTGAGTTATAGTCTCCCTTTTTAAATGCTTTAAATATTTTTGGGCTGAGAATACATGCAATTTATTTTAAACGCAATAAGACACAAGTACATACAAAATTCTACACTGAGTTAAACCGAAAATCCCTTAGCTTTGGTAACTAGTAGCTGCCAGTACATAGGATATGGACTGGTGGGCGCGAATAATTGTATATGGATCCATAGGGCTTGACATCCCCGTCCGAGCTAGAGCGCTAGCCTTTTAACGGACGTATGTTATTTGAGTTTAAGACACGTTGGTTTGCGCGTATTAAAACGAATGGGGTAATTATCACTATAGCGTTAAGTTTAGTTACCAGGGTGCTCTGTTACGTAGAATCTATTGATAAACTTTTGATGAAATCTTGTGGTCTATCTTTATATATGTTTATGACTCGAGCAATTAAACCTATAACTCACCAACATCCGTGTTGACTTTTTAGCATGTTTTATTCTCAGGTCCTTAGAATGCTTCCGCTGTGATGTGCTTGTTGCCTGCATGGAGTCTCTCATGCTTTGTACAAAGTTTATTGCATTCAAAATAAAACTGCGTTGTGTAATAAATAATTGGACTGTGATGTCAACCTGTAAATTAAAGACTTATGTATTTTGGGGTTTTGCTTATACCTAAGCACTCGCCCACATGTTTATAACTTTCTATGTTTAGAAAGTCACTTATTTTAATGAATGCAATATTTTATCAAAACGTATCATATAGAGGTCAAAACCTCACTGTGGAATCAATGATTAACGTGCCGCGTCAATAGCGATTTTGACGGGTCGTTACAGTTGGTATCAGAGCTTGAGGTCATAGGGAACCAGAAATTACATTAGTGTGTTTAACTGGTAATTGTTAGGATGCATTAGTGAGTCTGGACTATGACCATATCTGTTTTTACTGATTTTTGCTTATTATTTGGTCAAAAACATTATATGTGATATATTTATATGCTAACGTAATTGTTGTTTCAATTATGTGATAGATGACTTCCTCTAATCCTATCATTTTGTACGACTCAGAATCGGACACTGAATCTATTCTATCCACAACTGAAAAGGGCGTTCCAATACCTATTAAAGAAGAAATTGTGTTAGCCGGGGAATCTCAACTCCCGGTAAACCCAGAGGAGGTTCCAGCTCCACCCAGCTTTAGTTTTCCGGAGCCACAGTATCGTTGGCATGGACCCATGATCCCTGGAGTAAACGAGGATCGTCCATTTCTAAACAAATATGGACATTGGTCCAGATATACCGTCGACGGGCGGGTTGTGCCGATTACGCCTGGCAGATTTCGGTTCATGACCACCGGTACATATTCTTGCAGTTCGTCATCATATTCTCCTACACATGACTCAGACAGTTCGTCATCAGACGAGATCAGTAAGGAGGAGGATTTCGCTAATGAAATAAAAGAGATCACTAAGGAGAAATTCCAACTTGCTATAGATAATAAAAACAACCACAATAATAAAATGTCCTTAATTATTAAAAAAGAACAGGACCATTCGATCCGTAACCACCCTTATTGTATTAAACCCACTGAGGCAACGGGTACCTCAAAACCCCAACTAAAAATAAAATACACTGCCAGAATGTCTGTCGGACCATGTGCACACAAACAATTGGCAGAGAGAACCAAATGGGAAGAAGTTTCTGATAGTTCTGAATGAACGACCTCGCAACCATAAATCTTCCATGCGCTATTTTATTGCTTATGTGTGCTACTCTATCTTGTTATGTAAAATAAGCATATGTAAAATATCAGTATTGTATGGTATTGTATTATTTTGGTTTATTAATAATAAATGCATGGAATGATTATTTGTATTATTACTACTTCTTCTTATTATTATTACATAATAATGTAGTAACTCGCTATAATTTTTCATAGTGGAATATTATTAGGATTTTAGTAGTTAATTCCTGGTACTAGCTATTATGTATGAACTTAACGGGTAGGTAATACCCTAGAAATAATTATAAAATGCTAATAAGAAGAAAAGGCTTTTATAATAATCGGTTCATATTATTAATATGCTACGATTAACTATTGACAACTCATTTTACCTATAATATTCTATATGATTAAATTATATCTGTTGTGTTTATTGAAGAAACATGTCTCAAATGTCGGATGCTGAGTTTGAGCAACTAGTCGAGAAACGTGTGAATGAAAGAATTGCTGCAACCGAAGCAGCAAAAGCAACAGCCGAAGCAGCAGCCAAAGCAGCAGCCGTAAACACAAATTCACGAAACGGATGCTCATACAAAACTTTTCAGGGATGCAAACCACAGACGTTTAGTGGAACTGAGGGACCAGTCGGTCTAACCCGATGGTTTGAAAAGATGGAGTCCGTTTTCAAAATCAGTAATTGTACGAACGGAGACAAGTCAAAGTATGCTTCGTGCACGTTGCAAGATGGTGCACTTACTTGGTGGAACAATTATGCTAAAGCAGAAGGAATAGATACGGCATATGATATCTCTTGGGAAGAACTGAAAAAGATGCTAATCGAGGAGTACTGTCCTCGAAACGAGATCAAAAAAATGGAATCTGAGTTACGTATTCTGAAGGTTATCGGCGCGAATCTCAATAACTATGAAAAGCGTTTCATGGAACTAGCCTTGTTGTGTCCCGAATTGGTGCCAAATGAGAAACGAAAGATAGAAATGTATATTGACGGTTTATCGATCAATATCAAAGGAAATGTTACATCGTCCAAACCGAATACGATGCAGGAAGCCATGACAATGGCACACCAACTCATGGACCAGATCACAGAGAGTTCGATTAAGGCACCAATTACCGAAGTCAAGACAACTGAAGGAAAGAGGAAATGGGAAGACTATAAGGGCAAAAGTACTCACCTGAAGAAACAAGAAACTTTTAAAGGTAAACAAGATGGGGCAACTGCAAGTCCAAACTATAAGGGACCCCATCCGTTCTGCAAAAGATGTTACACACATCATGCAGGTTATTGTCAAGTGGTCTGTGATAAGTGCAACAAGAAAGGACATGTGGCGAAAGATTGTTATGCCACCGTTTCTGAAGTAAAGACAAAACTGACCGATGTCAAGAAATGTTTTGGATGCGGGAAGTCTGGTCACTTTATAAATCAATGCCCTGATAAGGAGAAGAACAAAGAACCCGCACGTGGGAGGGCATTTAATGTTAGTGCCAGTAAAGCACGTGAGGATCCTAATCTTGTCACGGGTACGTTTACCGTTAATAATCAACTAGCTTCTATTATGTTTGATACGGGTGCTGATAGAAGTTATATGTGTAAAGACTTTAGTTTTAAACTAAAATGTGCATCATTACCTCTAGACGATAAATATACTATTGAATTAGCTAATGGTAAACTGATAAAAGCCGATAAAATTTGCCATGGTTGCGAAATGAATCTCGCTGGTGAAACCTTCAAAATCGATTTGATACCCGTAGAATTAGGAAGTTTTGACGTAATCGTTGGCATGGACTGGATGTCCAAAACAAGAGCGAAAGTTGTTTGCGCTGAGAAAGCAATCCGCATCCCTCGTAAGGATGAAACGTCATTAATGATTTATGGGGAGAAGAGCAACTCAAAGCTGAACTTTATCAGCTGTATGAAGGCCCAGAAACTTATAAGAAAAGGTTGTTATGCTATTCTGGCACATGTAAAGAAGATCGATACTGAAGAAAGAAGCATTAATGACATGCCGGTTGTAAGAGAATATCCCGGAGTATTTCCAGAAGAATTACCGGGGCTACCTCCACACAGATGTGTAGAATTCCAGATTGATCTCATACCAGGAGCTGCACCTGTAGCCCGATCTCCATATAGACTTGCACCTTCAGAAATGCAAGAATTACAAGACCTGTTGCAAGAATTATCGGATCGTGGATTTATTCGTCCTAGTTTTTCACCTTGGGGTGCTCCTATTCTGTTCGTCAAGAAGAAGGATGGATCTATGAGAATGTGCATAGATTACCGAGAATTAAACAAATTAACGATCAAGAATCGGTACCCATTACCAAGGATTGATGATTTGTTTGATCAATTGCAAGGATCAAGTGTTTATTCTAAGATTGATCTACGCTCCGGATATCATCAACTGAGAGTGAAGGAAGAAGATGTTCCTAAAACCGCGTTCAGAACCCGTTACGGTCACTATGAGTTTCTAGTCATGCCTTTTGGATTAACTAATGTTCCAGCAGTATTCATGGATCTAATGAATCGCATCTGTAGACCGTATTTAGACAAATTTGTCATTGTTTTTATCGACTACATATTGATTTACTCGAAGAACAAGGAAGAACATGAGCAACACTTAAGACTGGTACTGGAGATACTCAAGAAAGAAGAATTGTACGCAAAATTTTCGAAGTGTGATTTCTGGTTACAAGAAGTACAATTTTTGGGCCATGTTGTCAGTAAACATGGAATTAAAGTTGACCCCGCCAAGATCGAAGCCATTAGTAAATGGGAAACCCCGAAGACTCCAACACAAATTCGCCAATTCTTAGGTCTTGCTGGTTACTACCGAAGATTCATTCTAGATTTCTCTAGAATCGCCAAACCCTTAACTGCATTGACTCAAAAGGGAAAGAAGTATGATTGGTCCACAGAACAGGAATCCTCATTCCAGTTATTAAAGAAGAAGTTAACGTCTGCACCCATTTTGTCATTACCGGAAGGAAATGATGATTTCGTGATCTATTGTGATGCTTCACGCCAAGGTTTAGGATGTGTATTAATGCAACGCACAAAAGTTATCGCATATGCCTCACGACAACTAAAAATTCATGAAAAGAACTATACGACGCACGATTTAGAACTTGGAGCAGTAGTTTTTGCACTCAAAATATGGAGACACTATCTATATGGCACCAAGTGTACAGTGTACACCGACCATAAAAGTCTTCAGCATATTTTTGATCAAAAACAACTCAATATGAGGCAGCGTCGCTGGGTAGAGTTGTTAACCGATTCCGATTGTGAAATCCGTTACCACCCCGGAAAGGCTAATGTTGTAGCTGATGCCCTAAGTCGAAAAGAAAGAGTAAAACCTCTTAGGGTCCGAGCTTTAAATATTACAATTCGTACTGATCTCACAAAGCAAATTCAAGCAGCACAGTTAGAAGCTTTAAAAGAAGAAAACGAAAAAGGCGAAATAAGCAAAGGGTTAGAAAAACAACTTGAAGAAAAAGCCGATGGAACCTTGTATTTTGCTGGTAGGATATGGGTACCAAAACATGGTAACCTAAGGCAACTAGTACTGGATGAAGCACACAAAAAGAGGTACTCAATTCACCCAGGAAACGGAAAAATGTACCACGATCTCAAGAAGTTTTATTGGTGGCCTAATATGAAAACAGAAATTGCTACTTATGTAAGCAAATGTTTAACGTGTACAAAGGTCAAAGCTGAGCACCAAAAGCCGTCAGGATTACTGCAACAACCAGAAATTCCGCAGTGGAAATGGGAAAGAATAACCATGGATTTCATTACGAAATTGCCAAGGACTGCAAGTAGTCATGATACTATTTGGGTAATAGTTGATCATCTAACTAAATCAGCTCACTTTCTACCAATAAAGGAGACAGACCGTATAGAGAAATTAGCACGCCTATATTTGAAGGAAGTAGTTTCCAGGTATGGTGTACCCATCTCTATCATATCTGATCGCGACACCCGATTCACATCACGTTTCTGGCAGTCATTACAAAAAGCATTGGGAACTCGATTAGATATGAGCACCGCTTATCACCCACAGACAGATGGTCAAAGTGAAAGAAGAATACAAACATTGGAAGACATGTTACGGGCATGCGTGATTGACTTTGGACCCAGTTGGGATCGACACTTACCGTTGGCAGAATTTTCATACAATAACAGCTATCATATGAGCATCAACGCAACGCCATTTGAAGCACTTTACGGTAGAAAGTGCAGATCTCCTATCTGTTGGAGTGAAGTAGGAGAAAGACAACTTACTGGACCAAAAATTATTCATGAAACCACCGAAAAGATCATTCAAATACAACAGCGATTGAAAACAGCCATGAGTCGCCAAAAGAGTTATGCTGATGTAAGAAGAAAACCGCTAGAATTTCAAGTGGGCGACAAAGTCATGTTGAAAGTGTCACCCTGGAAAGGCGTTGTACGATTCGGTAAACGAGGAAAGCTAAGTCCTAGGTATGTAGGACCCTTTGAAATCACCGAAAGAATTGGAACAGTTACTTATCGATTAAAGCTACCGCAAGAACTTAGTAGTGTTCACAACACATTTCACGTGTCAAATTTGAAGAAATGTTTAGCTGAAGAGGATGTCATAATTCCTCTTGACGAAATACGAATCAATGATAAACTCTATTTTATCGAAGAACCTGTTGAAATCATGGACCGTGAGGTCAAACAATTAAAACAAAGCAAAATACCGATAGTTAGGGTTCGTTGGAACGCAAGACGAGGACCCGAGTTTACTTGGGAACGTGAAGATCAGATGAAGCAAAAGTATCCACATTTGTTCACTGATATCGCTCATGAAACAGGTACTACTCAAAATTTCGGGACGAAATTTTCTTTAACGGGGAGGTACTGTGATGACCCGAAAATTTTTGACTTATTTAAACCAATTCTCTATACGATTTATTATTTTAACACGTTAAACAAAGTCTGTTAGATTGAGTCTCAAAATTTTAGAACTGTTACATATATACAATTACCTTTGACTACTCTCGACGATTCATGAACAATTATATGTATGTATATATATATGTACAAGTAAAAACGACTTTCCTATAGTAAAACCCTATTTGCTACAGTAAAAATTACTTTGCTACAGTAAAACACACTTTGCTACAGTAAAACACTATTTGCTACAGTGAAATCGTATTTTGCTACAGTGCTACAGTAAAACACTATTTGCTACAGTACACTATTTACTACAGTAACACACTATTTGATGTCGGCGAACTAGCAAACAAAAACAGAAAAGGCGGCCATGCCATCGCATGGCAAAAACACTGAAAACTCATGCGATCGCATGAGCTACAGTAAATCAAAAAGTACTATAAATGGTCAGTTTTGCTCGACGAAATTTTTCATAATTATTTATGTACGTAAATTTTATATTTATAATTATAATTATAATTTTAAGTTTAATAATAATAAAGTATATTCGAGGGTATTTTTAATTCGGGTTTCAAACCGTTTTAAAATAAGGAAATATTGGGTATTGTTCGGGGTATTGTTCTTGAATCCAAGACCAACCATACAGTCGTCAACCATCATTACGTCTACACAATTTGCCTACAATATTGAATCGCAATATTGAACTGTGAGTTATAGTCTCCCTTTTTAAATGCTTTAAATATTTTTGGGCAGAGAATACATGCAATTTATTTTAAACGCAATAAGACACAAGTACATACAAAATTCTACACTGAGTTAAACCGAAAATCCCTTAGCTTTGGTAACTAGTAGCTGCCAGTACATAGGATATGGACTGGTGGGCTCGAATAATTGTATATGGATCCATAGGGCTTGACATCCCCGTCCGAGCTAGAGCGCTAGCCTTTTAACGGACGTATGTTATTTGAGTTTAAGACACATTAGTTTGCGCGTATTAAAACGAATGGGGTAATTATCACTATAGCGTTAAGTTTAGTTACCAGGGTGCTCTGTTACGTAGAATCTATTGATAAACTTTTGATGAAATCTTGTGGTCTATCTTTATATATGTTTATGACTCGAGCAATTAAACCTATAACTCACCAACATCCGTGTTGACTTTTTAGCATGTTTTATTCTCAGGTCCTTAGAATGCTTCCGCTGTGATGTGCCTGTTGCCTGCATGGAGTCTCTCATGCTTTGTACAAAGTTTATTGCATTCAAAATAAAACTGCGTTGTGTAATAAATAATTGGACTGTGATGTCAACCTGTAAATTAAAGACTTATGTATTTTGGGGTTTTGCTTATACCTAAGCACTCGCCCACATGTTTATAACTTTCTATGTTTAGAAAGTCACTTATTTTAATGAATGCAATATTTTATCAAAACGTATCATATAGAGGTCAAAACCTCACTGTGGAATCAATGATTAACGTGCCGCGTCAATAGCGATTTTGACGGGTCGTTACACCAATGAGCAACGAGGTTGCTGGTACGTCTGCTGGTAATATGATGGAATATAAAAAGTTCCCCGGTAACAATAAAAGAGCACATGTATATATCAAGGTTATAATAAGGTTGTTTTGAACGAAAAATCGAAGTTGACTTGTTGGAGCTGTGACAAAATTTACTACTTTGAAAAGGGATTGTAAAGTTATTTTCGGTAATAACAACGTTAAAGGAATTAGCACAGCTACGTGTTAAACATTTTCTCAGTTTCCGAGAGTTTTTCAGGTGCATAACTATATGCATCAATCTTTTCTTCAGTAGGTAAAGTGCGGTCGGTTCATCCTTTCGATTGAGGTGTTTTTAAAAATTATGAAAAGTTTGAACGCAGATTGTAATTGTCAAGATACAAATGAGGTTTAAGATGAAATCAAGTGGCAAACTTGAAGAAATGTTTAGTTTCATATGTTATAATCAATATTTTAATTCATTTTAATTGTCCAATGTCATTAGTCCACAGTCGATAGTCCACAGTTACAGTCCAATAATTCATATATAGTTTAATATATAATATTCGAATTAATTAATACGTATTGTGATCCGTGTACATGTCTCAGACTCGATCACAACTCAAAGTATATATATTATTGTAGAATCAACCTCAACCCTGTATAGAGAACTTGATCATTACTGCATATAGAGTGTCTATGGTTATTTCAAATAATATATATATATATATATATATATATATATATATATATATATATATATATATATATATATATATATATATATATATATATATATATGATAGGTCAAAACCTTATATACGTGTCCCGATATTTAAAGTGCCTAAAATAAATATAGAAATTAAATGACGATAAATAAAATGCGTAAAGTAAATAACAGAAATTAAATGACGATAAATAAAATTGCGAGAATTTAAATTGCGATAAATAAATTGTGATAAGTAAAATATAATCAGTTAGCTAAGAACAGTTAGCTACGATTTTGTTAGCGTGGTTTCTTAACAAAATTTCTCATAGTTAATTTGTTTATTTCTAACAAATTTTATTTTGTCAACAGTTTTCTTCATTATGCCACTTGTTGGATTCTGATAGGTCAAAATTCAAATATGAAATTTGAATGAAAATGGTTATTCTGTGGTGAACGGATTCGTATATCTGTGGATGTAAGTAGAATAGTAATTGACTGTTGAATCATATTCGAAGAATGTATAGTGTAACTTATTAATGTGAAATTTAAATATTCCTCGGGTATTACCTACCCGTTAAAATATTTTCACCATTAACAGTTTGTACAAAAGAATTTTTAATTACAATATTTATGAAAACATATATACATATATATTTTCTTTAGATGTAATCATGGATTTATGAGTTAATATGATATTAATCTCATTTGCTTTTTGGTTTGAGCTAAAATAAATAATCTCTAAGACTTTAGAGATTACATAATCGCCGCCTAATAGTTCTCCAATGAAGTTATGAATCAATACTTCATCGTTGATTCTTATTAGTGCTCCTTGTTATCTATGGTAAGTACGATGTTGATGCTCGAGGTACAGATTGTGATGTCGAGGTGTGAGATGCGGATGTTGTGGATGGTGGTACTGGTTATGCTGTTGGTGCAGCTGATGGTGGTACTGTTGTTGCCGGTGTTTCCGCTGGTGCTTGTAATCTTTGCACCATATTCTCCAAAGTAACCACCCGAGCGCGAAGCTCGTTGACTTCTTCTATTACACCGGGATGATTGTCGGTTCGGACGAGTGGATGAATAAGATCTAGAATCTGAGATAGTATGTAATCGTGACGAGATACTCTGGAAATGAGAGAGAAAATGGTGTCTCGAATAGGTTCGCCGGTAAGTGCTTTAGGTTCATTGTCAAGAGGGCAATATGGTGGGTGGAAAGGATTGCCTTCTTCGCGTCTCCATTGATTTAGTCGACTATGAACCCATCAGATGAATTGGGGATGGCTGATTGATTGATTCATTCTGGTGACACCGCTTTCGAAGCTTAGGTGAATATCCATGTCGGAATAGCTGTCGGAATAACTATCGGAATAACTATCGAAATCTGAGGGACTCGAACTGGTTGAGGAATTCATCACGTACGATCAGATGAAGGATTTTCGATAAGAAATAGATTATAGGATGTAGATTAGTACCCTGCAATACATAATTTACATATGCATATATAATACTAAAATCCCATAAGTTACGGAGGAATCTACGGAAGTTGTCAGGCAAAGTCTACAGTAACAGATATGCTAAGATATGAATTAGCAGATACGCTAAGATACGAATTTTGTCTATACACTATTCATGCAATCATTGCAGTAAGATGTGTCTACACTAAGAATGATAAGCGGGTAATTTTCTAAGGATGATAAGCAGATGATTTTCGACTAGAAATGGTAAGCAAAACTTTTGACATGCAGACACGGTCGAAGTCCAGACTCACTAATGCATCTAAACAACTATCAGTTAGACACACTAATGTAAGACCTGGTTCGCTAAGACCACCGCTCTGATACCAACTGAAGCGACCCGTCCTAATCCATCCGGACGAAGTCTATATCGATTACAAATGATTCACAATAGTTGGTTACATGGCGAGGTACTTGACCTCTATATGATACAATTTTACAAACATTGCATTCGTTTTTAAAAGACAAACTTTCATTACATCGAAAGTTGACGGCATGCATACTATTTCATAATATATCAAACTATAATTGACTTAATAATAATCTTGATGAACTCAATGACTCGAATGCAATGTCTTTTGAAATATGTCATGAACGACTCCAAGTAATATCTCTAAAATGAGCAAATGCACAGCGGAAGATTTCTTTCATACCTGAGAATAAACATGCTTTAAAGTGTCAACCAAAAGGTTGGTGAGTTCATTAGTTTAACATAAATAATCATTTTCATCATTTTAATAGACCACAAGATTTTCATTTTCAGTTCTCATAAATATACGTCCCATGCATAGAGACAAAAATATCATTCATATGGATTGAACACCTGGTAACCGACATTAACAAGATGCATATAAGAATATCCCCTATCATTCCGGGAAATCCTTCGGACATGATATAAAACAACATCGAAGTACTAAAGCATCTGCTACTTTGGATGTGGTTCGTTAGGCCCAATAGATCTATCTTTAGGATCCGCGTTAATTAGGCGTGCACTAATTCTCAAAATTAGTGATGTTCCCTAATTCTTAGGCTACCAAGCAAAAAGGGGCATATTCGGCTTCGATCATTTAACCATATAATGTAGCTTCGATTATTGTGTCTATTTCGTAAAACATTTATAAAAATTTCGCATGTATTCCAGCCCAAAAATATAAAGGGTAAAAAGGCAAATGAAATTCACAATACTGTATTTTGTAGTAAAAATACATATGACGATATTGAACAATGCAAGGTTGACCTCAGATTCACGAACCTATATCATTCGTATATATATTAAAACATATAATTAACATGTAATAATAATCAAACTAGTTTATATATATTAATTATATAATATTTCACTTTTTATAATGTATATGTTATTTCAAAAGTTATATATATATATATATATATATATATATATATATATATATATATATATATATATATATATTTGTTACTTTTATATTTGAAATAGTAGATTAGATATACTTATGATATATGTACTAATTATATTTTATAAAAAAATATATCTCTTATTTATTAAAATAATAATAATACTAAAATAATTTGTAGTAATAGTAATAATAATAATAATAATAATAATAATAATAATAATAATAATAATAATAATAATAATAATAATAATTTTATTAATAATAATTAATGATAATACTTCATTTAAATCACATCTTATTTATAGTTTTCATTATAGTCTTTAATTCATTTTTAACCAAATAATAATAATAATCATAATAATAATAATAAGAAATAAGACTACCTTTCAAATGGTTAAATGATCTCCAAAAAAAATAATTTGCCTTAACCCAGGCTCGAACCTAAGACCTCTCGCTCCCCAACAACACCCTTAACTAAATGAGCTAACCCGTTTTTCCTGATATCCTATGGAACTAAATATATTTAACCCAATGTTTCTTTAGTCTCCATTTTCTTCTCCTATTTCATCATTCAATTCGGCCCATAACTTTTTCGGCCCAACAGATAATTTGATTTCGGCCCATCGATACATACATGTACCTGGCCCAACAACTCAAAAAAATAAATATATATGTATATGCAGTCGCCTAGTTTCGAACCCACAACCTCTTGTTTAGCAAACACCCTCCAGACCACTGCTCCATTTCTTACTTCTTGTAATATTTTGCACATTTATTCATATATCCTATATTAACCGATTTATCATCACTAATCCTTACGTACCATTATCATCATCAAACTTTTTATCACCTAACATCAATCATATTCATCATATGTCATTGTCCACTAGTTTACCTAAACATACAAGTTGGTAATCTAATATTACTTTGTATAAAATAATAAATAGATTGAAGGTATCGATTTTTATAACCTCACCATACTAACAACTATTTATCGTCATAATTGCTGCTCATCATCTTTAATCATCATCACTTCACATCCTTGATCATCATCATCATCATAATTATGCATCATACCATGATCACGTCGTCATCGTTCTTCATCACTGTTTATTCATTATCGCCATCATCATCATATATCATCGTCACCATATTTCCATCATCATCGCCCTTCTCCTCGTTCACCATTTTCATTAACTATCCCACTGTTTGCAGGTTTTGGGTTTCGAAGAAAAAAATAATAATAATAATAAAAGCAAGGTGGTTTATGGTGGTTATGGTTCTTGATCGAAACGGAAACTATGATGATGGTGGATCGATGGTGGTTGAGATGTGATGGTCGTGGTGACCGCAGCAGGGATACGAAGGTAGTAAAAATTTCGATGGTAAACATAAACACCAAGCAATAGCAATTTACGATGGCCCATGGTGATATTTTGGGTTTGCAGCTTGAATTGAAATAGAAATACAAACGCAACAGTAGAAATGGGTTTTGTGTTCTTGTTGTTCATGGAGGTTTACAAAAGGTGATTCGGTCGTGTGATGGGTAGAAAACAAACACGACAGGGGATATTGGAGAAGAACCGAAATAGTAGCGGCAGAGATGGTGGTTTCGTGGTGATGATGATGGGTGTTTGTTTCGGCCAGTAGTAATCAAGAGAGAAAGATATAATCGAAGGAGATTGTTACCGAACAACTGCAACATACGATGATTAACAGAGATCAACATGATGGTTTGTGGGTGGTTTTACAAGGTGGTGATGATGGGTTACCATAAACGGGAAGCAAGAAAAGGGTGTTCGACAAAAGATAGAATAGAAAGATAGAGTGATTGATAGATGGGTTTGTGTGTGTGTACGTTCATGGATATGTACATGTATATATTATATATATTAAGAAAGTGGGGTGGAGAAAAGATAAGAAACAAAACATGCACAGTAATGATAATTCACATGAAAACAGTATGCAGCCGAGTATTTGGATTCATTCTACCGACAGTTTATCCCGGATGGCTATATCATGCCCATTGCTAAACAGTTAACGTATGAAAGTGTCCCTAAAAATCCGAAATTTTTAGATTAAATATATTTAATTATTTTACTCATTAACTATTTGAAACCTGATCAAAAAGGTTCGATAATTATTTATTTTCTGTTTCAATTTATATGTACGGAGTACTAATATTTAAACTTAAAAATGTAAAAATATTTTTAACAAATCTAACATCTTCGTAATCGATTTATAGTTCAACTTTTATTTTAGTCCTTCATGAACATGTAATATATCTATATTAAAACTAACGAAACGTCAACCGAGTGTTACTGACGTTTACTAATTAGGCTCGAAATCATTCATTTTTAATATACACATTCTATATATATATATATATATATATATATATATATATATATATATATATATATATATATATATATATATATATATATATATATATATATATATATATCAAATCTTAATTAACAAGTTTAAGTAAATAAATATATTAATTATATTCTTTTAAACAACTAAATATAATATTATATATTTACAAGTAATATATATATATATATATATATATATATATATATATATATATATATATATATATATATATATATATATATATATATATATATATATATATATATATGTACTATTTACAAATAGTTGTTCGTGAATCGTCGGGAATGGTCAAAGGTTAACTGAATCTATCTAAACAGTTCAAAAATATTAAGACTCAACATTACAGACTTTGCTTATCGTGTCAGAATCATATAAAGATTAAGTTTAAATTTGATGGGAAATTTCTGGGTCGTCACAGTTGTTTTTTGTATTTTTGTTAGGGTAGTGGTTTCCATGTTGTGTGCAACCGTTTCAATTGTCGTTGGTTGTTTGTATGTCAAGAAGATCGTAGGATCTTCTCAAATAGTTGAAAGAATCAACATGTGGTTATCATTTGTCATTTTTTTAGTTGCTATGTTGTGTTACCCACTGTTATGGTTTTAAATCTTGGCTGGCGTCAAAGAAAATGATAGGGCGTATGAAAGGATCTAATGTCAATGATATTGGAGAAGGCTAGATGAAGGGTAAGAGTACAATTGATCATTAAGAGTATAAATAGTTTGGTAACATGTGATTGTAAAATGTGTCATCTAAATCGATAGCTTGCCTTAAAATCGCATAAACCTTAGAGCAGCAACGCGCGAACCCTCAATTCTTGTTAATATTCAATACTAAAGTTTTTGATACAAATATTATTAATAATAAATGATATTTTTTAAAAAAATTATATTATAATATATTTAATAAATATCAATACTAACGTTATCGAATACTAATTTATACAACTGTCGTGTAACGTACGGGCTCACGTTTGTATTCAATACCAATATTTTCAATACAAATATTATTAGTAATAAATGGTTTTTTCATTGATTGTATTATACATTTGATAAAATAATATTGAATACTAATTTATAGAATTGTCGTGCAACGCACGAGCTTATAAAACTAGTTTTTAATATATATATATATATATATATATATATATATATATATATATATATATATATATATATATATATATATATATATATATATATATATATTGGTTTAATCCATGACTAAACAACTTTAGTGGCTAAGTGGGAATAAGCAAAAGCAAAATTTTTTTAGATTCATAAATCTGAATCAAAATGCTCTCATATTCTATATATTTATTAGTCAAAAACATTCGAAATCGTTAAAAAATCGGTGATGAATGATAATGATCGTGATGAATGATTAATTTATCATTTATCTGAATATTGATGAATGATAAATTAATCATTATTACGATTATTATTATTCATCATCGATTTTTTAACGATTTCGTTATTATTTTTTTTAATTTTCCGTTTTTTTTCAATCTGCGTATTAAGAGACCCCAAAAAGATAATTTTTTCAAAAAAATAAAAAATTTTAAATTTTGTTTATTCATTATTAGCCGTTTTTAAGTTTAGGCATGAATCACGCCTATATATATGTGACGACTCGGAAATTTCCAACCAAATTTAAACTTAATCTTTATATGAATTTGACACGATAAGCAAAGTCTGTATGTTGAGTCTCAAAATTTTTGAACTACTTACATGGATTCATTTGACCTTCGACTATTCCCGACGATTCACGAACGTTTATTTGTAAATAAACATGTATGTATATATATATATATATATATATATATATATATATATATATATATATATATATATATATATATATATATATATATATATATATATAATGATAATTTGTAATATTATATGATTTAGTTATTTGAATTAATTATATAAAATAAAGTAATATATGATATTATAATTCAAAACGTATCTATATATAAATAAAGTATATTGAGGGTTTCGAATTTATTTAGTAAACGATAGTAACACTCTTTTGTCATTCGATCGTTATTAAACAAGTTTAACATAAAAATAAGAAGATTTAAAAATAAACGTTTGTCTATAAATAGATTTTATCAATCATAGATATATTAAAAATAAATATTAAATTATTATAATACTCGTTTGATGTCCCGATTGATAATAAACAAGATGAACTCAAACTTATATGATTTTAAAATAAACGGTGATCCGAAAATGAGTTATATAAGCTATAGGCTTATTAAAAATATAATTAGAAACTATTTATTTAATTTTTAAAATTGTTATATTCTACTTAGGGGTTGGGAGTAAATAATTAATGTAATTTTTATTTAATAATTTATGATCGAATTTTATACCATATTGACCAAAATAAATAAATATAATTAATTTAAAAATATGGGATTTTTCTGAACACTTTTATCCGCCACTGATTTCACATGAAACACAGTCCGTGAAAACTGTCGGTAACTAAAAGTTAAAGAAAGGGGCTGCTGAACTATTATGTACTGTTTTGGTTTCATTTCATAATCTTATGCGATATTATATTTATTAATATAATAACAAATTAGTGTAGTCTTCTTATTTCTCTTTCTATATATTGAGTTATGCTTCTTCTTTATTCTGCATAACAATAACTGAATCAACATACTACTATTTGATCTAAGACTCGATCATTTTACTAACCATCTTTGGGTCTCTTAATCGACCAAACATTATAAACCATATTATCACCACCTCTAAAACCGCACCCACCATGCCAACACCACAATCATCGGCTACAACCGTTGACCACCATCAACCTGTCACCACCATTTTGATCACCCCATTTCACCAACACAAAACACCCACAAAACATAACAAACCATCATCGTGAACTGTAATACTCGCTGCTACTGTTCTATTTAATTTCGTATTTTTGTTTCTCTTTCGACTGCTATAATATTCACAACTACTATTACAGCTATATATATATATATATATATATATATATATATATATATATATATATATATATATATATATATATATATATATATATATATATATATATATATATTTTTGAAACCCACCACTAGTTTCTGGTTACTGTACGAACCATGACTAAACTACAACATACCAATGTTTCAGGTTTCTTGTTTCTGTACGCTCGAATGGTTAACAAACCAAAAACCTTTTTGTTCTTTCGTAAACTCCACACCACTAACCTGCAAATTGGTTTCCAAAGTTGCTCGTGTCTGCAGCTATTTTTCTGGTTCTGTTCATGATCGGTCAACACACAAACCAAACAAATCTTCGATTTGCAACTACACCACCACCGAAACACCACTTTAATCATCACCCATCTCCACCCCAAACCCATTTGATCCGTCACTTCTCCATCTCGCGTTCCCTCTCTACTATTCTATTTTAAAACCGCCACAAGTTTTAGTTCTTATTTTTCTCTTCGGGAATCACTACAAACTGTTATTTTATCTCTGTTGTCGACTGCCACCCTTACTGTAAGTTGATACTGCTGCAGTCGTTTTTTTTTCTTATTTTTATTTATATTTTTTTCTTCTTCTTTTTCCTTTTTCGAACCTACAACAAACTGGGAACCAAACCTTAATGTTCTAATGATCATTTGTTACCACTGATATCGCCTTCTTGCTGTAACTGGAAGACCACTCAACTCCTCACTACTGCCGGTTACAAATTTCATCACTGTCATCATCGTCAATTAATTTTTTTTCTTCTTTTTCTGTCGCGATCTGCTACAGCAGCTATTTTTGCATTTGTTGCTAACCGTAACAATGATGGAAAGGATGATGAAACGAATAAATGACGATGAGTAGGATTTGATGAGGATGAAGACCCATAGTCGTAACTTGTTATTTATTTATTTTATTATTATTTTTTTCTTTCTCTCTTGTTTTCGGTTCCAACGAGAGTCAAAGAAACACAATTACATTTTTTTTGGGCTTGATTTAATTGTTGTTGGGCCGGACTTTGATTAGGCTTCTGTTTTTATTTTTTTGGCCCGAAGAAATTGTTGAAGAAGGTGAAAACCGAAATAAAAGAATTATATAGTGTTGGTCTGAAATTAAAATAGAAAGACAGATCAGAGCAGACGGTTAAGAGTGTTAGCAACTGAGTGGGAGGTAACGGGTTCAAGTCCGGGCAGGAGCATATATTTTTAAGCTATTTTCTCCAAAGGTAGAACTTATTAATTATTATTACTTTTATTATTATTAATATTATTAATATGGTTACTATTATTATTAATATTATCATTAATATTAATATGATTATTATTATTGAGATTATGATTTTTATTAAGTATTATCATTACTAATATTATCATTATTTTATTTTTAATTATCATTATTATTGTTGTTATTTTTAAGTATCATTATTATTAATATTATAACTAGTAATATTATATAAAAATATATTTAATACTTAACATAATTATATCATTATTTTAACAAATAATAAGATTTTCATTTAAAACATACAAATAAATATATATCTTATCAAATTATTAATAAGACATATAATTTACTAATATAACAATTATATCTCTAATAATAAAATATAAATTTGTTCGATTACGATTATATGTCTTAATAGATATACAATTGCTATAGGTTCGTGAATCTGAGGCCAACCCTGCATTGTTCAATGTCGTCATATATATTTTTACTACAAAATACATTACCGTGAGTTTCATTTGCTCCCTTTTTAAATGCTTTTGCAATATACATTTTTGGGACTGAGAATACATGCGCTACTTTTATAATTGTTTTACGAAATAGATACAAGTAATCGAAACTACATTCTATGGCTGGAATTATTAAACCGAATATGCCCCTTTTAGCATGGTAATCTAAGAATTAGGGAACATCACTAATTTTGAGAATTAGTGCACCCCTAATTGACGCGATTCCTAAAGATAGATCTATTGGGCCCAACAAGCCCCATTCTGGAATTTGGAATGCTTTAGTACTTCGATTTTATCATGTCCGATGGGTGTCCCGGAATGATGGGGATATTCTATATGCATCTTGTTAATGTCGGTTACCAGGTGTTCACCATATACATGATTTTTATTTCTATGCAGTTTGCGAAATGCCTGATATGAGAATGATGTTTATGAAAATATGAAATCTCGTGGTCTATTAAAATGATGGAAATGAATGTTTATGATAAACTAATGAACTCACCAACCTTTTGGTTGACACTTGAAAGCATGTTTATTCTCAGGTATAAAAAAAATCTTCCGCTGTGCATTTGCTCATATTAGAGATATTACTTGGAGTCATTCATGACATATTTCAAAAGACGTTGCATTCGAGTCGTTGAGTTCATCAAAATTATTATTAAGTCAATTATAGTTCCATATATTATGAAATGTTATGCATGCCGTTAACTTTCATTGTAAAGAAAGATTGTCTTTTAAAATCGAATGCAATGTTTGTAAAATGTATCATATAGAGGTCATGTACCTCGCGATGTAACCAAATGTAATGTATTCGTCTAAATGGATTAGGACGGGGCATTAGAGTTGGTATCAGAGCGGTGGTCTTAGCGAACCAGGTCTTGCATTAGTGTGTCTAACTGATAGTTGTTTAGATGCATTAGTGGGTCTGGACTTCGACCGTGTCTGCATGTCAAAAGTTTTTCTTATCATTTTGTGTCGAAAATTATCTATTTATCATCCTTAGAAAATTATCTGCTTATCATCCTTAGTTTAGACACGTCTTGCTGCATTGATTGCGTGAAAAGTGTATAGACAAAATTCATATCTTAGCGTATCTGCTAAATCATATCTTATCGTATCTATTACTGTAAACTTTGCCTGACATATTCCGTAAATTCCTCCGTAATCTACGAAATCTTTTGATCTATATATATAGATATTCTATGTAATTAGAATACCACTCGATAGCCGAAAATCATTTCATACCGAAAAACCCTTTACTCAATCGTACGAAATGGAACTCACCACTAGTTCAAGTTCTTCGGAATCCGACAGCTATTCGGACGTGGATGTTCACCTAAGCTCCGGAAGCAATGTCACCAGAATGAATCAACCAACCATCCATCCCCAATTCATTTGATGGGTTCGTAGTCTACTTAATCAATGGAGACGCGAAGAAGGCGATCCCTTCCACCAACCGAATTTACCTCTTGGCGAAGAACCTGAAGCACTTACTGGCGAACCTATCCGAAACACCATTTTCAGTCTCATTTCTAGGATAGCTCGACACGATTATATTCTATCCACAATTCTAAACCTTATTCATCCGCTCGTTCCGACCGACAATTATCCCGGAATAATAGAAGAAGTCAACGAACTTCGCGCTCGAGTAATCAATTTGGAGAATATGGTGCAAAATTTACCAGCTTCAGCAACATCACCGGCACCAATAGTACCACCAACAAGCCAAGTTTCAACATCACACGCCTCAACATCTCATTATATACCTCGAGCATAATCATCGTTCTATGAATCGTTCTACATCATTCATCTTCGTTCTACATGACAATTATATAATTTCTAATGTTTGAGAGATTATGTATTCTAGTTCTAACGATAAATCAAATGAGATTAATATCATATTAACTCATTAAATCCATGATTACATCTGAAGAAAATATATATGTATATATATTTTCATAAAGATTGTAATTAAAAATTCTTTTGTACAAACTGTTAATGGTGAAAATATTTTAACGGGTAGGTAATACCCGAGGAATATTTAGATTTCACATTAATAAGTTAAACTGTACATTCTTCGAATCTAATTCAACAGTCATTTACTATCCTACTTACATCCACAGATATACGTATCCGTTCACCGCAGAATAACCATTTTCATTCAAATTCATATTTAGATTTTGATCTATCAGAATCCAACAAGTGGCATAATGAAGAAAACATTGGACAAAATAAAATTTGTTAGAAACAAAAAAATTAATTATGAGAAATTTTGTTAAGAATTCACGCTAACAAAATCCTAGCTAACTGTTCCTAGCTAACTGTTAAATCCTTATTACATATATTTATCGCAATTTATTTCTCGCAATTTTAATTCTCGTAATTTTATTTATTGTCATTTAATTTCTGTTATTTATTTTACGCACTTTATTTATCGTCATTTAAATACTGTTATTTACGCATTTAAATGTCGGGACACGTATACAATGTTTAGACATATCATATCGACGCATCTATATATATTATTTGGAATAACCATAGACACTCTATATGCAGTAATGATCGAGTTAGCTATACAGGGTTAAGGTTGATTCTCAAATAATATATATACTTTGAGTTGTGATCGAGTCAGAGACATGTATATAACGGGTCACGACATGTAATATATATTAAACTATATATGAATTATTGAATTACAAATTGTGGACTGCCAACATTGGACAATTAAAATGAAATAAAATATTGATTATAACATATGAAACTAAACATTTCTTCAAGTTTGCCACTTGAGTTCATCTTAAACCTCATTTGTAACTTGACGATTACAATCTGTGTTCAAACCTTTCATGATTCTTGAAAACACCTCAATCGAGAGAATGAACCAACTGCACTTCGTCTATGGAAGAAAACATTGATGCATATAGTTATGCACCTAAAAACACTCAAAACCTGAGTAAACGTTTAACACGTATCCGTGCTAGCCCTTTTGGCGTTGTTATTACCGAAAATAACTATGCAATCCCTTTTCAAAGTAGCCAATTCTGTCACAGCACCAGCAAATCAACTTCAAGTTTTCATTTCAAATTAACCTTATTATAACCCTATTATATACTCATCCGCATCTTGTAACGAGAATTGTCATACCAAGTATCGGGAAATTAGCAATCAGTATTTTGAAATCTCGCAGCATGTCTACATCAACAGTTATATGTATACATATAACATTTATCTCTTAGAATTATGATCTTCCATTCTGAAATTTTGAAAAGCACCCAGTCTGTGAATTAATACCCTGAATTTTGAAAAAGTTGAATGAAGCAACAAAAACTGTAAATGACCTTAACAACCAAAAGTTTGATGATAAAGAATTGTATGTTTACAAATCTCTAAAATGTTGGAACTGGAAAACGGATTGAGCAAATCATGAAGGAGGCTGTGGGCAAATCACAAAGACTAAACCTACCTTCAAAGAATCCAAATGATTTAGTATCTGCTGAAGTCATTAACAAATACCTTGCTCCTGAACTCTACACTTTTACGGACAAATCTTCATCATCATTCATCGAAATTAGAAATTCTAAGATATCATCGTATCTTTCATTATAAATATCCTCGATATTTCTAAAGATATTTTCATAACTATTCTTATCTGAAATCATTTATCTCTTCGCAATATCAGTGTTACATCAGAAAGGAAACTGTTTTAGTTTCTAAATTCTGAAAAATTCGAATTTAAAATATGAATGTTTTTGAAGAAGTGTTGGGAACTGAAGCATGAGTTAGTATAATATAATGACACTTGATCAACGTGATTATATTACAGTAAGTCATGGTGAGTTTCTAATGAAACGTGATGATTCACAGATCATAACGTCATCATGTGCCATGTTACATGACTCTTACATTCGATCTAATATATAAACATATCAAGAACATAATTACTTGATAGTTCTATCTTTCCTCCTGAATTCTGGTAATTTAACAAAATCAAGATCGTGCTATTACAATTTCTTTCTTAGAACATTATTTATGTTCATTCGAAACTTCATACCTATGAATTCTGGACCATTATTTGCTTGACTTAAAGTCGGGAAGAGAAAACAAAAGGATTGAACTCCAAAATATAAAGGAAACGAAGGGAATGGATTTATAGTAAAATATCCGACAAAGTAATCGAAACAGATTATATTATTTAACCAAAGAGGATCCTAATTTTCTTAATTTCTGAAGAATCGAATCTCATTACAGAGATTTACTTTAAATCCCTTGAACTCTAGAATTCAATCGAATCTACGTCAATAGATATGACAAAACTCTATTTCTTCATTTCACTCTTTTGTAATAGCTCCACTCGTATTCATCGAGTAATCAAATTATCTTATCCATATTACTCAACAGTAATAAAACCCTCTTTATCAGCTTATGAGTCATGAACACATACTTGTTGTCAGCCATGACGATCCCAATCAAATTTCGGGACGAAATTTCTTTAACGGGTAGGTACTGTGATGACCCGGAAATTTCCATCCAAATTTAAACTTAATCTTTATATGAATTCGACACGATAAGCAAAGTCTGTATGTTGAGTCTCAAAATTTTTGAACTACTTATATGGATTCATTTAACCTTCGACTATTCCCGACGATTCACGAACGTTTATTTGTAAATAGATATGTATGTATTTAAATATATATATATATATATATATATATATATATATATATATATATATATATATATATATATATATATATATATATATATATATATATATATATATATATATATATATAATGATAATTTGTAATATTATATGATTTAGTTATTTGAAATAATTATGTAAAATAAAGTAATATAGGATATTATAATTCAAAATGTATCTATATATAAATAAAGTATATTGAGGGTTTCAAATTTATTTAGTAAATGATAGTAACACTCTTTTGTCATTCGATCGTTATTAAACAAGTTTAACATAAAAATAAGAAGGTTTAAAAATAAACGTTAGTCTATAAATAGATTTTATCAATCATAGATATATTAAAAATAAATATTAAATTATTGTAATACTCGTTTAATGTTCCGATTGATATTAAACAAGATGAACTCAAACTTATATGATTTTAAAATAAACGTTGATCCGAAAATGAGTTATATAAGCTATAGGTTTATTAAAAATATAATTAGAAACTATTTGTTTAATTTTAAAAAAATTTATATTTTACTTAGGGGTTGGGAGTAAATAATTAATATAATTTTTATTAATAATTTATTATCGAATTTTATACCATAATGACCAAAATAAATAAATATAATTAATTTAAAAATATGGGATTTTTCTGAACACTTTTATCCGCCACTGACTTCGCACGAAACACAGTCCGTGAAAACTGTCGGTAACTAAAAGTTAAAGACAGGGGCTGCTTTACTATTATGTACTGTTTTGGTTTCATTTCATAATCTTATGCGATATTATATTTATTAATATAATAATAAATTAGTGTAGCCTTCTTATTTCTCTTTCTATATATTGAGTTATGCTTCTTCCTTATTCTGCATAACAATAACTGAATCAATATACTACTATTTGATCTAAGATTCGATCATTTTACTAACCATCTTTGGGTCTCTTAATCGACCAAACATTATAAACCATATTATCACCACCTCTAAAACCGCACGCACCATGCCAACACCACAATCATCGGCTACAACCGTTGACCACCATCAACCTGTCACCACCATTTTGGTCACCCCATTTCACCAACACAAAACACCTACAAAACATAACAAACCATCATCGTGAACTGCAATACTCGCTGATACTGTTCTGTTTAATTTCGTGTTTTTGTTTCTCTTTCGACTGCTACAATATTCACAACTACTATTACAGCTATATATATATATATATATATATATATATATATATATATATATATATATATATATATATATATATATATATATATATATATATTAAAACCCACCACTAGTTTCTGGTTACTGTACGAACCATGACCAAACTACAACGTACCAATGTTTCAGGTTTCTTGTTTATGTATGCTCGAATGGTTAACAAACCAAAAACCTTTTTGTTCTTTCGTAAACTCCACACCACTAACCTGCAAATTGGTTACCAAAGTTGCTCGTGTCTGCAGCTATTTTTCTGGTTCTTGTTCATGATCGGTCAACACACAAACCAAACAAATCTTTGATTTGAAACTACACCACCACTGAAACACCACTTTAATCATCACCCATCGCCACCCTAAACCCATTTGATCCGTCACTTCTCCATCTCTCTTTCCCTCTCTACTATTCTATTTTAAAATGGCCACAAGTTTTGGTTCTTATTTTTCTCTTCGGGAATCACTACAAACTGTTGTTTCATCTCTATTGTCGACTTCCACCCTCACCGTAAGTTGATACTGCTGCAGTCGTTTTTTTCTTCTAATTTTTATTTATATTTTTTTTCTTCTTCTTTTTCCTTTTTCGAACCTACAACAAACCGGGAACCAAACCTTAATGTTCTAATGATCGTTTGTTACCACTGCTATCGCCTTCTTGCTGTAACTGGAAGACCACTCAACTCTTCACTACCGCCGGTTACAAATTTCATCGATGTCATCATTGTCAATTAATTTTTTTTCTTCTTTTTCTGTCGCGTGCTGCTACAGCAGCTATTTTTGCTTTCGTTGCTAACCGTAACAATGATGGAATGGATGATGAAACGAATAAACGACGATGAGCAGGATTTGATGAGGATGAAGACCCATAGTCATAACTTATTATTTATTTATTTTATTATTATTATTTTTTTTCTTTCCCTCTTGTTTCCGGTTCCAACGAGAGTCAAAGAAACACAATTACATTTTTTTTGGGCTTAATTTAATTGTTGTTGGGCCGGACTTTGATTAGGCTTCTGTTTTTATTTTTTTGGCCCGAAGAAATTGTTGAAGAAGGTGAACACCGAAATAAAAGAATTATATAGTGTTGTTCTGAAATTAAAATAGAAAGACAGATCAGAGCAGACGGTTAAGAGTGTTAGCAAGTGAGTGGGAGATCGCGGGTTCAAGTCCGGGCAGGAGCATATATTTTTAAGCTATTTTCTCCAAAGGTAGAACTTTTTAATTATTATTACTTTTATTATTATTAATATTATTAATATGGTTACTATTATTATTAATATTATCATTAATATTAATATGATTATTATTATTGAGATTATGATTTTTATTAAGTATTATCATTACTATTATTATCATTATTTTATTTTTAATTATCATTATTATTGTTGTTATTATTAAGTATCATTATTATTAATATTATAACTAGTAATATTATATAAACATATATTTAATACTTAACATAACTATATCATTATTTTAACAAATAATAAGATTTTCATTTAAAACATACAAATAAATATATATCTTATCAAATTATTAATAAGACATATAATTTACTAATATAACAATTATATCACTAATAATAAAATATAAATTTGTTCGATTACGATTATATGTCTTAATAGATATACAATTGATATAGGTTTGTGAATCTGAGGTCAACCCTGCATTGTTCAATGTCGTCATATGTATTTTTACTACAAAATACATTACCGTGAGTTTCATTTGCTCCATTTTTAAATGCTTTTGCAATATATATTTTTGGGACTGAGAATACATGTGCTGCTTTTATAACTGTTTTACGAAATAGACACAAGTCATCGAAACTACATTCCATGGCTGGAATTATTAAACCGAATATGCCCCTTTTAGCCTGGTAATCTAAGAATTAGGGAACATCACTAATTTTGAGAATTAGTGCACCCCTAATTGACGTGAATCCTAAAGATAGATCTATTTGGCCCAACAAGCCCCATTCTGGAATTTGGAATGCTTTAGTACTTCGATTTTATCATGTCTGATGGGTGTCCCGGAATGATGGGGATATTCTATATGCATCTTGTTAATGTTGGTTACCAGGTGTTCACCATATGAATGATTTTTATCTCTGTGCAGTTTGCGAAATGCCTGATATGAGAATGATGTTTATGAAAATATGAAATCTTGTGGTCAATTAAAATGATGGAAATGAATGTTTATGATAAACTAATGAACTCACCAACGTTTTGGTTGACACTTGAAAGCATGTTTATTCTCAGGTATAAAAGAAATCTTCCGCTGTGCATTTGCTCATATTAGAGATATTACTTGGAGTCATTCATGACATATTTCAAAAGACGTTTCATTCGAGTCGTCGAGTTCATCAAGATTATTATTAAGTCAATTATAATTGGATATATTATGAAATGGTATGCATGCCGTCAACTTTCGTTGTAAAGAAAGATTGTCTTTTAAAATCGAATGCAATGTTTGTAAAATGTATCATATAGAGGTCATGTACCTCTCGATGTTACCAAATGTAATGTATTCGTCCAAATGGATTAGGACGTAGCATTAGAATATATATATATATATATATATATATATATATATATATATATATATATATATATATATATATATATATATATATATATATACAAATAAATAACACAATAGATTATTTAAAAATCAAATACAATTTTATTTTATAAATTTTTTAATAAAACCATTAATTAACTGACAAAAATTAAATGATAAAACCTTGAAACACACTAAAAGAGCAAGATTGACATCTCTTTCAACCTTAACACAAAATTACCAAAACACACATACTCTTATGAGTCTTATCTGCTTCTTCAAGAAAACAGAAATAAATAAACGAATAAAAAAGTTCAAACGTGACATTTTGAATACATGACGTCGTTAGAAAACGCCTTCTAGAGCAAGTATGGTTTTTCAAAAAACCCAACGGTCCTGCCTCGCTACTTAAAGAAGATCACGATTGGTTTAGTGTGATTGGGTGAGCCTTGTTACGTAATCAACCAATTACGCTTTACACCGAATGGATTGATGAAAGCTACACCATTAAGGCAAGTGAAGATGAAGCTGTCCCTGAATCTCAGCCGTGGCAGCAATACGATCAATATTACCTAACATACTGTAGTGACCCGAACTTTTCCATGTTTATATATATATATATATTAAATGAAATTTTTATTTACATGATTAAGTGTTTCCAACATGTTAAGCAATCAAACTTGTTAAGACTTGATTAATTGAAATAGGTTTCATATAGACAATTGACCACCCAAGTTGACCGGTGATTCACGAACGTTAAAACTTGTAAAAACTATACGATGACATATATATGGTTATATATATAGTTAACATGATTTTATTATAAGTATGTATCTCATTAGGTATTTTAACAATGAGTTATATACATAAAAATGAGACTATTAATTTAAGAAACTCGAAAACGATATATATAACGATTATCGTTATAACAACGTCTTACTAGGTACATATGAATCATATTAAGATATTGATACACTTGGTTAATTATGTTAAATGATAAGTAAATATATTATTAAGTGTATTAACAATGAAATACATATGTAAAAATAAGACTACTAACTTAATGATTTCGAAACGAGACATATATGTAACGATTATCGTTGTAACGACATTTAACTGTATATATATCATACTAAGATATATTATATATCATAATATCATGATAATATATCAATTTAACATCTCATTTGTTATAATAAACAATGGGTTAACAACATTCAACAAGATCGTTAACCTAAAGGTTTCAAAACAACGTTTACATGTAACGACTAACGATGACTTAACGACTCAGTTAAAATGTATATACATGTAGTGTTTTAATATGTATTTATACGCTTTTGAAAGACTTCAATACACTTATCAAAATACTTCTACTTAACAAAAATGCTTACAATTACATCCTCGTTCAGTTTCATCAACAATTCTACTCGTATGCACCCGTATTCGTACTCGTACAATACACAGCTTTTAGATGTATGTACTATTGGTATATACAATCCAATGATCAGCTCTTAGTAGCCCATTTGAGTCACCTAACACATGTGGGAACCATCATTTGGCAACTAGCATGAAATATCTCATAAAATTACAAAAATATGAGTAATCATTCATGACTTATTTACATGAAAACAAAATTACATATCCTTTATATCTAATCCATACACCAACGACCAAAAACACCTACAAACACTTTCATTCTTCAATTTTCTTCATCTAATTGATCTCTCTCAAGTTCTATCTTCAAGTTCTAAGTGTTCTTCATAAATTCCAAAAGTTCTAGTTTCATAAAATCAAGAATAATTCCAAGATTGCAAGTTTACTTCCAAGTTTTCTAAATCCATTCCAAGTAATCATCCAAGATCAAGAAACCTTTGTTACTTACAGTAGGTTATCTTTCTAATACAAGGTAATAATCATATTCAAACTTTAATTCAATTTCTATAACTATAACAATCTTATTTCGAGTGGAAATCTTACTTGAAATTGTTTTCGTGTCATGATTCTGCTTCAAGAACTTTCAAGCCATCCAAGGATCCTTTGAAGCTAGATCTATTTTTCTCATTTCTAGTAGGTTTATCCAAGGAACTTGAGGTAGTAATAATGTTCATAACATCATTCGATTTATACATATAAAGCTATCTTATTCGAAGATTTAAACTTGTAATCACTAGAACATAGTTTAGTTAATTCTAAACTTGTTCGCAAATAAAAGTTAATCCTTATAACTTGACTTTTAAAATCAACTAAACACATGTTCTATATCTATATGATATGCTAACTTAATGATTTAAAACCTGGAAACACGAAAAATATCGTAAAACCGAATTTACGCCGTCGTAGTAACACCGCGGGCTGTTTTGGGTTAGTTAATTAAAAACTATGATAAACTTTGATTTAAAAGTTGTTATTCTGGGAAAATGATTTTTATTATGAACATGAAACTATATCCAAAAATTATGGTTAAACTCAAAGTGAAAGTATGTTTTCTAAAATGGTCATCTAGACGTCGTTCTTTAGACTGAAATGACTACCTTTACAAAAACGACTTGTAACTTATTTTTCCGACTATAAACCTATACTTTTTCTGTTTAGATTCATAAAATAGAGTTCAATATGAAACCATAGCAATTTGATTCACTCAAAACGGATTTAAAATGAAGAAGTTATGGGTAAAACAAGATTGGATAATTTTTCTCATTTTAGCTACGTGAAAATTGGTAACAAATCTATTCCAACCATAACTTAATCAACTTGTATTGTATATTATGTAATCTTGAGACACCATAGACACGTATACAATGTTTCGACCTATCATGTCGACACATCTATATATATTTCGGAACAACCATAGACACTCTATATGTGAATGTTGGAGTTAGCTATACAGGGTTGAGGTTGATTCCAAAATATATATAGTTTGAGTTGTGATCAATACTGAGATACGTATACACTGGGTCGTGGATTGATTCAAGATAATATTTATCGATTTATTTCTATACATCTAACTGTCGATAACTAGTTGTAGGTTACTAACGAGGACAGCTGACTTAATAAACTTAAAACATCAAAATATATTAAAAGTGTTGTAAATATATTTTGAACATACTTTGATATATATGTATATATTGTTATAGGTTCGTGAATCAACCAGTGGCCAAGTCTTACTTCCCGACGAAGTAAAAATCTGTGAAAGTGAGTTATAGTCCCACTTTTAAAATCTAATATTTTTGGGATGAGAATACATGCAGGTTTTATAAATGATTTACAAAATAGACACAAGTACGTGAAACTACATTCTATGGTTGAATTATCGAAATCGAATATGCCCCTTTTTATTAAGTCTGGTAATCTAAGAATTAGGGAACAGACACACTAATTGACGCGAATCCTAAAGATAGATCTATTGGGCCTAACAAACCCCATCCAAAGTACCGGATGCTTTAGTACTTCGAAATTTATATCATATCCGAAGGGTGTCCCGGAATGATGGGGATATTCTTATATATGCATCTTGTTAATGTCGGTTACCAGGTGTTCACCATATGAATGATTTTTATCTCTATGTATGGGATGTGTATTGAAATATGAAATCTTGTGGTCTATTGTTACGATTTGATATATATATAGGTTAAACCTATAACTCACCAACATTTTTGTTGACGTTTAAAGCATGTTTATTCTCAGGTGAATACTAAGAGCTTCCGCTGTTGCATACTAAAATAAGGACAAGATTTGGAGTCCATGTTTGTATGATATTGTGTAAAAACTGCATTCAAGAAACTGATTTCGATGTAACATATTTGTATTGTAAACCATTATGTAATGGTCGTGTGTAAACAGAATATTTTAGATTATCATTATTTGATAATCTACGTAAAGCTGTTTAAACCTTTATTTATGAAATAAAGGTTATGGTTTGTTTTAAAAATGAATGCAGTCTTTGAAAAACGTCTCATATAGAGGTCAAAACCTCGCAACGAAATCAATTAATTTGGAACGTTTTTAATCAATAAGAACGGGACATTTCAGTTGGTATCAGAGCGTTGGTCTTAGAGAACCAGAAAATTTGCATTAGCGTGTCTTATCGAGTTTGTTAGGATGCATTAGTGAGTCTGGACTTCAACCATGTTTTCTTTAAAAATGATTGCTTAACTTTTTTGTTGGAAACTATATATTATTAACATGTATATATTATGTGATATATTAATCTCTTAACATGTTTGATATTGTATGATAGATATCTACCTCTAGCACAAATCCCATTGACTCACCTAATAATAACGAAGAGTTGAATATATATTGGACTGATTCACAAGTTCCCGAAGAAGAACCGGAAGAAGAATCAGAACCGGAAGAAGAATCAGAACCGGAAGAGGAGGAACCGGAGGAGGAAATAGAACCGGTGGGGGAAATAATAAAACGGTTAAGTAAAAGAAAATCCTCAACCAACCGACCAAGGTTAATTATGATCAATGGTGTTTCCGCCAAGGAACAAAATATTGGGAGGATTACCAATTCTCCGATGAATCGGATTCCGACGAGAATTCCGATGATGTTAAAGAAATTACCCCAACTGAATTTAAAAAGGCAAAAGAAAATAATAAGGGAAAGGGCATAAAAATAGAGAAATCTAATTCCAACCCCGATGAACTTTATATGTATCGTCAACCCCCGAAGCCCTTAAGTTGTAACAATGACCCGGGAACCTCTAAACCACCAGATTTTTCTAAACCGTTGTGGAAAACGACAGCTCGTATTAGGGGAACATCATATATCCCTAGAAACTTGGCAAAACGAACCAAAACCGAAGAAGAAGAAACGAGCGAGTCAGAATAAGATAGTTATATTCATGTGGTGTAATATATGTAATATAGTGTGCTTATGCTTTATGATATATGTAAAATTGCTTGTATTAATAAGTATTTTTTTTTATGAATCTAACTCTTGTCTATTTTACAGTATAAAAACACAAAATGGATAGACAACCCAATATTTTAAGAGACCTACCCGGAGACATGATTGATGAAATCTTGTCTAGAGTCGGTCAGAATTCTTCGGCACAACTATTTACGGCGAAATCAGTTTGTAAGACATTCGAAGAATGTTCCAAGAATGTCTTGGTTTATAAGAGACTTTCGTTTGAAAGATGGGGGATGTCACATTGGGAAACCCATAAGTTACGATGTGTTTACTTTGACGCATATATTGCGGGGAACCCAAATGCTATTTTACGCAACGGGTTAAGAAATTATTTTGACTCAATGTATCCGAATATAGGACTTCATGATTTAGAAAAGGCGGCTAACATGCAACATAAAGAAGCATGCTATGCTTACGGGTTAGTAATGTTCGCTTCTCATCAAATTGAGAAAAAGAACATCGGGCTACAACTATTAAACAAAACGTTCCCACAAGTGACGGAGTCGGTAATTGGGGTAAGAAATGAGGTTTTTAGGTTATTACGAGACTGTTGGTCATTACGTAACCCTCATCCCTTTGACGACGTTACAACACGCTGTCTTATCAACGGCCATAACGGTTATGTTCCACAAGACCAAGGATGGGAAGTAGTCCTAGTAAAACCAGAATGCATGACTTGTTTCTAGACGTATGAATTACGTGTCTTTATTGCCTTTGCTGAACGACTTGTGTACTAGCAAGAATTATCTTCACAACTATCTTGTATCAAAGTTATTGTGTGCTATATTTCATGCTTTATGTAAAATAAGCGGTATTGTAAGTTTGTAAAATATTGTATAAAAGTTTGAACGCGAAATATTATTATAATCAGTTTTTCATATAGAATTGTAGTAGTTGAATTGTATATTAGCTACTAAGTATGAACTTAACGGGTAGGTACTACCCGAATTTAAACTTATAAAACGCTAATATGAAGAAAAAGCTTTTATAAATGAGTTCATACTATGCTACGAAATACTATTAACTACTCTTAATATTCTGTATGATTAACTTGTTTCATTTGACTATTTTGAAGGAAATGGCACCGACTACTCGACACACCGTGAATATGAATGAAGAGGAATTCCGTACTTTTCTAGCTTCAAACATAGCCGCAGTACAGGCTGCGCTACATACCAACAATAACCTTGGATCTAGCAGTACAGGAAATCGTGTAGGATGCACCTACAAAGAATTCACTGCCTGCAAACCTTTGGAATTTGATGGAACCGAAGGACCGATCGGATTGAAACGGTGGACCGAGAAGGTCGAATCGGTGTTTGCCCTAAGTAAGTGTACTGAAGAGGATAAAGTGAAGTACGATACGCATACCTTCACAGGTTCTGCGTTAACATGGTGGAATACCTATCCAGAGCAAGTGGGACAAGATGATGCGTATGCACTACCGTGGTCAGCATTCAAGCACTTGATGAACGAGAAGTACCGTCCCAGAATCGAGGTCAATAAGCTCAAGACAGAACTTAGAGGGTTACGAACCCAAGGATTTGATATTACCACGTACGAAAGACGATTTACAGAATTGTGCCTATTGTGTCCGGGAGCGTTCGAAGATGAGGAAGAGAAGATCGACGCGTTTGTGAAAGGATTACCGGAAAGTATCCAAGAAGATATAAGTTCACACGAGCCCGCCTCCATACAACAGGAATGTAGAATGGCTCACAAACTAGTGAACCAGATTGAGGAAAGAATTAAAGAACAGACGGCTGAAGAGGCCAATGTGAAGCAAGTAAAAAGAAAGTGGGAGGAAAACGGTGATAAGAATCACCAATACAACAACAATAGCAATTACAATAATAATCGCAACAATTATCCCAACAATCGCAACATCAATCGTAACTACAACAAACGGCCCAACAACAACAACAACAACAACAACAACAATAACAACTACAACAATCATCCCAACAACAATAACAACCGCAACAACAACAACAACAATTAGAAGCAGCTATGCCAAAGGTGTGAAAAGTATCACTCGGGGTTCTGCACCAAATTTTGCAACAAGTGTAAAAGAAATTTTGCTTAAGTTTTATTTGATTCGGGTGCAGATAGAAGCTATATGAGTAGAGATTTTTGTGCTAAATTAAGTTGTCCATTGACGCCGTTGGATAGTAAATTTTTACACGAATTAGCAAATGGTAAATTAATTTTAGCAGATAATATATGCCGGAATCGAGAAATTAAACTGGGTAGCGAAATATTTAAGATTGATTTGATACCAGTAGAGTTAGGGAGTTTTGATGTAATAGTTGGCATGGACTGGCTGAAGAAGGTGAAAGCAGAGATCGTATGTTATAAAAATGCAATTCGCATTGTACGAGAAGAAGGAGAACCCTTAATGGTGTACGGAGAAAAGGGCAACATGAAGCTACATCTTATTAATAATTTGAAGGCACAAAAACTAATAAGAAAAGGTTGCTATGCTGTTCTAGCACACGTCGAGAAAGTACAAACTGAAGAAAAGAGCATCAATGATGTTCCTGTCGCAAAAGAATTTCTCGATGTATTTTCGAAAGAATTACCGGAACTACCTCCACATCGATCTGTTGAATTTCAAATAGATCTTGTACCAGGAGCTGCACCAATAGCTCGTGTTCCTTATAGACTCGCACCCAGCGAGATGAAAGAACTGCAAAGCCAACTGCAAGAACTATTAGAACGTGGTTTCATTCGACCAAGCATATCACAATGGGGAGCTCCTGTTTTGTTTGTCAAGAAGAAGGATGGTACATTTAGGTTGTGTATTGACTACAGAGAGTTGAACAAACTTACCATCAAAAACCGTTATCCACTACCGAGAATTGACGACTTATTTGATCAACTACAAGGCTCGTCGGTTTATTCGAAGATCGATTTACGTTCTGGATATCATCAAATGCGAGTACAAGAGGATGATATTCCAAAAACTGCTTTTAGGACGCGTTATGGTCATTACGAGTTTATGGTTATGCCGTTTGGATTGACTAACGCACCAGCTATGTTCATGGACCTTATGAACCGAGTGTGTGGGCCATATCTTGACAAGTTTGTCATTATTTTCATCGATGACATACTTATTTACTCAAAGAATGATCAAGAGCACGAAGAACATTTGTGAAAAGTGCTAGAAGTATTGAGGAAAGAAAAACTGTACGCTAAGTTTTCAAAGTGTGCATTTTGGTTGGAAGAAGTTCAATTCCTCGGTCACATAGTGAACAAAGAAGGTATCCAGGTGGACCCGGCAAAGATCGAAACCGTTGAAAAGTGGGAAACCCCAAAAACTCCGAAGCATATACGTCAATTTTTAGGATTGGCTGGTTACTACAGAAGATTCATCCAAGATTTCTCCAAAATAGCAAAACCCTTGACTGTATTAACGCATAAAGGGAAGAAATTTGAATGGAAGGATGAACAAGAGAAGTCGTTTCAATTATTGAAGAAAAAGCTAACTACGGCACCTATATTGTCATTGCCTGAAGGGAATGATGATTTTGTGATTTATTGTGACGCATCAAAGCAAGGTCTCGGTTGTGTATTAATGCAACGGACGAAGGTGATTACTTATGCGTCTAGACAATTGAAGATTCACGAGCAAAATTATACGACGCATGATTTGGAATTAGGCGCGTTTGTTTTTGCATTAAAGACTTGGAGGCACTACTTATGTGGGGTCAAAAGTATTATATATACCGACAACAACAGTTTTCAACACATATTTAATCAGAAACAACTGAATATGAGGCAGCGTAGGTGGATTGAATTGTTGAATGATTACGACTTTGAGATTCGTTATCACCCGGGGAAGGCAAATGTGGTAGCCGACGCCTTGAGCAGAAAGGACAGAGAACCCATTCGAGTAAAATCTATGAATATAATGATTCACACTAACCTTACTACTCAAATAAAGGAGGCGCAACAAGGAGTTTTAAAAGAGGGAAATTTAAAGGATGAAATACCCAAAGGATCGGAGAAGCATCTTAATATTCGGGAAGACAGAACCCGGTATAGGGCTGAAAGAATTTGGGTACCAAAATTTGGAGATATGAGAGAAATGGTACTTAGAGAAGCTCATAAAACCAGATACTCAATACATCCTGGAACGGGGAAGATGTACAAGGATCTTAAGAAACATTTTTGGTGGCCGGGTATGAAAGTCGATGTTGCTAAATACGTAGGAGAATGTTTGACGTATTCCAAGGTCAAAGCTGAGCATCAGAAACCATCAGGTCTACTTCAACAACCCGAAATCCCGGAATGGAAATGGGAAAACATTACCATGGATTTCATTACTAAATTGCCAAGGACTGCAAGTGGTTATGATACAATTTGGGTAATAGTTGATCGTCTCACCAAGTCAGCACACTTCCTGCCAATAAGAGAAGATGACAAGATGGAGAATTTAGCACGACTGTATTTGAAGGAAGTCGTCTCCAGACATGGAATACCAATCTCTATTATCTCTGATAGGAATGGCAGATTTATTTCAAGATTTTGGCAGACATTACTGCAAGCATTGGGAACTCGTCTAGACATGAGTACTGCCTATCATCCACAAACTGATGGGCAGAGCAAAAGGACGATATAAACGCTTGAAGACATGCTACGAGCTTGTGTTATTGATTTCAGAAACAGTTGGGATCGACATCTACCGTTAGCAGAATTTTCCTACAACAACAGCTACCATTCAAGCATTGAGATGGCGCCGTTTGAAGCACTTTATGGTAGAAAGTGCAGGTCTCCGATTTGTTGGAGTGAAGTGGGGGATAGACAGATTACGAGTCCGGAGATAATACAAGAAACTACCGAGAAAATCATCCAAATTCAATAAAGATTGAAAACCGCCCAGAGTCGACAAAAGAGCTACGCGGACAGTAAAAGAAAAGATATAGAGTTTGAAATTGAAGAAATAGTCATGCTTAAGGTTTCACCTTGGAAAGGCATTGTTCGATTTGGTAAACGAGGGAAACTAAATCCAAGGTACATTGGACCATTCAAGATTATAGATCGTGTCAGACCAGTAGCTTACCAACTGGAGCTACCTCAACAACTCGCGGCTGTACATAACACTTTCCACGTCTCAAATTTGAAGAAATGTTTTGCTAAAGAAGATCTCACTATTCCGTTAGACGAAATCCAAATCAATGAAAAACTTCAATTCATTGAAGAACCCGTCGAAATAATGGATCGTGAGGTTAAGAGACTTAAACAAAACACGATACCGATTGTTAAGGTTCGATGGAATGGTCGTAGAGGACCCGAGTTCACCTGGGAGCGTGAAGAACAGATGAAGAAGAAATACCCGCATTTATTTCCAGAAGATACGTCAACACCTCCAACTGCTTAAAATTTCGGGACGAAATTTATTTAACGGGTAGGTACTGTAGTGACCCGAACTTTTCCATGTTTATATATATATATATATATATATATATATATATATATATATATATATATATATATATATATATATATATATATATATATATATTAAATGAAATTGTTATTTACATGATTAAGTGTTTCCAACATGTTAAGCAATCAAACTTGTTAAGACTTGATTAATTGAAATAGGTTTCATATAGACAATTGACCACCCAAGTTGACCGGTGATTCACGAACGTTAAAACTTGTAAAAACTATACGATGACATATATATGGTTATATATATAGTTAACATGATTTTATTATAAGTATGTATCTCATTAGGTATTTTAACAATGAGTTATATACATAAAAATGAGACTATTAATTTAAGAAACTCGAAAACGATATATATAACGATTATCGTTATAACAACGTCTTACTAGGTACATATGAATCATATTAAGATATTGATACACTTGGTTAATTATGTTAAATGATAAGTAAATATATTATTAAGTGTATTAACAATGAAATACATATGTAAAAATAAGACTACTAACTTAATGATTTCGAAACGAGACATATATGTAACGATTATCGTTGTAACGACATTTAACTGTATATATATATCATACTAAGATATATTATATATCATAATATCATGATAATATAACAATTTAACATCTCATTTGTTATAATAAACAATGGGTTAACAACATTCAACAAGATCGTTAACCTAAAGGTTTCAAAACAACGTTTACATGTAACGACTAACGATGACTTAACGACTCAGTTAAAATGTATATACATGTAGTGTTTTAATATGTATTTATACACTTTTGAAAGACTTCAAGACACTTATCAAAATACTTCTACTTAACAAAAATGCTTACAATTACATCCTCGTTCAGTTTCATCAACAATTCTACTCGTATGCACCCGTATTCGTACTCGTACAATACACAGCTTTTAGATGTATGTACTATTGGTATATACAATCCAATGATCAGCTCTTAGTAGCCCATGTGAGTCACCTAACACATGTGGGAACCATCATTTGGCAACTAGCATGAAATATCTCATAAAATTACAAAAATATGAGTAATCATTCATGACTTATTTACATGAAAACAAAATTACATATCCTTTATATCTAATCCATACACCAACGACCAAAAACACCTACAAACACTTTCATTATTCAATTTTCTTCATCTAATTGATCTCTCTCAAGTTCTATCTTCAAGTTCTAAGTGTTCTTCATAAATTCCAAAAGTTCTAGTTTCATAAAATCAAGAATACTTCCAAGATTGCAAGTTTACTTCCAAGTTTTCTAAATCCATTCCAAGTAATCATCCAAGATCAAGAAACCTTTGTTACTTACAGTAGGTTATCTTTCTAATACAAGGTAATAATCATATTCAAACTTTAATTCAATTTCTATAACTATAACAATCTTATTTCGAGTGGAAATCTTACTTGAAATTGTTTTCGTGTCATGATTCTGCTTCAAGAACTTTCAAGTCATCCAAGGATCCTTTGAAGCTAGATCTATTTTTCTCATTTCCAGTAGGTTTATCCAAGGAACTTGAGGTAGTAATGATGTTTATAACATCATTCGATTCATACATATAAAGCTATCTTATTCGAAGGTTTAAACTTGTAATCACTAGAACATAGTTTAGTTAATTCTAAACTTGTTCGCAAATAAAAGTTAATCCTTCTAACTTGACTTTTAAAATCAACTAAACACATGTTCTATATCTATATGATATGCTAACTTAATAATTTAAAACCTGGAAACACGAAAAACACCGTAAAACCGAATTTACGCCGTCGTAGTAACACCGCGGGCTGTTTTGGGTTAGTTAATTAAAAACTATGATAAACTTTGATTTAAAAGTTGTTATTCTGGGAAAATGATTTTTATTATGAACATGAAACTATATCCAAAAATTATGGTTAAACTCAAAGTGGAAGTATGTTTTCTAAAATGGTCATCTAGACGTCGTTCTTTCGACTGAAATGACTACCTTTACAAAAACGACTTGTAACTTATTTTTCCGACTATAAACCTATAATTTTTCTGTTTAGATTCATAAAATAGAGTTCAATATGAAACCATAGCAATTTGATTCACTCAAAACGGATTTAAAATGAAGAAGTTATGGGTAAAACAAGATTGGATAATTTTTCTCATTTTAGCTACGTGAAAATTGGTAACAAATCTATTCCAACCATAACTTAATCAACTTGTATTGTATATTATGTAATCTTGAGATACCATAGACACGTATACAATGTTTCGACCTATCATGTCGACACATCTATATATATTTCAGAACAACCATAGACACTCTATATGTGAATGTTGGAGTTAGCTATACAGGGTTGAGGTTGATTCCAAAATATATATAGTTTGAGTTGTGATCAATACTGAGATACGTATACACTGGGTCGTGGATTGATTCAAGATAATATTTATCGATTTATTTCTGTACATCTAACTGTGGACAACTAGTTGTAGGTTACTAACGAGGACAGCTGACTTAATAAACTTAAAACATCAAATATATTAAAAGTGTTTTAAATATATTTTGAACATACTTTGATATATATGTATATATTGTTATAGGTTCGTGAATCAACCAGTGGCCAAGTCTTACTTCCCGACGAAGTAAAAATCTGTGAAAGTGAGTTACAGTCCCACTTTTAAAATCTAATAGTTTTGGGATGAGAATACATGCAGGTTTTATAAATGATTTACAAAATAGACACAAGTACGTGAAACTACATTCTATGGTTGAATTATCGAAATCGAATATGCCCCTTTTTATTAAGTCTGGTAATCTAAGAATTAGGGAACAGACACCCTAATTGACGCGAATCCTAAAGATAGATCTATTGGGCCTAACAAACCCCATCCAAAGTACCGGATGCTTTAGTACTTCAAAATTTATATCATATCCGAAGGGTGTCCCGGAATGATGGGGATATTCTTATATATGCATCTTGTTAATGTCGGTTACCAGGTGTTCACCATATGAATGATTTTTATCTCTATGTATGGGATGTGTATTGAAATATGAAATCTTGTGGTCTATTGTTACGATTTGATATATATAGGTTAAACCTATAACTCACCAACATTTTTGTTGACGTTTAAAGCATGTTTATTCTCAGGTGAATACTAAGAGCTTCCGCTGTTGCATACTAAAATAAGGACAAGATTTGGAGTCCATGTTTGTATGATATTGTGTAAAAACTGCATTCAAGAAACTGATTTCGATGTAACATATTTGTATTGTAAACCATTATGTAATGGTCGTGTGTAAACAGGATATTTTAGATTATCATTATTTGATAATCTACGTAAAGCTTTTTAAACGTTTATTTATGAAATAAAGGTTATGGTTTGTTTTAAAAATGAATGCAGTCTTTGGAAAACGTCTCATATAGAGGTCAAAACCTCGCAACGAAATCAATTAATATGGAACGTTTTTAATCAATAAGAACGAGACATTTCACATACCCGGTAAACCATGTTTCTGTGCATGAAAATTACAAAGTCTAGCAATATCTTCGGCAGTTGGTTTCCGCAAATACTGTCTAGCAAACAAATGAAATACGCATTGACAAAAATTTTCAAGACATAACCCAGCCGTTTTCTCCCCAATTTTTATATGTTCATCAAACAAATAAGGAGTTTTTTCATACGCCATTTGACGTATGGCCACTGTGCACTTTTGGAGAATTGTCGAACTTTGACAGCCCGTTGCATCGGGCCGTTTCCGAAAATACATAAAATAATCAGGAATAACGACACTATTAAAATTAGATATACTTTCAACAATTCGGAGAAATAACTCACGACTCATTCGAAAACGTCGTTTAAAATGTTTGTCGGCAAACACCGGTGACTCCGCAAAATAAACATTGTATAACCTTATAGCCGCATCTTCTTGATCCACTAGCAATATAAATCCGGGATCGAGGGACTCGCGAAGTACTTGCCTCTCCATCGACTTCTTCTTGCGTTAGACTATTAACAAAACTATCAATCTTTTCGTTATCCGAATCATCCACAAGAAACTCTAGCATTTTGAAAGTTTTATCCTTTTGACACAAATTAAAATAGTAGATTGTATGTATTTTGATAAGAAAATAAGAAGGAAAGTGTGGAGTGTGTGTTAAAATGTAACATATATATACATACATACATACATACATATATATATATATATATATATATATATATATATATATATATATATATATATATATATATATATATAAAATAGAAATTGAAAAACAAACAAATTTTTATTTTTTTTATGCTCCAACGGTCAAAAAAACAGCCACTCAACGGATGCCACGTGTAAGTGACATCCGTCTCCTTCCCCGTTTCTTCGCGACTGACGCCGGCGAAACGCGGCTCAGTGCCGCCGCGATACGCCATTACCGGCATTCCTTTACTGCCACGCGTGCAAGGTGATCGTCGATACAAGTGGTCTAATATTATGAGCTTGATCATTTACTACAACTCGTGATGGGTTGTTCAAAATTTACCACGAGCGTGAGAGGTAGTGACCTTCATGTCTAGATTGTGTGGGGTATATAACAATCATTTAAACATAATTTCTCTATGTTATTTTGTGATAATGATATTGACATTATTAAGGAAAATGTGATTCAGTTGCTAAGTAATGCGCAAAATTATCACAAGTTTCTATGTTGTGTGTGTTTAAATTGTGAGCATGTAACAATAATATGATACAAATGTGATATTTAGTTAGTAACGATAATGTGATATTTTGAATTGCGAGACCTGCACCGAGTAAATTGCGTATTATGCGCACCCTCTAGTCACGCTAATTGAATCCGGGTGGTGTGCTTTATACGGCAACTCGGTGGCCACTCAGGCAAGCCCGCATGATTTTTTATTTTATCTATACACACTCATTTATATAAATTTCCAATTTTTATTCATAAATTAACTTAAGAATTTTTAGCGCAGTGTATTAAGTTAATCTTAGAAATTGGTAGGTGAGTTTTCCGTCAATTTGTACCCCATTTCGATGAACATAATATACATAAAAAAAAACCCTAGATTATTTCTGGCATTAAAATCAGATTAAATCACTCTTTTTAACACTTTTCTGTTATCAAAACGTAACTAAAGTTGTCACTCTTTATTTATGTGAGTCGCAACAAAATTGAAACTAACAATTTGAGAATTTTACGATGTTTTTTTCTTATTAAAATCGACCGTGATAGCTATCATATCTTCAATGACTGAGACCTAATATATTTAATTTAATATGGTTTTAATTTGGTATATGTAACATAAGGTTCGTTGTATATTTTTGATTTGGTGTATATGATTTAGGACTGTATAAAAAAAAATTAAAAAAAAAAAATTAAATAATGGATATGAATATTGATGAAAAGAAGATGAATTGAGTTTCAACAAACTCAGTTGACTTAAAGAATATGAATATTAGGATTTGGTTTTGAAAATACCAAAAAATAATTATTTGATTAGCGTTATTAAAAAAATAAAATCAAATTCAGATATTTGGTTTTGAAAATAGTCTCTCTATCTATAGGTTGAGTATGATAATCTACATTTTAGTTCTTTATACCTTGTATATAAAGCTAGATTGAGTATAGTTGTGATTGTTACAATATTTGTTCTTATGTTACGCATCAACGTGCAAAACCAGAAAAAGCAACTTTATGAAAGTGTCCTAAAGAAGTGGGCATCATATAATGATCGGCAAAATCTCTATCATTATTATTATATATACTTTTTCAAAATAACGGCTCCCTTTTACAGTTTACTTGAGGTCAACATACATAACATACATATGAATATATGAATATGAATATGAAGATAAATAATAGTATATTACTCGTAGAAGATATTTTCAAATTGTCATCATCAAATACGCGTTAAATGAACACCTTACAATGTTTTGGTTCTTCTTAGTTTATATTGTGTAGGAAAAAAATGCTAATATATGAATATGAATATGAATATGAAGATAAATAATAGTATATTACTCGTAGAAGATATTTTCAAATTGTCATCATCAAATACGCGTTAAATGAACACCTTACAATGTTTTGGTTCTTCTTAGTTTATATTGTGTAGGAAAAAATGCTTCTTAACAACTTGACTAATCGCAATCTATACATACAAAAAAGAAAGTATACATTTTATAACACGTCATTTGGGTGTGTTTGTTATTATAAAGGAATTGACAAAATATTATAGTAACACACTCACAGAGTGTTTTTTTATTAATATCTATTTCTGGCTAGCAGCTACAAGTATCAATACACGTCTAGAACTAAGTGTGATGTGGTGGATTGTCGATTGATGTTTACCTTCGGGATGAAAGACCCGGATCACGGCTAGATACCCGTGGGGTGACTTAATCAATCTTGCGGAGCCAAACTGAGAGTTGGTCTGTCTAATGCTCTACGGCTAAGTCTTCAAGTTCTAGAGTGAGAAAGTACTGTGTAAGAGAAAAAGTGTATTCTCTACCACAAGATCTTAGATGATGTAAAGTGATGACCCAGGAAATATATTTACATGTGTGAGTCCTCCGTAATGTTCGGGGACACGAGTCACATTGTCATTGGTTGACTTATGCGAATAATGCGTAACCAACTTTGTGCTTTACGCTCACGTGGCTTGTGTGCTGCTCGCGTTTTACATTACGGCTTAAGCGTAAAATGCAGCCTTCACGGGTTACACAAAATGCTGGGCGGCCTGATTTATACCTTAGAATCCTCTTCTAGCAGGAACACGCTGAGCGACTATTTTTTAAAATTTTCCTTCAATGTTATTTTTATGTCCTTTGAGCATCTTTTTCGGCTTGTAATGAGTTTATTATGCTTGCAACCATATGGGCGAACCATTAAGTCCCCTAGTTTGATGTGTTTATTTTGAAAAAATAAAGACATTAAAATTTTAAAATAACAATAAAGTATTTTTACCTTGGGAAGGAATTTCTGTTGGCGTCTCTTTTTACTAGAACTGATTTGACCCTTAATAATGACTTTTTGCGGTTGATTTGACAATTAAAATTGTTTCAATTTTAAATTAAATAATTTTAAGACCAAATTGCACGGATAGTCCCTATGGTTTTTACTATATTGCACGGTTAGTCAAAGTATCACTTTTTGATGTGGATAGTCCTTATGGTTTGCGAGAGGAGCAAGGATAGTCCAATTCACTAACGGTGTTAATTTTTCTTGTTAGAATTTTACATGTGCAATGCACATGAGGGTATTTTTGTCTTTTAACCTTACATCTTCATCTTCCATATTCCCCATTTAATCTTCATCTTCATTTAACTTATAAACACACACATTCAGACTTCAAGATTTCATAAATCATACACACACTAAAAACATTCCTATCATTTCTTAAAATCATACACACCTTAAAAAGTCTTGATTTTTCTTCATACCAATTTCTATACTCACTAAATGGATGTGCTCAAAATATCATAGTATTTCGAATGCAACAACAACAATATCATCATGAAGTAAGAAAAAGATGCAATACCTCATAAAAATCCCTAATTTATACAATATCACCAACATCCCCATGTCGAAAATCACTCTCGGTGGCTAATGATACACATGCTTGATCATCTTCTACATGCGCATCACACGTGGCCGACACGTGTCTATTTTAACGATTAAACATAAAGCTTCCTTGAAGACAAAATATAAAGTACACTCTTGGCACATATTGGACGTCTAGCGCTTCATGGCCCAGCTGCGCAAAGAGTTTGCACGATTGCATTTGGGCCACAAAATTAAATTGGACATTAATGGAAGCACACGATCCCGTTGTAGTACAACTTTATCAGCTTTTCTGACCAAATAGTACAACCCGACAAAAAGGATGTCCCCTTACCTGGCACTAAAGGTGAAAGAGACTCAACTATAAATATGGCACCAAACCTTAGTTATTCACATCATCTACACACTTCACACACACACACACACACACACACACACACACACACATACACACACACACACACACATATATATCTGGCACAAGATATCTTCTCTAAAACCTGCCGGACCCGAATTACAAGAGTATCGGAACAACTTACAAGCTAAGCTCAATCACATGTAACGTTCCTTGAACAATAAAGTCTAGCGCCCTATTGAGCCATCACATGCCTGCTAGCCCAATGATGGTGGGTCTACGTTCAACCACCCTTTCTGTGATCATCATCTCCTACGAGGGTTATTCACGGTAATTCAGACTGGAGAGTTAAACTCAAAAGACCCTTAAATCCCCATCATTGTTCACAAGTGTGGACTGAACCCCTTGGATCTAATCCATGCTTGATCAAATGCCGCCATCCATGGGACACCAGTTTAAAAGGTTTAGTTAATCTTTTCTTTTTATATCCATTTTATTTACTAGTTCTCTTCTTGCGCACAGTCACATCTATTTAGCGCTAAGGCAAACCAATAGGAGCGACCGTATACATGAAGAGTAGCCCTTCGCATAAAGGAACAAAGCGTAGGATAGACCTCGAAAAGGTATGGGAGGTAACCGAGATCTCGTTCCCATCCACTCGTATATTCAACACTTCATGTGCACCAATCGTGGTACAGGGTACCTGCTCAAATCTGTTTACAGTATAAAACGTCTCCACATGGATACCTTGGTTAGCATTGATACCATGTACGAGAAATGCTTCAGACAGCTAGCTGAACATATCTGGAAAGCTATCAGGCCCCCAACAATTGTGCCATCAGGCTTCTCAGGAGAGTCTGCATGGCCGATTGGGGTCCTAGAAATCAAGCTAGAATTAACGAAAGAAAAAGATAAACTCAAGGCGTGTGCTGAAAATGTCGAGTTTTACGACGTACGCTCACACTCTGGTACAATGCGCTATTGGGCAGAACTTCAACTCAAAAATTTTGGAGCCATACCATCGACGATTCATGGACTTGTGAAATTTCCTACTGCACGCGGAGTTGCCACGCTCTAGTCAGAACCACTGGAGGCCCTATGCGCCTCGGTCACAATAAAGAGCGAGTAAGCACCTGAAGCAATCGCTGACAAGGATCACCGAGTCATCATAAACCCTAATTACCCAGATCAAAAAGTAAAAATAGGAGCGACCTTGACACAGGAAACCAAAGAAAAACATAAAGACATCCTCATGTCAAAATTAGAGTGTTCTGTTGGAGCGACGCCTACATGACGGGGGTTCCGCACAAAATAGCACAACATCATCTCAAAACGAGCACTGCCTTGAGGCCATTGCGCCAAAAGAAAAGGCCCATGGCACATAAGGAAGTGAATGACTGTTTGGGGAAGTTAACAAGCTTGTTACGGCTAACATCCTGTGCAAGGTCAACTACCAGATATGAGTGGCAAATCCAATCCTGGTATTAAAATCAGACAAATCCTGGCGTTTATGCATTGACTTTAAGGATATCAATAAAGCATGCCCAAACGACAACTACCCGTTACTTGAGATAGATTGGAAGGTGAAGTCACTCGATAGTTTTAAGTACAGATGCTTTTTAGATGCCTACAAAGGTTACCACCAAATACACATTGCGTAAGAAGACGAAGAAAAGACGGTATTCCACACGGATCAAGGCATATTTTCCTACACTTAATGCCATTCGGTCTAAAGAACGTAGCCGCAACCATATCGCTATATTATCTGGGCGTCAGTTTTTCTTACCTACATAAGAAGGACGATGAATGGAAGACTCCCTCTTGGGATGGAGGGAACGTTCGATCCTCTTAGGTGACGCTTTCCTTTTTCGCGAATACTGGGAGCCCCGAGATATACCTTTACCCCGCACAGACGTTGAACATTTGGACAACGGCACTTGGTTTGATGATGCGTTTATCAAACTTGCAAGCTTCAAGTACTCCTCCAAAGTTATCTCTGTATGACCAATTAGGACATATGCATCACTAATGACTTGGCAAAAATGCTTAAGAAATGTATGTGGGAGAACATACCTTGCAGATTGTGCTCAAACATCAGGCGAACATTAATATGAGGTTAATAGCGAGAAATTCCTCCTGCATATAAGGTATTGTGACAATAGATACGCAAAGGAAGAATTTGTTCAACGCATTTTCTGAGCATCTAACATTCGAAAGAGCTAAGAGATGGCACGCGGTTTAGCTCATCATTAATCCGGTAGCACCACGTGCCAACATTGGAGCATGCGGAAGGGATAAAAGACATTTTCACAAAAAAAGAAGTCTTCCTTCCATAATGCCGGAGTCTTGAACTGGAGGGCTCCAGTCAAACCTTGGTTGTCTTGAAATGAATACCAGTTCTGATCAAGACGCTGGTAACTAAAGATGTTTCTGAATAAATTGACAGTAGGAATGAAGTCGTGCATATTACAAAACATTTGAAACAAAGTAAGGCGACTGGCGCTATCCAGATCCAGCTGACCAATTCCAATATTAAACTGAGAAAGCATGAGCATATAAAAGTTGGTCAGAGGTATACACACATTCCCCCGCTCCATCACCAAATTATAAACAGTGACCTTGTTAGAAGGGGTACAATTTGCTTTGTCTTGTTGAGTTGGTAGAATGGGGCCTATATCCTTTATAGGAGGATACAAACTCACCAGGTCGCGCATAAAATTCAGAGTAAGCGTAGATGGAATGTTCGCAACATTATAGAAATCCACACTCACACCAGAAGAAGATATTGACTTGACATAAAATACAAGTACAGAAAGAAAAAAGAAGTTTAGAGTAAAAAAAAGTGAAGAGTAGAAAAATAAAGAAACACAAGTATTTATAGGAGTAGGTAGAGAGGAAAGATAAACTCATAAGGAATATGGACCACACATGTGTCGACGTCTGACGGGATTGAATGCCAAAAAATTAAATGACGTGACAGATACATGTCACATCACATTCAATGACAGATAGGAGTTGTGCTAAAGTTGAATTCGAAATCATGCTCAATGCTTGCGCATAACATTAAAATCGGGGGACTTAATGATACGCATGCTTGATCATCCTCTGTATGCGCATCACACGTGGTCGACACATGTCTATTTTAACGATGAACCACCAAGCTTCCTTGAAGACAAAACATAAAGTACACTCTTGGCGCATATTGGACGTCTAGCGCTTCATGGCCTTTCTGCGCAAAGAGTCTACGCGATTTCATTTGCACCAGATAATGAAAGTTGGACATTAGTGGAGGTAAACGATCCCACCATAGTACAGCTTTATCAGTTTCTCTGACCAAATAGCACAACCCGAAAAAAAGGATGTCACCTCTGTCCCCTTACGTGGCACTAAAGTGACTTAATTATAAATAGCGCACCAAAACCTAGGTATTCACATCACCTACACAATTCACACACACACACACACATGTTTGGCACACGATATCCCCTATATAACCTGCCGGACCGGAATCACCCGAATTACCGGAGTATCGGAACAGCTTACAAGTTCAGCGCAATCACATGTAACATTCCTTGAACAATAAATCCTAGTGCCCTGTTGAGCCATCACATACCGGCTAGCTCGATGATGGTGGGTCTACGTTTAACCACCGTTTTTGAGATGATAATCTTCTACGAGGGTTATTCACTGTAATCTGGATCGGAGAGTTAAACTTACAAGACCCTTAAATCCCCCATCTTTGTTGAAAAGTGTGGACTGAACCCCTTGGATCTAATCCATGCTTGATCAGTGGCAATTTCACTCTTGGTGGTAAACAACGAAACCCTCAGAAACCCTAATTCCGTTCATTAACTCTTGATTCCTTTCATATCTGTTGATTCCGTTCAGATCTGTTATTCATTCATCAAAAACCACCACCAAAAATGATGCGATCAGGTTTTGATTTCTTTGCCGGAGGATATATAGTATCACCGACAATAGAGTGAAGATTGGGAGACGAGTAGATCGAAAACTGCATGTATAATTACGTAAAATCTGATGAGTGGATTATGATGTTATGTTATTGTGATGTTGCAGGTATATGAATCCATCTCTTTCAAATCATTTTGTATAAATGTAACAACCCAAACCAAACCACGAACAACCCGCGTAAAATGTGAAATAAAAAAAAAATTATGCTGTTCAGTTGGTGGCGCGGCGCGCCAGGTATTCGCGCGGCGCGCAGAATCACCTGGACAGCCCGCTGTCTCCGGAAGTCAATTACACGAAAATGTTTGACCTTTTTTGACATAATTAGACAAAATGCTTTCAACCACATACTCATACATGTAAATCTAACACGTTCCATTGATAAAATTAGTTTTACAAAGTGGGACCCACACGACCCAAAATACAATTTTAATACATAACGCGAGTTTCGACCACAAAAAGTTTAAATACCAAACGACACATCGAGCATGGTGTTTGGGGTTAAACTACCCAAGTCTCGGTCTAACTTCCAAAAAGCTATAATCCCCGAGCCACTAATCCAAGCGAATACCTTTGCCCTTATCCGCGCCGGATCCTAAAAAGGTAAACAACGAGAGGGTAAGCTAACGCTTAGTGAATGCAATAATTATACATATACATATATAATATACCTACATGCAAAGCACTTACACAAATACCTCATACACGCTAGCAATATATATAGCATACCATCGCAAGTATAACTCTAAACCCTCCAAGATCACAAGCTAGCACAACAATAGCATATATATAACCCGAATAATTTAACATGCTACACTACAACACGTAATCATGGTTAACCAATACCACAAGGGAATGGTACTTCGAATTTCCCATCGGTGTTCATAACAACCGTTAGTGTACAACGAAATATATCACTAACCCCTGGGTGACACGGACAACGAAATATCCGTTCAAGCAATCGTTAGGGTACAACGAAATATATCACTAACTCTTAGGCAATTTGGATAACGAAATATCCATCGTTAGTGTACAACGAAATATATCACTAACTCTTGGTGGTATAGACACGTATACCCGGCCCCATCCCCCGCCCTACAAATAGATACATTATATACACACATGTATAATCATTCCACTCACCTTACGCCTTCGGTGAATCGATAAACCAAGCTTGACACTTCAAGGTAACACACCTATTACAATGTACACATAATCAACATCCATTCAAGTTGTTCAAACTCGTAACACTCACCATCACTAGGTCATTTTGACCCATTTGGACACTTAACCCTAAAATTGGGTCAACTCACACCCAAAACCCTAACACTAGACAAGATAGGTTTAAAACACATTTCAACACTAGGTTTATGAATTAATCACAAACATTAACTAACTTAGGTCCATTTTGACCCATTTGACCAATTAAAGTCAACACACCCATTTCGGGTCATCCACTAACCCACACAACGCCCATTTACATATATATAGGTGTGCTAGCAATTTACTAACTAATTTAAGTTCATAAACATCAATTTAACACTTTGAAAATCCTAGATAGTTATCTTCGAGTCTACTCGACCAAATTTCACCCAAAACCCCCAATTCACCCACAAATGGGTTTTAAGTTCATCATCTACCCCAAATCCTAACCCTTAATCAAAATAAAATCAAGAAATCAAGATTAGAGCATACCACTACCACCAAAACGTAGCTAGAGGGAAGATGAACGACTTTAAAGCTTGCACTTAGACCCGATTCGAGCTTCTTCTTCCTTATTTTGAGCTTTCTCACACTAGGATCTTACTCTCTCTCTCTAGAATAAATTGGGTGTGATAAGGGTTGTTGAAGATGGAGTAAATGAGGCTCCAACAACTGATCCCAAGCCTTAAAGTCGGATCCCAAGTGTAATTACCAAAAAGCCCTCACCCATAATTAATTAAAAAGGAAGATGAGCTGTCAGCAGCTTTTGGCGCGGCGCGCCACTGGCCCGCGCGGCGTGGAGATGGCCTGGCCAGAATCCTTTTCCCTTTTAAAGTATACTACGAAACCTCCACTATACAAGTAACTTAATCACACATATGTACAAGGAAAAATATTCGGGTCTTACAACTCTCCCCCACTTACATCGGAGCGCGTCCTCGCGATCCAAGCCGCATGACAAGAGGGAAGATAAACCAACTCAAATTCTTCGGGTTCCCATGTAAACTCGGAACCTTTACTACGACACCATTGAACCTTAAAGGTCCTCACCTCCTTGTTATGCAACATTTTCACTTTCTCATCAAGTATAGCAATCGGCTCTTCAATATATTCTAACTTGTTGTTTAGTTCAATTTCGTCTAATGGCATCCATGAGGAATCATCCGCAAGACACTTACGGAGATGGGAAACATGAAATGTGTTATGGATCCCCGCAAGTTCTTCGGGAAATTCTAATCAATATGCAACTTCACCAACACGAGCTAAAATTTTAAACGGCCCAATAAACCGAGGAGCTAACTTTCCCCGTTTTCGAAATCGAATAATACCCTTCCACGGCGAAACCTTGAGCATCACCATGTCACCTTATTGAAACTCGATCGGTCGCCTACGTTTATCTACATAAGATTTTTGTCTATCTTGCGCCGCCTTTAAACGAGCCCGAATTATATCGATTTTACTATTTGTCTCCAATAGCAAGTCGCTGCTCCCGACTTCCCTTTGAACCACTTCGCCCCAACAAATCGGGGTCCAACACCTTCTACCATATAACATCTCGTATGGTAGCATTCCAATACTAGTGTGAAAACTATTATTGTACGAGAATTCCACCAAAGGCAAATGTTCGTCCCAACTACCACCGAAATCAATAATACACGCACGTAACATATCTTCCAACATTTGATTCGTGCGTTCGGTTTGACCGTCCATTTGATGATGGTACGCCGTGCTCATATTCACCCTCGTACCCATATCTTCATGGAACTTTTTCCAAAATCGAGAAGTAAAACGCGTGTCCCGATCCGAAACAATAGACACGGGAATGCCATGTCTCGATATTACTTCCTTAATGAACATTTTCGCAAGTGCCTCTGATGTAATTGCTTCTTTAATAGGAAGAAACAATGCACTCTTCGTCAATCTATAAACGATCACCCAAATAGTATCAAATTGGGTTCTTGCCGTCTTTGGCAACTTAGTAATAAAATCCATGGTAATATGCTCCCACTTCCACATCGGAATTTTTAGCGGTTGCAACTTACCATACGGCTTTTGGTGTTCGGCTTTAACTTGCAAACACGTGACGCATTGCTCAACATACTTAACAACGTCGCGTTTCATGCCCGGCCGCCAATAATCCTTCTTCAAGTCAAGGTACATTTTTGTTGCACCCGGATGAATAGAATATTTTGACTTGTACGCTTCATCAAGAAGCACCCTTCGAAAATCACCCATCTTTGGCACCCACACTCTTTCTTGAAAAGACAACAAACCACGCGAACCCATAGTAATGAATTCCGATTTCTCCACGATTCGTTCCGCATGCTTGTTGTGAACGTAAGCCTCTATTTGAACTTCACCGAGATTTTCGAGAAAGTCGTTGGTAATAATCAAACGTAACGATCCCACCTTTATCACCGGATGTTGACTCTTTTGACTCAATGCGTCCGCGACAACGTTTGCCTTACCCGGATGGTAACGTATCTCACAATCATAGTCTTTCACCACATCCATCCACCTACGTTGACGATAATTCAAATCTCGTTGAGTATAAAGGTGTTTCAAGTTCTTATGATCCGAATAAATCGTACACTTGACACCATAAAAGTAATGGCGCCAAATCTTCAACGCATGGACAACCGCCGTCAACTCAAGATCATGAGTCGGGTACCTCGTTTCGTGTTCCTTTAATTGTCGAGAGGCGTAAGCGATGACTTTACCCCTTTGCATAAGAACACACCTGAGCCCGTTTAGAGAAGCATCATAATAAACCGTCATATCCTCCACACCTTCCAGCAATACTAACACCGGAGCTTGGCACAACTTCTCTTTTAACAATTGAAAAGCAATTTCTTGCTCGTCCTCCCAATTAAACCTAACATTCTTTCTCGTCAACTTCGTCAATGGGGAAGCAATCTTAGAAAAGTCTTAGATAAACCGACGATAATAACCGGCCAATTAGAGAAAACTCCAGATTTTCGTAGGCGTAGTCGGCCGCCCCCAAGTCTTCACCGTATCGATCTTCCCCGGATCTACTTGAATACCATTTTGTTCACAATATGACCAAGGAATTGAACTTCCCTTAGCCAAAATTCACATTTGGAGAACTTTGCATACAACTTCTCCTTTCGCAGCGTCTTCAATACTTCACGCAAATGACATTCATGTTCGTTCATACTTTTCGAATAGACTAGTATGTCGTCAATGAACACTATTACCGACTTGTCCAACATAGGTTGGCACGCTCGGTTCATAAGATCCATGAATGCCGCCAGTGCATTCGTAAGACCAAAAGGCATCACCACAAACTCAAAATGTCCATAACGAGTACGGAAGGCCGTTTTCTCAATATCTTCCTCACGGACCCGCATTTGGTGATAGCCAGACCGTAGGTTAATTTTAGAGAAATACGTCGCACCTTGGAGTTGATCAAACAAATCGTCAATCCTAGGCAATGGATAACGATTCTTGATCGTCACTTTATTCAACTCCCTATAATCAATGCACATACGCATACTACCATCCTTCTTCTTCACGAACAAGACCGGAGCACCCCATGGCGAAGCACTCGGTTGAATAAAACCCTTCTCGAGTAACTCTTGGATTTGATTTAACAATTCCTGCATTTCCATCGGTGCTAAACGATAAGGAGTTTTAGCAATGGGAGTAGCTCCCGGAACCAACTCAATGCGAAATTCAACTTGTCTTTCCGCTGGAACACCCGGTAACTCATCCGGAAAAATATCTTCAAATTCACTTACCACCGGAATTTTACGAATGGGTGGTGGCTCATCACGAGTATCAACAACATGGGCAAGAAAAGCCATGCCACCACTACCAAGGAAATGACGTGCCCGTGCAAAAGTGCATATCGGCACAAGTCTTCTACGCTTATCACCATGAATAATTAGCTCTCCCCCACTTGGGGTCTTCACACGAATAGATTTCTCATGGCATGCAATATCGGCCCTATTATGATCGAGCCAATCCATACCAACCACGATATAAAAATCACCCAAAGTCATCGGGATGAGGTCAATTTTAAAGTTCTCGGAACCAAACACAACATTACAATACTTACACACATCAACCACTAGCACCGTCTTACCATCCGCTATTTCGACTTCTACCGGACGACTTAACTTAGCTAACGGTTTATTAAGTTTAGGCACAAATTTTGGAGACACAAACGATAAATTTGCACTGCTATCAAATAGAATCCTTGCCGGATTAGAGTTAACCATGAAAGTACCTGAGACGACTTCATTGGATTGCTTGGCTTCGTCATTGGTCATCAAATAATTACACCCCCTAGCTGACCCCGCCGCCTTCTTTATCCTCTTAACTTTATCATTTCGGAGTTCGGGACACTCTGACTTTCGGTGCCCTTCTTGTTGACAATTAAAACATGTGATCACATTAACACGCGGTTTCGGGCAATCACGAGAGTAGTGACCTTTTTACCTACAATTGTAGCATGTGGTCACGTGGACATTAGAAGCACCTTTCTTCACACTACCAACACTTTCGGATGCTCCCTTACTTTTCTTGTTCGAAAAATTAGAAGCTTCGAACTTCCTTTTACTTGGCGCATAACTAACCGGACTCGGAGCTTGCGCTTCAAACCCCTTCGCCACCGCCAAGAGCTTAGCAAAAGTCTCAACATGACCAATACTAATTTTACCCTTCAAATCATCTCTAAGGGTCGCATGAAAGTCTTCCATTAAAAATGATCATTCCCCACATACTCGGGGCAAAAACGCGCCTTGGCGAGAAAGTTGGTTTTGAGAGTGTTTAGGTCCAAAGACCCTTGACGCATGTTCCTCAATTCGTTGCGCAATTTGGAAAGATCTGCATGCATACGATATTCAAGGAAAACTCCTTCTTGAACTCCACCCAAGATAACCCCACAAAAGCCGCATCACCCACCATATCAATTTTACCATCGTGCCAATATTTAGCATGGCCCCTTAACAAACTAGTAGCAAGCCTCATTTTCTTCTCGGGAGGGCACTCGGTCATGCGAAAACAACCTTCAACATCAGAAATCCAAGCCGCACTCTTCATGGGGTCGGGATCCCCGTGAAAGTGAGGAGGCTTAGTCGCCAAGAAGTTCTTATAGCTAAACTCCAACTCGCCCATAATTTGAGGTCTAGGAAACCTCCTTTCAACTTCTTCTTTAACAGCATTGGTCATTCATTCTTGAATCATATCAACAATTTGTTCCGAAATTGACTCTTCGAGAATTTGCTTAACCTTTCGAGAGAAAACCGAAACATAGTTTTCTAGAGCGGCCTCTATTTTGGTGGTCATCTCGTCCATTTCCTCCACATGAGAAGGATCACCGTTGCCATTCGTATCCGTTCCGTTTCTCGTCTTCATTCTAAAGATTAAAAATGGATTAGACTTCACCAACAATTAATACACATAAATACCTATGCATATGACCGTACACACCCCACATCTAGCTCAATGCTTGTCGCACGTCCTTGCTTGACTTGACTTGCAACCGTAATAGTGGTCGCGACTCACTATTACGCTCACATGCCGTGCCATGCTCAAACGTATCACAACCATCTCGCTCGATGTTCAAAACAATAACACACGATTAGTAACATCATAGCATAGCATAGTTAGTCCACCTATGCATTAAAGAATTAATCAAAGCCCGCACCGGCCCGTAGTCCTACAAGTCCCGCATATAGTTCAATGACTCAAAAGTCTAAGTCTAGGCGCCTATCTCAAGTCACCTAAATCCCTTAGACCATGCTCTGATACCACTTGTAACAACCCAAACCAAACCACGAACAACCCGCGTAAAATATGAAAAAAAAAAAATTATGCTGTTCAGTTGGTGGCGCGGCGCGCCAGGTATTCACGCGGCGCGCAAAATCACCTGGACAGCCCGCTGTCTCCGGAAGTCAATTACACGAAAATGTTTGACCTTTTCCCGACATAATTAGACAAAACGCTTTCAACCACATAGTCATACATGTAAAACTAACAGGTTCCATTGATAAAATTAGTTTTACGAAGCGGGGACCACACGACCCAAAATACAAGTTTAATACATAACGCGAGTTTCGACCACAAAAAGTTTAAATGCCAAACGACACATCGAGCATGGTGTTTGGGGTTAAACTATCCAAGTCTCGATCGAACTCCCAAAAAGCTATAATCCCCGAGCCACTAATCCAAGCGAATACCTTTGCCCTTATCCGCGCCGGATCCTAAAAAGGTAAACAACGAGAGGGTAAGCTAACGCTTAGTGAATGCAATAACTATACATATACATATATAATATACCTACATGCAAAGCACTTACACAAATACCTCATACGCGCTAGCAATATATATAGCATACCATCGCAAGTATAACTCTAAACCCTCCAAGATCACAAGATAGCACAACAACAGCATATATATAACCCGAATAATTTAACATGCTACACTACAACGCGTAATCATGGTTAACCAATACCACAAGGGAATGGTACTTCGAATTTCCCATCGGTGTTCGTAACAACCGTTAGTGTACAACGAAATATATCACTAACCCCTAGGCGACACGGACAACGAAATATCCGTTCAAGCAATCGTTAGTGTACAACGAAATATATCACTAGCTCTTGGGCAATTTGGACAACGAAATATCCATCGTTAGTGTACAACGAAATATATCACTAACTCTTGGTGGTATAGACACGTATACCCGGCCCTATCCCCCGCCCTACAAATAGATACATTATATACACACATGTATAATCATTCCACTCACCTTACGCCTTCGGTGAATTGATAAACCAAGCTTGAAAATTCAAGGTAACACACCTATTACAATGTACACATAATCAACATCCATTCAAGTTGGTCAAACTCGCAACACTCACCATCACTAGGTCATTTTGACCCATTTGGACACTTAACCCTAAAATTAGGTCAACTCACACCCAAAACCCTAACATTAGAAAAGATAGGTTTAAAACACATTTCAACACTAGGTTTATGCATTAATCACAAACATTAACTAACTTAGGTCCATTTTGACCCATTTGACCAATTAAAGTCAACACACCCATTTCGGGTCATCCACTAACCCACACAACGCCCCTTTACATATATATAGGTGTGCTAGAAACTTACTAACTAATTTAAGTTCATAAACATCAATATAACACTTTGAAAACCCTAGTTAGTTATCTTCGAGTCTACTCGACCCAATTTCACCCAAAACCCCCAATTCACCCACAAATGGGTTTTAAGTTCATCATCTACCCCAAACCCTAACCCTTAATCAAAATAAAATCAAGAAATCAAGATTAGAGCATACCACTACCACCAAAACGTAGCTAGAGGGAAGATGAACGACTTTGAAGCTTGCACTTAGACCCGATTCGAGCTTCTTCTTCCTTATTTTGAGCTTTCTCATACTAGGATCTTACTCTCTCTCTAGAATAAATTGGGAGTGATAAGGGTTGTTGAAGATGGAGTAAATGAGGCTCCAACAACTGATCCCAAGCCTTAAAGTCGGATCCCAAGTGTAATTACCAAAAAGCCCTCACCCATAATTAATTAAAAAGGAAGATGAGCTGTCAGCAGCTTTTGGCGCGGCGCGCCACTGGCCAGCGCGGCACGCCACTAGCCCACGCGGCGCGCAGATGGCCTGGCCAGAATCCTTTTCCCTTTTAAAGTATATAACGAAACCTCCACTATACAAGTAACTTAATTACACATATGTACAAGGAAAAATATTCGGGTCTTACAATAAATGTGGTATAACTTATATTTTAGTTATCGATTGGTAGGTATATTTTTAAGGAAGATGGGAGATTAAGAAGATGGGGATGAAGATAGAGGACATGTCAATTTTTACATATCAAATTTTAACAGAAAAAATTAACATTGTTAGTAAATTTGGCTATCCTTGCTCCTCTTGCAAACCACGGGGACTGTCCACATCAAAAACCAATTCTTTGACTAACCATGCAATATGGTACAAACCACAGGGACTATACGTACAATTTTGTCTAATTTTAAATTTCGGCTTTCCTAAAATAAGCGCTTTATTTTGAAAAATTAGTTAAAAATGTTTTCTATCTTTTTATCTGCACCCTCTACGTGTACGGTTTATTTAAAGATCCCCAGATTAAACCCCTTCTTTAAATTCTTTCATTTTAAAAACCAAATTTTAATGTTTACCTCTAAGTTCATCTGATCTTGCCTTCTTCTTCCCAATCCGTTTCTTTGTTTATTCCATGGCTCCCTAAAATGTTTCTGATGTTCGTAGTTCTGATACCAAAAACTTTTTAAAAACTATTTACAATCAATACCCTTGTTTATTTGTTGTTGACGTTGTTGCTCCTTTACCACTTGAACGTGCATCTCATCTCCCACCTGGAAAAGTTGCGATATATGCACATGCATTATCTTATTCAAATTTATACCTTCCCTTTATTAACTTCTCTTTGAATATTTGCAACTTTTACGGTGTTAGTGTTGGTCAATTTGATCATCTATCGATTCGTAAAATCATAATATTTGAAATGGGATGGTATCGTTTTGATAAATATCGTGGTCTTTATTGTCGACTAACATATATTGCTAATGATTGACAGTATTCGTTCTTTTTCTTAAATAGCGACGCAATTCCATATTCTTTTGCCAATACTCGTTTTTGGCGTTGTAATACGCAACCTCGTAAAATTGTTCATGAGAGGCTATTTGTTGACGAGCAAATACTTTTGAACATAATTAAAGCTGATCTAATTTTCGATTGCTGGTATTCAGAGCATCTGGTATCTCTTACATCAATGAGTGTTGATTGGGATAATTCACGTGAAAGGACCCGTTCATATACATTATAAACGATTCGCAATAGTTGATTACATCACGAGGTATTTAACCTCTATATGATACATTTTACAAACATTGCATTCGTTTTTAAAAGACAAACTTTCTTTACATCGAAATTTGACAGGAATGCATACCATTTCATAATATCTACTATCCAACTATAAATTGACTTAATAATAATCTTTGATGAACTCAAAGACTCGAATGCAACGTTCTTCGAAATATGCCATGAAAGACTCCAAGTAATATCTTTAAAATGAGCAAATGCACAGCGGAAGATTTCTTTAATACCTGAGAATAAACATGCTTTAAAGTGTCAACCAAAAGGTTGGTGAGTTCATTAGCTTATCATAATCATTCATTTCCATCATTTTAATAGAGCACAAGAATTTTATTTCCAGTTCTCATAAATATACGTCCCATGCATAGAGACAAAAATCATTCATATGGTGAACACCTGGTAACCGACATTAACAAGATGCATATAAGAATATCCCCTATCATTTCGGGAAATTCTTCGGACATGATAAAACAACATCGAAGTACTAAAGCATCCGCAACCATGTATGGGGTTCGTTAGGCCCAATAGATCTATCATTAGGATTCGCGTCAATTAGTAGATCGGTTTACTAATTCTTAGGTTACCAAGCAAAAAGGGGCATATTCGGCTTCGATCATTCACCCATATAATGTAGTTTCAATTACTTGTGTCTATTTCGTAAAACATTTATAAAATTTGCGCATGTATTCTCAGCCCAAAAATATAAAGGGTAAAAAGGCAAATGAAACTCACCATACTGTATTTCGTAGTAAAAATACATAAAACGTCATTGAACAAGTGCAAGGTTGGCCTCGGATTCACGAACCTAAATTAATTATATATATATATATATATATATATATATATATATATATATATATATATATATATATATATATATATATATATATATATATATATATATATATATATATATGTTGGTCAATATTTGTCTAACAATTAGTTCAGGTCAAAGTGTACCACAATTCTAATGCTCGAGACTAATATGCAAAAGTCACCAAAAGTCAATTTGACTCAAAATGATTACCAAAAATCTATACATGATTAATATATACTTTAAACATCGTCGTTTTATATTTTTAAATATTTTAAAAGATTTACTAGAGTAAATAATATAATTCATTTATTAATAAAAAAATTTATATTAAAATTTATATAATAAAATATACTTTTATATATATTAAGTAATAAAATTTATAGAGTTAATTTAATATTATAATGATAATATGATAGGTGTTATTAAAGAAATTTTATTACACATAGAAAAATATGTTTGTATCACATATTTATTTGATAAAATAATATCTATAATAATAGTAAGTAAAAGTTGTATTATTTTGTAATAATAATTATTATTATTCTAAAAAAAATATCAATATTTATAATTACTAAGATGACATTATGATAAAATTATAATTTTAATTATGATAACTTTAATATTTACGATACTTTTTAATATAATAATTCTATTTAAAAACATAATAATAATGACATTTTATAATAATAATGACATTTCTATTAAAATGATAATTTTTGTTAAAATGATAGTTTTAATACTAACGTTACTTTTAATAATAATAGAAATGATAAAAATAATAAGACGATAATTTTATCTAAATCAATATCTTATAATATTTTAATTTCATCATGATACTCTTACTCATTATTTCCTAATCGTTTCGTTTAGTAGCTTTTAATCGTCTTTTATATCGTGTTCATAATAATGATAATAATAGTAATCAAAATAATTAGGTGTTACTAATATTAGTTTTAATTACAATAATAATAATAATGATAATTATTATGACATTATTAACGATAATACTAATAATTATTTTAATGATAATATAATAACAATAATAACAATAACAATAACCATTTTTAAATAATGATATATATATATTAATAATGATAATAATAATAATAATGATAATAATAATAATAATAATAATAATAATAATTAGATAATAATAATAATAATAATAATAATAATAATAATACTAATTATAACTTTAACGATAATAACGATAGTATTAATAATAAAAATAACAATTTTTAATGTTAAATCCTTTTATTGATAAAGATAATAATAATAATAATAATAATAATAATAATAATAATAATAATAATAATAATAATAATAATAATAATAATAATAAGATAAAACTAGAACGACGATAATAACGACAATAATAATAATCATTTTTAATAATAATACAAAAATTTGATTGACTATAACTTCAAATCCGTTCATCGAAACCATTCGATATCTAAAGGAAAAGTTCTTAATTTTTTTGCTAGCTTTCCAACGACATGCATATCTTATACCTTATCTCAACCACATATATAACTAATTCAGGATTCAACATAACCTAACTAAAGGAAATATCAAAAGTACAAACATGCATAATCCTATATACTCGAGCATTAGTCGGGGATACACTGTTAGTATGTAAAAGTTAAATTATGAGTACTCACGTATCAATATTGAGATTCAATATTGCAGGAAAGGTACGTAAATGCAACGGAGACGATAAACACTAGATTGATCTCATGAGCTATACCCCTGATCCATACCCATCACCTCCATAGCTATAACCCATAATTTCCACAGCCCTATCCTACTCATAAAACTCATGTTGCAATAACTCGTGCGTGCTCCTTGTCGTAGTATTTTATGTATAATACTAATACTAGTTACTCCTAATACTACTAATGATAATTATATGATTAATAATAATAATAATAATAATAATAATAATAATAATAATAATAATAATAATAATAATAATAATAATAATAAAATAAATAATATAAAGAGTAATATAAATCAGAGAGAGATCGAGAGAAATATATATGAATTACACTGGAACCAGACTTGCTCGTTTTATAGATGTGGCTTGACATTTCCACCCATGGGACCGCATGAATGTTGTGAGTGTCCATCATGCCATCGTATGACCACGTTTTACAGCTCACATTGTTTGTTTGATCCTACCGACACACTTTTTTAATTAATTAATATATTTAATCTTTATAATTATTTAAATATCATATTATATTTACGAGCAGGGAAAAAATGTAATTTTTGTTCTAATGACTCTTACGTTGTCACTCGACTCATGTACCACTTTCGTTTTTTCAAACGCACGTTCATACGTTTAGAAAACTAGCATTTTACGTTACGCGACGTGTACCCTTATTACTAATTTGACTTACTCGTCAATAAATTACCTTATAAAAATGTAACTTTTAAAATTGAGCGATGTGGTCATTTGCTTCTATAAATCAGTGACTCGTTGTTTATCAAAATATATTAGTTTAAATCAAGACGTTTTATGACTAAGTTAATATATATATATATATATATATATATATATATATATATATATATATATATATATATATATATATATATATATATATATATATATATATATATATATATATATATATATATTAGAATTGTGAAGTTGTACATAATATATATGTTTGAATTATTTATCTAATGATATAATATTTAGTCTTACAAAACCAATTACATTACAAAGTTCGTTTTATAATCGTTTAGAAAAATATTATAACACGTTTCGTTTATACTTTAAAGCTTAAATAGATACAATTTATTTATGCACTAAAGTTTTAAATATCAATCGTATTACTAAGTGAGTGTTAATATCATGTACTTAATTAATTAGAAAACATATATTTTAAATACAAGTTGCAAGTTTTCTATATATATATATATATATATATATATATATATATATATATATATATATATATATATATATATATATATATATATATATATATATATATATATATATATATATATATATATATATATAATCAATATTCCAACTTACGTTAATTAAACAAAGATATTTTAATAAACAAGTTTAATTATATCGAAAATGTTTTCGTACACTTGTAACTAAATCAATCTTATTAGCTTTAGTCTACCACTAACTTTTGTCTAATCCTTGTTAATGACACTTTTGTTCTTACTTGTAAATCACTTTACCATTTTCCGAATATGGTTAAAAGGAATAGATTTTCTCAAATCATAGTGGACCTCCCAACAAAGACTTGTAATCATAATTCAATGTATCTGATAATTCAATCATTAGATCTTATCTTCTAATTCCATCGATAAACATTTTAAAACAGATACAATCATGTAAATTATTAAATCTAATATTTTGTTTACGTTTTAAGTTATAGTATAAATATACACATACATATATAATCATATTCGTTTAATGGTTCGTGAATCGTTGGAACTTGTTCGAGGTTTAAATGAATGTATGGACACAATTTAAATTTCTTGAGATTCAACTTACAAACTTTGCTTATCGTGTCGGGAATATATAAAGATTAAAGTTTAAATTTGGTTGGAAATTTCCGGGTTGTCACAGTACCTACCCGTTAAAGAAATTTCGTCCCAAAATTTGATTGGGATGGTCATGGCTGACAATAAGTATGTTTTCATGATGCATATAAGCTGAAGATTAGGGTTTTATCATCATTGAGTAATATGGATAAAAACCTTTTGATTTTGTGAAGAGTACTAGTGAAGCTATCACCAAAAGAGTGAAATGAGTAGGTATAGATTCGTCATATCTTTTGACGTAGACATGTTGATTTCCGAAGTTCAAGAGATATGGAGAAGATCTTATTAATAAGATTTGATTAAGGAAATTTAGGATCCGCTTTAAATGCGATCATCCATTTTGATTGCTCTGTCGAATTTTTTACTATAAATCCACTCCCTTCGTTTCCTTGCAATTCACACATTCTCTTCTTTCTCCCTTAGTTCATACTTTAAAGCATTTGTCAATATGCTCCATCTAGTTCTGATTCTTGATATACTCCTTACCTTCATATCTGTCATTCTTCTTTTTCATCTGCCGCTGGAAGAATCTATTTACTTTTACTATACCCTTGGGTTTATAGTGTTTTTAGTTCTCCCGTGTCTTTATATTGCTATTTGCATCGATATATATGGTTTGTAATTTCTACATTGTTGTTGGGTTTTATATCTTCCCTTATACTTCGATGTCCCTGCTTCTGTCTTCTATAATCATTGTCATCCCCAGTTAATGCTTTCTTTTATTTGCTGCGATTTATACCCCAATTTCTGTTTCGGAGCTTTGTCCTTTCGTTTCTTCTTCTTGCGAGTAGGTTCCACTTATACTGGTCCATAATTCGCAGATATGAATTTCGGAATGAACATTGTTAATGTTCTAAGAAGAAAATTGTAATGGCACGATCTTGACTTGTCAAATTACTAGCATACCTCGAAAAAGATTGAATAATCAAGAAATATTTTCTTGATATTTTAGAGGTTAAAGAGAATATAAGAGTCGTGTAACATGACACATAATGACGTTATGATCTGTGAATCATCACGTTCCATTTAGAAACTCAGCATGAATTACTGTAATATAATCACGTTGATCAAGTGTCATTATATTATACTAATTCATGCTTTAGTTCCCAACACTGCTTCAAAACATTCTTATTTTAAACTCGAAGGTTTCAAAATTTAGAAACTAAAACAGTTTCCTTTATGATGTGATAAAGATAACACGAGAGGATAAATGATTTCAGATAAGAATAATTATGGAAATATCTTCAGAAATATGGAGGATATTTATAATGAAAGATACGATGATATCCTAGAATTTCTAATATCAGAGGATGATGAAGGGTATTGTTTGCAGGGGTTTAGAGTCAGGAGCAAGGTATTCGTTAATGACTTCAGCAGGTACTGAATCATTTGGATCCTTTGAAGTCAGGTTCAGCCTTTGTGATTTGTCCACAGCCTCCTTCATACTTTGCTCAATCCAGTTTCCAGTTTCAAGACTTCTCTTTTTCTGTACTTTGCCAGCACACTTATTCATTATCATCAAACTTTTACTGTTAAAGTCGTTTATAGTTTTTGCTGCTTCATCAGCATTTTTCCATTTTCGGAGAACAAATTCGTAGTTCGGAGTGTTTTTCAGAAACTTCACATTCAAATTAAGTCCAGAAGATAGACGTTATATATACACATATAACTGTTGGCGTAGACATGCTGCGAGATTTCAAAATAATGATTGCTAATTCCCGATGATTAGTATGGAAATTCTCGTTACAAGATGCGAATGAGTAAATGATGGGGTTTCGGTAATTATAATGATTTTTCGGATGGTCAAAGATCAGTGAAGTTGTGAATAAGTTTATTGCTAATGTGGTGAAACATGAAAGGTTCTCCGGTAACAAAAGGATAATCATATATATCAAGATTATGATAAGGCTGCTCCGAATGAAAAATTGAAGTTGTCTTGCTGGAGCTGTGATAGAATTTGCTACTTTGAAAAGGAATTGCAAAGTTATTTTATTTTATTTTTTTTGCTAAAAAATGCCAAAGGATCTGACATAGATATGTGTTGAATTATGACTTTGGTTTCGAGAGCTTTTTAAGTACATAACTGTGGGTAATATGTGGTTGGATCATCATCTCGATTGCTCATTATTTGAAGTGTCTTCAGAAATTTTCGAAGGGTTTGAACACAGATTGTAATCGTTAATACACATTTGATGTTCTAACATAGTTTTGAAGTCAAAGTGTAGCTTTGAAAGATGTAGGAATCTAAAAGTGATGGTACCGGTTATATCTTGAATTGAATTCTGAGGTTTCAAAATCAGAATTGAGTTTGAATGAATATGGTTGTTTTTATTTCTATGAAAGAATGTATATTATTGTGAAAGTAGGAAGTATAGTTGATAATTTGCTTAATCATATTCGAAGAATGTAACATATTAATTGTGAATATATATATATATATATATATATATATATATATATATATATATATATATATATATATATATATATATATATATATATATATATATATATATATCTCGGGTATTACCTACCCGTTAAAAAATTTCACATATAATCTTTTGTACAAAAGAATTTTATTACAGTCTTTATGAAAATATATATGTATATATTCTCTTCAGATGTAACATAGATTTTAATGAGTTAATACTAAATTAAACTTGTTCGATTTACGGTTGGAACTAGAATTGAATAATCCCTTGAAGGCTTTAGAGATTACATAAGTATTTCTTCAATAATTATGAATCAATACTTCGTTATTTGTTGAGGTGTGATGTTGGTTTTCGTTAAATTCTTCTGAACTTTGCAAAGTACGAATGATATTATCCGAAAAGTTTTGGGTACATCGATGATGAAAGTGTAAAATCAAATATGTACTTGATTTATTATGAATTGGAATTTGTTAAATTGAGACAGAGATTGTAGTTAACGATGGTTAAGTTGCGAGCGAAGGACGTACATTATTGCATATTTGTAATATGAATTAACCGCGTAGTTAAGATTCACACATAATAGCTTAGTACGGAAAGATTTATTACGGTTTAGAAATTTATATATATAAGATATACATATAAATCCTTCAGTGAAAATTAGTTAATACTTCATATCTTGTTGATATGACATACTTGTTGTTGATTTGTAATAACGTTCATGGTGATTCTTGAACTGTCGGAGCTTTTGATGTTATAGGTGCTGCTAGGGCCGATGAAGCTGACGATACTAATGGTGCTGGTGATACTACGGTACTGTTGATGCTGTTGGTAAAACAAGTCTAGCTTATGAATCACGCATCATTCTTGTCAGGGTTTCTACTCTTCCTTCTATCATTTTGGTTCATTCATCTGATTTTTGGTTAGGGTTAGAATAGATAATCTATAAGACTTTAGAGATTATATAATCATTGCAAAATGTTTCTCCAATGAAGTTATGAATCAACACTTCATCATTTGTTGTTGGTGGTATCTCGTGGTATCTCTTGGTATCTACAGAGCGTATGACGTTGATGCTCGTGGAACAGATTGTGAAGTTGAGGTTTACGACGCGGTTGTGGTTGGAGGTGGTAATGGTACTGTTAGTAGTGACCCGAACTTTTCCATGTTTATATATATTAAATGAAATTGATAATTACATGATTAAGTGTTTCCAACATGTTAAGCAATCAAACTTGTTAAGACTTGATTAATTGAAATGGGTTTCATATAGACAATTGACCACCCAAGTTGACCGGTGATTCACGAACGTTAAAACTTGTAAAAACTATATGATGTCATATATATGGATATATATATAGTTAACATGATATTATGATAAGTAAAAATATCATTAAGTATATTAACAATGAACTACATATGTTAAAACAAGACTACTAACTTAATGATTTCGAAATGAGGCATATATGTAACGATTATCGTTGTAACGACATTTAATTGTATATATATCATATTAAGATATATTAATACATCATAATATCATGATAATGTAATAATTTAAAATATCTTTAGATATAATAAACAATGGGTTAACAACATTTAACATGATCGTTAACCTAAAGGTTTTAAAACAACATTTACATGTAACGACTAACGATGATTTAACGACTCAGTTAAAATGTATATACATGTAGTGTTTTAATATGTATTCATACACTTTTGAAACACTTCAAGACACTTATCAAAATACTTCTACTTAACAAAAATGCTTACAATTACATCCTCGTTCAGTTTCATCAACAATTCTACTCGTATGCACCCGTATTTGTACTCGTACAATACACAGATTTTATGTAGTGACCCGAACTTTTCCATATTTATATATATATTAAATGAAATTGTTATTTACATGATTAAGTGTTTCCAACATGTTAAGTAATCAAACTTGTTAAGACTTGATTAATTGAAATAGGTTTCATATAGACAATTGACCACCCAAGTTGATCGGTGATTCACGAACGTTAAAACTTGTAAAAACTATATGATGACATATATATGGATATATATATAGTTAACATGATATTCTGATAAGTAAATATATCATTAAGTATATTAACAATGAACTACATATGTAAAAGCAAGACTACTAACTTAATGATTTTGAAACGAGACATATATGTAACGATTATCGTTGTAACGACATTTAATGTATATATATATATCATTTAATATAATAATTTAAAATCTCATTTGATATTATAAACATTGGGTTAACAACATTTAACAAGATCGTTAACCTAAAGGTTTCAAAACAACACTTACATGTAACGACTAACGATGACTTAACGACTCAGTTAAAATGTATATACATGTAGTGTTTTAATATGTATTCATACACTTTTGAAAGACTTCAAGACACTTATCAAAATACTTCTACTTAACAAAAATGCTTACAATTACATCCTCGTTCAGTTTCATCAACAATTCTACTCGTATGCACCCGTATTCGTACTCGTACAATACACAGCTTTTAGATGTATGTACTATTGGTATATACACTCCAATGATCAGCTCTTAGCAGCCCATGTGAGTCACCTAGCACATGTGGGAACCATAATTTGGCAACTAGCATGAAATATCTCATAAAATTACAAAAATATTAGTAATCATTCATGACTTATTTACAAGTAAACAAAATTACACATCCTTTATATCTAATCCATATACCAACGACCAAAAACACCTACAAACACTTTAATTCTTCAATTTTCTTCATCTAATTGATCTCTCTCAAATTCTATCTTCAAGTTCTAAGTGTTCTTCATAAATTCTACAAGTTCTAGTTTCATAAAATCAAGAATACTTCCAAGTTTGCTAGCTTACTTCCAATCTTGTAGAGTGATCATCTAACCTCAAGAAATCTTTCTTATTTACAGTAAGATATCTTTCTAATACAAGGTAATACTCATATTCAAACTTTGATTCAATTTCTATAACTATAACAATCTTATTTCGAGTGGAAATCTTACTTGAACTTGTTTTTCGTGTCATGATTCTGCTTCAAGAACTTTCAAGCCATCCAAGGATCCTTTGAAGCTAGATCTATTTTTATAATTTTCAGTAGCTTTATCCAGAAAACTTGAGGTAGTAATGATGTTCATAACATCATTCGATTCATACATATAAAGCTATCTTATTCGAAGGTTTAAACTTGTAATCACTAGAACATAGTTTAGTTAATTCTTAAATTGTTCGCAAACAAAAGTTAATCCTTCTAACTGGAATTTTAAAATCAACTAAACACATGTTCTATATCTATATGATATGCTAACTTAATGATTTAAAACCTGAAAACATGAAGAACACTGTAAAGCCGGACATACGCCGTCGTAGTAACACCGCGGGCTGTTTTGGGTTAGTTAATTAAAAACTATGATAAACTTTGATTTAAAATTTGTTCTTCTGGGAAAATGATTTTTCTTATGAACATGAAACTATATCCAAAAATCATGGTAAACTCAAAGTGGAAGTATGTTTTCTAAAATGGTCATCTAGACGTCGTTCTTTCGACTGAAATGACTACCTTTACAAAAACGACTTGTAACTTATATTTTTGACTATAAACTTATACTTTTTCTATTTAGATTCATAAAATAGAGTTCAATATGAAACCATAGCAATTTGATTCACTCAAAACGGATTTAAAATGAAGAAGTTATAGGTAAAACAAGATTGGATAATTTTTCTTGTTGTAGCAACGTGAAAATTGGTACCAAATCTATATTAATCATATCCTAGCTAACTTATATTGTATTATACATGTATTCTAATATATTATGTAATCTTGGGATACCATAGACACGTATGCAAATGTTTTGACATATCATATCGACCCATCTATATATATTATTTGGAACAACCATAGACACTCTATATGCAGTAATGTGGGAGTTAACTATACAGGGTTGAGGTTGATTCCAAAAATATATATACTTTAAGTTGTGATCTAACCAGAGACGTGTATACACTGGGTCGTGGATTGATTCAAGATAATATATATCAATTTTTTTCTGTACATCTAACGTTGGACAACTAGTTGTAGGTTACTAACGAGGACAGCTGACTTAATAAACTTAAAACATCAAAATTATTAAAAGTGTTGTAAATATATTTTGAATATACTTTGATATATATGTACATATTTGTTATAGGTTCGTGAATCGACCAGTGGCTAAGTCTTACTTCCTGACGAAGTAAAAATCTGTGAAAGTGAGTTATAGTCCCACTTTTAAAATCTAATATTTTTGGGATGAGAATACATGCAGGTTTTATAAATGATTTACAAAATAGACACAAGTACGTGAAACTACATTCTATGGTTGAATTATCGAAATCAAATATGTCCCTTTTTATTAAGTCTGGTAATCTAAGAATTAGGGAACAGACACCCTAATTGACGCGAATCCTAAAGATAGATCTATTGGGCCTAACAAACCCCATCCAAAGTACCGGATGCTTTAGTACTTCGAAATTTATATCATATCCGAAGGGTGTCCCGGAATGATGGGGATATTCTTATATATGCATCTTGTTAATGTCGGTTACCAGGTGTTCACCATATGAATGATTTTTATCTCTATGTATGGGATGTGTATTGAAATATGAAATCTTGTGGTCTATTGTTACGATTTGATATATATAGGTTAAACCTATAACTCACTAACATTTTTGTTGACGTTTAAAGCATGTTAATTCTCAGGTGAATATTAAAAGCTTCCGCTGTTGCATACTAAAATAAGGACAAGATTTGGAGTCCATGTTTGTATGATATTGTGTAAAAACTGCATTCAAGAAACATATGTCGATGTAATATATTTCTATTGTAAACCATTATGTAATGGTCGTGTGTAAACAGTATATTTTAGATTATCATTATTTGATAATCTACGTAATGCTTTTGAAACCTTTATTGATAAAATAAAGGTTATGGTTATTTTAAAAATGAATGCAGTCTTTGAAAAAACGTCTCATATAGAGGTCAAAACCTCGCAACGAAATCAATTAATATAGAACGTTTATAATCAATATGAACGGAACATTTTAGTTGGTATCCGAGCGTTGGTCTTAGAGAACCAGAATTTTGCATTAGTGTGTCTTATCGAGTTTGTTAGGATGCATTAGTGAGTTTGGACTTCGACCGTGTTTACTTGAAAAATGATTGTTTAACAAATTTTGTTGGAAACTATATATTTTTAACATGTGAATATTATGTGATATATTAATCTCTTAACGTGTTTGATATTATGTGATAGATGTCTACCTCTAGAACAAGTCCCATTGACTCACCTAATAATAATGAAGAGTCAAATGTAAATTGGAATGATTCGTGGACTGATTCACAAGTTCCCGAAGAGGAACCGGAAGAAGAGTCGGAACCGGAAGAAGAATCGGAACTGGAAGAAGAATCGGAATCGGAAGAAGAAATAGAACCAGTAGGGGAAATAATAAAACGGTTAAGTAGAAGAAAATCCTCAACCAACCGACCAAAGTTAATTATGGTCAATGGTGTTTCCGCCAAGGAAGCAAAGTATTGGGAGGATTACCAATTCTCCGATGAATCGGATCCCGACAAGGATTCCGATGATGTTATAGAAATTATCCCAACATAATTTAATAAGGCAAAAGAGAACAATAAGGGAAAGGGCATAAAAATAGAGAAATTTGATTCCAAACCCGATGAACTTTATATGTATCGTCAACACCCGTATTTCTTAAGTTGTGACAATAACCCGGGAATCTCTAAACCACCAGGTTTTTCTAAACCAATGTGGAAAATGACGGCTCGTATTAGGGGAACATCATATATCCCTAGAAACTTGGCAAAACGAACCAAAACCGAAGAAGAAGAAACGAGCGAGTCGGAATAAGATAGTTGTATTCGTGTGGTGTAATATATGTAATATAGTGTGCTTATGCTTTATGATATATGTAAAAATTGCTTGTATTAATAAGTAATTTTTTACGAATCTAACTCTTGTCTATTTTACAGTATAAAAACACAAAATGGATAGACAACCCAATATTTTAAGAGACCTACCCGGAGACATGATTGATGAAATCTTGTCTAGAGTCAGTCAGAATTCCTCGGCACAACTATTTAAGGCGAGATCAGTTTGTAAGACATTCGAAGAACGTTCCAAGAATGCCTTGATTTATAAAAGGCTTTCGTTCGAAAGATGGGGGATATCACATTGGGAAATCCATAAGTTACGATGTGTTTACTTTAACGCATATATTACGGGGAACCCAAATGCTATTTTACGCAACGGGTTAAGAAATTATTTTGACTCAATATATCCGAATATAGGACTTCGTGATTTAGAAAAAGCGGCTAACATGCAACATAAAGAAGCATGTTATGCTTACGGGTTAGTAATGTTCGTTTCTCACCAAAGTGAGAACAAGAACATCTGGCTACAACTATTAAACAAAACGTTCCCACAAGTGACAGAGTCGGTAATTGGGGTAAGAAATGAGGTTTTTAGGTTATTACGAGACTGTTGGTCATTACGTAACCTTCATCCTTTTGACGACGTTACAACACATTGTCTTACTATCAGTCACAACGGTTATGTTCCACAAAACCAAGGATGGGAAGTGGTATTAGTAAAACCAGAATGCATGACTTGTTTCTGGACGTATGAATTATGTGTCTTTATTGCCTTTGCTGAACGCCTTATTTATTAACTAGAATTATCTTTGCAACTACTTTGTATCAAAGTTTTATGTGCTATATTTCATGCTATATGTAAAAAAAAACGGTATTGTAAGTTTGCAAGTTATTGTATAAAGGTTTGAATATGATATATTTTTTTTTTTTTGTGATTAGTTTTTTATATAGAATTGTAGTAGTTGAAATGGTATTTTAGCTACTAAGTATGAACTTAACGGGTAGGTACTACCCGAATTAAAGAGTATAAAACGCTAATATGAAGAAAGAGCTTTTATAAATAAGTTCATATTACGCTACAAAATACTATTGACTACTCTTGATATTCTATATGGTTAACTCGTTTCATTTGACTATTTTGAAGGAAATGACACCGACTACTCGACACACCTTGAATATGAGCGAAGAGGAATTTCGTGCCTTTCTTGCATCAAACATAGCCGCAATACAGGCTGTGCTACATACCAACAATAACTCCGAATCTAGCAATGCAGCTAACGGCACAAGAAATCATGTAGGATGCACCTACAAAGAATTCACTGCCTGCAAACCTTTGGAATTTAATGGAACCGAAGGACCGATCGGATTGAAACGGTGGACCGAGAAGGTCGAATCGGTGTTTGCTATAAGTAAGTGTACTGAAGAGGACAAAGTGAAGTACGCTACGCATACCTTCACAGGTACTGCGTTAACATGGTGGAATACCTATCTAGTGCAAGTGGGACAAGATGATACTTACGCACTATTGTGGTCAGCATTCAAGCACTTGATGAAAGAGAAGTACCGTCCCAGAACCGAGGTCAATAAGCTCAAGACAGAACTTAGAGGGTTACGAACCCAAGGATTTGATATTACCACGTACGAAAGACGATTCACAGAATTGTGCCTATTGTGTCCGAGAGCGTTCGAAGATGAGGAAGAGAAGATCGACGCGTTTGTGAAAGGATTACCGGAAAGAATCCAAGAAGATATAAGTTCACACGAGCCCGCCTCCATACAACAGGCATGTAGAATGGCTCACAAACTAGTGAACCAGATTGAGGAAAGAATTAAAGAACAGGCGGCTGAAGAGGCCAATGTGAAGCAAGTCAAAAGAAAGTGGGAGGAAAACGGTGATAAGAATCACCAATACAACAACAACAGCAATTACAACAATAATCGCAACAACTATCCTAACAATCGCAGCATCCATCGCAACTACAACAAACGGCCCAACAACAACAACAACAACAACAACAACAACAACAACAACAACAACAACAACAACAACAGCAACTACAACAATCATCCCAACAACAATAACAACCGCAACAACAACAACAATCAGAAGCAGCTATGCCAAAGGTGTGAAAAGTATCACTCGGGGTTCTGCACCAAATTTTACAACAAGTTTAAAAGAAATGGTCATAGCGCGGCGAAGTGTGAGGTCTACGGACCAGGGGTTAACAGAACGAAAGGAACAAATGGTGTCGGAACGAGTAATGACGGAGCAAGTAGTGTCGGAGCAAGTTTTGCCAATGTAGTTTGTTATAAATGTGGAAATCCGGGCCACATTATTAAAAATTTCCCGAACCAGGAGAACAAGAATGGAAAAGGCCGCGGAAGAGTTTTCAATATTAATGCGGCAGAGGCACCGGAAGACCCGAAAATTGTTACGGGTACGTTTCTTATTGATAATAAATCTGCTTACGTTTTATTTTATTCGGGTGCGGATAGAAGCTATATGACTAGAGATTTTTGTGCTAAATTAAGTTGTCCATTGACACCGTTGGATAGTAAATTTTTACTCGAATTAGCAAACGGTAAATTAATTTCAGCAGATTATATATGCCGGAATCGAGAAATTAAAATGGGTAGCGAAATATTTAAGATTGATTTGATACCAGTAGAGTTAGGGAGTTTTGATGTAATAGTTGGCATGGACTGGCTGAAGAAGGTGAAAGCAGAGATCGTATGTTATAAAAATGCAATTCGCATTGTACGAGAAGAAGGAGAACCCTTAATGGTGTACGGAGAAAAGGGCAACACGAAGCTACATCTTATTAGTAATTTGAAGGCACAAAAACTAATAAGAAAAGGTTGCTATGCTGTTCTAGCACATGTCGAGAAAGTACAAACTGAAGAAAAGAGCATCAATGATGTTCCCGTCACAAAAGAATTTCCCAATGTATTTCTGAAAGAATTACCGGGACTACCTACACATCAATCTGTTGAATTTCAAATAGATCTTGTACCAGGAGCTGCACCAATAGCTCGTGCTCCTTATAGACTCGCACCCAGCAAGATGAAAGAACTGCAAAGCCAACTGCAAGAACTATTAGAACGTGGTTTCATTCGACCAAGCACATCACCATGGGGAGCTCCTGTTTTGTTTGTCAAGAAGAAGGATGGTACATTTAGGTTGTGTATTGATTACAGAGAGTTGAATAAACTTACCATCAAAAACAGTTATCCACTGCCGAGAATTGACGACTTATTTGATCAACTACAAGGCTCATCCATTTATTCGAAGATCAATTTATGTTCTGGATATCATCAAATGCGAGTAAAGGAGGATGATATTCCAAAAACTGCTTTTAGGACGCGTTATGGTCATTACGAGTTTATGGTTATGCCGTTTGGATTGACTAATGCACCAGCTGTGTTCATGGACCTTATGAACCGAGTGTGTGGGCCATATCTTGACAAGTTTGTCATTGTTTTCATCGATGACATACTTATTTACTCAAAGAATGATCAAGAGCACAAAGAACATTTGAGAAAATTGTTAGAAGTATTGAGGAAAGAAAAACTGTACGCTAAGTTTTCAAAGTGTGCATTTTGGTTGGAAGAAGTTCAATTCCTCGGTCACATAATGAACAAAGAAGGTATCCAGGTGGACCCGGCAAAGATCGAAACCGTTGAAAAGTGGGAAACCCCAAAAACTCCGAAGCATATATGTCAATTTTTAGGATTGGCTGGTTACTACAGAAGATTCATCCAAGATTTCTCCAAAATAGCAAAACCCTTGACTGCATTAACGCATAAAGGGAAGAAATTTGAATGGAAGGATGAACAAGAGAAGGCGTTTCAATTATTGAAGAAAAAGCTAACTACGGCACCTATATTGTCATTGCCTGAAGGGAATGATGATTTTGTGATTTATTGTGACGCATCAAAGCAAGGTCTCGGTTGTGTATTAATGCAACAGACGAAGGTGATTGCTTATTCGTCTAGACAATTGAAGATTCACGAGCAAAATTATACGACGCATGATTTGGAATTAGCCGCGGTTGTTTTTGCATTAAAGACTTGGAGGCACTACTTATGTGGGGTCAAAAGTATTATATATACCGACCACAAAAGTCTTCAACACATATTTAATCAGAAACAACTGAATATGAGGCAGCGTAGGTGGATTGAATTGTTGAATGATTACGACTTTGAGATTCGTTATCACCCGGGGAAGGCAAATGTGGTAGCCGACTCCTTGAGCAGAAAGGACAGAGAACCCATTCGAGTAAAATCTATGAATATAATGATTCACACTAACCTTACTACTCAAATAAAGGAGGCGCAACAAGGAGTTTTAAAAGAGGGAAATTTAAAGGATGAAATACCCAAAGGATAGGAGAAGCATCTTAATATTCGGGAAGACGGAACCCGGTATAGGGCTGAAAGAATTTGGGTACCAAAATTTGGAGATATGAGAGAAATGGTACTTAGAGAAGCTCATAAAACCAGATACTCAATACATCCTGGAACGGGGAAGATGTACAAGGATCTTAAGAAACATTTTTGGTGGCCAGGTATGAAAGTCGATATTGCTAAATATGTAGGAGAATGTTTGACGTGTTCTAAGGTCAAAGCTGAACATCAGAAACCATCAGGTCTACTACAACAACCTGAAATCCCGAAATGGAAATGGGAAAACATTACCATGGATTTCATTACTAAATTGTCAAGGACTGCAAGTGGTTATGATACTATTTGGGTAATAGTTGATCGTCTCACCAAGTCAGCACACTTTCTGCCAATAAGAGAAGATGACAAGATGGAGAAGTTAGCACAACTGTATTTGAATGAAGTCGTCTCCAGACATGGAATACCAATCTCTATTATCTCTGATAGGAATGGAAGATTTGTTTCAAGATTCTGGTAGACATTACAGCAAGCATTAGGAACTCGTCTAGACATGAGTACTGCCTATCATCCACAAACTGATGGGCAGAGTGAAAGGACGATACAAACGCTTGAAGACATGCTACGAGCATGTGTTATTGATTTCAGAAACAGTTGGGATCGACATCTACCGTTAGCAGAATTTTCCTACAACAACAGCTATCATTCAAGCATTGAGATGGCACCGTTTGAAGCACTTTATGGTAGAAAGTGCAGGTCTCTGATTTGTTGGAGTGAAGTAGGGGATAGACAGATTACGGGTCCGGAGATAATACAAGAAACTACTGGGAAGATCATCCAAATTCAACAACGGTTGAAAACCGCCCAAAGTTGACAAAAGAGCTACGCCGACATTAAAAGAAAAGACATAGAATTTGAAATTGGAGAGATGGTCATGCTTAAGGTTGCACCTTGGAAAGGTGTTGTTCGATTTTGTAAACTAGGGAAATTAAATCCAAGGTATATTGGACCATTCAAGATTATTGATCGTGTCGGACCAGTAGCTTACCGACTTGAGTTACCTCAACAACTTGCGAATGTACATAATACTTTCAACGTCTCGAATTTGAAGAAATGTTTTGCTAAAGAAGATCTCACTATTCTGTTGGACGAAATCCAAATCAATGAAAAACTTCAATTCATTGAAGAACCCGTCGAAATAATGGATCGTGAGGTTAAGAGACTTAAACAAAACAAGATACTGATTGTTAAGGTTCGATGGAATGCTCGTAGAGGACCCGAGTTCACCTGGGAGCATGAAGATCAGATGAAGAATAAATACCCGCATTTATTTCCAGAAGATACGTCAACACCTCCAACTGCTTAAAATTTCGGGACGAAATTTATTTAACGGGTAGGTACTGTAGTGACCCTAACTTTTCCATATATATATATATTAAATGAAATTGTTATTTACATGATTAAGTGTTTCCAACATGTTAAGCAATCAAACTTGTTAAGACTTGATTAATTGAAATAGGTTTCATATAGACAATTGACCACCCAAGTTGACCGGTGATTCACGAACGTTAAAACTTGTAAAAACTATATGATGACATATATATGGATATATATATATATATATATATATATATATATATATATATATATATATATATATATATATATATATATATATATATATATATATATATATATATATATATATATATATAGTTAACATGATATTATGATAAGTAAATATATCATTAAGTATATTAACAATGAACTACATATGTAAAAGCAAGACTACTAACTTAATGATTTTGAAACGAGACATATATGTAACGATTATCGTTGTAACAACATTTAATGTATATATATATATCATATTAAGAGATATTCATACATCATATTATCATGATAATATAATAATTTAAAATCTCATTTGATATTATAAACATTGGGTTAACAACATTTAACAAGATCGTTAACCTTAAGGTTTCAAAACAACACTTACATGTAACGACTAACGATGACTTAACGACTCAGTTAAAATGTATATACATGTAGTGTTTTAATATGTATTCATACACTTTTGAAAGACTTCAAGACACTTATCAAAATACTTCTACTTAACAAAAATTCTTACAATTACATCCTCGTTCAGTTTCATCAACAATTCTACTCGTATGTACCCGTATTCGTACTCGTACAATACACAACTTTTAGATGTATGTACTAATGGTATATACACTCCAATGATCAGCTCTTAGTAGCCCATGAGAGTCACCTAACACATGTGGTAACCATCATTTGTCAACTAGCATGAAATATCTCATAAAATTACAAAAATATGAGTAATCATTCATGACTTATTTACATGAAAACAAAATTACATATCCTTTATATTTAATCCATACACCAACGACCAAAAACACCTAAAACCACTTTCATTCTTCACGTTTCTTCATCTAATTGATCTCTCTCAAGTTCTATCTTCAAGTTCTAAGTGTTCTTCATAAATTCTACAAGTTCTAGTTTCATAAAATCAAGAATACTTCCAAGTTTGCTAGCTTACTTCCAATCTTGTAGAGTGATCATCCAACCTCAAGAAATATTTATTATTTACAGTAAGATATCTTTCTAATACAAGGTAATACTCATATTCAAACTTTGATTAAATTTCTATAACTATAACAATCTTATTTCGAGTGGAAATCTTACTTGAACTTGTTTTTCGTGTCATGATTCTGCTTCAAGAACTTTCAAGCCATCCAAGGATCCTTTGAAGCTAGATCCATTTTTATCATTTCCAGTAGCTTTATCCAGAAAACTTGAGGTAGTAATGATGTTCATAACATCATTCGATTCATACATATAAAGCTATCTTATTCGAAGGTTTAAACTTGTAATCACTAGAACATAGTTTAGTTAATTCTTAAATTGTTCGCAAACAAAAGTTAATCCTTCTAACTGGAATTTTAAAATCAACTAAACACATGTTCTATATCTATATGATATGCTAAATTAATGATTTAAAACCTGAAAACACGAAGAACACTGTAAAGCCGGACATACGCCGTCGTAGTAACACCGCGGGCTGTTTTGGGTTAGTTAATTAAAAACTATGATAAAATTTGATTTAAAATTTGTTCTTCTGGGAAAATAATTTTTCTTATGAACATGAAACTATATCCAAAAATCATGGTTAAACTCAAAGTGGAAGTATGTTTTCTAAAATGGTCATCTAGACGTCGTTCTTTCGACTGAAATGACTACCTTTACAAAAACGACTTGTAACTTATATTTCCGACTATAAAACTATACTTTTTCTGTTTAGATTCATAAAATTGAGTTCAATATGAAACCATAGCAATTTGATTCACTCAAAACGGATTTAAAATGAAGAAGTTATGGGTAAAACAAGATTGAATAATTTTTCTTGTTGTAGCAACGTGAAAATTGGTAACAAATCTATATTAATCATATTCTAGCTAACTTATATTGTATTATACATGTATTCTAATATATTATGTAATCTTGGGATACCATAGACACGTATGCAAATGTTTTGACATATCATATCGACCCATGTGTATATATTATTTGGAACAACCATAGCCACTCTATATGCAGTAATGTGGGAGTTAGCTATACAGGGTTGAGGTTGATTCCAAAAATATATATACTTTGAGTTGTGATCTAGCCTGAGACGTGTATACACTGGGTCGTGGATTGATTCAAGATAATATATATCAATTTTTTTCTGTACTTCTAACGTTGGACAACTAGTTGTAGGTTACTAACGAGGACAGCTGACTTAATAAACTTAAAACATCAAAATGTATTAAAAGTGTTGTAAATATATTTTGAATATACTTTGATATATATGTACATATTTGTTATAGGTTCGTGAATCGACCAGTGGCCAAGTCTTACTTCCCGACGAAGTAAAAATCTGTGAAAGTGAGTTATAGTCCCACTTTTAAAATCTAAAATTTTTGGGATGAGAATACATGCAGGTTTTATAAATGATTTACAAAATAGACACAAGTACGTGAAACTACATTCTATGGTTGAATTATCGAAATCGAATATGCCACTTTTTATTAAGTCTGGTAATCTAAGAATTAGGGAACAGACACCCTAATTGACGCGAATATTAAAGATAGATCTATTGGGCCTAACAAACCCCATCCAAAGTACCGGATGCTTTAGTACTTCGAAATTTATATCATATCCGAAGGGTGTCCCGGAATGATGGGGATATTCTTATATATGCATCTTGTTAATGTCGGTTACCAGGTGTTCACCATATGAATGATTTTTATCTCTATGTATGGGATGTGTATTGAAATATGAAATCTTGTGGTCTATTGTTACGATTTGATATATATAGGTTAAACCTATAATTCACCAACATTTTTGTTGACGTTTAAAACATGTTTATTCTCAGGTGAATATTAAGAGCTTCCGCTGTTGCATACTAAAATAAGGACAATATTTGGAGTTCATGTTTGTATGATATTATGTAAAAACTGCATTCAAGAAACATATGTCGATGTAATATATTTCTATTGTAAACCATTATGTAATGGTCGTGTGTAAACAGTATATTTTAGATTATCATTATTTGATAATCTAAATAATGCTTTTGAAACCTTTATTGATAAAATAAAGGTTATGGTTTTTTTTTAAATGAATGCAGTCTTTGAAAAACGTCTCATATAGAGGTCAAAACCTCGCAACGAAATCAATTAATATGGAACATTTATAATCAATATGAACGGGAAATTTCATTTTAGATGCATGTACTATTGGTATATACACTCCAATGATCAGCTCTTAGCAGCCCATGTGAGTCACCTAACATATGTGGGAACCATCATTTGGCAGCTAGCATGAAATATCTCATAAAATTACAAAAATATTAGTAATCATTCATGACTTATTTACAAGTAAACAAAATTACATATCCTTTATATCTAATCCATATACCAATGACCAAAAACACCTACAAACACTTTCATTCTTCAATTTTCTTCATCTAATTGATCTCTCTCAAGTTCTATCTTCAAGTTCTAAGTGTTCTTCATAAATTCTATAAGTTCTAGTTTTATAAAATCAAGAATACTTCCAAGTTTGCTAGTTTACTTCCAATCTTGTAAAGTGATCATCCTACCTCAAGAAATCTTTCTTATTTACAGTAAGATATCTTTCTAATACAAGGTAATACTCATATATAACTTTGATTCAATTTCTATAAATATAACAATCTTATTTCGAGTGGAAATCTTACTTGAACTTGTTTTCGTGTCATGATTGTGCTTCAAGAACTTTCAAGTCATCCAAGGATCCTTTGAAGCTAGATCTATTTTTCTCATTTCTAGTAGGTTTATCCACAAAACCTGAGGTAGTAATGATGTTCATAACATCATTCGATTCATATATATAAAACTACCTTATTCGAAGGTTTAAACTTGTAATCAATAGAACATAGTTTAGTTAATTCTAAACTTGTTCGCAAACAAAAGTTAATCCTTCTAATTTGACTTTTAAAATCAACTATACACATGTTCTATATCTATATGATATGCTAACTTAATGATTCAAAACCTGGAAACACGAAAAACACCGTAAAACCGGATATACGCCGTCGTAGTAACACCGCAGGCTGTTTTGGGTTAGTTAATTAAAAACTATGATAAACTTTGATTTAAAAGTTGTTCTTCTGGGAAAATGATTTTTCTTATGAACATGAAACTATATCCAAAAATCATGGTTAAATTTAAAGTGGAAGTATGTTTTCCAAAATGGTCATCTATACGTCGTTATTTCAACTGAAATGACTACCTTTACAGAAATGACTCGTAACCCATATTTCCAACTATAAACCTATATTTTTTCTGTTTAGATTCATAAAATAGAGTTCAATATGAAACCATAGCAATTTGATGCACTCAAAACGGATTTAAAACGAAGAAGTTATGGGTAAAACAAGATTGGATATTTTTGATTGTTGTAGCTACGGGAAATATTGTAATAAATCTATATTAATCATATCCTAGCTAACTTATATTGTATAATACATATATTCTAATATATTATGTAATCTTGGGATACCATAGACACGTATGCAAATATTTTGACATATCATATCGACCCATCTATATATATTATTTGGAACAACCATAGACACTCTATATGCAGTAATGTTGGAGTTAGCTATACATGGTTGAGGTTGATTCCAAAAATATATATACTTTGAATTGTGATTTAGCCTGAGACGTGTATACACTGGGTCGTGGATTGATTCAAGATAATATATATCGATTTATTTCTGTACATCTAATTGTGGACAACTAGTTGTAGGTTACTAACGAGGACAGTTGACTTAAAACATTAAAACGTATTAAAAATGTTGTAAATATATTTTGAACATACTTTGATATATATGTACATATTTGTTATAGGTTCATGAATCGACCAGTGGCCAAGTCTTACTTCCCGACGAAGTAAAAATCTGTGAAAGTGAGTTATAGTCCCACTTTTAAAATCTAATATTTTTAGGATGAGAATACATGCAGCTTTATAAATGTTTTACAAAATAGACACAAGTACATGAAACTACTTTCTATGGTTGAACGATCGAAGTCGAATATGTCCCTTTTACTTGGTAACCTAAGAATTAGTAAACCAGTCTACTAATTGACGCGAATCCTAAAGATATATCTATTGGGCCCAACAAACCCCATCCGTTGTAGCGGATGCTTTAGTACTTCGAGTTTTTATATCATGTCCGATGGATGTCCTGGAATGATGGGGATATTCTTATATGCATCTTGTTAATGTCGGTTAGCAGGTGTTCACCGTATGAATGATTTTTTTATCTCTATGTATGGGATGTATTTAAATATGAAATCTTGTGGTCTATTATTATGATTTGATAATATATAGGTTAAACCTATAACTCACCAACATTTTTGTTGACGTTTTAAGCATGTTTATTCTCAGGTGATTATTAAGAGCTTCCGCTGTTGCATACTAAAATAAGGACAAGATTTGGAGTCCATGCTTGTATGATATTATGTAAAACTGCATTCAAGAAACTTATTTTTGATATAATATATTCATATTGTAAACCATTATGTAATGGTCGTGTGTAAACGGTATATTTTAGATTATCATTATTTGATAATCTACGTAATGCTTTTTAAACCTTTATTGATAAAATAAAGGTTATGGTTGTTTTAAAAATGAATGCAGTCTTTGAAAAACGTCTTATATATAGGTCAAAACCTCGCGACGAAATCAATTAATATGGAACGTTTATAATCAATATGAATGGGACATTTCAGTTGGTATCCGAGCGTTGGTCTTAGAGAACCAGAAATTTGCATTAGTGTGTCTTATCGAGTTTGTTAGGATACATTAGTGAGTCTGGACTTTGACCGCGTTTTCTTTAAAAACGATTGCTTAACAATTTTGTTGGAAACTATATATTATTAACATGTAAATATTATGTGATATATTAACCTCTTAATGTGTTTGATATTGTGTGATAGATGTCTACCACTAGTACAAATCTCATCGAATCACTTAATAATAATGAAGAGTCGAATATAATTTGGGAAGATTCACAAATTCCCGAAGAGGAACCGGAAGAAGAGGAACCGGAAGAAGAGGAATCTGAAGAGGAGGAACCGGAAGAGGAGGAACCGGAAGAAGAAGAGGTTCCAGAAGAAGAAGAGGTTCCGGAGGAAGAAATATTGATACCTACAGTAAATCGATTAAATAAAAGAAAATCATCAACCAACGGACCAAAGTTAAAAATGGTCAATGGTGTTTCCGCCGAGGAAGCAAAATATTGGGAAGATTACCAATTTTCCGATGAATCGGATCCCGATGAGGATTCCGATGATGTTATAGAAATTACCTCGACCCAATTTAATATGGCAAAAGAAAATAATAAGGGAAAAGGTATAAAAATAGAGAAACCTGATTCCAACCCCGATGAACTTTATATGTATCGGCAACGTCCGTATTTCCTAAATTGTAACAATAACCCGGGAACCTCTAAACCACCAGGTTTTTCTAAACCATTGTGGAAGACGACGGCTCGTATTAGAGGAACATCATATATCCCTAGAAAATTAGGAAAATGTACCAAGTCCGAAGAAGAAGAAACAATGATTCAGATTAGAGGGTTGTAATCATGTTGTGTATTATATGTATTGTAGTGTGCTTGTATTTTTATGTTCTATGTAAAAATTGCTTTTATTGTTTGTTAATTATCTTTTACGAATATAATCCTTATCTATTTTACAGTATAAAAACAAAATGGACGTTAAGGATAGACAACCGAATATTTTAGAAGACCTACTAGAGGATATGATTGAGGAAATCTTGTCTAGAGTTAGTTAGAATTCATCAGCACATTTAGTTATGGCGAAATTAACTTGTCAAACATTTGAAAGACTTTCCAGAAATGTCTTAGTTTATAAAAGGCTTTCCTTTGATAGGTGGGGTATATCACATTGGGGAGACTTTAAGTTACGCCAAGTTTTCTTTAAGGCATTTAGTGCGGGAAACCCAGATGCAATTTTACGCTACGGGTTACGAACCTATTTTGACTCAACATATCCCAACATAGGACTCCGTTCTTTAGAAAGAGTTTCTAACATACAACATAAAGAAGCATGTTATGCTTACGGGTTAATAATGATCGTTTCTCATCAAATGGAGAAAAAGAACATTGGATTGAAACTTTTAAATAAAACATTTTCACAAGTTACGGACTCAGTAGTTGGGGTAAGAAACAAGGTTTTTAGATTGCTACGAGGCTGTTGGGCATTACAAAACCCTCGTCCTTTTGACGACATAATAACATGCTGCCTAGCCAATGGTCATAACGGTTACTTTCCACAAGATCAAGGATGGGAAGTCGTCTTAGTAAAACCAGAATGCATGACTTGTTTCTGGACTTATGAATTACGTGTCTTTATTTCTTTTCCTGAACAACTTGCGTATTAACTAGAATTTCCTTTATAGCTGCCAGGTAGCAAAGTTATTATGTACTATATTTCATCATATATGTATAATAGCGGTATTGTAAGTTTGTAATATTTTTTATAAAGTTTGAACGCGAAATATTATTGTAATAAGTTTTTCATATAGAAGCGTAGTAGTTGAGTTGTATAGTAGCTAGTAAGTATGAACTTAACGGGTAGGTACCACCCGAATTAAAACTATAAAATGCTAATATGAAGAAAAAGCTTTTATAAATAAGTTCATATAATGCTACGAGATACTATTGACTACTCTTAAATTCTATATGATTAACTCAATTCTTTTGGCTATTTTTGAAGGAAATGGCACCAGCGACTCGTCAGAATTTGAACATGAGCGAGGAAGACTTCCATGTTTTTCTTGCAGCAAACATAGCCGCAGTACAAGCTGCGATGCAAAATAACAATAACTTTGGATCTAGCAGTGGAACTAATTCCACAAGAAATCATGTAAGATGCTCCTACAAAGAATTCACTGCCTGCAAACCTTGGAATTTGATGGAACTGAAGGACCAATTGGATTGAAACGGTGGACCGAGAAAGTCGAATCGGTGTTTTCCATAAGTAATTGTACTGAAGAGGACAAAGTTAAGTACGCTACGCATACCTTCACAGGTACTGCGTTAACGTGGTGGAACACCTATCTTGAACAGGTAGGACAAAATGCTGCTTACGCACTACCGTGGTCGGCATTCAAGCAATTGATGAACGAGCAGTACCGTCCTAGAAATGAAGTCAATAAGCTCAAAGTAGAGCTTAGAGAGTTACGAACACAAGGGTTCGACGTTACCACATATGAACGACAATTCACAGAGTTGTGCCTATTATGTCCAGGAATGTTCGAAGATGAAGAAGAGAAGATCGACGCGTTTATAAAAGGGTTACCAGTAAGGATTCAAGAAGATGTGAGTTCACACGAACCCGCTTCCATACAAAAGGCAAGTCGAATGGCTCATAAACTCATAAATCAGATTGAGGGAAGAATTAAAGAGCAGGCGGCCGAAGATGCCAACACGAAACAACTCAAGAGAAAGTGGGAAGAAACCAGTGACAAGGGTCACCAATACAACAACAACAATTACAACCACAACCGCAACAACAATCGCAACAATAACCGCAATCCCAACAATAACCGGCCCAACAACAACAACAACAACAATAACAATCCCAACAACAATCTCAATAACAACAATGGCAACAAAAACCAAAAACAGCCATGCCAAAGATGTGAAGAGCATCACCTGAGGTTCTACACGACATTTTGCAACAGGCGTAAAAGAAATGGTCATAGCGCAAAGAAGTGCGAAATCTACAGACCAATGCATAACAGAACTAAAGGAACAAATAATGTTGGAACAAATAATACCGCCATAGTTTGTTTTGGATGTAGAAAACTGGGCCACTTTAGTAGAAATTTCCCAAATCAGGGGAATACTAATGGGCAGGGCCGCGGAAGAGTTTTCAATATTAATACGGCAGAAGCGCAGGAAGACCCGGAGCTTGTTACGGGTACGTTTCTCATTGACAATAAATTTGCTTATGTTTTATTTGATTCAGGTGCGGATAGAAGCTATATGAGTAGAGATTTTTGTGCTAAGTTAAGTTGCCCATTGACGCCTTTGGATAGTAAATTTTTACTCGAATTGCAAACGGTAAATTAATTTCAGCAGATAATATATGCCGGGATAGAGAAATTAAACTGGGGAATGAAACATTTAAAATTGATTTAATACCAGTCGAGTTATGGAGTTTTGATGTAATAATTGGCATGGACTGGTTGAAAAAGGTGAGAGCAGAGGTCGTTTGTTACAAAAATGCGATTCGCATTATACGAGAAAAAGGAAAACCCTAAATGGTGTACGGAGAAAAGAGCAACATGAAGTTAAATCTTATTAGTAACCTGAAGGCACAAAAACTAATAAGAAAAGGTTGCTATGCTGTGCTAGCACACATCGAGAAAGTCAATTCTGAAGAAAAGAACATCAATGATGTTCCAGTCGCAAAAGAATTTCCCGATGTATTTCCGAAACAATTACCGGGACTACCTACACATCGATCTATTGAATTTCAAATAGACCTTGTACCGGGAGCTGCACCAATAGCTCGTGCTCCATACAGACTTGCACCTAGCGAAATGAAGGAACTTCAGAGCCAATTACAAGAACTTTTAGAACGTGGTTTCATTCGACCAAGCACATCACCGTGGGGAGCTCCTGTTTTGTTTGTCAAGAAGAAAGATGGTACATTTAGGTTGTGTATCGACTACCGAGAGTTGAACAAACTTACCATCAAGAACCGCTACCCACTACCGAGAATTGATGACTTATTTGATCAACTACAAGGCTCGTCTGTTTATTCGAAGATTGATTTACGTTTTGGGTATCATCAAATGCGGGTGAAGGATGATGATATTCCAAAGACTGCTTTTAGGAAGCGTTACGGTCATTACGAGTTTATGGTTATGTCGTTTGGATTGACGAACGCACCAGCTATGTTCATGGACCTCATGAACCGAGTGTGTGGGCCATATCTTGACAAGTTTGTCATTGTTTTCATCGATGACATACTTATTTACTCGAAGAATGATCAAGAGCATGCAGAACATTTAAGAAAAGTGCTAGAGTTGCTGAGAAAAGAAAAACTGTACGGTAAGTTTTCAAAGTGTGCATTTTGGTTGGAAGAAGTTCAATTCCTCGGTCATATAGTGAACAAAGAAGGTATTCAGGTGGATCCAGCAAAGATTGAAACCGTTGAAGAGTGGGAAACCCCGAAAACTCCAAAACACATACGCCAATTTTTAGGGCTAGCTGGTTATTACAGGAGATTCATCCAAGATTTTTCCAAAATAGCAAAACCCTTGACTGCATTAACGCATAAAGGGAGAAAATTTGAATGGAAGGATGAACAAGAAAAAGTGTTTCAATTGTTAAAGAAAAAGTTAACTACGACACCTATATTGTCATTACCTGAAGGGAATGATGTTTTTGTGATATATTATGATGCCTCAAAGCAAGGTCTCAGTTGTGTATTAATGTAACGAACGACGGTAATTGCTTATGCATCTAGATAATTAAAGATTCACGAGCAGAATTATACGACGCATGATTTGGAATTAGGCGCGGTTGTTTTTTCATTAAAGACTTGGAGGCACTACTTATATGGGGTCAAAAGTATTATATATTCCGACCACAAAAGTCTTCAACACATATTTAATCAGAAACAACTGAACATGAGGCAGCGCAGGTGGATTGAATTGTTGAATGATTACGACTTTGAGATTCGTTACCACCCGGGGAAGGCAAATGTGGTAGCCGACGCCTTGAGCAGAAAGGACAGAGAACCTATTCGCGTAAAAGCTATGAATATAATGATTCACACTAACCTTACTACTCAAATAAAGGAGGCGCAACAAGGAGCTTTAAAAGAGGGAAACTTAAGGGATGAAATACCCAAAGGATCGGAGAAGCATCTTAATATTCGAGAAGACGGAACCCGGTATAGGGCTGAAAGAATTTGGGTACCAAAATTTGGAGATGTGAGAGAAATGGTACTTAGAGAAGCTCATAAAACTAGATACTCAATACATCTTGGAACGGGAAAGATGTACAAGGATCTTAAAAAACATTTTTGGTGGCCGGGTATGAAAGCCGATGTTGCTAAATATGTAGGAGAATGTTTGACGTGTTCTAAGGTCAAAGCTGAGCATTAGAAACCATCAGGTCTACTTCAACAACCCGAAATCCCGGAATGGAAATGGGAAAACATTACCATGGATTTCATCACTAAATTGCCAAGGACTGCAAGTGGTTTTGATACTATTTGGGTAATAGTTGATCGACTCACCAAATCAGCACACTTCCTGCAATAAGAGAAGATGACAAGATGGAGAAGTTAGCACGACTGTATTTGAAGGAAGTCATCTCTAGACATGGAATACCAATCTCTATTATCTCTGATAGGGATGGCAGATTTATTTCAAGATTCTGGCAGACATTACAGCAAGCATTAGGAACTCGTCTAGACATGAGTACTGCCTATCATCCACAAACTAATGGGCAGAGCAAAAGGACGATGCAAACGCTTGAAGACATGCTACGAGCATGTGTTATTGATTTCGGAAACAGTTGGGATAGACACCTTCCGTTAGCAAAATTTTCCTACAACAACAGCTACCATTCAAGCATTGAGATGGCGCTGTTTGAAGCACTTTATGGTAGAAAGTGCAGGTCTCCGATTTGTTGGAGTGAAGTGGGGGATAGACAGATTACGGGTCCAGAGATAATACAAGAAACTACCGAAAAGATTATCCAAATTCAACAACGGTTGAAAATCGCCCAAAGTCGACAAAAGAGCTACGCTGACATTAAAAGAAAAGATATAGAATTTGAAATTGGAGAGATGGTCATGCTTAAAGTTGCACCTTGGAAAGGCGTTGTTCGATTTGGTAAACGAGGAAAATTAAATCCAAGGTATATTGGACCATTCAAGATTATTGATCGTGTCGGACCAGTAGCTTACCTACTTGAGTTACCTCGAATTTGAAGAAATGTTTTTCTAAAGAAGATCTCACTATTCCATTAGACGAAATCCAAATCAACGAAAAACTTCAATTCATCGAAAAAAATAGTCAAAATAATGGATCGTGAGGTTAAAAGACTTAAGCAAAATAAGATACCAATTGTTAAGGTTCGATGGAATGCTCGTAGAGGACCAGAGTTTACATGGGAACGAGAAGATCAGATGAAGAAGAAATACCCACACTTATTTCCAGAAGATACGTCAACACCTCCAACTGCTTAAAATTTCGGGACGAAATTTATTTAACGGGTAGGTACTGTAGTGACCCGAACTTTTCCATGTTTATATATATTAAATGAAATTGATAATTACATGATTAAGTGTTTCCAACATGTTAAGCAATCAAACTTCTTAAGACTTGATTAATTGAAATAGGTTTCATATAGACAATTGACCACCTAAGTTGACCGGTGATTCACGAACATTAAAACTTGTAAAAACTATATGATGTCATATATATGGATAAATATATATATATATATATATATATATATATATATATATATATATATATATATATATATATATATATATATATATATATATATAGTTAACATGATATTATGATAAGTAAAAATATCATTAAGTATATTAACAATGAACTACATATGTAAAAACAAGACTACTAACTTAATGATTTCGAAACGAGGCATATATGTAACGACATTTAATTGTATATATATCATATAAAGATATATTAATACATCATAATATCATGATAATGTAATAATATAATATCTCTTCAGATATAATAAACAATGGGTTAACAACATTTAACATGATCGTTAACCTAAAGGTATTAAAACAACATTTACATGTAACAACTAACGATGATTTAACGACTCAGTTAAAATGTATATACATGTAGTATTTTAATATGTATGCATACACCTTTGAAACACTTCAAGAAACTTATCAAAATACTTCTACTTAACAAAAATGCTTACAATTACATCCTCGTTCAGTTTCATCAACAATTCTACTCGTATGCACCCGTATTTGTACTCGTACAATACACAGCTTTTAGATGTATGTACAATTGGTATATACACTCAAATGATCAGCTCTTAGCAGCCCATGTGAGTCACCTAGCACATGTCGGAACCATAATTTGGCAACTAGTATGAAATATCTCATAAAATTACAAAAATATTAGTAATCATTCATGACTTATTTACAAGTAAACAAAATTACACATCCTTTATATCTAATCCATACACCAATGACCAAAAACACCTAAAAACACTTTAATTCTTCAATTTTCTTCATCTAATTGATCTTTCTCAAGTTCTATCTTCAAGTTCTAAGTGTTCTTCATAAATTCTATAAGTTCTAGTTTTATAAAATCAAGAATACTTCCAAGTTTGCTAGCTTACTTCCAATCTTGTAAAGTGATCATCCAACCTCAAGAAATCTTTCTTATTTATAGTAAGATATCTTTATAATACAAGGTAATACTCATATTCAAACTTTGATTCAATTTCTATAACTATAACAATCTTATTTCGAGTGGAAATCTTACTTGAACTTGTTTTCGTGTCATGATTCTGCTTCAAGAACTTTCATGCCATCCAAGGATCCTTTGAAGCTAGATCTATTTTTCTCATTTCCAGTAGGTTTATCCACAAAACCTGAGGTAGTAATGATGTTCATAACATCATTCGATTCATATATATAAAACTACCTTATTCGAAGGTTTAAACTTGTAATCACTAGAACATAGTTTAGTTAATTCTAAACTTGTTCGCAAACAAAAGTTAATCCTTCTAACTTGACTTTTAAAATCAACTAGACACATGTTCTATATCTATATAATATGCTAACTTAATGATTTAAAACCTGGAAACACGAAAAACACCGTAAAACCGGATATACGTCGTCGTAGTAACACCGCTGGCTGTTTTGGGTTAGTTAATTAAAAACTATGATAAACTTTGATTTAAAAGTTGTTCTTCTAGGAAAATGATTTTTCTTATGAACATGAAACTATATCCAAAAATCATGGTTAAACTCAAAGTGGAAGTATGTTTTCCAAAATGGTCATCTAGACGTCGTTCTTTCGACTAAAATGACTACCTTTACAAAAATGACTTGTAACTCATATTTCCAACTATAAACCTATAATTTTTCTGTATAGATTCATAAAATAGAGTTCAATATGAAACCATAGCAATTTGATTCACTCAAAACGGATTTAAAACGAAGAAGTTATGGGTAAAACAAGATTGGATATTTTTGATTGTTGTAGCTACGGGAAATATTGTAACAAATCTATATTAATCATATCCTAGAAAACTTATATTGTATAATACATATATTCTAATATATTATGTAATCTTGGAATACCATAGACACGTATGCAAATGTTTTGACATATCATATCGACCCATCTATATATATTATTTGGAACAACCATAGACACTCTATATGCAGTAATGTTGGAGTTAGCTATACAGGGTTGAGGTTGATTCCAAAAATATATATACTTTGACTTGTGATCTAGCCTAAGACGTGTATACACTGGGTTATGGATTGATTCAAGATAATATATATCGATTTATTTCTGTACATCTAATTGTGGACAACTAGGTGTAGGTTACTAACGAGGACAACTGACTTAATAAACTTAAAACATTAAAACGTATTAAAAATGTTGTAAATATATTTTGAACATACTTTGATATATATGTACATATTTGTTATAGGTTCGTGAATCGACCAGTGGCCAAGTCTTACTTCCCGACGAAGTAAAAATCTGTGAAAGTGAGTTATAGTCCCACTTTTAAAATCTAATATTTTTAGGATGAGAATACATGCAGCTTTATAAATGTTTTACAAAATAGACACAAGTACATGAAACTACTTTCTATGGTTGAACGATCGAAGTCAAATATGCCCCTTTTACTTGGTAACCTAAGAATTAGTAAACCAGTCTACTAATTGACGCGAATCCTAAAGATAGATCTATTGGGCCCAACAAACCCCATCTGTTGTAGCGGATGCTTTAGTACTTCGAGTTTTTATATCATGTCCGATGGATGTCCCGGAATGATGGGGATATTCTTATATGCATCTTGTTAATGTCGGTTACCAGATGTTCACCGTATGAATGATTTTTTTATCTCTATGTATGGGATGTATTGAAATATGAAATCTTGTGGTCTATTATTATGATTTGATAATATATAGGTTAAACCTATAACTCACCAACATTTTTGTTGACGTTTTAAGCATGTTTATTCTCAGGTGATTATTAAGAGCTTCCGCTGTTGCATACTAAAATAAGGACAAGATTTGGAGTCCATGCTTGTATGATATTATGTAAAACTGCATTCAAGAAACTTATTTTTGATGTAATATATTCACATTGTAAACCATTATGTAATGGTCGTGTGTAAACGGTATATTTTAGGTTATCATTTTTTGATAATCTACGTAATGCCTTTTAAACCTTTATCGATAAAATAAAGGTTATCGTTGTTTTAAAAATGAATGCAGTATTTGAAAAACGTCTCATATAGAGGTCAAAACCTCGCGACGAAATCAATTAATATGGAACGTTTATAATCAATATGAACGAAACATTTCACTGTTGGCGTTGATGATGGTGGTACTGGTAATGCTGCTGGTGCTGCTGCTGGTGTTTGTAACCTTTGCACCATATTCTCTAAAGCCACTACCCTAGCGCGAAGCTCGTTGACTTCTTCTATTACACCAGGGTGATTGTCGGTTCGGACGAGCGGATAAATAAAATCTAAAATTTGATGTAGTATGTAATCATGACGAGATACTCTGGAAATGAGAGAGAAAATGGTGTCTCGAACAGGTTCGCCGGTAAGTGCTTCAGGTTTTTCACCAAGAGGGCAATGTGGTGGATTTAAAGGATCGCCTTCTTCTTGTCTCCAATGATTGAGGAGGCTACGAACCCATCCCCAATTCATCCAGAATAAGTGATGACTGATTGGTTGATCCATTCTGGTCACACTGCCTTCGGAGCTTGAGTGAGATTCCATTTTGGAATTCGAGTGACTTGAACTATCGACGAATTCCATTTTGTACGATTGGATAAAGGATTTTTCGATAAAATGATTTTTTCGGCTATCGGGTAGTATTCTATTTACATAGGATATCTATATATATAGTTCAAAAGATTTCGAAGATTACGGAGGAATTTGCGGGATATGTCAGGCAAAGTTTAAAGTAACAGATACGATAAGATATGATTTAGCAGATAAGCTAAGATATGAATTTTTTTTGTCTCTACACTACTCATGCAATTAATGTAGTAAGACGTGTTTAGACTAATAATAATAAGTAGGTAATTTCCTAAGGATGATAAGCAGGTAATTGACTAGAAATGATAAGCAAAACTTTTGACATGCAGACACGGTCGAAGTCCAGACTCACTAATGCATCCTAACGACTTACATTAATGCAGCCTGGTTCGCTAAGACCACCGCTCTGATACCAACTAAAAAGACCCGTTCATATACATTATAAATGATTCACAATAGTTGATTACATCGCGAGGTATTTCATTCGTTTTTAAAAGACAAACTTTCTTTACATCAAAATTTGACAAGCATGCATACCATTTCATAATATCCACTATCCAACTATAAACTTAATTAACAATAATTTTTGATGAACTCAAAGACTCGAATGCAACGTTCTTCGAAATATGGCATGAAAGACTCCAAGTAATATCTTGAAAATGAGCAAATGCACAGCGGAAGATTTCTTTAATACCTGAGAATAAACATGCTTTAAAGTGTTAACCAAACGGTTGGTGAGTTCATTAGTTTATCATAATCATTCATTTCCATCATTTTAATAGACCACACGAATTTCATTTCCAGTTCCCTAAATATACGTCCCATGTATAGAGACAAAAATCATTCATATGGTGAACACCTGGTAACCGACATTAACAAGATGTATATGAGAATATCCCCTATCATTATGGGAAATTCTTCGGACATGATAAAACAACATCAAATTACTAAAGCATCCGCAACCATGGATGGTGTTCGTTAGGCCCAATAGATCTATCTTTAGGATTCGCGTCAATTAGTAGATCAGTTTACTAATTCTTAGGTTACTAAGCAAAAAGGGGCATATTCGGCTTCGATCATTCACCCATATAATGTAGTTACAATTACTTGTGTCTATTTCGTAAAACATTTATAAAATTTGCGCATGTATTCTCAGCCCAAAAATATAAAGGGTAAAAAGGCAAATGAAACTCACCATACTGTATTTCATAGTAAAAATACATATAACGTCATTGAACAAGTGCAAGGTTGGCCTCGGATTCACGAACTTAAATTATATATATATATATATATATATATATATATATATATATATATATATATATATATATATATATATATATATATATATATATATATATATATATATATATATATATATATATGTTGGTCATTATTTGTCTAACAATTAGTTCAGGTCACAGTGTACCACAATCCTAATGCTCGAGACTAATATGCAAAAGTCACCAAAAGTCAATTTGACTCAAAATGATTACCAAAAATCTATACATGATTAATATATAGCTTAAACATCGTCGTTTTATATTTTTAAATATTTTAAAAGATTTACTAGTGTAAATAATATAATTCATTTATTAATAAATAAAATTTTATATTAAAATTTATATAATAAAATATACTTATATATATATATATATTAAATAATAAAATTTATAGAGTTCATTTAATATTATAATGATAATATGATAGGTGTTATTAAAGAAATTTTATTACACATAGAAAAATATGTTTATATCACCTATATATATATATATATATATATATATATATATATATATATATATATATATATATATATATATATATATATATATAGGTGTTATTAAAGAAATTTTATTACACATAGAAAAATATGTTTATATCACCTATTTATTTGATAAAATTATATATATAATAATAGTAAGTAAAAGTTGTATTGTTTTGTAATAATAATTATTATTATTCTAAAAAAAATATCATTATTTATAATTACTAAGATGACATTATGATAAAATGATAATTTTAATTATGATAACTTTAATATTTACGATACTTTTTAATATAATAATTCTATTTAAAAAATAATAATAATGACATTTTATAATAATAATGACATTTCTATTAAAATTATAATTTTTGTTAAATTGATAGTTTTAATACTAACGTTACTTTTAATAATAATAGTAATGATAAAAATAATAAGAAAGATAATTTTATCTAAATCAATATCTTATAATATTTTAATTTCATCATGATACTCTTACTCATTATTTCCTAATCGTTTTGTTTAATAGATTTTAATCGTCTTTTATATCGTGTTCATAATAATGATAATAATAGTAATCAAAATAATTAGGTGTTACTAATATTAGTTTTAATTACAATAATACTAATAATGATAATTATTATGACATTATTAACGATAATACTAATAATTATTTTAATGATAATATAATTACAATAATAACAATAACAATAACCATTTATAAATAATGATATATATATATATATATATATATATATATATTAATAATGATAATAATAATAATAATAATGATAATAATAATAATAATAATAATAATAATAATAATAATAATAATAATAATAATAATAATAATATTAATTATAACTTTAACGATAATAACGATAGTAATAATAATAAAAATAATAATTTTTAATGATAAATCCTTTTATTGATAAAGATAATAATAATAATAATAATAATAATAATAATAATAATAATAATAATAATAATAATAATAATAATAAGATAAAACTAGAACGACGATAATAACGACAATAATAATAATCATTTTTAATAATAATACAAAAATTCGATTGACTATAACTTCAAATCCGTTCATCGAAACCATTCGATATCTAAAGGAAAAGTTCTTAATTTTTCGCTAGCTTTCCAACGACATGCATATCTTATACCTTATCTCAACCGCATATATAACTAATTCAGGATTCAACATAACCTAACTAAAGGCAATATCAAAAGTACAAACATGCATAATCCTATATACTCGAGCATTAGTCAGGGATACACTATTAGTATGTAAAAGTTAAATTATGAGTACTCACGTATCAATATTGAGATTCAATATTACAGGAAAGGTACGTAAACGCAACGGAGACGATAAACACTAGATTGATCTCATGAGCTATACCCCTGATCCGTACCCATCACCTCTATAGTTATAACCCATAATTTCCTTAGCCCTATCCTACTCATAAAACTCATGTTGCAATAACTCGCGCGTACTCCATGTCGTAGTATTTTATGTATAATACTAATACTAGTTACTCCTAATACTACTAATAATAATTATATGATTAATAATAATAATAATAATAATATTAATAATAAAATAAATAATATAAAGAGTAATATAAATCAGAGAGAGATCGAGAGAAATATATATGAATTACACTGGAACCTGACTTACTCATTTTATAGATGTGGCTTGACATTTCCACCCATGCGACCGCACGAATGTTGTGTGTGTCCATCATGCGATCGCATGACCACCTTTTACAGCTCACATTGTTTGTTTGATCCTGTCGACACACATTTTTAATTATTTAATATATTTAATCTTTATAATTAGTTAAATATCATATTATATTTATGAGCAGGGTAAAAATGTAATTTTTGTTCTAATGACTCTTACGTTGTCACTCGACTCATGTACCACTTTCGGTTTTTCGAACGCACGTTCATACGTTTAGAAAACTAGCCTTTTACGTTACGCGACGTGTACCCTTATTACTAATTTGACTTACTCGTCAATAAATTACCTTATAAAAATGTAACTTTTAAAATTGAGCGTTGTGGTCATTTGCTTCTATAAATCAGTGACTCGTTGTTTATCAAAATATATTAGTTTAAATCAGGACGTTTTATGACTAAGTTAAAATATATATATATATTTTTATTTAGAATTGTAAAGTTGTACATAATATATATGTTTGAATTATTTATCTAATGATATAATATACAGTCTTACAAAACCAATTACATTTCAAAGTTCGTTTTATAATCGTTTTGAAAAATATTATAACACGTTTCGTTGATACTTTAAAGCTTAAATAGATACAATTTATTTATGCACTAACATTTTAAATATCAATCGTATTACTAAGTGAGTGTTACTATCGTGTACTTAATTAATTAGAAAACATATATTTTAAATACAAGTTGCAAGTTTTCTATATATATATATATATATATATATATATATATATATATATATATATATATAGCTGGTTTATGAGCCTTTAGCACAGAAATGAGTTGAGATTTTTCATTTTCAGTAAGAGAAGACGATATTATTACAGGTAATTTAGATTCACCATATATATATATATATATATATATATATATATATATATATATATATATATATATATATATATATCAAAAATGTTAATTAAACAAAGCTATTTTAATAAAAAAGTTTAATTATATCAAAAACGTTTTCGTACACTTGTAACTAAATCAATCTTATTAGCTTTAGTCTACCACTAACTTTTGTCTAATCCTTGTTAATGACACTTTTGTTCTTACTTTTAAATCACTTTACCATTTTCCGTATATGGTTAAAAGGAATAGATTTTCTCAAATCATAGTGGACCTCCCAACAAAGACTTGTAATCATAATTCAATGTATCTGATAATTCAATCATTAGATCTTATCTTCTAATTCCATCGATAAATATTTTGAAACAGATACAATCATGTAAAGTATTAAATCTATTATTTTGTTTACGTTTTAAGTTATAGTATAAATATACACATACATATATAATCATATTCGTTTAATGGTTCGTGAATCGTTGGAACTTGGTCGAGGTTTAAATGAATGTATGGACACAATTTAAATTTCTTGAGATTCAACTTACAAACTTTGCTTATCGTGTCGGGAATATATAAAGATTAAAGTTTAAATTTGGTTGGAAATTTCCTGGTTATCACATCACGTGGTCTTCCTAATATTCTTCTGAATTATAAAGGTATAATGTTTGTCTTTAGTACTCTTTAGTTATATTGTGTTCATATTAAAGATTTTTGTATAGAAATTTCTCCTCTTGCTGCTATGCGTTATGAGGATTATAATGCTCTTCAATTTGTGACTAAACCCATTAGTGAAGAGGGATAATATGATGCACCTGAAAATATGATTGATGGTTCATCATCTTCTCGAATGACACGATCTGATACCCGTGTAGTGACCCGAACTTTTCCATGTTTATATATATATTAAATGAAATTTTTATTTACATGATGAAGTGTTTCCAACATGTTAAGCAATCAAACTTGTTAAGACTTGATTAATTGAAATAGATTTCATATAGACAATTGACCACCCAAGTTGACCGGTGATTCACGAACGTTAAAACTTGTAAAAACTATATGATGACATATATATGGATATATATATATAGTTAACATGATACTATGATAAGTAAACATATCATTAAGTATATTAACAATGAACTACATATGTAAAAACAAGACTACTAACTTAATGATTTTTAAACGAGACATATATGTAACGATTATCGTTGTAAAGACATTTAATGTATATATATCATATTAAGAGATATTCATACATGATAATATCATGATAATATAATAATTTAAAATCTCATTTGATATTATAAACATTGGGTTAACAACATTTAACAAGATCGTTAACCTAAAGGTTTCAAAACAACACTTACATGTAACGACTAACGATGACTTAACGACTCAGTTAAAATGTATATACATGTAGTGTTTTAATATGTATTTATACACTTTTGAAAGACTTCAATACACTTATCAAAATACTTCAACTTAACAAAAATGCTTACAATTACATCCTCGTTCAGTTTCATCAACAATTCTACTCGTATGCACCCGTATTCGTACTCGTACAATACACAGCTTTTAGATGTATGTACTATTGGTATATACACTCCAATTATCAGCTCTTAGCAGCCCATGTGAGTCACCTAACACATGTGGGAACCATCATTTGGCAACTAGCATGAAATATCTCATAAAATTACAAAAATATGAGTAATCATTCATGACTTATTTACATGAAAACAAAATTACATATCCTTTATATCTAATCCATACACCAACGACCAAAAACACCTACAAACACTTTCATTCTTCAATTTTCTTCATCTAATTGATCTCTCTCAAGTTCTATCTTCAAGTTCTAAGTGTTCTTCATATATTCTACAAGTTCTAGTTACATAAAATCAAGAATACTTTCAAGTTTGCTAGCTCACTTCCAATCTTGTAAGGTGATCATCCATGTAGTGACCCGAACTTTTCCATGTTTATATATATTAATTGAGATTGATATTTACATGATTAAATGTTTCCAACATGTTAAGCAATCAAACTTGTTAAGACTTGATTAATTGAAATATGTTTCATATAGACAATTGACCACCCAAGTTGATCGGTGATTCACGAACGTTAAAACTTGTAAAAACTATATGATGACATATATATGGATATATATATATATATAGTTAACATGATACTATGATAAGAAAACATATCATAAAGTATATTAACAATGAACTACATATGTAAAAACAAGACTACTAACTTAATGATTTTTAAACGAGACATATATGTAACGATTATCGTTGTAAAGACATTTAATGTATATATATATCATATTAAGAGATATTCATACATGATAATATCATGATAATATAATAATTTAAAATCTCATTTGATATTATAAACATTGGGTTAACAACATTTAACAAGATCGTTAACCTAAAGGTTTCAAAACAACACTTACATGTAACGACTAACGATGACTTAACGACTCAGTTAAAATGTATATACATGTAGTGTTTTAATATGTATTTATACACTTTTGAAAGACTTCAATACACTTATCAAAATACTTTTACTTAACAAAAATGCTTACAATTACATCCTCGTTCAGTTTCATCAACAATTCTACTCGTATGCACCCGTATTCGTACTCGTACAATACACAGCTTTTAGATGTATGTACTATTGGTATATACACTCCAATGATCAGCTCTTAGCAGCCCATGTGAGTCACCTAACACATTTGGGAACCATCATTTGGCAACTAGCATGAAATATCTCATAAAATTACAAAAATATGAGTAATCATTCATGACTTATTTACATGAAAACAAAATTACATATCCTTTATATCTAATCCATACACCAACGACCAAAAACACCTACAAACACTTTCATTATTCAATTTTCTTCATCTAATTGATCTCTCTCAAGTTCTATCTTCAAGTTCTAAGTGTTCTTCATAAATTCCAAAAGTTCTAGTTTCATAAAATCAAGAATACTTTCAAGTTTGCTAGCTCACTTCCAATCTTGTAAGGTGATCATCCAACCTCAAGAAATCTTTGTTTCTTACAGTAGGTTATCATTCTAATACAAGGTAATAATCATATTCAAACTTTGGTTCAATTTCTATAACTATAACAATCTTATTTCAAGTGATGATCTTACTTGAACTTGTTTTCGTGTCATGATTCTGCTTCAAGAACTTCGAGCCATCCAAGGATCCATTGAAGCTAGATCCATTTTTCTCTTTTCCAGTAGGTTTATCCAAGGAAATTAAGGTAGTAATGATGTTCATAACATCATTCGATTCATACATATAAAGCTATCTTATTCGAAGGTTTAAACTTGTAATCACTAGAACATAGTTTAGTTAATTCTAAACTTGTTCGCAAACAAAAGTTAATCCTTCTAACTTGACTTTTAAAATCAACTAAACACATGTTCTATATCTATATGATATGCTAACTTAATGATTTAAAACCTGGAAACACGAAAAACACCGTAAAACCGGATTTACGCCGTCGTAGTAACACCGCGGGCTATTTTGGGTTAGTTAATTAAAATCTATGATAAACTTTGATTTAAAAGTTGTTATTCTGAGAAAATGATTTTTATTATGAACATGAAACTATATCCAAAAATTATGGTTAAACTCAAAGTGGAAGTATGTTTTCTAAAATGGTCATCTAGACGTCATTCTTTCGACTGAAATGACTACCTTTACAAAAACGACTTGTAACTTATTTTTCCGACTATAAACCTATACTTTTTCTGTTAGATTCATAAAATAGAGTTCAATATGAAACCATAGCAATTTGATTCACTCAAAACGGATTTAAAATGAAGAAGTTATGGGTAAAACAAGGTTGGATAATTTTTCTCATTTTAGCTACGTGAAAATTGGTAACAAATCTATTCCAACCATAACTTAATCAACTTGTATTGTATATTATGTAATCTTGAGATACCATAGACACGTATACAATGTTTCGACCTATCATGTCGACACATCTATATATATTTCGGAACAACCATAGACACTCTATATGTGAATGTTGGAGTTAGCTATACAGGGTTGAGGTTGATTCCAAAATATATATAGTTTGAGTTGTGATCAATACTGAGATACGTATACACTGGGTCGTGGATTGATTCAAGATAATATTTATCGATTTATTTTTGTACATCTAACTGTGGACAACTAGTTATAGGTTACTAACGAGGACAGCTGACTTAATAAACTTAAAACATCAAAATATATTAAAAGTGTTGTAAATATATTTTGAACATACTTTAATATATATGTATATATTGTTATAGGTTCGTGAATCAACAGTGGCCAAGTCTTACTTCCCGACGAAGTAAAAATCTGTGAAAGTGAGTTATAGTCCCACTTTTAAAATCTAATATTTTTGGGATGAGAATACATGCAGGTTTTATAAATGATTTACAAAATAGACACAAGTACGTAAAACTACATTCTATGGTTGAATTATCGAAATCGAATATGCCCCTTTTTATTAAGTCTGGTAATCTAAGAATTAGGGAACAGACACCCTAATTGACGCGAATCCTAAAGATAGATCTATTGGGCCTAACAAACCCCATCCAAAGTACCGGATGCTTTAGTACTTCGAAATTTATATCATATCCGAAGGGTGTCCCGGAATGATGGGGATATTCTTATATATGCATCTTGTTATTGTCGGTTACCAGGTGTTCACCATATGAATGATTTTTATCTCTATGTATGGGATGTGTATTGAAATATGAAATCTTGTGGTCTATTGTTACGATTTGATATATATAGGTTAAACCTATAACTCACCAACATTTTTGTTGACGTTTAAAGCATGTTTATTCTCAGGTGAATATTAAGAGCTTCCGCTGTTGCATACTAAAATAAGGACAAGATTTGGAGTCCATGTTTGTATGATATTGTGTAAAAACTGCATTCAAGAAACTGATTTCGATGTAACATATTTGTATTGTAAACCATTATGTAATGGTCGTGTGTAAACAGGATATTTTAGATTATCATTATTTGATAATCTACGTAAAGCTTTTTAAACCTTTATTTATGAAATAAAGGTTATGGTTTGTTTTAAAAATGAATGCAGTCTTTGAAAAACGTCTCATATAGAGGTCAAAACCTCGCAACGAAATCAATTAATATGGAACGTTTTTAATCAATAAGAACGGGACATTTCAGTTGGTATCCGAGCGTTGGTCTTAGAGAACCAGAAAATTTGCATTAGTGTGTCTTATCGAGTTTGTTAGGATGCATTAGTGAGTCTGGACTTCGACCGTGTTTTCTTTAAAAATGATTGCTTAACATTTTTGTTGGAAACTATATATTTTTAACATATGAATATTATGTGATATATTAATCTCTTAACGTGTTTGATATTATGTGATAGATGTCTACCTCTAGAACAAGTCCCATTGACTCACCTAATAATAATGAAGAGTCAAATGTAAATTGGAATGATTCATGGACTTATTCACAAGTTCCCGAAGAGGAACCAGAAGAAGAGTCGGAGCCGGAAGAAGAATCGGAACCGGAAGAAGAATCGGAACCGGATGAAGAAATAGAACCGGTGGGGGAAATAATAAAACGGTTAAGTAAAAGAAAATCCTCAACCAACCGACCAAGGTTAATTATGGTCAATGGTGTTTCCGCCAAGGAAGCAAAATATTGGGAGGATTACCAATTCTCCGATGAATCGGATTTCGACGAGAATTCCGATGATGTTATAGAAATTACCCCAACTGAATTTAAAAAGGCAAAAGAAAATAATAAGGGAAAGGGCATAAAAATAGAGAAATCTAATTCCAATCCCGATGAACTTTATATGTATCGTCAACCCCCGAAGTCCTTAAGTTGTAACAATGACCCGGGAACCTCTAAACCACCAGGTTTTTCTAAACCAATGTGGAAAATTACGGCTCATATTAGAGGAACATCATATATCCCTAGAAACTTGGCAAAACGAACCAAAACCGAAGAAGAAGAAACAAGCGAGTCGGAATAAGATAGTTGTATTCGTGTGGTGTAATATATGTAATATAGTGTGCTTATGCTTTATGATATATGTAAAAATTGCTTGTATTAATAAGTATTTTTTTTTATGAATCTAACTCTTGTCTATTTTACAGTTTAAAAACACAAAATGGATAGACAACCCAATATTTTAAGAGACCTACCCGGAGACATGATTGATGAAATCTTGTCTAGAGTCGGCCAGAATTCCTCGGCACAACTATTTAAGGCGAGATCAGTTTGTAAGACATTCGAAGAACGTTCCAAGAATGTCTTGGTTTATAAGAGACTTTCGTTTGAAAGATGGGGGATATCACATTGGGAAACCCATAAGTTACGATGTGTTTACTTTGACGCATATATTGCGGGGAACCCAAATGCTATTTTACGCAACGGGTTAAGAAATTATTTTGACTCAATATATCCGAATATTGGACTTCGTGATTTAGAAAAAGCGGCTAACATGCAACATAAAGAAGCATGTTATGCTTACGGATTAGTAATGTTCGCTTCTCACCAAAGTGAGAACAAGAACATCGGGCTACAACTATTAAACAAAACGTTTCCACAAGTGACGGAGTCGGTAATTGGGGTAAGAAATGAGGTTTTTAGATTACTACGGGACTGTTGGACATTACGTAACCCTCGTCCCTTTGATGACGTTACAACACGCTGTCTTATCAACGGCCATAACGGTTATGTTGCACAAGACCAAGGATGGGAAGTAGTCCTAGTAAAACCAGAATGCATGACTTGTTTCTGGACGTATGAATTACGTGTCTTTATTGCCTTTGCTGAACGACTTGTGTACTAGCTAGAATTGTCTTCACAACTATCTTGTATCAAAGTTATTGTGTGCTATATTTCATGCTTTATGTAAAATAAGCGGTATTGTAAGTTTGTAAAATATTGTATAAAAGTTTGAACGCGAAATATTATTATAATCAGTTTTTCATATAGAATTGTAGTAGTGGAATTGTATATTAGCTACTAAGTATGAACTTAACGGGTAGGTACTACCCGAATTTAAACTTATAAAACGCTAATATGAAGAAAAAGCTTTTATAAATGAGTTCATATTATGCTACGAAATACTATTAACTACTCTTAATATTCTGTATGATTAACTTGTTCCATTTAACTATTTTGAAGGAAATGGCACCGACTACTCGACACACCGTGAATATGAATGAAGAGGAATTCCGTACTTTTCTAGCTTCAAACATAGCCGCAGTACAGGCTGCGCTACATACCAACAATAACCTTGGATCTAGCAGTACAGGAAATCGTGTAGGATGCACCTACAAAGAATTCACTGCCTGCAAACCTTTGGAATTTGATGGAACCGAAGGACCGATCGGATTGAAACGGTGGACCGAGAAGGTTGAATCGGTGTTTGCCATAAGTAAGTGTACTGAAGAGGACAAAGTGAAGTACGCTACGCATACCTTCACAGGTTCTGCGTTAACATGGTGGAATACCTATCTAGAGCAAGTGGGACAAGATGATGCGTACGCACTACCGTGGTCAGCATTCAAGCACTTGATGAACGAGAAGTACCGTCCCAGAACCGAGGTCAATAAGCTCAAGACAGAACTTAGAGGGTTACGAACCCAAGGATTTGATATTACCACGTACGAAAGACGATTCACAGAATTGTGCCTATTGTGTTCGGGAGCATTCGAAGATGAGGAAGAGAAGATCGACGCGTTTGTGAAAGGATTACCGGAAAGAATCCAAGAAGATATAAGTTCACACGAGCCCGCCTCCATACAACAGGCATGTAGAATGGCTCACAAACTAGTGAACCAGATTGAAGAAAGAATTAAAGAACAGACTGCTGAAGAGGCCAATGTGAAGCAAGTCAAAAGAAAGTGGGAGGAAAACGGTGATAAGAATCACCAATACAACAACAACAGCAATTACAACAATAATCGCAACAATTATCCCAACAATCGCAACATCAATCGCAACTACAACAAACGGCCCAACAACAACAACAACAACAACAGCAACTACAACAATCATCCCAACAACAATAATAACCGCAACAACAACAACAATCAGAAGCAGCTATGCCAAAGGTGTGAAAAGAATCACTCGGGGTTCTGCACCAAATTTTGCAACAAGTGTAAAAGAAATGGTCATAGCGCGGCGAAGTGTGAGGTCTACGGACCAGGGGTTAATAGAACGAAAGGAACAAATGGTGTCGGAACGAGTAATGGCGGAGCAAGTAGTGTCGGAGCAAGTTATGCCAATGTAGTTTGTTATAAATGTGGAAAACCAGGCCACATTATTAGAAATTGCCCGAACCAGGAGAACACGAATGGACAAGGCCGTGGAAGAGTTTTCAATATTAATGCGGTAGAGGCACAGGAAGACCCGGAGCTTGTTACGGGTACGTTTCTTATTGACAATAAATCTGCTTACGTTTTATTTTATTCGGGTGCGGATAGAAGCTATATGAGTAGAGATTTTTGTGCTAAATTAAGTTGTCCATTGACGCCTTTGGATAGTAAATTTTTACTCGAATTAGCAAATGGTAAATTAATTTCAGCAGATAATATATGTCGGAATCGAGAAATCAAACTGGTTAGCGAAACATTTAAGATTGATTTGATACCAGTAGAGTTAGGGAGTTTTGATGTGATAATCGGTATGGACTGGTTGAAAGAAGTGAAAGCGGAGATCGTTTGTTACAAAAATGCAATTCGCATTATACGAGAAAAAGGAAAACCCTTAATGGTGTACGGAGAAAAGGGCAACACGAAGCTACATCTTATTAGTAATTTGAAGGCACAAAAACTAATAAGAAAAGGTTGCTATGCTGTTCTAGCACACGTCGAGAAAGTACAAACTGAAGAAAAGAGCATCAATGATGTTCCCATTGCAAAAGAATTTCCCGATGTATTTCCGAAAGAATTACCGGGATTACCCCCACATCGATCCGTTGAATTTCAAATAGATCTTGTACCAGGAGCTGCACCAATAGCTCGTGCTCCTTACAGACTCGCACCCAGCGAGATGAAAGAACTGCAAAGCCAATTACAAGAACTTTTAGAGCGTGGTTTCATTCGACCAAGCACATCACCGTGGGGAGCTCCTGTTTTGTTTGTCAAGAAGAAAGATGGTACATTCAAGTTGTGTATCGACTACCGAGAGTTGAACAAACTTACCATCAAGAACCGCTACCCACTACCGAGAATCGACGACTTATTTGATCAACTACAAGGCTCGTCTATTTATTCAAAGATTGACTTACGTTCCGGGTATCATCAAATGCGGGTGAAAGAAGATGATATTCCAAAGACTGCTTTCAGAACACGTTACGGTCATTACGAGTTTATGGTCATGCCGTTTGGTTTAACTAATGCACCAGCTGTGTTCATGGACCTTATGAACCGAGTGTGTGGACCATACCTTGACAAGTTTGTCATTGTTTTCATTGATGACATACTTATTTACTCAAAGAATGACCAAGAACACGGTGAACATTTGAGAAAGGTGTTAGAAGTATTGAGGAAGGAAGAATTGTACGCTAAGTTTTCAAAGTGTGCATTTTGGTTGGAAGAAGTTCAATTCCTCGGTCACATAGTGAACAAAGAAGGTATTAAGGTGGATCCGGCAAAGATAGAAACTGTTGAAAAGTGGGAAACCCCGAAAACTCCGAAACACATACGCCAGTTTTTAGGACTAGCTGGTTACTACAGAAGGTTCATCCAAGACTTTTCCAGAATAGCAAAACCCTTGACTGCATTAACGCATAAAGGGAAGAAATTTGAATGGAATGATGAACAAGAGAAAGCGTTTCAGTTATTGAAGAAAAAGCCAACTACGGCACCTATATTGTCATTGCCTGAAGGGAATGATGATTTTGTGATTTATTGTGATGCATCAAAGCAAGGTCTCGGTTATGTATTAATGCAACGAACGAAGGTGATTGCTTATGCGTCTAGACAATTGAAGATTCACGAACAAAATTATACGACGCATGATTTGGAATTAGGCGCGGTTGTTTTTGCATTAAAGACTTGGAGGCACTACTTATATGGGGTCAAAAGTATTATATATACCGACCACAAAAGTCTTCAACACATATTTAATCAGAAACAACTGAATATGAGGCAGCGTAGGTGGATTGAATTATTGAATGATTACGACTTTGAGATTCGTTACCACCCGGGGAAGGCAAATGTGGTAGCCGATGCCTTGAGCAGGAAGGACAGAGAACCCATTCGAGTAAAATCTATGAATATAATGATTCATAATAACATTACTACTCAAATAAAGGAGGCGCAACAAGGAGTTTTAAAAGAGGGAAATTTAAAGGATGAAATACCCAAAGGATCGGAGAAGCATCTTAATATTCGGGAAGACGGAACCCGGTATAGGGCTGAAAGGATTTGGGTACCAAAATTTGGAGATATGAGAGAAATGGTACTTAGAGAAGCTCATAAAACCAGATACTCAATACATCCTGGAACGGGGAAGATGTACAAGGATCTCAAGAAACATTTTTGGTGGCCGGGTATGAAAGCCGATGTTGCTAAATACGTAGGAGAATGTTTGACGTGTTCTAAGGTCAAAGCTGAGCATCAAAAACCATCAGGTCTACTTCAATAACCCGAAATCCCGGAATGGAAATGGGAAAACATTACCATGGATTTCATCACTAAATTGCCAAGGACTGCAAGTGGTTTTGATACTATTTGGGTAATAGTTGATCGTCTCACCAAATCAGCACACTTCCTACCAATAAGAGAAGATGACAAGATGGAGAAGTTAGCACGACTGTATTTGAAGGAAGTCGTCTCCAGACATGGAATACCAATCTCTATTATCTCTGATAGGGATGGCAGATTTATTTCAAGATTCTGGCAGACATTACAGCAAGCATTAGGAACTCGTCTAGACATGAGTACTGCCTATCATCCACAAACTGATGGGCAGAGCGAAAGGACGATACAAACGCTTGAAGACATGCTACGAGCATGTGTTATTGATTTCGGAAACAGTTGGGATCGACATCTACCGTTAGCAGAATTTTCCTACAACAACAGCTACCATTCAAGCATTGAGATGGCGCCGTTTGAAGCACTTTATGGTAGAAAGTGCAGGTCTCCGATTTGTTGGAGTGAAGTGGGGGATAGACAGATTACGGGTCCGGAGATTATACAAGAAACTACCGAGAAGATCATCCAAATTCAACAACGGTTGAAAACCGCCCAAAGTCGACAAAAGAGCTACGCTGATGATGATGTAGCGTGAGGGTACGAAATAGTATTATTTTTACTAGGAAATACTACAAAATATTACACAAGTTTTATTTATTTATTTATCGAGTGGATATACCTAAACCTTGCTACAACACTTATAGGCAGTGTACCTAATCGTAGAGTAGTGTAGTTTTTAGTAAGTCCGGTTCGTTCCACAGGGAGCTGGTGAAGTTAACGCTATATTATTAAGTTTATTTGTAAAAATATATATATAAATAAGTAGTAGTATTATTATAAAATGGGGGTTTTACCGTTTAATGACCGGTTTGTCGATTTTAAGCGTAAAGTAAATGACAATAATTAAAATGCGTAAAATAAATTGCGATAAATAAAATGACAGAAAATAAAAGTGCGATGAAAAATACAATAAAACAATTATGCTTATTTAAACTTCCGTAATCATGATGTTTAACGTTTTGATTTTAATTAATTGTTACTCGGGTTAATTGTCCTTTGTCATGGTTTATTTGATACCTATCTGGTTTTTATCCATAATAGTCCATCGGTCATAAATATAAAGTGCGAGTGTCCTCGTCAAATTACCCTTATACCCGAAGTCAAATATTCCAACTAATTAAGGATTTAAACTGTGACGCAGTTATCACTTCTGTCAACAATTACACCAGTTATCACTGTATGTAATCTACCCCTGTTTTGATTAGATATGAATATTAATTTACCCACTTGATCAGTTTGAATAATCAATTACCCAACCCGAATAATTAATTAAATGATTATAATAGATTCCATATGAACGTCACTAAATAGGACAACCATAATCATTATTAATTATTAGGATAATTAATTTGAAGATAGGTTCGACAGACTCCAATGAGTTGTCACTCAATTAGACAATACCCCCCATCTATTAATAGTCAATAGTCCAATTTCCACAAGTGTCGGTCTTTTGCCCAAACCTTAATTATGGTACAAAATCCAATAACCCCGTCTTAATATTTAGTCAAACATCACGATTACTTCGGCTTAAATAAGCATAATAATAACTTAGTTACGAGACATTAATTTAAAAAGGAAGAACATAACTTACAGTGATTATTAATCGCGTAGCGTTACACGGACAGAGTTCCTACTTTAAAACCCGTAAAACATTTCTTACAATAACCCAATTATTATTAATCTTAAATTAAACTTAATATTATAAATATAAATATAAATTACATAAGAAAGAAAGAAGATTGGAAAAAGGTGTATCTAAATCATCGATTTAGATGGCCTTTTATAGGCAAATGATAAATTGAAATTTTCACTTATGACCCCTTAACTATGCTCAATTAACAACTTTTTATTATTTATTATTATTCTTATTATGAATTATTTAAATATTATATTATATTCTTGAGCATAGTTAACTTGTAATTTTAGCTCCGTTGGGTCGAGCGTTGAAAGTTGGTTCATGTCTCGGTTCCGGATTTTCGAACGTCCTTGCGTACAATTTAATATCTTGTACTTTGCGTTTTGTAACTTGTACTCTTGTCATTTTTAGACGTTTCTCATCAATAATTTGAACCACTTGAATTGTATCTTGTACATTTGAGCTTTTTGGACGTTTGTGTCTTCAAATCGTCGTTTTCGCCTTTTGTCTTCGCACTTATTTATTTAAACAATTACAATGAAAATATAATACAATTACATATGAAAACCTATTATTTAGAAGGGATATTGCTATGAAATATATGTTCCTTTTTAGCCTTATCAAATATCCCCACACTTGAGCGTTGCTTGTCCTCAAGCAATACAGAACTTGAAATAAAAACATACATGAATCACTTTTTTATTCATCACACTTTGTACATCAGTGATTTTGATATGGTGGTATAAACAATGATAGTAACGATATGGTTTACAGTCCCACATGACTATAAAAATTTAGATCCATTAAGGAAATTGGATCTTTATTAAAACATTTGATCTTTTGAAAATTCATTCTAGCTTTTACCCTAGATAAGTTTTCTGATTTGATCCATCATCGGTGTTGCAAAATATATTTGTGGATCAATATTTTGGCTAAAACTTTTAGGTTCGTGTAATCCACTGCTATCCCGGTATCGGAAAGCACACATCCAGTTTACTTGTTCCGTATATTACCTTTCGGTAAACTACCGTCCGGTTGTAAAGGAAAGCGATGAACAAGAAACTGTTAAGGCAATGTCCCGTGACATGAAGATGATTATGGTCTTATTAATGTGTCGGATGCTAGAACTATCCTTGGTAGGAGCGATAGTAAAGATCATCCTATAATTTTTCGGTCTGGCACAAGGTCCTGTCTCCGACCATGCTATGCAACCACCGTTCTTACGGTTGACACCCGATTTGGTTCAGGTGACCTAATGAATTCCAGGTGAATTTCTTAGGATTTTACGTTCAATGGTAATGAACGCATTGAAAATGGTTTTTCAGAAAACAAATCGGTTTGTATTTTTGATCAAAATATTTTCTCGTTCATGCTCGAGTTTAGATATCATCGAATTCTATGAGTTTGAATTCTCAATCTTTAAGGTCAATCTCTAGGATTGAGTATTATCAGTCTTAAAAGCTGATTTTTAATCTTTAAGGAGATTATCCTTTTCTGGGGATCTGATTCATTAGTCTTATCAAGCTAATTTGCACGGTGCCTCCCCATTGTACGAGATAAATCCTTCTCATGGTTAGGATAAATCTGACCACTTGGCGACCCTGTTTGATGCTGAGGTCCGTGGATTTCCTGCTGATTTTAGTGATGACTTTTCTAGATTTTTCGTCAACCTACAGCTGGTCTGGACGACAACTTCATGACCTAAATCAAGAAGCGCGTGTCTTTTTCGGAAGACTTTACTTCCTTTTAATGATGGAATTGATTCATCGTGTAGATCCATCTTTCTTTCAAATGTATTACAGTAAACCGAGTAAAACTGATTAGTATCGTCCAAAGCAAAAGTACCTGCAATAATCTTGTACAAAAATATGTGATATATGTTTTAAATTGAATAACTTGGTACATTCTTCCCACACTTAGTTTCTTTCTTTGCCTTTTTATTTTCTTCTATTTCATTTTAAATGAATTCAAGCGTTTTAGGGTGTTTCTCAATTTATGTCCTTTTCGAGGTAACGATAATTTCGGTATTATCACCTAGTTTTCATCGTTCATAAATATGTATAAACATGATTTTGAGTTCATTTAATTGAAAATTTTTCAAATTTTCACAAAATTTGGCAAATAAACTAAGTGTAAACCCGAGAGAATTTATAACCCTTCCCCACACTTGAGATCATGCAATGCCCTCATTTGCATGAAATCAGACTATAATTATAAATTCATGAGGGTGATTAGTGTAGAAAAGTGATTAAAAATACCCAGTTTGTAAGCATATTATTTTACATCACATTTGATATTTTGCGCCTTGTCATCAAAATTAGTAGCTTTTTGTTGAACTTAATGACAGTCTTTGAAAGTGCGCTGTTTTACCCTGTTGTGTACATAACATAAAATACAAACATATATACATATTTTTGAAGTTTGGTATATAACCCCTACGTTCAAAAATTAATATAATATTTTTTTTTTGGCATACGTTAAATCAATAAAATTAAAAATAATGATAACAAAATTTTTCGTCCCGCCCTCGGGTAAAGCAATTTCGGTTCAACGACCTAATCTTCAACTCACGACGAATTTTAGAAATCATTTTTTCAACTTAATGAATTAAAGTAAATTTTGTTTTTAAAAACTTAAATTAAAATGCATATTAATTTCATAAAAAACCTACAAAACAAAAATTCAGAATGGAGGGAGAAAACTAGTTCTTTAGTGTCTGCTAGCGGAAAAGACCAATCGGATTCCATTCTCGGAACTACACGAGAACAGAACAAATAACTTTAGACAGCATTATCTTTTTAGAACATTCGAATCTCCCCACACTTAGGTAGCTGTGGTGTTGAAATTGTGATTAACTTCATCGTTAATTTCTCTTGGTCCATAATCAACTTGCATATTCGTGACTTTTTCTTTAAGCCATTGGTCGGATTCCTGTGTAATATCCACAATTTCAACTAGTTTCTCCTTTTCTTTAGGTGATAGATTGGATACTAACCGGTTACATAACTTAAAGTTCCCCTTGGTTTTAGCATCGCGAATCCGTTTAATAAGTTTCTTCATTGAACTATTAATAACGGGATCATTTAATTTCGTATCAACAACGGGGTTCTTTGTTATCATGTCATCATTAGGTGTTACTTCATTTTCCCCACACTTAGGCGTTTCATTATTGCTAAGTATTACCGTTGGAGTTGGTAAAACAACATGGTTCTTACCAATCGTTTTTGCTGGTTCAACGGTTTTGGTTGGTGGAGATTTAGTCTTTCGAATCATAAAGGTGATCGATTTGTCACCACTACTAAGTGTCATTCTACCATTTCCTACATCAAATAACGCCTTGGTGGACGCTAAGAATGGTCGACCTAAAATTAGAGGAATGTTTGGGTCCTCTTCTATGTTAATGACAATGAATTCGACTAGAAAGGTTAAATTGCCTACTTGAACGGGTAGGTTGTCAACAATTCCAACTGGGTGTTTAATGGTTTGATCAAAGAGTCGAACACTCATATCTGTTGGACTTAACTTACCTACTCCTAATCTCTTATATAATGAAAGAGGCATAACACTTACACTTGCACCTAAATCTGCTAGTGCATCATACATGACACAATCGCTAAGTAGACAAGGAACAATAAATTCACCCGGATCACCTACCCTAGGTGGAGGATTTGGTGGAACTGTCTTTACCGGGTTTATATTTACGGCTTTTGTTTCTTGCACTTTCTTATTCTTTTTCTTCTTCTTCTTTCCAGAGGTATCACAATCTTTATTACCTATCACTTGCTCATACTCAACTCCTTTTCTTGGAAACGGGATGGGTGGTCTGTATGGTGCCACCACTGGCTTTACATACTCGGGTGGTGGTGGTGGTGTAACTTCTTCATTGTTACTTACATCTAAAACCTCCCCATCTTCTGATGCTGGTTTTTCAGAATTTGTTGAAACCATATTAACATTTTCATTCCGAGGATTTACTTCAGTATTACTCGGTAGCTTTCCTTGTTTCCTTTCACTCATCAATCTAACAAGAGTACCTACTTGTTTTTCTAGATTCAAAATGGAAGCTTGTTGAGTTCTAAATGACTGATCAAACCTCTCATTCGTTTGAGTTTGAGTTTCAATAAATTGTGTTTGAGATTCAACTAGCTTAAATACCACTTCTTCCAGATTTGACTTCTTCACGTCGGTTTGTTGTGGTGGTTTATACAAGCCAGGTCTTTGTTGATTGAAAGTGTTGTTTTGAGTTGGTTGGTTATTCGGACCTTGTTGGTTATACGAGTTATTGTCGGGTCCTTTTGGATTGTAAAGAATGTTTTGATTTCGATTGAAGTTTGGCCTTGGCGGTTGATAATTATTCTGATAACTATTTTCCAGCCTTTGGTTCATGTAGACAACATTCTCACGTTGTTCCATCGTTTGTTCAATGTGACAGTCTTTCATTAAGTGTGGTCCACCGCATTGCTCACAACTAATTCGTATTGCGTGAATATCTTTATTCATCTTTTCCATTCGTCTCTCGAAAGCATCTATTTTTGCGGAAACGGAATCAAAGTTATGGCTAGAATCGGCTCTAGCCGCTTTAGATGAACGATATATATCTTTCTCTTGGTGCCACTCATGAGAGTGGGAGGCTGTGTTATCAATAATTTTGTAAGCTTCAGTTGCGGTTTTCTTCATAATGGAACCACCAGCTGTTATGTCGATGTCTTTTCGTGTAGCAACGTTGACACCTTGGTAGAATATTTGTACTATTTGGTAAGTGTCTAAACCGTGTTGAGGACATCCTCTCAACATCCTTCCGAATCTTGTCCACGCCTCATATAATGTTTCATTTGGCTTTTGCGCGAACGTAACAATTTCTCCTTGAAGTCTCACGGCTTTAGATGCCGGAAAGAATTGTTTAAGAAATTTTTCAACTAAAACATCCCATGTGTCAATCGCCCCTTCAGGTAATGATTCCAACCAATCTTTGGCTTCTCCCTTTAAAGTCCAGGGAAACAACATGAGATAGATCTGCTCATCTTCCACTTCTCGGATTTTGAATAGTGTACAAATTCTTTTAAACGTACGAAGGTGTTCGTTAGGATCTTCATTCGGTGCACCACTGAATTGGCATTGGTTAGTTACCATGTGTAGAATTTGTCCTTTGATTTCATAATCTGGCGCATTAACTTCTGGCTTAATAATGGCGTGACCTTGGCCCGTGCGTGTGGCTCTCATTCGATCTTCCATACTTAGAGGTTCCGTTACTTCCATAATTGAATTTGTTGAATACGAATCACTAGAGGATTCTGATTTAATGGTTTGTGGCTCAGGAGGAATAATTAGTGGTTCAGGATCTTGGAATTGTCCTTGAATATGCTCCGGGTTCTTAATTGTGAAGTCGGGTTCAAAAGATGGATTATCGGAAATTTGAGTTGGAGTTCTTGTTCGACTAGATGACGATTCTAAAGAAAAATCAACGGCGACAATATTTGCTAGATGTCTTGATCGAGTTACAGGTGGTGAACGTATGAAAGGTGGTGAACGTTTTGCTCGGTGCATTCACAGAATATCCTATTAGTTATAAAAATAAGAAAAACTTATATAAGTTGTCCAATCAATAGACTTTTCTGATTTTGCCCACGTTTCGAATAGCCAAAAGATGCAGCAGAGGGGCAGGATTCGTTTGGTCTCAATATAATTGAGTACTGTTTGGCTCCAATAACCCGGTCTACGTACAAATCCAACTATTACTACGAACCAGAAAATTTTGATGTCTATCAATTTAACCACTTAAAATAAATTTTCGTAATTTTAAGAAATTTAGAGAAGAAGTAGAAAAAAAATCTAAGTCCTAAAAACTAGAATGGCGAGAAATAAGAAAGAAAAAGATTGCGCGTCGAAAAAGGTCGAAAAATAAAAAGGTCGAAAAATAGGCGTCGAAAAATAAAAATAAGAAAGTAGTGCGAAATACGGCGTCGTAAAATTCTAAAGCACCTAAAACTTAATCTAAGGAATAAGCACTTAAGGGATTTTACGGCAAAGCCTAAAAATTCTAGAAGTAAAAATAACTATGGCAAAACTAAACTTAATACTAAAAGTTGCGACTATAGTCTAAAAATCTAAAGGTAATAAAACTAAAAAAAAAACAATTTTTTTTTATAGACAAAATCTTAAAAAATATATATTTTTTTTTTAATAATTTTTTTTTTTTTTTTTTACGTTTTTGTTTTTTTTTTTTACATTTTTTTTTTTAAGTTTTTTTTTTTTTTTTTTACGTTTTTTTTTTTTTTAAAACCGAATTTTTTTTTCTAAAAAAAAACGTTTTTTTTTTACAATTTTTTTTTTTTTTTAAAAAAATGATTTTTTTTTTCAAATTAATACTTTTTTTTATAATTATTATTTTTTTTTAAAACATTTTTTTTAATTCATTTACTATTCATGAATAGTAAATGAAAAGAAATTAATTAATTTACTATTCACATGAAAGCGACATGATAGAAATTATTAATTACAATTTACATAATATACCCCTGAAGTATTTAATAAATACGACTTTTTAAAACTTTTACGATTCAAAATATATTCTAAAATATTATTATATTATTATATTCTATTTCAATATTATTATATTATTATATTCTATTTCAATATTATTATATTATTATATTTTATTTCAATATTATTATAATTAAAAATATAGCGTTTTAGCGCTCCCCGGCAGCGGCGCCAAAAACTTGATGATGTAGCGTGAGGGTACGAAATAGTATTATTTTTACTAGGAAATACTACAAAATATTACACAAGTTTTATTTATTTATTTATCGAGTGGATATACCTAAACCTTGCTACAACACTTATAGGCAGTGTACCTAATCGTAGAGTAGTGTAGTTTTTAGTAAGTCCGGTTCGTTCCACAGGGAGCTGGTGAAGTTAACGCTATATTATTAAGTTTATTTGTAAAAATATATATATAAATAAGTAGTAGTATTATTATAAAATGGGGGTTTTACCGTTTAATGACCGGTTTGTCGATTTTAAGCGTAAAGTAAATGACAATAATTAAAATGCGTAAAATAAATTGCGATAAATAAAATGACAGAAAATAAAAGTGCGATGAAAAATACAATAAAACAATTATGCTTATTTAAACTTCCGTAATCATGATGTTTAACGTTTTGATTTTAATTAATTGTTACTCGGGTTAATTGTCCTTTGTCATGGTTTATTTGATACCTATCTGGTTTTTATCCATAATAGTCCATCGGTCATAAATATAAAGTGCGAGTGTCCTCGTCAAATTACCCTTATACCCGAAGTCAAATATTCCAACTAATTAAGGATTTAAACTGTGACGCAGTTATCACTTCTGTCAACAATTACACCAGTTATCACTGTATGTAATCTACCCCTGTTTTGATTAGATATGAATATTAATTTACCCACTTGATCAGTTTGAATAATCAATTACCCAACCCGAATAATTAATTAAATGATTATAATAGATTCCATATGAACGTCACTAAATAGGACAACCATAATCATTATTAATTATTAGGATAATTAATTTGAAGATAGGTTCGACAGACTCCAATGAGTTGTCACTCAATTAGACAATACCCCCCATCTATTAATAGTCAATAGTCCAATTTCCACAAGTGTCGGTCTTTTGCCCAAACCTTAATTATGGTACAAAATCCAATAACCCCGTCTTAATATTTAGTCAAACATCACGATTACTTCGGCTTAAATAAGCATAATAATAACTTAGTTACGAGACATTAATTTAAAAAGGAAGAACATAACTTACAGTGATTATTAATCGCGTAGCGTTACACGGACAGAGTTCCTACTTTAAAACCCGTAAAACATTTCTTACAATAACCCAATTATTATTAATCTTAAATTAAACTTAATATTATAAATATAAATATAAATTACATAAGAAAGAAAGAAGATTGGAAAAAGGTGTATCTAAATCATCGATTTAGATGGCCTTTTATAGGCAAACGATAAATTGAAATTTTCACTTATGACCCCTTAACTATGCTCAATTAACAACTTTTTATTATTTATTATTATTCTTATTATGAATTATTTAAATATTATATTATATTCTTGAGCATAGTTAACTTGTAATTTTAGCTCCGTTGCGTCGAGCGTTGAAAGTTGGTTCATGTCTCGGTTCCGGATTTTCGAACGTCCTTGCGTACAATTTAATATCTTGTACTTTGCGTTTTGTAACTTGTACTCTTGTCATTTTTAGACGTTTCTCATCAATAATTTGAACCACTTGAATTGTATCTTGTACATTTGAGCTTTTTGGACGTTTGTGTCTTCAAATCTTCGTTTTCGCCTTTTGTCTTCGCACTTATTTATTTAAACAATTACAATGAAAATATAATACAATTACATATGAAAACCTATTATTTAGAAGGGATATTGCTATGAAATATATGTTCCTTTTTAGCCTTATCAGCTGACATTAAAAGAAAAGATATAGAATTTGAAATTGGAGAGATGGTCATGCTTAAAGTTGCACCTTGGAAAGGCGTTGTTCGATTTGGTAAACGAGGGAAATTAAATCCAAGGTATATTGGACCATTCAAGATTATTGATCGTGTCGGACCAGTAGCTTACCGACTAGAGTTACCTCAACAACTCGCGGCTGTACATAACACTTTCCACGTCTCGAATTTAAAGAAATGTTTTGCTAAAGAAGATCTCACTATTCCGTTAGATGAAATCCAAATCAACGAAAAACTTCAATTCATCGAAGAACCCGTCGAAATAATGGATCGTGAGGTTAAAAGACTTAAGCAAAACAAGATACCAATTGTTAAGGTTCGATGGAATGCTCGTAGAGGACCCGACTTCACCTGGGAGCGTGAAGATCAGATGAAGAAGAAATACCCGCATCTATTTCCAGAAGATTCGTCAACACCTTCAACAGCTTAAAATTTCGGGACGAAATTTATTTAACGGGTAGGTACGGTAGTGACCCGAACTTTTCCATGTTTATATATATTAATTGAGATTGATATTTACATGATTAAATGTTTCCAACATGTTAAGCAATCAAACTTGTTAAGACTTGATTAATTGAAATATGTTTCATATAGACAATTGACCACCCAAGTTGATCGGTGATTCACGAACGTTAAAACTTGTAAAAACTATATGATGACATATATATGGATATATATATATAGTTAACATGATACTATGATAAGAAAACATATCATAAAGTATATTAACAATGAACTACATATGTAAAAACAAGACTACTAACTTAATGATTTTTAAACGAGACATATATGTAACGATTATCGTTGTAAAGACATTTAATGTATATATATATCATATTAAGAGATATTCATACATGATAATATCATGATAATATAATAATTTAAAATCTCATTTGATATTATAAACATTGGGTTAACAACATTTAACAAGATCGTTAACCTAAAGGTTTCAAAACAACACTTACATGTAACGACTAACGATGACTTAACGACTCAGTTAAAATGTATATACATGTAGTGTTTTAATATGTATTTATACACTTTTGAAAGACTTCAATACACTTATCAAAATACTTTTACTTAACAAAAATGCTTACAATTACATCCTCGTTCAGTTTCATCAACAATTCTACTCGTATGCACCCGTATTCGTACTCGTACAATACACAGCTTTTAGATGTATGTACTATTGGTATATACACTCCAATGATCAGCTCTTAGCAGCCCATGTGAGTCACCTAACACATTTGGGAACCATCATTTGGCAACTAGCATGAAATATCTCATAAAATTACAAAAATATGAGTAATCATTCATGACTTATTTACATGAAAACAAAATTACATATCCTTTATATCTAATCCATACACCAACGACCAAAAACACCTACAAACACTTTCATTCTTCAATTTTCTTCATCTAATTGATCTCTCTCAAGTTCTATCTTCAAGTTCTAAGTGTTCTTCATAAATTCCAAAAGTTCTAGTTTCATAAAATCAAGAATACTTTCAAGTTTGCTAGCTCACTTCCAATCTTGTAAGGTGATCATCCAACCTCAAGAAATCTTTGTTTCTTACAGTAGGTTATCATTCTAATATAAGGTAATAATCATATTCAAACTTTGGTTCAATTTCTATAACTATAACAATCTTATTTCAAGTGATGATCTTACTTGAACTTGTTTTCGTGTCATGATTCTGCTTCAAGAACTTCGAGCCATCCAAGGATCCATTGAAGCTAGATCCATTTTTCTATTTTCCAGTAGGTTTATCCAAGGAAATTAAGGTAGTAATGATGTTCATAACATCATTCGATTCATACATATAAAGCTATCTTATTCGAAGGTTTAAACTTGTAATCACTAGAACATAGTTTAGTTAATTCTAAACTTGTTCGCAAACAAAAGTTAATCCTTCTAACTTGACTTTTAAAATCAACTAAACACATGTTCTATATCTATATGATATGCTAACTTAATGATTTAAAACCTGGAAACACGAAAAACACCGTAAAACCGGATTTACGCCGTCGTAGTAACACCGCGGGCTATTTTGGGTTAGTTAATTAAAATCTATGATAAACTTTGATTTAAAAGTTGTTATTCTGAGAAAATGATTTTTATTATGAACATGAAACTATATCCAAAAATTATGGTTAAACTCAAAGTGGAAGTATGTTTTCTAAAATGGTCATCTAGACGTCGTTCTTTCGACTGAAATGACTACCTTTACAAAAACGACTTGTAACTTATTTTTCCGACTATAAACCTATACTTTTTCTGTTTAGATTCATAAAATAGAGTTCAATATGAAACCATAGCAATTTGATTCACTCAAAACGGATTTAAAATGAAGAAGTTATGGGTAAAACAAGATTGGATAATTTTTCTCATTTTAGCTACGTGAAAATTGGTAACAAATCTATTCCAACCATAACTTAATCAACTTGTATTGTATATTATGTAATCTTGAGATACCATAGACACGTATACAATGTTTCGACCTATCATGTCGACACATCTATATATATTTCGGAACAACCATAGACACTCTATATGTGAATGTTGGAGTTAGCTATACAGGGTTGAGGTTGATTCCAAAATATATATAGTTTGAGTTGTGATCAATACTGAGATACGTATACACTGGGTCGTGGATTGATTCAAGATAATATTTATCGATTTATTTCTGTACATCTAACTGTGGACAACTAGTTATAGGTTACTAACGAGGACAGCTGACTTAATAAACTTAAAACATCAAAATATATTAAAAGTGTTGTAAATATATTTTGAACATACTTTAATATATATGTATATATTGTTATAGGTTCGTGAATCAACAGTGGCCAAGTCTTACTTCCCGACGAAGTAAAAATCTGTGAAAGTGAGTTATAGTCCCACTTTTAAAATCTAATATTTTTGGGATGAGAATACATGCAGGTTTTATAAATGATTTACAAAATAGACACAAGTACGTGAAACTACATTCTATGGTTGAATTATCGAAATCGAATATGCCCCTTTTTATTAAGTCTGGTAATCTAAGAATTAGGGAACAGACACCCTAATTGACGCGAATCCTAAAGATAGATCTATTGGGCCTAACAAACCCCATCCAAAGTACCGGATGCTTTAGTACTTCGAAATTTATATCATATCCGAAGGGTGTCCCGGAATGATGGGGATATTCTTATATATGCATCTTGTTATTGTCGGTTACCAGGTGTTCACCATATGAATGATTTTTATCTCTATGTATGGGATGTGTATTGAAATATGAAATCTTGTGGTCTATTGTTACGATTTGATATATATAGGTTAAACCTATAACTCACCAACATTTTTGTTGACGTTTAAAGCATGTTTATTCTCAGGTGAATATTAAGAGCTTCCGCTGTTGCATACTAAAATAAGGACAAGATTTGGAGTCCATGTTTGTATGATATTGTGTAGAAACTGCATTCAAGAAACTGATTTCGATGTAACATATTTGTATTGTAAACCATTATGTAATGGTCGTGTGTAAACAGGATATTTTAGATTATCATTATTTGATAATCTACGTAAAGCTTTTTAAACCTTTATTTATGAAATAAAGGTTATGGTTTGTTTTAAAAATGAATGCAGTCTTTGAAAAACGTCTCATATAGAGGTCAAAACCTCGCAACGAAATCAATTAATATGGAACGTTTTTAATCAATAAGAACGGGACATTTCAATCCAACCTCAAGAAATCTTTGTTTCTTACAGTAGGTTATCATTCTAATACAAGGTAATAATCATATTCAAACTTTGGTTCAATTTCTATAACTATAACAATCTTATTTCAAGTGATGATCTTACTTGAACTTGTTTTCGTGTCATGATTCTGCTTCAAGAACTTCGAGCCATCCAAGGATCCGTTGAAGCTAGATCCATTTTTCTCTTTTCCAGTAGGTTTATCCAAGGAACTTAAGGTAGTAATGATGTTCATAACATCATTCGATTCATATATATAAAGCTATCTTATTCGAAGGTTTAAACTTGTAATCACTAGAACATAGTTTAGTTAATTCTAAACTTGTTCGCAAACAAAAGTTAATCCTTCTAACTTGACTTTTAAAATCAACTAAACACATGTTCTATATCTATATGATATGCTAACTTAATGATTTAAAACCTGGAAACACGAAAAACGCCGTAAAACCGGATTTACGCCGTCGTAGTAACACCGCGGGCTGTTTTGGGTTAGTTAATTAAAAACTATGATAAACTTTGATTTAAAAGTTGTTATTCTGAGAAAATGATTTTTATTATGAACATGAAACTATATCCAAAAATTATGGTTAAACTCAAAGTGGAAGTATGTTTTCTAAAATGGTCATCTAGACGTCGTTCTTTCGACTGAAATGACTACCTTTACAAAAACGACTTGTAACTTATTTTTCCGACTATAAACCTATACTTTTTCTGTTTAGATTCATAAAATAGAGTTCAATATAAAACCATAGCAATTTGATTCACTCAAAACAGATTTAAAATGAAGAAGTTATGGGTAAAACAAGATTGGATAATTTTTCTCATTTTAGCTACGTGAAAATTGGTAACAAATCTATTCCAACCATAACTTAATCAACTTGTATTGTATATTATGTAATCTTGAGATACCATAGACACGTATACAATGTTTCGACCTATCATGTCGACACATCTATATATATTTCGGAACAACCATAGACACTCTATATGTGAATGTTGGAGTTAGCTATACAGGGTTGAGGTTGATTCCAAAATATATATAGTTTGAGTTGTGATCAATACTGAGATACGTATACACTGGGTCGTGGATTGATTCAAGATAATATTTATCGATTTATTTCTGTACATCTAACTGTGGACAACTAGTTGTAGGTTACTAACGAGGACAGCTGACTTAATAAACTTAAAACATCAAAATATATTAAAAGTGTTGTAAATATATTTTGAACATACTTTGATATATATGTATATATTGTTATAGGTTCGTGAATCAACCCGTGGCCAAGTCTTACTTCCCGATGAAGTAAAAATATGTGAAAGTGAGTTATAGTCCCACTTTTAAAATCTAATATTTTTGGGATGAGAATACATGCAGGTTTTATAAATGATTTACAAAATAGACACAAGTACGTGAAACTACATTCTATGGTTGAATTATCGAAATCGAATATGCCCCTTTTTATTAAGTATGGTAATCTAAGAATTAGGGAACAGACACCCTAATTGACGCGAATCCTAAAGATAGATCTATTGGGCCTAACAAACCCCATCCAAAGTACCGGATGCTTTAGTACTTCGAAATTTATATCATATCCGAAGGGTGTCCCGGAATGATGGGGATATTCTTATATATGCATCTTGTTAATGTCGGTTACCAGGTGTTCACCATATGAATGATTTTTATCTCTATGTATGGGATGTGTATTGAAATATGAAATCTTGTGGTCTATTATTATGATTTGATATATATAGGTTAAACCTATAACTCACCAACATTTTTGTTGACGTTTTAAGCATGTTTATTCTCAGGTGATTATTAAGAGCTTCCGCTGTCGCATACTTAAATAAGGATGAGATTTGGAGTCCATGCTTGTATGATATTGTGTAAAAACTGCATTCAAGAAACTTATTTTGTTGTAACATATTTGTATTGTAAACCATTATGTAATGGTCGTGTGTAAACAGGATATTTTAGATTATCATTATTTGATAATCTACGTAAAGCTTTTTAAACCTTTATTGATGAAATAAAGGTTATGGTTTGTTTTAAAATGAATGCAGTCTTTGAAAAACGTCTCATATAGAGGTCAAAACCTCGCAACGAAATCAATTAATATGGAACGTTTTTAATCAATAAGAACGGGACATTTCAGTTGGTATCCGAGCGTTGGTCTTAGAGAACCAGAAATTTGCATTAGTGTGTCTTGTCGAGTTTGTTTGGATGCATTAGTGAGTCTGGACTTCGACCGTGTTTTCTTTAAAAATGATTGCTTAACATTTTTGTTATAAACTATATATTATTAACATGTATATATTATGTGATATATTAATCTCTTAACATGTTTGATATTGTGTGATAGATGGCTAACTCTAGCACAAATCCCATTGACTCACCTAATAATAATGAAGAGTCGAATATATATTGGACTGATTCACAAGTTCCCGAAGAAGAACCGGAAGAAGAATCAGAACCGGAAGAGGAGGAACCGGAGGAGGAAATAGAACCGGTGGGGGAAATAATAAAACGGTTAAGTAAAAGAAAATCCTCAACCAACCGACCAAGGTTAATTATGGTCAATGGTGTTTCCGCCAAGGAAGCAAAACATTGGGAGGATTACCAATTCTCCTATGAATCGAATTCCGACGAGAATTCCGATGATGTTATAGAAATTACCCCAACTGAATTTAAAAAAGCAAAAGAAAATAATAAGGGAAAGGGCATAAAAATAGAGAAATCTAATTCCAACCCCGATGAACTTTATATGTATCGTCAACCCCCGAAGTCCTTAAGTTGTAACAATGACCCGGGAACCTCTAAACCACCAGGTTTTTCTAAACCAATGTGGAAAACGACGGCTCGTATTAGGGGAACATCATATATCCCTAGAAACTTGGTAAAACGAACCAAAACCGAAGAAGAAGAAATGAGCGAGTCGGAATAAGATAGTTGTATTCGTGTGGTGTAATATATGTAATATAGTGTGCTTATGCTTTATGATATATGTAAAAATTGCTTGTATTAATAAGTATTTTTTTATGAATCTAACTCTTGTCTATTTTACAGTTTAAAAACACAAAATGGATAGACAACCCAATATTTTAAGAGACCTACCCAGAGACATGATTGATGAAATCTTGTCTAGAGTCGGTCAGAATTCCTCGGCACAACTATTTAAGGCGAAATCAGTTTGTAAGACATTCGAAGAACGTTCCAAGAATGTCTTGGTTTATAAGAGACTTTCGTTTGAAAGATGGGGGATATCACATTGGGAAAACCATAAGTTACGATGTGTTTACTTTGACGCATATATTGCGGGGAACCCACATGCAATTTTACGCAACGGGTTAAGAAATTATTTTGACTCAATGTATCCGAATAGGACTTCATGATTTAGAAAAAGCGGCTAACATGCAACATAAAGAAGCATGCTATGCTTACGGGTTAGTAATGTTCGCTTCTCACCAAAGTGAGAACAAGAACATCGGGCTGCAACTATTAAACAAAACGTTCCCACAAGTAACGGAGTCGGTAATTGGGGTAAGAAATGAGGTTTTTAGATTGTTACGGGACTGTTGGACATTACGTAACCCTCGTCCCTTTGACGACGTTACAACACGCTGTCTTATCAACGGCCATAACGGTTATGTTCCACAAGACCAAGGATGGGAAGTAGTCCTAGTAAAACCAGAATGCATAACTTGTTTCTGGACGTATGAATTACGTGTCTTTATTGCGTTTGCTGAACGACTTGTGTACTAGCTAAAATTTTTTTCACAACTATCTTGTATCAAAGTTATTGTGTGCTATATTTCATGCTTTATGTAAAATAAGCGGTATTGTAAGTTTGTAAAATATTGTATAAAAGTGTGAACGCGAAATATTATTATAATTAGTTTTTCATATAGAATTGTAGTAGTTGAATTGTATATTAGCTACTAAGTATGAACTTAACGGGTAGGTACTACCCGAATTTAAACTTATAAAACGCTAATATGAAGAAAAAGCTTTTATAAATGAGTTCATATTATGCTACGAAATACTATTAACTACTCTTAATATTCTGTATGATTAACTTGTTCCATTTGACTATTTTGAAGGAAATGGCACCGACTACTCGACACACCGTGAATATGAATGAAGAGGAATTCCGTACTTTTCTAGCTTCAAACATAGCCGCAGTACAGGCTGCGCTACATACCAACAATAACCTTGGATCTAGCAGTACAGGAAATCGTGTAGGATGCACCTACAAAGAATTCACTGCCTGCAAACCTTTGGAATTTGATGGAACCGAAGGACCGATCGGATTGAAACGGTGGACCGAGAAGGTCGAATCGGTGTTTGCCATAAGTAAGTGTACTGAAGAGGACAAAGTGAAGTACGCTACGCATACCTTCACAGGTTCTGCGTTAACATGGTGGAATACCTATCTAGAGCAAGTGGACAAGATGATGCGTACGCACTACCGTGGTCAGCATTCAAGCACTTGATGAACGAGAAGTACCGTCCCAGAACCGAGGTCAATAAGCTCAAGACAGAACTTAGAGGGTTACGAACCCAAGGATTTGATATTACCATGTACGAAAGACGATTCACAGAATTGTGCCTATTGTGTCCGGGAGCGTTCGAAGATGAGGAAGAGAAGATCGACGCGTTTGTGAAAGGATTACCGGAAGGAATCCAAGAAGATATAAGTTCACACGAGCCTGCCTCTATACAACAGGCATGTAGAATGGCTCACAAACTAGTGAACCAGATTGAGGAAAGAATTAAAGAACAGACGGCTGAAGAAGCCAATGTGAAGCAAGTCAAAAGAAAGTGGGAGGAAAACTGTGATAAGAATCACAAATACAACAACAACAGCAATTACAATAATAATCGCAACAATTATCCCAACAATCGCAACATCAATCGCAACTACAACAAACGGCCCAACAACAACAACAACAACAACAACAACAGCAACTACAACAATCATCCCAATAACAATAACAACCGCAACAACAACAACAATCAGAAGCAGTTATGCCAAAGGTGTGAAAAGTATCACTCGGGGTTCTGCACCAAATTTTGCAACAAGTGTAAAAGAAATGGTCATAGCGCGGCGAAGTGTGAGGTCTACGGACCAGGGGTTAACAGAACGAAAGGAACAAATGGTGTCAGAACGAGTAATGGCGGAGCAAGTAGTGTCGGAGCAAGTTATGCCAATGTAGTTTGTTATAAATGTGGAAAACCGGGCCACATTATTAGAAATTGCCCGAACCAGGAGAACACGAATGGACAAGGCCGCGGAAGAGTTTTCAATATTAATGCGGCAGAGGCATAGGAAGATCCGGAGCTTGTTACGGGTACGTTTCTTATTGACAATAAATCTGCTTACGTTTTATTTGATTCGGGTGCGGATAGAAGCTATATGAGTAGAGATTTTTGTGCTAAATTAGGTTGTCCATTGACGCCGTTGGATAGTAAATTTTTACTCGAATTAGCAAACGGTAAATTAATTTCAGCAGATAATATATGCCGGAATCGAGAAATTAAACTGGGTAGCGAAATATTTAAGATTGATTTGATACCAGTAGAGTTAGGGAGTTTTGATGTAATAGTTGGCATGGACTGGCTGAAGAAGGTGAAAGCAGAGATCGTATGTTATAAAAATGCAATTCGCATTGTACGAGAAGAAGGAGAACCCTTAATGGTGTACGGAGAAAAGGGCAACATGAAGCTACATCTTATTAGTAATTTGAAGGCACAAAAACTAATAAGAAAAGGTTGCTATGCTGTTCTAGCACACGTCGAGAAAGTACAAACTGAAGAAAAGAGCATCAATGATGTTCCCGTCGCAAAAGAATTTCCCGATGTATTTCCGAAAGAATTACCGGGACTACCTCCACATCGATCTGTTGAATTTCAAATAGATCTTGTACCAGGAGCTGCACCAATAGCTCGTGCTCCTTATAGACTCGCACCCAGCGAGATGAAAGAATTGCAAAGCCAACTGCAAGAACTATTAGAACGTGGTTTCATTCGACCATGCACATCACCATGGGGAGCTCCTGTTTTGTTTGTCAAGAAGAAGGATGGTACATTTAGGTTGTGTATTGACTACAGAGAGTTGAACAAACTTACCATCAAAAATTGTTATCCACTGCCGAGAATTGACGACTTAGTTGATCAACTACAAGGCTCGTCGGTTTATTCGAAGATCGATTTACGTTCTGGATATCATCAAATGCGAGTAAAGGAGGAAGATATTCCAAAAACTGCTTTCAGAACACGTTACGGTCATTACGAGTTTATGGTCATGCCGTTTGGTTTAACTAATGCACCAGCTGTGTTCATGGTCCTTATGAACCGAGTGCGTGGGCCATATCTTGACAAGTTTGTCATTGTTTTCATCGATGATATACTTATTTACTCAAAGAATGATCAAGAGCACGAAGAACATTTGAGAAAAGTGCTAGAAGTATTGAGGAAAGAAAAACTGTACGCTAAGTTTTCAAAGTGTGCATTTTGGTTGGAAGAAGTTCAATTCCTCGGTCACATAGTGAACAAAGAAGGTATCCAGGTGGACCCGGCAAAGATCGAAACCGTTGAAAAGTGGGAAACCCCAAAAACTCCGAAGCATATACGTTAATTTTTAGGATTGGCTGGTTATTACAGAAGATTCATCCAAGATTTCTCCAAAATAGCAAAACCCTTGACTGCATTAACGCATAAAGGGAAGAAATTTGAATGGAAGGATGAACAAGAAAAGGCGTTTCAATTATTGAAGAAAAAGCTAACTACGGCACCTATATTTTCATTGCCTGAAGGGAATGATGATTTTGTGATTTATTGTGACGCATGAAAGCAAGGTCTCGGTTGTGTATTAATGCAACGGACGAAGGTGATTGCTTATGCGTCTAGACAATTGAAGATTCACGAGCAAAATTATACGACGCATGATTTGGAATTAGGCGCGGTTGTTTTTGCATTAAAGACTTGGAGGTACTACTTATATGGGGTCAAAAGTATTATATATACAGACCACAAAAGTCTTCAACACATATTTAATCAGAAACAACTGAATATGAGGCAGCGTAGGTGGATTGAATTGTTGAATGATTACGAATTTAAGATTCGTTACCACCCGGGGAAGGCAAATGTGGTAGCCGACGCCTTGAGCAGAAAGGACAGAGAACCCATTCGAGTAAAATCTATGAATATAATGATTCACACTAACCTTACTACTCAAATAAAGGAGGCGCAACAAGGAGTTTTAAAAGAGGGAAATTTAAAGGATGAAATACCCAAAGGATCGGAGAAGCATCTTAATATTTGGGAAGACGGAACCCGGTATAGGGCTGAAAGGATTTGGGTACTAAAATTTGGAGATATGAGAGAAATGGTACTTAGAGAAGCTCATAAAACCAGATACTCAATACATCCTGGAACGGGGAAGATGTACAAGGATCTCAAGAAACATTTTTGGTGGCCGGGTATGAAAGCCGATGTTGCTAAATATGTAGGATAATGTTTGAAGTGTTCTAAGGTCAAAGCTGAGCATCAGAAACCATCAGGTCTACTTCAACAACCCGAAATCCAGGAATGGAAATGGGAAAACATTACCATGGATTTCATCACTAAATTGCCAAGGACTGCAAGTGGTTTTGATACTATTTGGGTAATAGTTGATCGTCTCACCAAATCAGCACACTTCCTGCCAATAAGAGAAGATGACAAGATGGAGAAGTTAGCACGAATGTATTTGAAGGAAGTCGTCTCCAGACATTGAATACCAATCTCTATTATCTCTGATAGGGATGGCAGATTTATTTCAAGATTCTGGCAGACATTACAGCAAGCATTAGGAACTCGTCTAGACATGAGTACTGCCTATCATCCACAAACTGACGGACAGAGCGAAAGGACGATACAAACGCTTGAAGACATGCTACGAGCATGTGTTATTGATTTCGGAAACAGTTGGGATCGACATCTACCATTAGTAGAATTTTCCTACAACAACAGCTACCATTCAAGCATTGAGATGGCGCCGTTTGAAGCACTTTATGGTAGAAAGTGCAGGTCTCCGATTTGTTAGAGTGAAGTGGGGGATAGACAGATTACGGGTCCGGAGATAATACAAGAAACTACCGACAAAATCATCCAAATTCAACAAAGATTGAAAACCGCCCAGAGTCGACAAAAGAGCTACGCGGACAGTAAAAGAAAAGATATAGAGTTTGAAATTGGAGAAATGGTCATGCTTAAGGTTTCACCTTGGAAAGGCGTTGTTCGATTTGGTAAACGGGGGAAACTAAATCCAAGGTACATTGGACCATTCAAGATTATAGATCGTGTCGGACCAGTAGCTTACCAACTGGAGCTACCTCAACAACTCGCGGCTGTACATAACACTTTCCACGTCTCAAATTTGAAGAAATGTTTTGCTAAAGAAGATCTCACTATTCCGTTGGACGAAATCCAAATCAATGAAAAACTTCAATTCATTAAAGAACCCATCGAAATAATGGATCGTGAGGTAAAGAGACTTAAACAAAACAAGATACCGATTGTTAAGGTTCGATGGAATGCTTGTAGAGGACCCGAGTTCACCTGGGAGCTTGAAGATCAGATGAAGAAGAAATACCCGCATTTATTTCCAGAAGATACGTCAACACCTCCAACTGCTTAAAATTTCGGGACGAAATTTATTTAACGGGTAGGTACTGTAGTGACCTGAACTTTTCCATGTTTATATATATATTAAATGAAATTTTTATTTACATGATTAAGTGTTTCCAACATGTTAAGCAATCAAACTTGTTAAGACTTGATTAATTGAAATAGATTTCATATAGACAATTGACCACCCAAGTTGACCGGTGATTCACGAACGTTAAAACTTGTAAAAACTATATGATGACATATATATGGATATATATATAGTTAACATGATACTATGATAATTAAACATATCATTAAGTATATTAACAATGAACTACATATGTAAAAACAAGACTACTAACTTAATGATTTTTAAACGAGACATATATGTAACGATTATCGTTGTAAAGACATTTAATGTATATATATCATATTAAGAGGTATTAATACATGATAATATCATGATAATATAATAATTTAAAATCTCATTTGATATTATAAACATTGGGTTAACAACATTTAACAAGATCGTTAACCTAAAGGTTTCAAAACAACACTTACATGTAACGACTAACGATGACTTAACGACTCAGTTAAAATGTATATACATGTAGTGTTTTAATATGTATTTATACACTTTTTAAAGACTTCAATACACTTATCAAAATACTTCTACTTAACAAAAATGCTTACAATTACATCCTTGTTCAGTTTCATCAACAATTCTACTCGTATGCACCCGTATTCGTACTCGTACAATACACAGCTTTTAGATGTATGTACTATTGTTATATACACTCCAATGATCAGCTCTTAGCAGCCCATGTGAGTCACCTAACACATGTGGGAACCATCATTTGGAAACTAGCATGAAATATCTCATAAAATTACAAAAATATGAGTAATCATTCATGACTTATTTACATGAAAACAAAATTACATATCCTTTATATCTAATCCATACACCAACGACCAAAAACACCTACAAACACTTTCATTCTTCAATTTTCTTTATCTAATTGATCTCTCTCAAGTTCTATCTTCAAGTTCTAAGTGTTCTTTATATACTCTACAAGTTCTAGTTACATAAAATCAAGAATACTTTCAAGTTTGCTAGCTCACTTCCAATCTTGTAAGGTGATCATCCAACCTCAAGAAATCTTTGTTTCTTACAGTAGGTTATCATTCTAATACAAGGTAATAATCATATTCAAACTTTGGTTCAATTTCTATAACTATAACAATCTTATTTCAAGTGATGATCTTACTTGAACTTGTTTTCGTGTCATGATTCTGCTTCAAGAACTTCGAGCCATCCAAGGATCCGTTGAAGCTAGATCCATTTTTCTCTTTTCTAGTAGGTTTATCCAAGGAACTTAAGGTATTAATGATGTTAATAACATCATTCGATTCATATATAAAAAGCTATCTTATTCGAAGGTATAAACTTGTAATCACTAGAACATAGTTTAGTTAATTCTAAACTTGTTCGCAAACAAAAGTTAATCATTCTAACTTGACTTTTAAAATCAACTAAACACATGTTCTATATCTATATGATATGCTAACTTAATTATTTAAAACCTGGAAACACGAAAAACACCGTAAAACTGGATTTACGCCGTCGTAGTAACACCGCGGGCTGTTTTGGATTAGTTAATTAAAAACTATGATAAACTTTGATTTAAAAGTTGTTATTCTGAGAAAATGATTTTTATTATGAACATGAAACTATATCCAAAAATTATGGTTAAACTCAAAGTGGAAGTATGTTTTCTAAAATGGTCATCTAGACGTCGTTCTTTCGACTGAAATGACTACCTTTACAAAAATGACTTGTAACTTATTTTTCTGACTATAAACCTATACTTTTTCTGTTTAGATTCATAAAATAGAGTTCAATATGAAACCATAGCAATTTGATTCACTCAAAACAGATTTAAAATGAAGAAGTTATGGGTAAAACAAGATTGGATAATTTTTCTCATTTTAGCTACGTGAAAATTGGTAACAAATCTATTCCAACCATAACTTAATCAACTTGTATTGTATATTATGTAATCTTGAGATATCATAGACACGTATACAATGTTTCGACCTATCATGTCGACACATATATATATATTTCGGAACAACCATAGACACTCTATATGTGAATGTTGGAGTTAGCTATACAGGGTTGAGGTTGATTCCAAAATATATATAGTTTGAGTTGTGATCAATACTGAGATACGTATACACTGGGTCATGGATTGATTCAAGATAATATTTATCGATTTATTTCTGTACATCTAACTGTGGACAACTAGTTGTAGGTTACTAACGAGGACAGCTGACTTAATAAACTTAAAACATCAAAATATATTAAAAGTGTTGTAAATATATTTTGAACATACTTTGATATATATGTATATATTGTTATAGGTTCGTGAATCAACCAGTGGCCATGTCTTACTTCCCGATGAAGTAAAAATCTGTGAAAGTGAGTTATAGTCCCACTTTTAAAATCTAATATTTTTGGGATGAGAATACATGCAGGTTTTATAAATGATTTACAAAATAGACACAAGTACATGAAACTACATTCTATGGTTGAATTATCGAAATCGAATATGCCCCTTTTTATTAAGTCTGGTAATCTAAGAATTAGGGAACAGACACCCTAATTGATGCGAATCCTAAAGATAGATCTATTGGGCCTAACAAACCCCATTCAAAGTACCGGATGCTTTAGTACTTCGAAATTTATATCATATCTGAAGGGTGTCCCGGAATGATGGGGATATTCTTATATATGCATCTTGTTAATGTCAGTTACCAGGTGTTCACCATATGAATGATTTTTATCTCTATGTATGGGATGTGTATTGAAATATGAAATCTTGTGGTCTATTATTATGATTTGATATATATAGGTTAAACCTATAACTCACCAACATTTTTATTGACGTTTTAAGCATGTTTATTCTCAGGTGATTATTAAGAGCTTCCGCTGTCGCATACTTAAATAAGGATGAGATTTGGAGTCCATGCTTGTATAATATTGTGTAAAAACTGCATTCAAGAAACTTATTTTGTTGTAACATATTTGTATTGTAAACTATTATTTAATGGTCGTGTGTAAACAGGATATTTTAGATTATCATTATTTGATAATCTACGTAAAGCTTTTTAAACCTTTATTGATGAAATAAAGGTTATGGTTTGTTTTAAAATGAATGCAGTCTTTGAAAAACGTCTCATATAGAGGTCAAAACCTCGCAACGAAATCAATTAATATGGAACGTTTTTAATCAATAAGAACGGGACATTTCAACCCGCAAGCTTCAAGCTACTGGTAAGGTGAATTTTGGTCATATTGCAAACTGATACCCTTTTATTTTTATAATATTCCTAGTACTGGTGATTTGTAATCCCAATCCTTTTAGTTTCTCTAAAATGACCTTTGACTTTGCCCATTTTCTGCTATAAGATTTGTCTTACAAAATATATTGGAATTTGCGTACCATTTCAGTCTGCTATTAATACAGAACTTATTGCTTATGTAGATACTGTCATGTACAAAGTTAATGTTTCTCCTGTAATAGGTGCCGTCAACGTTGTAAGTTCATTTAACAATTACTTTTCTTCTTGAAAGGCGTATTCGGCTTCCTTTGTCCACGTAAAATCTTTTTTATTCAAACAACTATTCAATACCCTCATTAACGGTAATGATCTTTCTACTACCTTGCATAAGAATCTGGTTAATGCTACTAGTCTTCCGTTCAAACTTTGCACTTTCTTTTTTTATTTTTATTTTGGTGACACCATTTCTTCAATTGCTTGGATTTTCTTAAGATTTGCTTTTATTCCTCTATCCGTGACTATATGCCCCAAAAACTTTCCTTCTTCCACTCCAAAAGTACATTTCTTTGGATTTAGCTTCATATTGATCTTGTGTAATGAGCTTAAGGTTTCTCGAATGTCTTTGATCATACATTCTCGTGTTTTTCTTTTGATAACGGTTCATCCACATATGCTTCTACATTTCTGCCAATTTGGTTCTTAAATGCCATGTCTATAACTCGTTGATATGTAGCTCCAATATTTTTAACCTGAAAGGAAATTTTGTATAGCAAAACATTACTTCCGTGTATGAAACTGTTTTGTCCTCATCTCTTGTCGCCATTAAAATTTGATGATATCCCTTGTATGCATCCAAAAAACATTTATACCAGAATCTGGCTAAGGATTCTACTTTCCAATCTATCTCAGGTAAAGGGTAATTGTCTTTCGGACAGGATTTATTGATGTATGTGAAATCAACACTCATTCTCCACAAGTTATCTGGCATGTTTTACTATTATTGGGTTTACCACCCAAATCTGATAACTCACCTCTCGTAAGGTTTTTGCTTCTACTAAATTCTACACTACTTCACACAAGAACTTACTTCATTCTGGAGCCATACCTCTTCTTTTTTGATAGACCGTGGGTATGTTTGGATTGACATTTAATTTATATTCTGCTATTTCTCTTGGTACACTAGTCATGTCAGATACCTGCCATGCGAAAACATTTATGTTTGCTGCCAAAATATTGTAAAGTTTATCCTTGATTTCCTTTGTTAATGTGTTTCCAGTTATGATTTTTTTCTCTCGAAATGAAGTATTTGGAGATACTAATTCATCTTCTTGTATTATAGATTTGACTTTTGTGCAGTTAACTTATGTACACTCAATTGCTCATCTATTTGTTGTGTATTGTGACAACCCGGAAATTTCTGACAAATTTAAACTTAATCTTTATATGGTTTCAACACGATAAGCAAAGTCTGTTAAGTTGAATCTCAAAATTTTGAACTATGTTCATGTATTCATTTAACCTCGACCAAATTTCGACGATTCACGAACGATTATCTAAATGGATATGAATAGGTATATATATATATATATATGTATATATATATGTATATATATATATATATATGTATATATATATATGTATATATATATTAAACTTGAAAACATAAATAAAGTATTAAATGTATAATACTTTACATTAAACGTATTTGTCTCAATATATGCTAGATATATTCATATACGGAATTAAAAGATATTTATCAAATCTCTTATAGATTGTGTTATTGTTACGGGTCTCTGTTGTGAGGTCTACTATGATTTAAGAAAACTTTTCTTTTTAACGATATTAGAAATAAATGGTAGTGTAATCTACAAGTGAGAACAAAGTGTAAAAAAAAAGCATGAATTAGACAAAAGTAGTAGAGATTCCTGCTTAATTTTCAATGCATGGTTTACAATATTTTCCTCGTTATTCTTGATAAGTTAATTATTTAACTATCATAATATTTAATGTAAGAAAACGTTTTCAATATAATAGAATTTTGATTATTAAAATGTTTTGTTAAAAGAACGTAATTTTGATATAAAACATTTCGATATTATTAAATATATTTTAATAGATAACGAAAAGATGATTTATAGAAGAAAATGACCAAAACACTCAAATGTATAAGTTATACTTCGGGTAATATAGTTTATCATTGATTAAGTCTAATTATTTATAAAGGTACACGTCGCGAAACGTAAAGTGCTAGTTTTCTAAGCGTACGAAACGTCGTTCGAAAAACCGGAAATCGGGACATAAGTCGGACGTCAACGTACAACTCAACGGAACTAAGATTACAAGTCAACTAGGCACGAGAATATAATATATTATATAATTAATTAATATAAATTATATATATTATAATTAAAATAATATGTCGACAAAAACTAGAAAACAAAGGACCCTGAGCTGGATTTCATTGCTCTGCGATCGCGAAGCATATAGGCACAACACCTCCACGATTGCGGAGGTGTCGATTTCAGGATTGGTGTATAAAGCTCACATTTTTCGGTCGAACCATCATTCAATCCATCTCTCTGATTTCATTGTACTCCGTAAAAGTTTATATATTTATTTAAATTATTATTATTATTATTATTCAAATTATTATTAGTAGTAGTAGTATTATTAATGTTAATATTAGTACTATACATAAAATACTATGATGGGGTGTTGCTCGAGTAATTTCAAAAAAAGTTTTCAAGTAAGTTAAACCTAAGGAAATTATGGGTTATAGCTTTGAAGGTTATGGGTAATGTTCGTGGGTATTGTTCATGAGGTCAACCTAGTGTCTATCCGTCCCGTTGCGTCTACATACTTTCCTGCAATATTGAATCACAATATTGATACTGAGCATTCATATCTTATCTTTTATATATTAATAGGGTATCCATGTCTAGTTCTCGAGTATATATGTTTATACATGCTTGTATGCTAAATGACGTCATTAGATAGTTTTATGTGGAATCACGAATTTAACACATGTACTACTGATATAAAGTATATGATATGCATGTTGTTGGAAAGCTGGCGAAAAATTAATAACTTTTCATTTAGAAATCACGTGATTTCGATGAACGAATTAAAAGTTATGATCAACTAAATTATGATTGACGTTAATTGAAATTGCTTTTGAATCTACAATTAATATTTAAACAACTTGTTTATAAGATTAATAAATTGGATTTTTGAATACTACTAGTCGAGTAAATGAATTCTTATATAAGTCACGTCTCATTTTGTAAAACAATTGTCAAAGTTGACTTTTTGAGATGACTTTTGTTAACTTTTGCATGTCGGTCTCGAGCATTAGGATTGTGATACACTATGACCTGACCTAGCTTGTTATATGTTTTAATATATATAACTAATATAGGTTCGTGAATCCGAGACCACCCCTGCACTTGTTCAGTGCCGCCATATGAATAATTGCTACGAAATACAGTATGTTGAGTTTATAGATCCCTTTTTAATTGCTTTTGTAATCTAGATTTTTGGGCTTAGAATACATGCACTTTATTTTAAACGCAATGGACACAAGTACATACTTAATTCTACACTGAGTTTGAACCGAAAATCCCTTAGCTTTGGTAACTAGCAACTGTCGGTTATAAGAACTGGTGGGCGCGAGTAGTTGTATATGGATCCATAGGGCTTGACATCCCCGTCTTTTCTCGGTATAGAAACCCTAGCCTGAACTATAAAACAGACGTATGCTATTTGAGTTTAGTACACATTAGTTTGCGTGTATTGAACATGTTGGTTGCATGTATGTTAAAACAGGGGTACTTATTATATATACGTTAAAGTTTAGTTACCAGGGTGCTCAATCGTGTAGAATATTTTGATAAACGTTTCTGGATGAAACAACTGAAATCTTGTGATCCACCTTTATATACAGATTATGCGCAACATTAAAACTACGAACTCACTAACCTTTGTGTTGACACTTTTAAGCATGTTTATTCTCAGGTTCCTAGAAGTCTTACGCTGTTTGCTTATATGTTATACAAGCTATGTGCATGGAGTCATACATGCTTTATTCGAGAAAATGTTGCATTCACAAATTCATCACCATGTATCTTATTTTGACTGCATTTTCAATGGATGTAGTATTGTAAACTATTATTTACGGTGATTGTCTATGTGTAGAAATCATCAGACGTCAAAAACCTTGGAATTAGATATTCATTTATGGTGGGCCTTTTCAAAAGAATGCAATGTTTACAAAACGTATCATGTAGAGGTCAGTACCTCACTGTGAAATTGATGAATGATGTACTAGTCCAAATGTATTCGGACGGGTCATCACACGTATAAAGTTGCTATTCTCGTTGCTGTGGGGAATTTCATCATTCCGTGCATCGTTGATGTTACAGCTACAAATTTCATCATTGCAGAACGTCCCAATAAGATATTTTATTGTGAATTTTCTTTCACAACCAAAAAATCTATGTTAGCCGCTCTTTTTTAATGTGCTTTTCCTAAGACAACTTCCAAGGTTACACTTCCGTCTGGCCAAGATGCTCACTTGTAAAGCTTGCCAATGGCATTAAAGATTCTTTTATCATTCTTTTTACTTTTTTTGGAAATTAAACAAAGCAATGCTCATACATAATATCTGCTCCTGCCCCTTGTATCTGTATAAATTCCACCCACACTACAATTCGCTATTCGTGCTTCTATAAATACCGAAACATCTGACGGATTAGTATTAAACATCGAAGGAAATGCTATAAACTGTTACTTCCATTCTTCTAACACTTATTCCTTCCTGCGATGTCTGGTTCCCCATTTTTGAATCATATTTTCTTTAATGGCGATTATCTCTTTTCCTTTCTCTTCTTCATTTAAAACATTTTTGTGATTCTTTATGACGGATGACACCATATGTTTATACCTATTTCCGTTTAGCGGCTACAAGTATCAATAGGGGACTAGAACTATATGTGATGAGGTGGTTTGCCGACTGATGTTTACCCTCGAGATGAAATCACTGTAGACCCGAATCACCGATAGAATGTCGTGGAGTGGCTTAATCAATCTTTCAGAGCCAAACTAAGATTAGGCCCGTCTAGCGCTCTGCGGCTAAGTCTTTAAGTTTTCAAGCGAGTAAGTACTATGTGAGAGAGAAAGTGTGTTCTTTGCCACAAGTTCTTAGCTAATGTAAAGTGATGACCCAAGGGATCTATTTATAGGTGTGAGTCCTTCGTAATGTTCGGGGACACTCGTCACATTGTCATTGGTTGAATTATACGAATGATACAAAACCGACTTGATGCTTTAAGCTGACGTGGCATGTGTGATGCTCACGTGTTTACTTTAGGTCTTAAGCATAAAAAGCTGCATTCAGGTGTAAAAGACAAAAACCTGAGCTAGACGTAAGGTGACTATTAACCCCTTAGGTTTATATGTGCCTTATTTTATGCTTTTATTTTAATAATATGATTATTATTAATTATGTATGTAGTTAAGACCAGTTTGTGACAAGGGTCACAAAACGTATTCGTTTGTTTAAATTGGACTTCATTAGGACTGCCTAAGAGAGTACAAAAGATATCAGATCACTAGTAAATACCCGTGTGTTATGAGGTATGGGTTTATACCCAAATATGTATGTTTCCATCTGCTCATTGAGTTCATTTTCTAGAACTCTCCCAAAGAACCCCGTACCTAGTTTTTGTCTAAACCCTAACTGATTCAAGATTGAAATTGGATTAATAAGCTTTAGAAACTCATTTATAGTATCATTTTAAGCATATATCCAGGTTTGTTTTCATGAATTCGTGTTTTAATTCTTAGATATTAGGGTTCTTGAACTTTTGGTGAAAAAGTAAGTTTTGATGCTTGAATCTTGATGATTGTGTTTTTAGTGTTAATTGATGTTAGATTTATGTTCTATAGTTTTTCTATGATTTTTTTGAAGTGCTTTTGTGACCAGAACAAGCAAAAATCAAGATTTGGAGTCAAAAATCCAAAAACAGCGAACTGGTGATGTTATTCACCTCCCACGCGTTTACAACCACACGTTTGAGTGCAAATATGCGTTTGAGCATAACCATGCATTTTAGCTCAACCACATGGTTGACCACGTGGTTGAGGGCTCAATCGTTCGGTTGAGGCCTCAACCTTGTCAGCTTTTGGTAAAATTTAAAAGGTCGTAACTTTCAAACCGTAACTCTATTTTTGACAAATAAACTGTCGTTGGAATTTTCTCGAGGTCTAATTTCCAATGGTAAAGTTTTAAAATACTAAACTAAAATTTATATTTGGGTTAAATTACAATATAAGTGTGTATGCTTCGTTTTACGCACGTGCGGGGGTTACCATTGAAGGGGGAATTGTATAATCTTGTCATATATGGATAAGGACATATATGAGTTAGATTTTGTGATCATGTTGTTCTTTATTGGATCTACAGATCACTGACTTATCATATCATTCTCAGGTGGAAAAGAGAAAGAGACGGCTCAGAAAGATTAGATCTCTGAGAGTCTTTAGTTGCTGGTAATCGGTGAGTGGGTTTATCATGGGATAGAGTTTAAGTATCAAGTCATGCTACTGTGGTTTATTCCGATTACCATATGTAGTGTAGTGATTGACATGTTAGTTGAATTATTGCATGCTTTATGAATTGTATATGTTGTATATGTGCATTGTGTTTGAAACCAGCCATTCCTGGGGCGGTTGGGGACTTTCAACCATTCGTAGAGTAGTTGAAGTCCGTATGAGCTCAAACATTCTAAGGGTGGTTGAGTTCATAACATGCATTCTGTTTGTAGAGACTAGATGGGTAGGACTATCGGTTGACTCTAGCCTGATCAGCTGGGGTCATGTGCCCGTACAAGCCGTCGATCGTCATATTTTATTTACATGTATGCTTGTTGGTTGTAGACATGTTCTTTGATTTATGTATGATTGATGCTTAAGCTTATTTTGTAAGATAGATTCCATTCACTTAGCCGAGTGTTAATCCCCCACATTTCCACCCTTGCAGATTTAGGTTCTGTAGTTTGGCAGGGTGCTGGAGTAGGAAGACATGTTTGACCAGCGAACTATGATGTGGAGTTTTGTGACATGTGTTTTGTAATAACATAATATCGTTTGTGAATGTTAAACTTAATTAAGTAGCTTTTTGTATTGATGTAATTAAAGTTGTGATTTTATTAGGTAAGACTTCTGATGTGTTATAAAAAAATGGCCGGTGTTACAAGTTGCACATTTCCACCCTTGCAGGATTAGGTTCTGTAGTTTGGCAGGGCACTGGAGTTTGAAGATATGTTTGACCTGTGAAATGTGATGTGGACTTTTGTGACATGTGTTTTGTAATAACGTAACACCGTTTATGAATGTTAAAATTAATTAAGTGACTTTTTGTACTGATGTAATTAAAGTTGTGATTTTAGTAAGTAAGACTCTCGCTGTGTTATAAAAAAAAGGCCGGTGTTACAAGTTGGTACCAGAGCATAGATTTGACAGCAAGTACATGGCGTGTATCTTGTTCTCAAAACTTGAGTGGAGTAAAACATGTCTGTGGGGTAAGGTTAAGTGAATGTAGGGATACGTGTATGTTCGTTGTGACTGAACTAACTGTTATCCACTAAGCTTTTGTGTATGCTATTTTGTAAAACAGGTATAGCAGATCAAGATGGAAACACAACTAGCCCTCATGTACCAAGAACATGTTTAGCTTCAGGTGAAGGACATGTGTTAGGAAAAGGTCTGCAAGAACAAATATTGGAATTACAAAGTCAACTACAAATAGCCCTAGATCGAATTCGCAGATTGGAACAACAACAAGTTCAAGAAAAATTGAGTATTAGTGCTCCCAATCAGACTACGTCGTTAGTGATAAATGAGTACTTTTTTTCACCAAACATGTATCAGCAAACCAGAAACGCTCTTCAACAGTCGATGTTTCCACCACAGTATTCCTTCTCTCAACAGAATCAACTACTTCCCCTATTCAATACATAATTTCCTAATCAGCTGGTGTACCCCTATCAGATGTATTATGGGAATAGAATGATAGGATACGATATGCCATAAAAAAATCAAGAGGTGGGTCAGTCGAGCTCTAAGTCGAATAAATTGGTGAGAAATTATCGTAAGGGAAATTCAAAGCAAAATAAATATGGGTCGAGTAAGAATTCGTAGTGTTATGGTTGTAAGACAATACATAGTGGACTATGCTCAGACATAACTAAAAGATGTTTAAGATGTGGTATAGTGGGGCACAAGATCCAGATGTGTAAATTCATCGAGGATGTGTGTTGGAGATGTCAGCATGTAGGGCATAAATCCGCACAGTGTTCTAGTGTAGGAAAAGGTAATAGTGGCCCAAGCGGATCAGGGTCCGATTTAGGGAGGAAGAAGTCTTGTTGATGTTGTCATTGTAGATCATGCACAGTGGAAACAAAAAGGTGTTTAAGGTGTGGAGTGATTGGGCTGAGTCCGAAACATGTTCTTTCTCAGGAAAAATATGTTGGAACTTTCATCGGGTAGGTCACCAATCACTACAATGTCCATCTTTTAAAAGAGTGGGTTTTAGGGCTGGGCCAGGGGCACATTTGTTGTCAGTGGAAGGATCTTTTGCTTTTGTGGTAGGACAGAAGAGAAAAAACCATTCAGAGTCTATAGCTAGAGCATATCAGATGAGACTAGAGACAGATGATGCCTCCAGTGACTTAATCACTGGTAAGTCTTAATTACAGTTTGTAACTGTATTTACATTATGTAATTTATCATTATATATTGTAAGTTGTTATGTGTTTATATGTTTGATAAATATTTATGGTTGATATTGTAGTGCCTTAGTATAGTTTCCTGCTTTGCTAGTGCATGGTGGCTTATTTACTCTGACATATATGTCATGTTAGTTGAGATTTGTTACTTGTTTTGCGTGCAACATGTTGGATATGTTAGCATTGTTATAGTGCCATGCTTTAGGTATTGGTTAGTTATACGGAATGCGATTGGTATGCTAGTCCCGACTTGACATATACTACTACACTTAATTTGATAGTGTTAATCAAGACTTGTAAGAAGTCTTTTCATTGTCGTAGATCAATATGCGGCGAGACTCACGTAAGTGACAATCCCTTATTTTCTGGACCAGAGATTTGGACTCTATTGAGTGGCTTTATGTGGAGTAGTTTACATTCTCAATAGACCGTGACTGAACCAGTAGGTGTTGCATGGCCCAGTGGTATGGTAGTATGACTGGACTTATTGTGTAGAACCCGTAGTGTTGTCTTAAAGAATGGTTTTTCTTCTAGACCCTCATGACTTCTGTTAAGACCTTTAGAAGTGAGGGTGGGTAGCGCTCTCTGTGTTGTAACTCTAGAATATAGTGAACCCTTTGACCTGAATGGGGATTTGTATACGACTTGTGTTGTGACTTAGAGACGGATCAAGTGGGTAGTTAAGGCTTAGAATTGTGATTAGTATATCATTAAGATGGAATGTTGTGACGTGATGTATTTCTATGCTTTGAAGGTCGTGTGACATCTTTGCGTGGCAGTTATAATCCTCAGGAACATGAATGATAATGATGGAGTTAGTAATTATGTTGGTTAACTCATGAATCAGATTTGCAGGTGTGTTGTGAAAGAGGATTCAATATATATTGAGATCAAATCTAATAATGAAATCAATATGGTTATGATCTGAGAGTTATCCTAAATTGTTGAGTGTAATTAGCATATTAGTTTACTGATGATGATTAATAAAGAACTGATCTCGAATGTTTATCTTTGAGATGTTTTGCGATTCTGATGGTCTTGGGTTGTAAAACGCACCAATGTGGAATCTCTTGTGTTGAACGAAAACTGTGTTGATTCTAAATGATTTATTGCTAGACCAAAATAGTGACATTAGACTATAAAGTTTGGGTTTACAAATCTTGTGATATTTGAAAATTTCATGTTGGATTCTAACTAACAATGATCAGAAAATGTAGTTATGGATAGGTTTTTGAATTTGATTAGGATCTTGCTATGAGATATTCGAAATGAAAGTATGATTTGAGATAGTGTGTTGCGTCTGGACAATGAAAATACATTGTAGTAAATCATATAGTAGTTTAGAAGGTCGGCGAAGATGTAGTAAGAGATGGATCGGATGTTGATTGACAGTGCTGTATGATATGATCATCTGGGATTGGATATATTGATTGGAAAAAAATTGTTCGAGGGATTGTGTTCGAGTTGCGTTGAGATCGAGGTTATCTTCGCGAGGGAAACTTTATAAGAAATGACATATGTTTACTTGTGGAATCACCCTGATGTC